>NC_054372.1:96268228-96968228 GCF_017654675.1 Xenopus laevis
TACATAAAAACAATATTTTAGTAAGGTAATAAAGTCTTAAGGATCTACATTATGTTAAGGAAATTCACCATACATCTATTGAGTTACAGTGATCACTACCAATTCAGTGGGAAAACCCTTCAGCAAACGCTTAGCACAGGGGTGTCCAAACTTTTTGCAACGAGGGCCAGATTTGGTGCGGTGAAAATTTGTTGGGGCCGACCATTCAGCCCGACATTCTTTGAACCATTAAGATTAAATTACAGGAATCGAGTAATCGTAGCAGTAATATTTGGCCACATTAGTGAAATGATCTGCCACTCGGTCTATACTGCTGCCTGTGTGCTGAAGCTGTTAGCAATAGACACATACTGGCACGTAGAGACGACATACTTCTTTAGTTTACTGTACTGGCACATCAGTACGTCTATTGAGTATGCGAAAACATCGCGTCTCTACGTGCCAGTATGTGTCTATTGCTAACACCTTCAGCACACAGGCAGCAGTATAGACCGAGTGGCAGATCATTTCACTAATGTGCCCAAATATTACTGCTATGGGATTCCTGATCGCACTGAATCCCATATTATTAATTTCATGATGGAGGCTGAGGGCCGGTGTAAATTTGAAAAAGGGCCACAATTGGCCCCCGGGCCGCACTTTGGACATGCCTATCTTAGCAGTTGAATAAATTGAATTTCAGTATGGGCAGAATGATGCCGGCATGTGCATCATTTTGTTTGATTTTAGGAAATGTCTTTCTCTTTTTGCTCTTTGTAAAGCTAACAAAGGAGTAGGGAAATTCTAAAGACATACTTTTGTCACTGTTTAAACATGTTTTAGAATCCACGTGATGTCTGACTCCCACATATACAGTTTTATGATCCCCATGGGAAAAACATAAGGAATATTTTTTTATTCCATTATTCAAAGTGGGACTATACATTTGCACTCTCATTTAAAATTTCCCTTCAAAATAATGCAGTTAGAGATTTTGGTAAACTGGGCAGAAGACAAACAACTGAAGTTCTCTTCAAAGTAGAGGGTCGGGGAAGAATTAAGAATGCTAGTCAGAAATTATGCCTCATAGTTGTTTCATGCCATTAATAAGACACTGCTTGATTAGAACCTGCCTCCAGGGCAAATCCTCTTTCAGCCTTGAATTATCGTCACACATTTCAAGGTATCACCTAAGCATTTATTAAAAGATAACAAACCTTAAAAATGAATATGGGTAAAAATGCCATATTTTATATAATGAATTTATTGCACCAGTGTAAAGTTTCAGCTGGTCAATAGCAGCAATGATCCAGAACTTAAAACTTGTCACAGGGGGTCACCATCTTGGAAAGTGTCTGCAACACTCACATGCTCAGTGGGCTCTGAACAGCTGTTGAGAAGCTAAGTGTATTAAGTAGAAAATGAGGTTGGCCTGTAATATAAGTTGATGCTACAAGACTGATTATTACATTCTGATGCTAATTGCACTGGTTTCTGTGATGCCATGTAGTAATTATCTGTATTAATTACTAATCAGCCTTATATTGTGACATTTTTATTCTATGTGTACAGTATATTGTGAGTGGGTCCCTAAGCTCAGTAAGTGACAGCAGCTGAGAGCATGTGCAGTGAATCATCTGAAAAGATGATGGGGGGCTACTGGGGCACATTTGGAGACACAGATCTTTACTGTGGTTGTGGTTGCCTTGGGCTGGTACAGAAGCCCAAAACATAATGTACAACATTTCTAGCCTACTTCTTTCGTTAGGCTTTAGTTCTCCTTTAAGTATATAGTTTTGTATGAAGTTTAGTATTAAATTTGCAATATCTTCATACCAACTATAAGGGCTATGAGAATTATAAGACTATAACATTAGTCTGATTACACACAGGAAAAATGACCAGTTCAAACAAACTGAATAATTTTTAGTAGCAGTGAACTTTGTTTGGCATTGAAACTGACCCCCCCCCCCCAAAAAAAAACACACAGTAGAGAGACAAAAATGAATTCTTTTAAATATATTTTTAATTTTAAATTACACTGTTTACATTACAAATAATACAATCTACCACATAAAACTGAACCAACAAGAGTATTTTTTTGAGTTCTAATATTTGTGTATAGGCAGCCATCTCAGGTCATTGTGCCTGATCCTGTGTTCACTTCACAATGGAACTGCTTTTTTAACTGTAGGAGTCTCAGTGAGAATTTGGATTTTTACTATTGACTGCTACTCTCATATCTTCCATGGAGCTGTTATTTGGTTACCATTGTTCTGTATAGCCTGCTAAGGGGAATGGAGGAGGTTGGTTATATCTTTCCTACTTGCAGTGCAGCAGTAAAGTGTGACTGAAGTTTATCAGAGCACAAGTCACATGATTGAGGGAAAACTTTGAAAACTAACAACATGTCTAGCTTGGTATCAGATAAGAAAAACTGTTAACTGTTAAATATACAATCCTGCAATCCTTCAAGTTTGTAAGCATTATACATTGCTTTCATGGCCTATGGTTTGCGAAAGCTTTTATTCGAAAGCAAGTCATTTTTAGCAGTCGTTTTCTGATTTCTGCCATTTTTTCTACTCCCAGATGCACAGAAGAGTTTTTCTCTGAAGTTGGAGTGTATCACACATACAGATAATGTCATCAGATACCAAGTTTCATGCTGTAAGCGGTTTGTGTGCATTAAACAAATAATCAGTCTAGATCAGTGCTTATTAATTCTATGATCTGATAAGTTACAGAAGATTAAGTTTCAATACCCTCATTCGTATGGCAAGACCTGTATGTGACACAGGTATGAGATAAAGACCTTTCCAGATGACAACCTAATCAAAAATCTTACTGCTGGATGCATGGCTTTTCCGAGACAGCAGTTAAAGGGATAGCTCACCTTTAAATGAACTTTTAGTATGATTGTAGAGAGGGATATTCTGAGTCAATTTGCAATTGGTTTTCATGTTTTATTATTTGTGGTTTTTGACTTATTTAGCTTTTTATTCAGAAGCTCTCCAGCTTGCTGTCCAAATTACCCTAGCAACCATGCATTGATTTGAATAAGAGACTGGAAGATGAATAGGAAAGGCTGGAATAGAAAGATGAGTAATAAAAAGTAGCAATAACAATACATTTGTAGCCTTGCAGAGCATTTGTTTTTTAGATGGGGTCAATGACCCCCATTTGAAAGTTGTAAAGAGTCATAAGAAGAAGGCAAATAATAAAAAAAAACTTAACTTAACTTAAAGGTGAACCACCTCTTTAATCATATGTTGATCTATAGTAGGGATGCTCGGAATCCACTATTTTGGGATTTGGCCATATCCCAAATCCTTCATGAAAGACTTCACTGAATCTGAAGGAATCTGAAGGAATTTGTGTGATTTTGAGGATTCTGATTCAATTTGTCTTGGATTCGATGAATCCTGCTGAAAAACGCTGAATCCTGACCTAATCCCGAACCAAATCCTGCAATAAATCGGTGCATCCCTAGTTCCAAACAATCAGTCTAGTCGTGTGCAACAATATCTGCAAATGTATGTTCTCCTTAAATGTTGTACAGGTATGGGACCCTTTATCCAGAATGCTTGGGACCTGGTATTTTCCTGATATCAGATCTTTCCATAATTTGGATCTTCATCCCTTAAGTCTACTTGAAAATCATGTAAACCTTAAATAAACCAAACTAGTCTAAATAAACCAGACTAGTTTTGCTTCCAATAAGGATTAATTATATCTTAGTTGGGATCAAGTACAAGGAACTGTTTTATTATTACAGAGAAAAAGGAAATGATTTTTAAAAATTTGGATTATTTGGATAAAATGGAGTCTATGGGAGACAGCCTTTCTGTAATTTGGAGCTTTCTGGATAACAGGTTTCTGGATAACAGATGCCATACCTGTAGTAACATTTAGCAATATTGTTTGTAAAATACCTTACATTTACCTGCTCAATGTTAGCCTGTCAAATGCATTCCAACAAAAGCAATCTACAAAAAAACCCAGTCGTTGACTCACCATAAAAGCTTTGGTGATAGAAATGGATAATACCTTAAACCCCAATAGGGCTTTTAAAGATGGAGATAATATCTTTCTTCTATTATCATTGCTAAATTAACACAAAATTAACATTTTTACACTTTCCACCTCTAATGTTTAACAGAAGCTTCTAAACACCTTGAACCACCTTTGCTTAAGTGTGAAAACCTTGCTGTGTCAACAATGAAAGCCTTAGGGTAAGGCCACACTGGGCGTTTTGGGGAGATTCGGTCGCCTGGCGACTAATCGCCTCGTCTTTGCGGAGACCAATCTCCTCAAACACCTTCCCTCACTCTGCGCTGGCTAAAACGTAATCACACGCGCGGTTCGTTTTCCGAAGTTGCCTCACTAGGAAACTTCGGGCGTATTCGGAAAATGAATCGCCGCGTGTGATTAGCGTTGGCGTTTTTTAATTTTAGCCGGCGCAGAGTGAGGGAAGGCGTTTGGGGAGATTGGTCGCCAAATCTCCCCAAAACGCCCAGTGTGGCCTTACCCTTAAACATCAATACATAAGACTTGCTTCACTGTTCCTGCTAATAGAATCATGGAAAACGTGTCCTGTCAGGTAATAGAGGAGCTAATTCTCACTACTGCAGAATTACAAATATGACTTATGCCTTTTGAACATACTGTATATGATTTAGTGGTGCACATGTATACCGGCCAGGTATTATCCTTCTTTCGGTAAACTGTCAATATAGCAAACTGTAAGCACTTATGGGACTTAATAAATTATCAACCAAGTATTTTCAGTCAATGTCTCGGTGTAACGACCATGTTCCGTAACCTTTATTGGTGATAGTACATTGTGGACGCACAGTGGTTTCCGGTGTTCACCAACGCCCTTTTGGGGCCCCGGGCTTTCTGCTGCGGAAACCAAACAGGTATTGCGTAACAAGTCCGTAAACTAGGTACCGATAAGGATCAAGAGAAGGCGTAGTCAAATCAGGCGAAGGGTTCAAGGCAGACGGCAGGAATCGTAGTCGGGCAGTAGTCAAAACCAGAAATTCAAAAGTCAGAATAATACACTTCGGCAGGAACAGATATACTAGAACCAGCTTTGGCATTATTAAAACGGTGGACAGGCCTTTTAAATGGGATTTGGTGCCAAAGATTCAAATCTGACACCCAAAGATGACGTCATGACGCCCAGCATTAACACACCAGCGTCAGAATGCTCAGCAAAGGAAAGGAAATCCTCTGCGCACTAAGACGTGAGAAGAGATGCGTCGGGAGGTAAGGGACCGGAGAGATCTCCCGGCGTGTCTTAAACTCGGTTTCATTCAAAAAATGTATGGTTGATACTTTATAAATTCAAGTGAGTTCTCCCTGCTATACGGACAATTTGTATGTAGATCTGCCACTGACCAGGAAAGTCTACAATTACTGGGGATGCCTAAAGTTAAAGTTAGGCACCCACCAGTGATTGTATTCACTTACCTGATATCCAGGCCATTGCTCCTATCAGCAGAAAACTTCACTGACTCAGGCAGTGGCGGAACTACCGAGGGACCACACCCCCTTGAGACCCGTCAGAGTCTTGCTAAATCCTCCAGATATTCATTTGGGGCTCACTGGATTTTTGAGGGATTGTCATTTTTACTTTAGGTAAGTAGGACTTTTCCTAAGGGTGCATTGGCATACAAGTGCAGACACCCTTTGTAATAGAGAAGAGCAATGTAATTAGTTTTTTGACAAATACTGTTGAATTTGCACTAGAACAAACCTTATTTTCCTTAAGCTATCAAATTTTGAACACAAACATGTTAATATAGGGGCCCCACCAAGAAACCTTTGCCCAAGGACTCATTATGAAATAATTTCCCCCTCTCTCAGCTTCTATATATGTATGATTAGCATCTCTTTTTTTATATTTCTTCCCCTTTGTTCTTCTTTTGCCCCTTTGTCTTTTTCTCCTTCATTATATTCTGCACAATTATCTCTTTTTTCCCCCTCCATTTCTCCCAAACCAACCCTGAAGAGCCCTGTCTGGCAAAATAATTATTAGTATGTTGGTGCATCCTGCTTAAAGTTATGATAACTGATTTTGATCTATTCCACATAAAAGTACCCAAAAAGTAATATTTCAGAACTAGTATGAAAATAGACATAAAGCTAGAAATGAAGAATAGGTGAAATAAGTAGAAAAAAACAAGCAAAAACACATGCCAATGATACCCATTCACATTTACTGTACTTTATGAAAAGGGAGAACTCTGGATTTTCAAAACACATTGTCTGAGAAGATTAATATCATGTTTGACGAACTCTGCTTTACCATCATGTTTGTTACCCTGAAGGCCCTTGGGAATTAATGATAATATGAGTTAGTGTAGATCCTCTTTGGACCTTTCTTTATTAAGGGATCTCTGTGCACCTGCACATTTTTTAATATCTAATCCCAGCAAAAACCCATCTGAAGCCTCTCCGATTTGCCACGTGTGGGGGGCAAGAGCACAATTAGGCTAGTCCCTAAATCAACTTTCTTGAAGATATGTAATGTGTATATGACAAAAATACTTATTAACTGTGTAAGTTCATTAACTGAATGTCAACCTCGCAGTATTCTATTCAGACCCCATTCTTGAGTACACATGGACCCACAAAGAAGGAATTAAAAGAAAGGGAAAAATATGCTTATAATATATGTAATGTGTCATAGATAGGTATTTCTATAGACATGATTTCATTATCATTATAATTAAGATCTAAGCTGTATATAAGAATACAAATGGTAATTGACTCCCCTAAAAACTAGCAGGCCGTAATTTCATACCGTTTTGAACAGAGCCTTAAATCTGCTCATTGCTGTTTACAACATTATCTGACTACTGTGTTGTCCATTCGTTTGCTTGTTCCATTCCTCATTTTAGATCAGAATTTGGGGAAAACGAAAACAAGACCCTGCTGTCAGTACATTCCTCATGCATTATCTATCATTTCTCATCCAATTCTAAAATTAGTTTGACTGATATTTCACTAGCAAAAAACCTTTAATAATAATATTAGTGTTCTCTTCAAGTACGTTTGTTCAGCAGCTATGGTTTACCAACGAAAGAATTCCCCTAGCAGACCAATTAAATAGCATTGGCACCAGTCAAACGCAATTAAAGTCCTGCTTTTTCAAGCCACTAGAGTCCGGAAAATCAGTTTGTTTGGAAAGTATTTTTCCTTTTATCTGTTGCTAACTTCTAAAAATGTTTTCACTTCTGTTTCATCTTTGCAGAGATGGAAACATGTAGAATGCAAAGACTGGGGAAACAGGGTAGATTTGGGAAATATAGACCCACTTTCTACTACAAACTTACAATAGTTTTATAGCATAAGAATTTACATGTACATCAGCAATATTGCAAGGACAAGGATAGTGTAATTTAATGGAGAAGTGCCAGTTAGACAACCCAAGAGAATACTATTTTCAATGGGCGATTACTCCTCTTCACTGAAAAATTCACTGGCCCAAGGTATGATCCATATAACACTGCTCCACCATCTTCTGTTTCTTCTTTATTTTTATTACACAATAAAAAACAAAGCTCATTTTATAGCTGCAAGACATCATGAAATGTGTAGTCACATATTCATGAAGGGTCATGAACATCCATTCTTAAAGAAATGTTCAGTATAAAAATAAAAACTGGAAAAATAGACCAGGCTGTGCAAAATAAAAAATGTTTTCAATATAGTTGTAATTTAAAAATGCTGGAGTGACTGGATGTCTAACATGATAGCAAGAACACTACTTCCTGCTTTTATAGCTCTCTTGACTTCCACTGATTGGTTACCAGGCAGTAACCAATCAGTGACTTGAGGGGGCCAAATGGGTCATAATTGTTGCTTTTGAATCTGAGCTGAATGCTGAGGATCAATTGCAAACTCACTGAACAGAAATGTACCATGTGGCCCCCCTTCAAGTCGCTGAATAACTCAGAGTTGGTTGAAAAGCAGGAAGTAGTGTTCTGTTCTGTTCTATTAGACATCCAGTCACTCCGGCCTTCATAGATTACATTTTTGACTAACTAACTAAATTAGAAACATTTTTTATTTTGCACAGCCTATCTATTTATCCAGTTTTTATTTTTACACTGACCTGTTCCTTTAAGGGAGGTTTGCCAAGCAAGTGTATCTTTACATGTATGCCCAGCTTTACCCAAATCAAAATTTGCTTAAGGACTTTACACTTGTATGATTGCGGCATTAATTGGTTCCATGTTGTATGTGTCTTGTGGGCCAGTGCTTACTCACTGAGAAAAGTTCTAATACCAACTACAGTCCAATTTATTACTTTTCAGAGCACTGGGTTATTTCACAGAAGTTTTTATCAATACGTTTATAGATACAGTATGTACAATATACATCCACAAACATTTAGCTAGACTAATGTCCCACAATGAGTTTTTCTCAACCATCTTAAAATCATTGGTGGAGAGAATACCAATCCCATCCCAATGTCACTCTATGTTTATGTATATGAATAGGAACTGCACACGTTTGGAGGATTTCAGCTATAAAATGCACATTTTGACCAAAATCATGGGGTGCCATCAGTGGTTTTTTTTCACTGACAAAGAAAGTGTAATGATGTGACATTAGGAGTGCATAAACTGTAAACAAATATCTGCCTTCTTTCTGCATATCTGAAAGAAAGTCGCATTTGCCACTTGAAGTATAACAGGTGAGTGTGCATGGTATATACGGAATAACCTATAAGCACAGTAAGGGTTATTTAGGGTAACATGTATTTAGGCTACACAAATGCCATGTTATATTCTGAGCTGCTCTTTTGCATGCAGATACATTTATAAAACTCACCCTTAATCTATTTGTAGACTGAATTATACATTTTGTGCTTCTTTTCCAGCTGCTATTCCCTAACTGACTGGCAAAATGCCCATGGAAAATGAAAGAATTAAGATTGTGATCTTGTTATAGAATTAAGCTCCTTATGCTTTCTTGGGTGTGCGTCATGTGGTGGAGTGGCTCTGTTCACTTTAATTTTATCCAGACTTGTTTGTATGCCATCCTCACGCTGCTAGGAATATACAGCCAATAATTCTTCTTTTATACACTGTATACTGAAAAAAGAATTGTCTGAAAACCCTGCATTAACTCCTGTTAAGTAGTTATGGTATTCTGCTTTGTTTCCCATGTACCTTTTTAGCTAAACAGTTATCAAGTAAGAGATTTTAAGAAACAGAAGTAAAACTATTTTTAACATGATTACATTATAGAAAAGCAAGACGGAGGAGCCTTTACTCTTTACTCTCTCTGAAGATTACATATATGTCTATCTGGAAGTACTGCAATAGGAGCTCCAGGATGTTCTCCCTCTTGTGGAGTGGCAGGCTGACATTGTCCGTAAGAACTTGCTGCCATAGCTCTAAGGTGCAAGGCAGGTATTGTAGATCAGGTCCCAGGGACAAATCAAATATACAGGGCCATGCTCCTATAGAACAACACAGTGCACCACCAGACAGCAATGCACTCAAAGTGAAGTTTTTTGCACTTATGTAATCACTTGCACACTCCTGAGATTCAAAATGTGCCGTTATAAATAAAATGCTTTTAAGCACATTATATAAAGGAGTGCTGATACACACTCCTTTAAATGTGTGGCCTGCTCTAATAATTTATGTGCAAGTGCATGTATTGCATGATAACCATGGAGTTACTTTTAGCATTGACTTGCCACTAGTTCTATGGTTCCTTTTGCAGTATGCATCAATAGCTGCAACTATTGAACAGTACAATATTGGAGTACCGGGTTCTAACAGTAACACTAACTCTGCTGTCCATGTTCCCCTCTTAACTGTTCAGTTATTTACCGTATATACTCGTGTATAAGCCGACCCGTGTATAAGCCGAGGTACCTAATTTACCTAAGAAAACTGGAAAAATGTATTGACTCGTGTATAAGCCTAGGGGCCCCATGTCAGATTTCAAAATGTGAATGTGTAAATGTGTAATCATGTTTTATGGCATAGAAATCTATCTAAAACTATTTAAAAGAGCCTCCCCATAATTCCATCAGCAGGAACATGATGGAGTCCACTTGTAGAGCTTGTACAACAAAGTTAATAAAACGTGATGTGAATGGCAGTGTGAAAGGAGCTTGCAGGGCTTGGAAACAGATTTCAAATTCTCTTGGCAGTGCTTCCTGTTGCTATAGAGTGTTATTCCTGCTGCTATTGGCGACTCGTGGTGTGGAATGGATTTTCTCATACAAGCTGATGTTGATTTCCTTATTTTTTTACTTGAGTTTGTACATTGACATACAGTGTGTGTGTGTTTGTGTGTATATACAGTATACACTCGGGCCCTGAGGGGGTGCACCCCCCAGTAGTTCTACCCCTTCTTTTTTGATCTAAAAACATTTGCCCATTAGTCTTCTTTTTAAACTACCAGTCCTGCAAGGCCTGCACATGCTGTTAGACTCCTGAATAGATTTATTGCAGTGTTGTAGTTGCATTGTGTCATGTGACTATTATAGAATATGAAGGCTATAATTAATTTCAGTCATCAAGGTCATGATATACCTGCGGCCCCAGCAGGACTGTCTGTGACTGACTGTGTCGCTGCCCGGAGCAGGTCCAGGTCCAGTCCTGCTGGGGCCGCGGAAGGAGGTATGACCCGCGTATAAGCCGAGTTTGAGTTTTTCAGCACATTTTGGGTGCTGAAAAACTCGGCTTATACGCTAGTATATACGGTATAATAAAAAAATATATGACATGACATGAGCTCATTTAGTTTGGAGAAGGTGCATGAACACTACACAAACTTCCAAAAATAAATATAAATGTAATTTATATACAGACATACCTGATATCACAGACTAATAGGAAACCATGATAGCCCGCCCTGTACTGCAGGGACCAGTTCCCTTTCATCCCCTTAGGCTCACAGTGTAATGCCCCTTCCTTTTCCTTTTTCCTTTGTGAAGCAATGGATTATACATTAACCCCCTTTGCTAGAGCAGGTGGTACACAGATTCTCTGAAAAGTAGAGGGACTTCACAATAGAATAAAGTGAAGGAGTGGTTGCATCTATGGGGGCTGAGGAACTGGCCCCACAGTTGCCTGGGTGCTGGTCAACACATTAGTATGCAGTAAACAAACAAGCCGCACTCCAAGGACTTCATTTTGAAAAATAAAGGTTAAGTTTTATTCTCAACGTTTCGGCTCCTTAACTGGGGCCATCTTCAGGAGAGGACAGCCCTAGTTAAGGAGCCAAAACGTTGAGAATAAAACTTCCCCTTTATTTTTCAAAATGAAGTCCTTGGAGTGCGGCTTGTTTGTTTATTGTATATATATATATTATATATATATATATATATATATATATATATATATATATATATATATATATATATATATATATATATATATATATATATAGATATATATAGATATAGATATAGATAGATATATATATATATGTGTGTGTGTATATATATATAATACACAAAAGCCATGAATATCCTGTAAATTATATCCTTATAAACGGTCAGTAGTGATGTAATTTCTGTCACATGACTCACTAAAATTTGTGTATTATAATTAATAAAGTACCCCCAGTTGTAAAATATGAGGATATTATAAGTTACCTCGGAGTTCCATGACCTGTATAAAAACACTCGGCCTTCGGCCTCGTGTTTTTATATGGTCATGAAACTCCTCGGTAACTTATAATATCCTTATATTTTACAAGAGGGGGTACTTTATTCACTATATATATATATATATATATATATATATATATATATATATATATATACCGTATATATATATAATTATTCCTGGAAGCATGAGTGCACACTGGCATTTTAATTAAAAATCAAAAATTTATTAAATTACATTAAAACTGGTCAACGTTTCGGTCCACCTCTAGGACCATTATCAAGACTTGATCGTCCAAGACTTGATCGTCTTGATAATTGTCCTAGAGGTGGACCGAAACGTTGACCAGTTTTAATGTAATTTAATAAATTTTTGATTTTTAATTAAAATCCTAGTGTGCACTCATGCTTCCAGGAATAATTATGCTTTTTGATATATGAGTGGCACCCGGGTGCCTTGCTGATTCCAGTGGAGTGCGGACTACCAAGGATCTTATATATATATATATATATATATATATATATATATATATATATATATATATATATAAAGTTGTCTGTAGTGTCCGCACTCCTTAGCTTGTGAGTTCGAGGTGCACGATCAATAAAATCATAGATAAAGGTTGGAAGGATCAGCACACTCCATTTTGCGATGAACAAAGTGTTTTTTATTAAACACACATAACTCCATCCTTGATAAAGGTTCCCAGGCGGAACCGAAACGTTGGAGTTATGTGTGTTTAATAAAAAACACTTTGTTCATCGCAAAATGGAGTGTGCTGATCCTTCCAACCTTTATATATATATATATATATATATATATATATATATATATATATATATATATATATATATATATATATATATATATTTAGCAGAAAACAAACAAACGGCACTCCAAGGACTTCGTGTCTCAAAAGCCACGAAGTCCTTGGAGTGCGGTTTGTTTGTTTTCTGCTATACTAATGTGTTGACCGGCACCCGGCATTTGAGGACAGTTTAGAGTGCACCAGTTGTATGGGATTTATATATATATATATATAGTGTAAAATCCAGGAAAATGTAAAATCAGGGAAATGTATTATGCATAATATATGGGTGGGACCACAAAACAACATTGTAAAATGAGGGAAAACTTATCAGGGGATATAAAATGGGGATTCTACTGTGTATATATATCTATATATATCATGGACAATATGGCAACATGTACTTCAAAACACTGTTACCTAATTGTTATTAACAATAGCTTTATTCTCTGGTTTGATAATAAAATATAGTCATGGGAAGTAAAGTTCACAGCTCAGACACATAATATTAGCCCAGGTGAATCTATGTTATTCTCTGTACACAGATATGACGTAGATAATGTTGAATCACAAGGCAAACTGAAGGTAACACTAGATAATGGTAACAGAGATATACAAGCAAAAATCAATAGATAAATAGTTATAGGCGCATTATCACATATAATATGCTCTTTACTAGACACATTAAACCTGTAGTAAATACTTGCCTTATCAAACTATGCATAAAAGTAAAGAGGCAGGAATAAACCTCTGCACTCAAACATGCTTAATGATAAAAAACTGCACTGTCAGATAGGAAGTAAGTGTATAAATCCAATAATCAATGATGAAAAAAGAAATATTGCCGTTTATGGGCATTCACTGTGCATGTCATCCAATAATCACTCACCGAAAAGTAGTGTGAATTGCGTAGAGGCTTTTTTCTGTACATTTTTTGTGTTCTCTTTATTTTCAGGAGATAAATGTTAAGATGTAGGAATTATCCTGATTGTATTGTTGTATGCATGAATAAGCCCAATCAATAACTGGGTCAAGAAATTACCAGGGACTTCCAGTATTCTTCCAGTAACTGGGATCTGGGACTGTAAAATAACTTTTTGCACTCCATTCTAGGTGTGCAAAGAGTCATGCCTTAGTGCACAACACATGAGGCAAGATGCAAAGTGCCAAAACAGAGTGCTTTATACATGAGGTGTGAAGTGAATCATTATACTTTCTTTATGATATTTTCTGCCTGCTTACAGTGGTGGTGTTGAAGATAAACAGTTGGACAGGCCAATTTCATTGAAGATACATTTATTCAAGTAAAGTGAGTGACTTATGTACACAGCAAACTCTTTAATATAACATATCTATTACAAAAGACAGAGCAGGCAGAGGGGCCCAGGCAACTCACACTCTGTGGGCCCTGTCATGTAGCAAAAAATGATTCACCAAAAAAATAGCCCAGTGAAAGCAGAAACTATCTCAGGGTGAATAATAGAAAAATAGAGATGAACTAAATGTATTCTATGCTGCTTCATTTACAGTGATTAAATGCCCTCTGTGCCATAGCCCTAACGTGTTCTGTATCCCGACTCCATGACCATTAAGGGACTTTTGGGGATCTAATTGACAATGGTTCTATCTGTTGGCTAGTTTCAAACCAGGCTTATAACAAGCATTCCTAAAGTGTGTGTGTGGTTTTAAAACCCTGTCAAATACAGTATGGTAATAATGTTCAATTGCAATGACATTTACATCTATACAGTTTGGGAACAGAGTCCTATTCTGATCACTGCATCATCTAATGTGCACCTAGCCTGAATAAGCTGGGGAGGCCTATTTTGGAAATCAGGTGTAATGCAGGGTATCGCAAATCCAGAACAAACCCAAGGTTCCGGTCTCAGCCCACTCTTCCAGCTGTAGCAGCTGCCTTTGGCTTCGGGTGGAGCCCTCCGCTACTTAGATGCCACCAGGTCTTATTGTGGTAGAACCTAGGAGAGAGTTCTGAGTGAGCAAGGGAACTGAGCCTAGTATTGTAGAATGGGAAACAAGGAACGTGATTAAAAGCCAGGCGGGGTCAGTAACAGACAGTCAATACGGTATAGATGCAGGAGACGTAGGGATTGTTGGGGTCACACGTTGGGCAATGATTTCCCCATAGACGGCTCTTTAAATATTTGAATTTCACGCCAGCCAGTGGCATCATGTTCGGCACTTTCCCGATAAATCCGGAAACAGCCAAAGTCGTGATCCTGGAAGAAATGCGCATTCAGCACAATGGAGCTGAACTAGATGGAAGCGCCAGGCATCCACGCTGCACCCACACTAGACCACCAGGCAAGTTTCTCACATCAGTAATAACCATAATGTACAGGTTAAATACCATTAACCTTTCTAAGGTTCACCTGGTACCCTACCACCAAAACAGAAGTTTGGCATTATGAAAATATAAAAGTGAATACTAGTTAGGATAAGAAGAAGAGGATTATTTAAGGCTAATAATAGTGTAAGATATATCATGAGAATTGAAAAGACAAGACTATACATATCTAAGATGGAAGGCACAAGGTTCCATAGTATCGAAATGGTTTTTATCGTATTTTATACAGAACTCCATATGGTTTTGGATAATGAATAAAGGGGTTTTTGACTGTGATGTGACATGGTGCCCAATAGGGGTCGCCATTTCCTTTCTGTATACCCATGTGCATTCTTGATTGTGTAAGCCTATGATTAAGGGATTTAATTCTGAAACGCGTAAAGCGATAGTTGTTCGCAATAAAAGGCTGTAACACTTTATCCAAATAGACAGATAATGGGCTTAGGACGGAATCATTACTAGCTACAATAGGGCGCCCAGGAGGATGGTGTAAATCCTTGTGGATATTTGGGAGTGTATAAAACACCGGAGTCACCGGATGTTGTTGCTGCAGAAATTTTGTTAAATCTTCATCAATCACACCATCCCCCAGGTCCGTCCTAAGTAGTGTATCAATTGTATTTTGTATTTGTGGCAGTGGATCACCTTCTATGTTTTGATATACTGTTTCATCACTAAGTTGGGAGAAAATTTCATTGATATTGTAATCTTTATCAAGGACAACTAATGCACCCAAGAAACACACACTGCAGCATTCTTGGAGTTATAAGTGGGAGGAGGACCAGCAGCTGGCACCTGACGCTACAACAAGCGGTGACTTATAGTTGAGCATTGCCCGCATTTGCCAGTATTGTTACTCTGGTTGTGAATGTGCTCATTGTTTCCTTGGTATGTATACATATAGGTTTGATTGTTATTATTGTCTGATTAAATATTTGATAAATATTTTTAATATAATTTTCGTAATTCTTGTCTTAGCTCTTGAGAGGCGCTTTTTTCATCTAAACTGTTATTTGTATGCAAAAAGGATATATTTTCAACCTGTTTAAATAATGGCTGTTATATATTGCTTTGGTATAATTCGGGTTCTTGATATTTGGAATTCTTAGTGTGGGTGGTACTCCTTGGGATAGACATCTATACAAAAACTGGTTAAATGCTTAGCACAGAAAAAACACTCGGGGGTCCGTTTACTAAAGTGCGGTAAATATGACTTTAAGTTTCCGCATGTTATCGCTGAGAATATTTTTACGCCAGAATATTCGCAGCGACTAAGTTTACTAAACAGCGATGCGCTCAGAAGTCATTGCGATCACTTGCGGTAACTACGTTAAGGAACCAGCTTACGTTAGCGGTAATTTTAGCGAGTTGCGAATTTTCTGGCGAAAAATTACGTTTTTGCGAATATTTATGCTATAAAATAGTCTTGTTTTATGGCGGTTATTATGGCAATTTTTACTTTGACATTTATGGCCAGAAATGCATCTTCAAAACTCATATACTTTATTGACTGATGATTATACCATCCAACAACGTTACCAGAGTAACACCAATCAAACATTTATGCATCATATAAACCCTTCTGCCAATAGAATCATATGAACAAGAAATCATACCAGTCAATCTCTTTGCTTCATAGAAATGGACATTTTAATGTAGCCAATAACAATGAAACCAAAAAAGCGTAGAGGCTGACGAATCCGTGGACTGTGATGCCGCTGCCAATAATACGACTCTGATCTGAAACTGCTGCTGTTGCAACAGATAGAAGCCAAAACATCCTGTCAGCAATAGCTACAGATCTCTCTCCTGTCAGCAAACAATGATGGGTAAAAAAAAACAGTATTATGGGATATTTCCTGCCCCTTGAGAATTTTCTGGCGAAAAAAATACTTTTACGCCACTACATAGGTGGCGGTAAAAGTTTGCGAATATTCTGGCGTTAATTTTGTCTTTAGCACATTTCGCTGTTTAGTAAACCATGCGTTAATGTGTACGTAGCGTTATTTTCAGCGAATGCGATAACTGGCGAACAATTATTCTTGCGCATGAAAATTCGCAAATTTATATTTACCGCAGGTTAGTAAACTGGCGATAACATATTTTGCGAAAATTCTGTCTATATATTGTGCGAATATTTTTAACGCACTTTAGTAAACGGACCCCTCAGGCTAAATAATGTAGCTATATATTTTGCAATGAACATTTATAGAATTTAGCCACGCGAAGGCTGGTTAACTAAAAATATTCAGTTTAACACATTAAAGGTGTATTTCCACTTTAACTTAACTTGTAGTAAGATGTAGACATTAATAAACAACTAATAGCTAAAAAAATAGGATCAATTAATAAGTTCAACTAATAGCCAAAAAATTTAGGATCAATTAAAAAGTTGCTAAAAATTGGCCAATCTATAACATACTAAAAGTTAACGTAAAGGGATCCTGTCAAAGGAAAACATGTTTTTTTCAAAACGCATCAGTTAATAGTGTTACTCCAGCAGAATTCTGCACTGAAATCCATTTCTCAAAAGAGCAAACAGATTTTTTTATATTCAATTTTGAAATCTGACATGGGGCTAGACATTTTGTCAATTTCCCAGCTGCCCCATGTCATGTGACTTGTGCCTGCACTTTAGGAGAGAAATGCTTTCTGGCAGGCTGCTGTTTTTCCTTCTCAATGTAACTGAATGTGTCTCAGTGGGACATGGGTTTTTACTATTGAGTGCTGTTCTTAGATCTACCAGGCAGCTGTTATCTTGTGTTAGGGAGCTGTTATCTGGTTACCTTCCCATTGTTCTTTTGTTTGGCTGCTAGGGGGAAAAGGGAGGGGGGTGATATCACTCCAACTTGCAGTACAGCAGTAAAGAGTGATTGAAGTTTATCAGAGCACAAGTCACATGACTTGGGGCAGCTGGGAAATTGAAAATATGTCTAGCCCCATGTTAGATTTCAAAATTGAATATAAAAAAATCTGTTTGCTCTTTTGAGAAACTGATTTCAGTGAAGAATTCTGCTGGAGCAGCACTATTAACTGATTCGTTTTGAAATTATTTTTTTTCCCATGACAGTATCCCTTTAAAGGTGAACTAACCCTTTAACAATGGTGTTAGCAGGTGATTCACTTGGTGCAAGCAAGTTGTAGGAGCAAGACAGCAAGTGAGCCTTGGATGTAGCTCCTCAAATCAGGTAATAATTTCAGGGCTCCATTGTACCCTGTATTTTGCATCGTGCCGGCAATTAATCAAAGCAGGCTAAACCAGATCAGGTACAATAGGGGCAAGTTGCAGGGCCATGTTTAGACATAATTGACTCTATGAATAACTTTTACGTGTGCTCAATTTTGCATGTAATTTTGCTCTATTCACTTGCACTTACAGGTGAACTCCAATAGGTGATATAGATGAATAGACTAGTAGCAAACTTTTTATACTGTATTTAGGTTTATTGGTGAACAACTGTGTTAATAATTCTAATCCATCACTGTTTACTACCTCAATGGAGCATTTTTATTATCCTTCCGGTTACTTTCTGGAGCAGTGTTGTATAGATCTATGAATATTGCAAGGATCTTGGCCCATACAATTATACTGATAATCCATATTTAAAGGATATTAAGGGATATATTTCTTTAAAATTCAAAACAGGTAATTAATTTAACATTATATTATAGTATATACACCTCCACTAATTCAAACTTCACTTTTGCAGTCCTCTACACCACAATGAGTATACAGACATATCATGCAACAGTTCTCCAATCCCATGAATAAAATTGCCTTTATTTTCTCGGTTTTTGGGCACATCTACCTTTCAAGCCAAATGGCTCTTCTTTGTCAGCCTTGATAAAAAGCTATGTGGCTTACAACATTGCTGTGCCCAGAAACTAAAAAAAAAAAAATTAACTTTATATTAACCCATATAAATGACCACACAATGTGTTATTCATTGTGACCTAGAGGTTTTAGCTTTCCTGCCACCCCATGTGTTTGAATGGCTACCAGCTATAGCTATGACCATAAATGTTTCTCCAGAAGCTCGTCTTATAGGGAATTAAAGCTAAAGACTCTCAGAAGATCATGGGAAATGTACATCAACTGCAGCTGATGAGCAGTCTTCTTGGTTAGGGCATAGTGCAACAAGCCAGATCTCCTGATTTGCATTACTGAGTTATATTATAAGTAATTAATAATTGCATTATAACAAGTAACATACACTGTATTTAAAAAAAATGCAATAAAAGATGGCACTGCTGTGTTCTGTGAGCCATATACAGTAATTATATTTGACTTGGGGTCTACTAATATCCGACATAACCCCTGTGGCAATCAAGAATTCTGACAATACCATGATATTCAAAATATACAGACATTTAGGTGGGAATAGGCCTGAAAAAGCAAAAGCGGGCAAAGCCATAAACCAGAGGAGTAGCCATAAGCAATACTTCTCAGTGCAGTTTAACTGAGGTGTGTAAGGGAGCGGATCTGCTTCTCTCAGCCTGCATGCTATGTGCATCAGCCTTTATAGCATTCATCAGAATAAATATGAGCAAGAATTTCTATGCAGGTATGGATTTGTGGCAAAATTAAGGGGGTTATTTATCAAAATACAGGTTTCCTAGGGCATGTGCGGCGCGCTTCTTCGGGGATTGTAGGCGCACTCGCGATGGCGTGATGATTCCGGTCGCGCAGTGGCGCGAAATTCAAACATATTTAAAGTGGCAGATTGTATTTGTCAGTGACCGTGATAGGATTTGTTCCTGGTGCTTAGCTGTTGCTATTCAGATTCACAAAACCTGTTATTGACTACCTGTTGTGACCCCTGCCTGTTCTTGATGATTCTACTTTCTGTATCTGGACCCCTTGCCTGATTTCCGATGCAGATTCTGCCTTATCCCTCTGATTGACTTCCTGGTTTGACCCTTGCCTGCCTGTGTTTGTTCTCTGCCTGCCTCGACCCGGCCTGTTCTGATGACGATTTTGTCTCACGCTTTGTACTGTGACCTTCTGCTCAAGGACTCTTGCCTTACAGTTGTGCCCCTCTGCTTGTCTAGAATCCCTCGCCTTGCACCTCTCATTTTAAGACCTGGCGGCATCTGAGTAGCTGAGGGCTCCTCCTGAAGCCAAAGGTGGCAGCTATAGGCGGAAGCACGAGCCGAGACGAGAGTGCTTGGCATCGGTTCTAGATTTAGGGTGCCAACCGTTACAGGGTAATGTGGAAATGGAGGACAAAAGAGGAATGAAAAAAAAGTCAGACTGAACCAAGGTTACTAAATGGAAAAGGCAGAATTAAGGCCAGGAAAGGACAAATAAAAGACCAATAGTTAAGAATTTTCAAAGAAATGGCTTTAATAAGTGAAATGCTAAATATTACTAAGCAGCTTTTAAAACCCAATTAAAAAAACAAACACACTGGGAGCATAGGGCAGGTAGCGTATGGCACACACAGGGAGCCTAGGGCAGGTAGCGTATGGCACACACAGGGAGCATAGGGCAGGTAGAGTATATCACACACAGGGAGCATAGGACAGGCAGATTATGGCACACACAGGGAGCATAGTGCAGGCAGAATATGGCACACACAGGGAGCACAGGACAGGCAGAGTATGGCACATACAGGGAACATAGGGCAGGCAGAGTATGGCACACACAGGGAGCATAGGGCAGGCAGAGTATGGCACACACAGCACAGGGCAGACAGAGTATGGCACACAGGGAGCATAGGCAGGTAGAGTATGGCTCACACAGGAAGCATAGGGCAGGCAGAGTATGTCACGCATAGGGAACATACTGTAGGACAGGCAGAGTATGGCACACACAAGGAGCAAAGTGCAGGCAGAGTATGGCACACACAGGTAGCATATGGCAGGCAGAGTATGGCATACACAGGGAGCATAGGGCAAGCAGAGTATGGCACACCCAGGGAGCACAGGGCAGGCAGAGTATGGCACATAGCCTATGTGTGCCATACTCTGCCTGCCCTATGCTCCCTGTGTGTTCCATACTCTGGCTGCCATATGCCCCCTATGTGACATAAGGGGCATAGGGCAGCCAGAGTATGGAACACAGGGAGCATAGGTCAGCCTGAGTAGGGCACACACAGGGAGCATAGTGACACAATGCTGGTGATCCTCCAGCAGTTTGCATGAGGTGTGAACAGGTGAACAATGTGGGCATTTTTAGTCTGCGTCTGAGTGTGAACAGTACAGGGCTTTAGGGGTGTGAACAATAGAGGTGTTGCAGGTGTGAACAATGCAGGAGTTTATTGTCTGAATTTGAGGTGTAAACAATGCAGCGGCTAGATAATCTCAGTACTGATACATTTTAAGTTGGACAGCACTGCTCCAGAACACCTTCAAGCACTTAAAAAAATGGGCAATGTGCAATTAAAATTTGCAATGCAATAACAGTTTAAGGAAGAATATTACATTGCAAATTCTTATTTTTTATTCTTATTTGTGCAAATTGTTTTGCTCTTTTGAAACTTTTATTACATTCCCCCCATTAATCTTTATAGAGTGAGTAAGTTGTTTTAGAAAGTAAAGGAAGGAACTAAATTTCTTTCCATTAAAGATCATTCCTAACCACTTTTCTTTAAACAAACCTCAGTATCTACTGTTTCACCCTATCACGATGCATTGTTATGCAGGTTATTTTACCAGTTAGACCTGAGGTTAAGAAAAATGTCCTAGGGTGTATGTAAGGGATAACGTAGGGGGCGCTGTGAAGGCAGCAGGAGGAAAGTGAGCCTTTCAGGCAAGAGCTAGCCAAACCCATGGGACACAGACAGACAAAGTGCAGGAACAGGGTGACGAGGGCGATGAATCAGAATGGAACAGGTGCAGAACGGAACAGGACAGAGAGGGCGAAGATCAGGACTGGACTAGACAGGAAGAAGAGGGTAAAGGTCAGGACAGGAACAGACTGGATGGTGCGGGCGTAGATCAGATCAGGAGACAGGAGCAGATTAGAAGTAAAGGACAGGACGGTGTGGGCGTAGATCGGGAGCAGACTTGAGATCGGGAAGAGAAGGACTGGTTAGCGGGAGGAGACTGGAGCAGATAGCAGGAAAGGACGAGAAAGCGAGAGGACTGGAAAAGGCAGAGCGAGACGAGGGAAGATATAGTCAGGGTACATGTCAGAACAGAACAGGTAGCAGGAACCAGAAAGCCAAGGTCAGGTCAAGGTCAAGGCAGAATAAGGTTAAGGCAAGGTCAGGTTTGGAGTGAGGAGCAGAGCAAGATTCAGAAGCAAGGAAAGCCGGGCAGGTCAAGGCTAGGCTACATGGAAAGATTAAGGTTGACAGCCGGACTGGAGCAGAACTGGAAGGGGAAGGTAAGGCAGATCAAGAGAGGACAAGGTTCAGAGCCAGGCAGGACAAGACAGAGAAGGGTTCAGACAAGACAACAAAAGGCAAAGAAAGGCAAGGCAGAATAGGAACATTAACCCGAAGCTAGGGACAATGCCACGCTGCTAGGATGGGAACCAAAGCTCTGGCAAGGAGTGTTTTGAGGGCTGTCCTTAAATAGGGCAGAGTCAGCCCTGATTGGCTGACTGCAAACCAATCAGGCTGCTGCTGAGCTGGGGGCTGCAAAGGCCAGGTAATATATAAGCAGGCTGCTCATCTGGCCCAGTGGTTAAGGCATCAAGCCAAAAACCCAAAGGTCCCTGGTTCAGAGCCTGACAGTGCATCTTCACATTTTCATTAACTGTGCTTTACAGGTATATCTATATTCCTCTTTTTCTAATCTTCCTAATGTCATTCATTAGAGGAATAAGGTATAGTGACCATTAAATCAAAGAAACTTTAGGCTGACTACTCGTCACATACAACCATTTTCTTTATTCAGTTCTACGAAGGTAGCTCAGGCAGTTGTAAGCAATTAGTAAAAGTGACCATATTAGGGACGTATTAAAAAAAAAAAATTAGATATCAACATTATGGTAAGATGTAATGTTTATTTCAACTGCAAAGTTTACCATTAATTTCACTGGATAAATTCTTTAGATGAACTTTCTGTTGTGTGTAAGTTAAAAAAAAAACTTTATTTTTGTTCCTGTATAACCTCTTGTTCCATTCTTGTCATGTATTTTTCTATTCAACAACCAATAAAACAAAGATGACTTCTGGAAATTTTACACAGTTTAAAGGGCACCATGTTATGCAATGGAGAATTTACCCTCTGTGTAACCATCTATGGACAACCTCCACAGTACTCCTCTTCAAGGTCTTAATTACTGGAACTGCTGATTAATATATGACCTTTTGTGATCCCTCTTTTTTAATCTCTTATTTATTTCTGCCAAATCATCTCACTTTTTTCCAGACATTTCATACTGTAATGTACTTAAATATAAATGCCTAAAAGCTGCTGTCATTTCAAGCGTGACAGTTTGCATTATGAATGTCTCTGCTAAGTAATCATAGTTTTGGAATTCAGTACACTCAAAGTCAAGTAGGTAGAAAGCTGAGCTATTATTTTTATTATGGTTTATTAGCAGAGTGTCAGGATGAGTGTTAATATAAACATGGTGCAAGTGTTTACTTTTCCAAAAAAGGTATGAAAGCAAATCAGCAGTTTTCTGTAAAATTCTGTCAAGCTAAATTCAAGTAAATACATTGCAGAGCATATATATTATTTTGATAGGAATGCAGCTCTTTCATCCACCCTCTCATCAAGGAACTTGGAGCAGTTGAAGCCAGGAAACATTTAGTTACCACAATACCTACCAAGCCTGGACTGACAGTGGAGCTGCTGTAAGATGTCATAGACAGTCATGATTTATTGGTTGGTGGTGGGCTGGTTAGGCCTCTGCATGCCTGAAATGCCAGGTCCAGGGGCGTAACTACAGAGGAAGCAGACCCTGCAGCTGCAGGGGGCTCCAGGAGCTATAGGGGTTCCGTGAGGTCATAATTAATATACAATTTAAAAAATATTGGTAAAACAGGTCAACCTCTAGACATTTTGAGGGCCTGAAAAATAATTTGCTGTGGGGCCCAGTAATATCTAGTTACACCACTGGCCAGAGCCCAGTTTGATTCCCAGTCCAGGTCTGCTGCCTACACTATAAGAAATACACTGAGGGTGATTCTCTTAACTGCCATTCATATGCAGGGTTGCACTCCATTTAAAGTATGCCTTAACATATACCTATAATGGGCAAGGGTTATCAATACCACTGACACTGATTGACACAATCATTTTTTTAAAGGTTTTTGTTTCATTGGGAAACAAACATGTTTTTTTTTTGCAAAAGTCATCAGTTAATAGCATTCCTCCAGCAGAATCTTGTATTAATAGCTATTATTAAAAAGAAATAACAGATTTGTTTTAATTATTAAACTTTGAAATCTGATGTGAGACTAGCCATTTTCTTACCTTCCTAAATGCCCTTAACCAGTGGCGGATTAATGAGATGTGGGTACCCGAGGCTACATCCACAGGCCCCGCTTTTATGCTACTCCTGGGTCTGGATGCGTGCAGATCCAGGGATGCGTACACCTACTGGTGGCCATGAGAAAAGCCCCAAGCAAGAGAAATAAGCCACATCAAGTGAAAATTGGGAAAGAACTTGAGTAGGAGATAAAATAGCTGACAGAAAGCAGTTCTGTTGTGAAGTGCTGACTCTTTCTGAAAGCACAGGGTCCGGCACAATGGCCCGAGAAGGCTGTCTACACACCAATATTACAACAACAACAAAAAAATGTATCGGTTAAAAAATACAATTTGCTAGAATGAATTATTTGAAATGCACACAGTGTAATTTAGTCATAAAAACAACATCTTCACAATCATGACAGAATCCCTTTAACCCACGCTCAAGCACATTTGTCAGAATTTATATTTATGATGTGGAAGATGGAATATAGTTGCTACCAAAACTCTGCAAAAACATGGAAACCAAACAAAAGAAGTGCATTCAGATTAATTGTATGCAGAGGCCAAGGATATGCCAGCGAATACTAATCCAATGTCAGTATATCTTTATTGTATCAACTGCTCCACAGCCCAATATTTTGGAGTATTTGCCGCCAAAAGGCACAATATTTACCTAGACACAGAAAAACATATAGCAACCAATTATAATTTGCTTTACAATATGTGACTAATAAATGCTACCTGCTGACTGGTTGCTATAGGCAACAAGACTTAAATTACATAGCCACATGATGACAGTTGAATTTTAGGCAGGAATTGTAGTTGGAAATACTTGGCAAATTCAGATTTTTGTTGTATCAAGAACAACACTGGTTTTGTCGAGACTGACAAAGAAATAGGAACAACAGAGGCAAATGTGTACAACACATACTCCCTAACAGCAATGTTTGCAGTTTGTGTTGACATGCAAGGCAAAATTGGCAAGCAACTCACAGTCATCTGACAACAAATATCCATCCACGTATGTGAGCAAACAGCGTCATAAGATACAGGTCGATGAAAATATAACAAGGAAGGATAATATGAAGATTTACCAGGGTGTTAAAATTTGTTATGTTGATTTCTCCTTTATATTGGCAGCCACTTGTAAATAATTTTGTAACCAGTAAAATGTGGTATTTATGAAGCTAAAATATTGTTATAACAATATTAAACTGTAAGTAAGTAAGTATTAGAACTACTGGTATTTCCCAGGTCAAAAGGCAGGCCAAGAATTTTTCTTCTGCAAAGCCCTGGTATCCAGGACAGCACAACAATGTGAAAATAGAATTGTGTGATGCACAAAGTTTTGCTAGTCATGTGCTTAGTCATTAACTACCAGGCAAAAATATCACTTTTGGAAGCTGAAACATGTACTGACTATTTCCAGACGCTATGAAAATATTTAAAGGATTCATACACAACAATAGAACTTGAAGTTACTCAAAGGGGCAGATTTATCAAGGGTCGAATTTTGAGGGGTTAAAAGCCTCGAAATTCGACCATCGAATTGAAATCGGATTTTTATTCGATGCCAAAAACTTTAAAAAATGCACTGGAAGGTCCCCATAGGCTAATATAGCAATTCGGTAGCTTTAATTTGGGGAAATATTGAATTTTTGATTTTTAAAGAGAATATTTGAACGATTTTTACTTCGAATCGAAGTCGAAGTAAATTCGAAGTCGTAGTATCCTATTCAATGGTCGAAGTATCCAAAAAAATTACTTCGAAATTCGAACTTTTTGGACTTTTTGGAAAATTCACTCGAGCTTAGTAAATCTGCCCCAAAGAGTTGAGGTAATAATTTTATGTTTAAAAAAGAAAACAAATCAAGTATAATTAAGATAAAATTAGAATGAAAATAAAATGGCTTTTATTGCTTGTTGGGTGGTATAGAAGCAAATTGATAAATTACATTTGTTTTCTGTTATTATTTTATGTCTCCTATACTAAAACTGCGTTATAAAGCAAACCCTGAATGTCAAAATTAATTTTCCCAAAATGTTGTATTCTGTTTTGTAGACAGATTGTGTGAAATGCAACGGTTTATATTTGCTAATTCCCACATGGTAAAAATGCTGGTAAATCAAACAAATACATTTTTCAATTATTAAATATGCCTTACTGGAACTCTGTGTCCCATTGCTGATTGCTCGATTCATTTTGAGGGGAATGTGCTTCAAAATGTGGCTTTTTGACCCACCATGCTACAAATTAGAACCATAAATGCCCTTGTAGCAACATTTTAGTCAGCTAGTCTTGGAGGAATCTGTTTTGTGGCTCTTTAACTAATGATTAGCTACAACTTCCAGGATCTATAGTAAAAACTACAGACTGAGAATCCATGTCCTAACATGTTCAGTAATCAGAAGCTGAGGCTAATCACACACTTATGTTACGAAGGATAATAAAAAAAGTTAATGTAATTATAATGGATCATACATGCACATGCTGATAGTGCTGGATGTGTTTAATGTGTGACTCATTTCACTAGTCTCCTGTTTGCATTCTTACGTATGTAGGTAGGCAGTGGCCATTCATATACATGTTTAGACATGCATTAACACATACACAGATTTGCTATGCTAATTTAGAACACTCCCTTCCTAAATGAAGCATATTTTATATTGTAAAGACATATATCAACCATAACATGTTTTCTATGCAGAAAAATACAATTGATTTAGAAAGCCCCATATCTTCAGATTTGTACAGAACAAAGAGATTTGTGAAAATCACAGAACTTTAGAAGTTTGCTGGCTTTGTGCACAAGGAGTACTTCCTTGTTGGAGCACTTCCTTGATGAAGCAAACCAGGAAGTAGGGTTGCCACCTTTGCCATCAGCTAAACCTGAACAAAGGGGGCATGGCAGATAGCATTTAGAGGCGGACACAATGATGAGGGTGGAGTTATGATGCCGGGTCAGGTTATTGCATCACAAAGGGGTATATTTACCAAAAAGTGAAGTTAGAAATCACTACAGTCAACTAGAGTGAAATTCCGCCACTCTCCATTAATGTCTATGGGGTTTTTTAAGGTGCATTTATCAAAGGGTGAACTTTCAGTTCCACCCATTAATACTCTTTTAAAAATCCCATAGAAATGAATGGAGAGTGGCGGAATTTCACTCTAGTGGACTGTGGTGATTTCTAACTTCATTTTTTGATAAATATACCCCAAAGACACAACTGGGTTTATTTCTGCCCAGTTTTCTGAATGTTTTAAAACGGACAGCTGAGATGGCCAGTTGACAACCCATGCGGGTGGCAAACTTCCTCTATCTATTCTGCCCGATGAATAAGGACAATCCTTTAACTAAAGGTATGGGATCTATTATATAGAAATCATTAATCCAGAAAACTCTAAAATACAGCAATGCTAATTTAGATCAAAATTTCTTATTTTTGATTATGGTGCTTTTTTTTGTTTCTGTAATAATTAGAAATGAACTGCACTTGATAATAACTAAGCCATGCTGAGGTGAGTATCTTAGTATTGACCAGCTTATTGTTTGGGTTTCACAAGGCTGAAAACCGAACAGAAAGCTGAGACCTGAACAGGCCATAGACAAACCAAACTTTTTAGGTGGCAACCCTACCCGTAAGTAATCTTTATGTGTCTTTGTGTGCATGTTATCAATACTGATCACTTAATACACTTTTTTAACTTTAGGATTGTCTATTCATGTAAACTTAAGAAAAAATAGCAGCACTAATAGTCAGTAAGTATGAGTGCTGGGAGGTAATCATTGGCTGGTCTGTTGTTGGTATATATGTGTTAGCATTATATGTAATCAAGGGCCTCAATCCTCTTTCTTTACAAAATACCCCCCCCCCCAACCCACAGACAAGTCTTAGGAAATGTAATTGTTTCTGGAGGTCTCGTTGGGCTGGGGGTGATGCAGTCAATATGCTGGAGCACAAATCAAAACAGTTCTCCAGCCTACAGAAGCATCATACTTTTTCAAGAAAATACAGATACAAATACAGTATAACTAATATCTAATAATAAATATAATGGTGCTATAAATTGCAAAAACAATGTGTAGTTACTCTGCATATAACAACAATACACCATGTGCAGGTTTAATTCTATATCCTGTAAATGTTGAATGTACAGTGCTTTACACAAAAATTTTATTATTTTTTGCTGTTTTGAGTTCACTGAAGCTTTTGCTTGTACATTCAGGAAATATACATCCTAGACTTTACATGACATGTAGTGAAATAAAACACCAGTCAAAGTAAAACAAGGTATCACACAACCTCTACTCATAATGCAGAAGAGTTACATCAGACATTCCCATTTTGGATATCATTTTGGATATCATGGTTGCAACCCTTATGACAGTTTTTTGTTACTATAGGTACATTTTTATTTCAGTCTTCTATAGCATTCCTCAGTTGCCGACTGTTGAAGGGTTATGCTCAGCATGACTAAGGTTTTTCTATGAAATGTCAGTTCATGTAGCAGCTTCTTGTTGGATGCTGACACCTGCTGTCCAGGCAAATACCTACGATGCATAGTTTCAAATGTAATGGGAAATTTACACTAAACATCTTATTCAGCATCTTTATTATTTAGGCCCAGTATGTATAAGACTAAAGCATGTAGTATCAAAAAGCAGCAAAAAATAATAATGGTATTGCCAGGTTAACCATGTGCAGTTTGTTTAGGTTTCCCTTCTACAATACTTTTGTATTTGTTTGTTTTTTTATTTGTTATTTTAAGGAGAGATAAAATCTGTGATTAATATACTATTATATTTCTCTGTAATTCAGCAAAGCCAAAGGGGTATATTTATCAAAGAGTGAAGTTAGACATCAGCACAGTCCACTAGTGTGAAATTCCACCACTCTCCATGAATTGCCATTGGATTTTTTAAAGGCGTATTTATCAAAGGGTGAATTTTCACTTTCACCCATTGATAAATACTCTTTTAAAAATCCCATAGAAATGAATGGAGATTGGCAGAATTTCACACTAGTGGACTGTGCTGATGTCTAACTTCACTCTTTGATAAGTATACCCCAAAGACGATACTGTCTGGGCCAACCTCTGCTGCTCATAGATCAAATCATCCATGTCTCCACCTCATGTGTCCCTATATCTTTTTTGCATACAGGCATGGACAATATAGGATAACAATTTCAAATCTTGTGCTTAGAAGCTTACAAGGGCATTATTTTAGTTAAAGGGATTGTTCACCTTTGAGTAAACTTTTAGGGGCAGATGCATCAAGGGTCGAATATCGAGGGTTAATTAATCCTCGATATTCGACTGGGAATGAAAATCCTTCGACTTCGAATATCGAAGATCGAAGGAATAATTTTAATCCAACGATCGAAGGATTATCCTTCGACCAAAAAAAGATAGCCAAGCCTATGGGGACCTTCCCCATAGGCTAACATTGACTTTGGTAGCTTTTAGTTGGCGAACTAGGGGGTCGAAGTTTTTTCTTAAAGAGACAGTACTTCGACTATCGAATGGTCGAATAGTCGAACGATTTTTAGTTCGAATCCTTTGATTCGAAGTCGCAGTTGTAGTCGAAGGTCGAAGTAGCCCATTCGATGGTCAAAGTAGCCCAAAAAACACTTTGAAATTCAATAAATTTAATGAATTGGCCCCTTAGTATGATGTTCAGAGTGATATTCTGAGAAAATTTGCAAGTGGTTTTCATTTTTTATTATTTGTGGTTTTTTAATTATTTAGCTTTTTTTTCCAGCAACTCTGTTTGCAATTTCCGCAATATGTGACCCAAGTTACCCTAGCAACAATGCATTGATTTGAATAAGAGACTGGAGTATGAGAGGCTCTGACTAGAAAGACAAGTAATGAAAACGTAATGTAGTGAGTTTGTAGCCTTACAGAACATTTGTTTTTTTAGATGGGGTCAGTGACCCCCCATTTGAAAGCTGAAATGAATAAGAAAAAAAGGCAAATAATTAAAAAATGATACAGAATAAATAATGATCAGTTAACTTGAAGGTGAACCACCCCTTAGAAAACTCAATTGAATGCTGAGAAAGCAAATTCATTGGAATGAAGGGAATACATATTTATGTTGTTATGTGAAAGCAAGTGGTTACCCATCTTGCCACCCTTACTGTAATTCCAGCCTTTAACCAACAATGGGGAGACAGAAAGATCTCAGCCAAAGGAATCTCCCTTTTGGCCATAGTGCTGCTTCAGCATCTATTATGGCTATGGCAAATGTCTGTAGGGCTGATCCTCGAGCTCTAATAATTGGGGGTATGCCTACGAGTGCTGATATACATAGATTGGTAAGGGGTATACTAACTTGGAATGGTAGCCAGTTAACTTACTCCTGATCCCATGCCAGATAAATTCATTGAAACAGCCGATCAAACTTTTTAGAGTCCATTTTCTAACCAGCATAGGACATACAGCACCTTAGGAGCACCTTAATTAAAGGCGCAATGTACCCGTTGTAATAAGCATTTTAATACCGTGGAGGATATTTCTGTGCTCCCAGTAGGAGAAAGTCAAAGATGCAATATTATTTTTAAGACCTTTTCTGCATACATTTATAATGGAGTGGTAATTCAGGTAATTCAGTAGTGACATTAGTGCACAGTGGTCTAATACTCCTGAGGCTGTAAGGTTTGAGGTGTCCAACACCAAGGGAGTGTAATCTCATGCCCCTTAGTTCTCTTTCATTTCTGCCCAGGGTCTTGGTAAATGACCCCAAGAGACTTCTGGTGGCTACATTACAACTAGTGATCTTAATGATCAAGTACTTAAGTGGTAATACAAGGCATGCTTAAATAAGCCCTTGACTGGCACCTTGTGTTTAGACTGTAGGTGCAGGCTGCTAAGACAGATGCAGTAGCAAGTACTTGTAGGGACACTTCCTGATCTCCCTAGTTGCTGAGCAGATGCCCGTGCAGCTAGATGTGATTTGCATAGTTATATTATTGGCCAGGAGGCGCTGTGACCAAGTCCTGTCACACTCTGGTATAGTGAGAGAGAAGGGGTGGATCTTTCTCTTTGGCTGCTGGATGCTGATCCAGCTGGATATGCCCAGGAGAGCCTGGGTACAGCAAGGCCCAGAAAAGCCATGTACTCTAGAGGGACCAGTACCTGGGATTTCGCAGATAAGGGGTCTTTATGTAATTTGGATATCCATGCCTTAAATCTATTCAAATAATTTATAAATTATTCATTAAATAAAACCAATAGGATTGTTTTGATAGTAATATCTTAGTTCAAATACAAGGTACTGTTTTATTATTACAATTCTTAATTATTATTCCTGTAATTTGGAGCTTTCTGGTTAACGGGTTTCCTGATACACTGATACAATCATACATTGCACTTAAATAAAGGTATTTTACCTTTAACTGTACATCTAAAACATCAAAGAGAATATTACATCAGCATTGGCAATGTTTACTTCTGCAAAAGGATGAGTGTGTGTGCTGTGGGGGCGTGTGATTTGCACAGCTATAAAGGCAGGCGCTGGGGAATTTCATTCATTCAGACAGTTCAGGAGCTCCTTGTTGAATTAGCCTTGCACTGTGACAATGTGCTGCAAAAACACAATGCAGATCTCATGCTGGAAGGTCAGGTGTACGGCTCTGTGCTTCACTTACCTATTCATCAGTGGTGTGCAGCTCAGGCCTTTTGTGGAAAAAGAAAAGAAAATGCAACTAGAAGCAGTGAAGAAAGGAATTTTGGATCATTTGGGACTGAACAGCCCTCCAGTCATCAGGGAGAAATTGGACTTGGATGAAATACGCAAAATGTACTCTCTCTACCAGGAAAAGTTAATGGAACTCAGGGGAAATATGAGCAAAGATGGAATCCCTGAGAGAATAGTACATCTACTGACACCCACATGTAAGTGACATACTCTGTAACTGAACCAATCATTTGAATGAAACCCTTTAGCAGCACATCTTTTAGCAAATCATCTTTAATAGTACTTAAAGCTATTATTGTAATGTGAAAGGGATTTGTTTCCAATAAAAATGTTGTAATAATTACAAAAAGCTGTAGGGGAATTGAAATGTGTCCCAAGTATATACTTGCAGGGTGCATATCACCATAAAAAGTAGGGTTGACTTAATAAAAGGGATACTTGATAACAATTATGGCAAAAAGGAAATAAAAAGAAGTCAGTATTTTTTAGAGAGGGTGGTAACCCTATAATAAAGTAACATTTATTTACAAAATTCAGCATTTGTGTAGCTGTTAATTATTCCTCAATATAGGGATAGATTGGCAGGTCCATAAAAATGTATGCTTCCTCATGTGCTGTTACACCTACGTAGACAGTTATATTGCCAAAGAGATAACAAAAAACATTTTCTGAAGGACACTGATTATTTGACTCAGACTGGAATAGAATACAAAGTGTGAAGTCAAGGCTAAACCTTAAAGACACCAAATGACTTCACTGGAAGAGTGGTGCTACACAGTAAATTGTAATGCAGCACAGTTTAGAACAAATTATTATATACGTTGTAACTGCAGCCAGGCTAGATATTGTATATATTTAAACTTAATTTCCCATAAACTGGGCTGCCAGCATAGTATTTTGCATTGTTTCACATTGTTTTTTGCTTAGAAAATCATGATAAAAAGTCAGTGGAAAAAATCTTTATGCCAAGTAAATAACATGCATGGCATACAAATAAATGGCTATTAAAATACAGATGAAGGATCTGTTATCTAGAGATGTCGCGAACTGTTCGCCGGCGAACTTGTTCGCGCGAACATCGGGTGTTCGCGCTCGCCGGAAGTTCGCGAACGTCGCGCGACGTTCGCCATTTTGGGTTCGCCATTGTTGGCGCTTTTTTTTGCCCTCTCACCCCAGACCAGCAGGTACATGGCAGCCAATCAGGAAGCTCTCCCCTGGACCACTCCCCTTCCCTATAAAAACCGAAGCCCTGCAGCGTTTTTTCACTCTGCCTGTGTGTGCTGAAGAGATAGTGTAGGGAGAGAGCTGCTGCCTGTTAGTGATTTCAGGGACAGTTGAAAGTTTGCTGGCTAGTAATCGTTTTGATACTGCTCTGTTATTGGAGGGACAGAAGTCTGCAGGGGTTTGAGGGACATTTAAGCTTAGGTAGCTTTGCTGGCTAGTAATCTACCTTCTACTGCAGTGCTCTGTATGTAGCTGCAGTGGGCAGCTGTCCTGCTTCTGATCTCATCTGCTGACTGCTGCAATAACAGTAGTCCTTGTAAGGACTGCTTTTATTTATTTTTTTGTTGTTTTACTACTACTACTACTACTACTACTATAAGAGCCCAGTGCTATTAGTCTAGCAGTGTTGGGGAGTGGGACTGGTGTGCTAATCTGCTGCTCCTAGTAGTTCAGCAGCACCAACTTTAATTTTTTTTTTTTAATATTCATTTTTTTTTTATTTTACTTTTTTTTATTTTACTACCGCTGTAGTAGTGTATAAGTTGACCTTTTAGGCATTATTTGCCCTGTAGGCATTATTTGCACACTGTTTTCTTCAACCCGCCATCGAGCTGTGTGACCTTGTTCACATTCTGTCTAAATATCCATAATATTACCGTCTCCAGAAAAAACACCGGAGTCACTTTTTTCAAGCAGCCATAATATATTTTACGTAATCCGTATCCACCGCTGTAGTAGTGTATACGTTGGCCTTGTAGGCATTATTTGCACACTGTTTTCTTCAACCCGCCATCGAGCTGTGTGACCTTGTTCCCATTCTGTCTAAATATCCATAATATTACCGTCTCCAGAAAAAACACCGGAGTCACTTTTTTCAAGCAGCCATAATATATTTTATGTAATGGCGAAAAATGACTATTTTCAGCATTTATATGGCATATTTTTTCTGGCAACTGTGCTTCAGTGGCTGCGTCCAAAAAAACTGGGCAAACAATGCCTACAAGGTCAACGTATGGCAGTTGTTTAAAGAGAACAGTAGATTACTAGCCAGCAAAGCTACCTAAGCTAAAATGTCCCTCAAATCCCTGCAGACTTCTGTCCCTCCAATACAGAGCAGTATCAAGCAGATTACTAGCCAGCAAACTTACTATCATCTGTCCCTGAAATCACTAACAGCTCTCCCCCTACACTATCTCTTCCAAGCACACACAGGCAGATTTTTCAGATACATTTTTGCCCTTGATCCCCCTCTGGCATGCCACTGTCCAGGTCGTTGCACCCTTTAAACAACTTTAAAATCATTTTTCTGGCCAGAAATGTCTTTTCTAGATGTTAAAGTTCGCCTTCCCATTGAAGTCTATGGGGTTCGCGAACCGTTCGCGAACCGCTCGCGTTTTTGCGCAAGTTCGCGAATATGTTCGCGAACTTTTTTTCCGACGTTCGCTACATCCCTACTGTTATCTGAAAACCCGTTGTCCAGAAAGCTCCAAATTAAAGGAATGCCATCTCCCATAGAAAAAATACAACTATCCTAGTGGGTTTAGTAAACATTTAATTTATTTTTTAACAGACCAAGTATGGTGATCCAAATTACAGAAAGACCCTTTATCTGGAAAACCCAAGGCTCAAGCATTCTGGATTATAGGTCACATACCTGTATATTATATAGCATAGGTTGTTCCATCTATCAAGGTTTACTGTTCTTGATAGTCTTCTTTCTACAACATTAAATTTAAAAAAAAATGCATAGTATTGCACCTGAACTCTGTGCTTTAAAAATATATCTTTGTTTCTTAATTATATATTAAATAATTGTATAATTGTTTATACAATATTCAACATAATTGTTCATTATATATCAAGGGAATACTTTAGTCATCTTCTTATTGCCCTTGGCTAATAATGAAACTCTCTTTGCTGTATTACTGTAGCTGAGTAGATATTGACCAAACATGCTTGCAAAACATAAGCAAACTCATAAAATCATATACTCAATAATCAGCCACACACACAAAAGTGTCCCCATCCATTTAGTTCTCTAAATGTGGTATGTGGTACTTTTTTGGGTTAGCAAACAATGGCCTTCATTCACCAACAGTAATGAGAAAATCCAGCAAAGAACCATATCTAATGATAAATAATGGGGGTAAATGCAGACTTTTAGATACTGTATAAATTATACACGTGCCCAGTTTAAAATAGATATGATGAATCCTTTGGATTTGCAGGTGCACTAAATAACAGCCTTCACTGTGAAAAATAAGAATTTTACATTCAACAGGATATATATATATATATATGTATATATATATATCTATAAACAAGGGAAAGTTGTATATGGACAAACAATCTCTGTTTTGTTTAAAGGGTAAGGCATTTTTCAGTAGCAGTATGCACAAAATGTCTCTGTCTTAAATATATTGATAAAGGGTTGAGTGCAGAGGACTCTTGTATTTGTGTGTGTGTGTGTAAGGAGACATAATATATCTATATTATCTATATCTATATATATCTATATATATCTATATATATATATATATATATATATATATATATATATATATATATATATATATATTATATTTGAGCAAAAAAGTAATACAAAAACGATTTAAAGTAAAAAACCTAGGAGTAGGTATTCTTATATATATAGGTACAATTATTTGTTAAGCATAGTACAACAATTGAATTGTTAATGACTTAATAATCATGGTCCCTTGATTTTATTACAGTACAAAAAAAGACACTAATGGCAAGAAAATTGGAAATACAACAAGAAAGCAACAGCCACAGGTACAATCTTGTATTTTCGAGAACTCAAACATTTCATCAAGAGCTGAGTGTCATGAGAGCTGAACTAAAACTATGCAAGAATATCCTGTCTACATTAAAAACGGTTGAGAGTAACTCAACCACTCAACCCATGGTGAACATTTATAAAGTGATAGAGTCTAACGAGAGGGATGGAAAGGAAGAGCATAAATTACTTGACTCTAAACCGCTTGATAAAGAAACATTAATGTTAAATGTTGCGTCTGCTGTCCAGCAGTGGGTAGCAAGCTCAGAGAAATGTCTTCGGCTTGAGCTAGTCATTCCAACAGATTTCTCTTTTGTAACCAATGACAGTAAACAAAAAGAAAAGAACGATGACCTTATTTTAGAAGTAGAGACACAAGAGAGGACACATTCCAACATAAGGAAGTCCAGATCACTTCCTGCAGATGAGGAGTGTAAAAAAAGTGAAAAGAAATGCTGTCGTAAATCCTTGCGAGTGTCTTTCAAGGAGATTGGCTGGTCAGATTGGATCATTGTTCCAGAGACATACACAATGCATTTTTGTGATGGTTCCTGCCCACATAATTATAAGCCAGCAAGCATGCATGCTCAGATCAAATACAGGATGCATCACATATCTAATGGAGCTACCCCAGCTCCTTGCTGCGTTCCTGCAAGCTATGAACCTATGGTACTTATGCATTACAATACCGAAGGCAAACTAACTTTAACTCCATTTGAGGACATGATTGTTAGGAAGTGTCACTGTGCCTGAACGCGTACCTACATTGTGTTAGATGTATTTCTGGAAAAGGAGATTAGAGGTCAACACTGTGAAGCTGTCTGACAAAACCTGCAACACCTTATGTCATCGTAAAATGCTGTCTAAAGAATACCAAATGAAAACATATGGAGAGTGTCAACCAGCTAAAATGGCACACCAAAAATGTGCTCCAAAACAGATGATTCCTTTAGCATTGAACATTGTTTACTAAAGAACAAAATGTGTAGCAGAACTGTGTTCACTAAATATCCTTGACTTCAGCATTCATATTAGAGTGCTTTGAAACATTTTTACAATGCATCTCTACAGTTAGGGCTATGAGCAAAATTCTGTATGAATAATATGTGTATCTATAACCTCTGCTTTGAAATTAGATGAAGCAAAAAATAGGGTGCATTCTGTCTGTGACAAAATAAGGGTTGTGTATTTATAATTGAAAAGTTGTTATTAGACTTTTCTATCAGTTGCATGTGATGCACAATACAGCTGATAGAATAACACATATCTGGGGGCATGAAATGCTGATTCCCAGTAGTTAAATATTTTTTACATTTATCAAGACTTTTCCCTTCAAAACATATACCTGTTTCAATTCATCAGAAAGTGTTGAACTGCTTTGATCACATGAAGGCCAATCTGTTGTATAAAGTAATAGTGCTCCTCAGCAGGGCTGTAATCTCTATTCTCTGTATTGGTGCATGGGGTGCAACTTTATGGGAGGCAGACCTTGTGTGATTATATAAACAAATACTCTTAAAAAATCCCCCCCATCCTGCCGATGGACATGTGAGGCTAAATCCAGCAGTAAAGGTCGGGGGGAGGGGTGGTACCCCTTTCTTATATTATTGGTGCATGTGCCAATATAGTGGAGGTAGTAGACAGATGGAGGCTACTTTTTACCAAACTTGATAAATCATCTCCTAAATTATGACAGCAAGTTTAAGGGGCACATTTACTATTGGTCGAATATCGAAGGTTAATTAACCCTCGATATTCGACCGTCAAAGTAAAATCCTTCGACTTCGAATATCGAAGTCGAAGGATTTACCGTGGATTTTAATCCATCGATCGATTTTTCTTCGATCAAAAAAAGCTAGGAAAACTCATGACCTTCCCCATAGGCTAACATTGGTGCTCGGTAGGTTTTAGGTGGCGAAGTAGGTGGTCGAATTTTTTTTTAGAGAGACAGTACTTCGACTATCGAATGGTCGAATAGTCGAACGATTTTTAGTCCGAAACGTTCGATTCGAAGTCGAAGGTCGAAGTAGCCAAAAAATACCTTCGAAATTCGAAGTATTTTTTATTCTAATCCTTCACTCGAGTTTAGTAAATGTGCCCCTGACTGTTGATTGTTTTCAGAGAAAATTTCTACTACAGTAGAATTACCAAATTATGGTGTAATTCTACCACACTGGTCATGTTTTGGAGAAAAGAAAAAAGTCTCAATGGAGGCAAATGCTAATCTAAAATAATACTGAGTAGGGTAGGCACATTGGATCCAATTACTGCACATGTACACATGTCATGTGTTCCCCTATTCACTCCTTCCTATTTCAGGTTAAAGATGTATTTCAGTTTCCAGAAGCTGAAGCCAGTTTTGTCCTGTTTGTATTGATTACTGATACAAATATCTGATGAGTTTATCAGCACGACTAGTGACCAAAGTGCATACAAGGCATTCGGTTGGAATTTGCTAAAGAAATATAAAGTCAAGCTTTTCAAAAGCAATGTCTTAAATATCCATAGTTTATGTAAGTGAGTGTGTGGTCAAAACACATCCTATATCACTTATTTATTATTTATTAGCCTGTTTTTAACCTGCTGCCTTACAAGTTTTACTATGTGATTTTTATTGTTATTATTATGTTGCCTGTGTTTTATTGCACTACTACAAACATGTTGTTAAATGAATCTACATAGTGGAAGATTGTCACAAAAGTATATCCTAAATACTATTGCACTGATATGAAAGAGAAAAAAATAACCAGAATATCTTAATGAGAACTTAACATTATTCCTACATTAAAACCTTACCTCACAAAACAGAACTCTAGGGAGAAATCTAGAAAAATACCATTATATGTTAATAAAAGTTTATTTATATATGAATAATATTATTTCATTGAACAATTTGGCTTTATACAACCATTTCTTTATACAAATACTAAAGAGGGCTTTTAAAACTACTTCTTAAATTTTGTGAAAGTGAATAAGTTTTGCTCCAGGTTTAACAACTCATAACAACCAATTACATGTTTACATTAAAACAGCAGGCCAATAATTGCTTCCTGCTGATTGGTTGCTATGAGTAAACTAGAACTGGAGCATATTTTATCCTGATATTACATTACATTTCCTTGCCATATTTTGTTTGGGGGGGGTTATTATTTAAAACTTTTTCAATCAGAGCAGTAGCAATTATGATGAAAATACATTTGCAGTTCATGTTACAGTAATATATAGATTTTATATGACATAAGTGCCATGGGATTTTATCTATCTATATTTATGCATTTTTATTTATTTCATAATTTATTAGTTTGTTTGTACCTGAATTGTTTGTATTATCCTGAGAAGAAAACATACTGAATATATTTTTTCTTATATTGAAGCATTAACTGCATACTTTTTTTGTTATACTGTGTATTTTAAATAAACTATTATTTTTGGATTGAAACATTATTTTTTTTTTTTTGTACCGTTTATGATGTCTGCTTATGGTAAATGCAGTTTTGCCTTGTTTATGAGAACAGTGTTTTGAAAGGCTTTTTATCTTTGTCTATAAAATTATCCAGGGATTTCTTTTCTACAAATGAATGTAACTACCTAAAAATCGTTAATGGATCCTTAATGGTTCTAACACAGGGAACAAAAAAAGAAAGCACTGAGTAATTTTAAGGACCCAAGACAGCAAAACAACAGCACAATTAACTGTACTCACATCCTTTCATTAGTTCTGCACATCATACATTAAATTCCATCATAAAACTTAGAAAACTTATAAATGGTGCCCTGTAATTGCAAACCATCCTCATTTACAGGAAGGTTTGCCACCCTTTTTGTAAAATAATACTAGCCTTTCTATAGACATATCCTAGCGATTCCATATAAATTACATTTCTATTCATTTTAATTTTTATTGGCTGGGTCACTGAAATACCAACAATGTACAGTTTCTGTAGTGTTACTTCCTCTCTCAGCAATATGATTTTCTTCATGTAGCTTTGTACCAGAGTTGTTTATATTAAAAGAGAGTTAATAATACATTGTCCAGGCAATCGGAGGACACAACAATGCATTTTTCCTGAACGTCGATCAAAATGCAGCATCAACTCCCACGTAAAGTCACATTTTACTTAGAGGGGGATAGTGAACAGTTGCTTGATTATTTCAGAAATAGTGCAGAATGTTAAATTATATATAGAATGTTTATAATTACAGTTACATTTAGTGATGGCCGAATAAATTCTATTTTTTTGTGAAAACGTTCGAATAGCTCGATTTTTTCGTGAAAGGGTTCAATTGCTCGATATTTCCGTGAAAACGTTTTAATTTGCTTGATTTTTTCATGAAAACGTTCAAAATGCTTGATTTTTTCGTGAAAATGTTCAAATTTCTTGATTTTTTCGTGAACTTTCCGAGTTCACAATTTTTCACACATTTTTCGCCGTTTTGTGAATTTTGCGGGAAATTCACAAATTTTTCTGCGAAACGGGAGAGATTCGCCCATCACTAGTTACATTATAGAGACAGTCAATCAGCTAACAAGGATCACTGCATTTCTTTTATGGTCTCTGATTATCAAAACACAGCATTTTGCCGGAATTTTTTATTTCCTTTTTTTTCATTTGGTTGATATGTGATTTAAAATTTTAATGTATATTCTGTATAAAAAAAATTCCTTGTTTAAAAATTACAGCAAAGTGTATACCATACAAACAGACGTAGCCATACATAGATGGCTGCCAACTCAGCCTTTATTTTGAAAATAAGTGGCTGTGGGCCACTGTGGGACATGCAATATACTCTGCATGTAGTTCTGGTGAGCAGTGTTCCCTTATCTTGGTTCTTACTGTATTTTTTATTCTGTCTCTGGTTGCTTTAAGACCAACTATCTTGGTCCTTTTCATACATAAGTTGAATACTTTTAGAAGTCTGATGTTTTCAAACACTTCAAGTCTACCTTGAAGAAAATCCATATTTATTTGCTGCAGGTGAAAGAGCTTTCGGTCATCAACCTCAAATATTCATCACAAGACGCAGTGACATATTGCTATAAAATTTCAGATTGTTTATATAACTTAATTGTTGCCACTACAGCTACACTTTACATTTATGAATCCTGGCAAACCTCCAAAAGAGATTTGTATACGTGTTCCTTTTAAAAGTACATTTAGCTTTATTGTGTGTCGCCTCATAAAAATGATGTATGTAGCGCTTTAGTTTGAATACTAATGGTAACTCTGAAGAGGCAATCAAACAAAAGAACGCTTGCCAATGGACAGACCAAGGTTCAAAAACATAAAAATAGAGTATTATTTATTTCATTTTTTTAAAAAAAAAAGAATCCATAATTCAATAACAGATCTAAAGGATAAAGATCACGAGTGTGAGCGGAATGTGACATCATGGTGACATGGTGACATCATGGTCTATTTTTTTTAAATGAGCTATTTCCGAGTTATAGAGATATTGCAGTAGTTGTTTAAAATGATTCTGACATCTTCTTATTAACTGTTAAATGCCATATACCTCAGTGAGAGAGGCGTAGATTATCTATATTATTAGAGCAGACATATGAAAATTGTATCCTAGCTACAGGGACAGAACCACGTGTAGGCAGGATACCTAGCTGCCTAGGGTGCTACTAGGGATAGCACCCACAAAATATGACTGCAAAGTATGAAAATATACTGCTTCTGTCCACTCTGGCTCACTAAATTCTTTGAAAGTGAAAGCATGAGCTGAGGAGTGAAAGTAAACAAGTGGAGGCATGGGTAGAGGAAGCAAGGACAATAGTGGGCAGTTGCAGTGCCAGTGGGGAGTGAGCAGGAGTGGGGACAAGAGCTAATTGCTTTGGGTGTGAACATTTTCATAAATCTGTATTTCTTCACCCTGTGTGCACTAGTATAGCACAGGGATGTCCAACTAACGTCCAGTGACCAGCTTGTCCCTCCAAGACAGTTTAAGGCCCCTAACCTGCCCCTGGACTTTATTGATTTCATTGTTTTTTTTTTTACTACCATTTGGATATGTGCTATAGTTGACAATAAACCCATGCACAGCACATGGCTATAAGTGCAATGGAGATTAAATACATTTTCCTGTAAATTTCTAAATAAAACCAGAAACTTGCGACTCTCAATCTACTAAACCAGATTAGCTATGTGTGCACATACGTTATTATTTCCTATTACAGTTGTTATTTTTACGGAATCAAACAATTCATGTCTTTATGCCTTTTATTCAGTCCCCTGTCAAAGTAGCATGTTAATTCTGGTTTGACAAGTTTACTATAAAAATAAACACTAGGGTTTTTCTCACAGTTTTGGCTATTTTAAGAAACTAATGTATGACGATAGGAACTCTGTGTGCTATAGTAAAATGCATTTTGTTTACTAGATGGTTAAGCTGTATATTATTACTCCCACTATTTCTCTATAAGTGTTGTTTTAAATATAGTGAGTTTTCTTCAATGAGAACCTTAGTATGAGAGTGAGTATTGACATTCCTTTGGAATATCCCCTTGCAGATTTGCCTTGCCCCTTACCTTAGAGTTTGAAGACAAATTAAAATGGAACTCTGCTTGAACCAATGGAAACCCTGAAATAACAGGTGGGTACTGTAAGTGCAAATGCATCATGGGGGTGATTCTCTGGTTACAAATATCCAGCATAAAAATCAAAATCATTTGTAAAGAATCAGTACTGCTAGAATTAAAATAAGACTCATTGCGGGCAAAGTCGACCAGGCACCCCCTGTGTGCGCACATGTTTATACACGCATGTGCAATGACTTTGAAGGGGGAAGCTGTGCTGGGAAGAAGGGAGAGTGGAGCAGGAGAAGCAAGTGAAACCAGACTTAGGGGAGACAGAAGACCTTCCCAGTGCCCCCCCCCCTTTGTTGCGCCCTAGGCAGGTGCCTCTTCTGCCTTCCCTTGCCCTGTAACAAAGCGTCTACATTGATAATATGAACAATGTACAATTACCCTTATTTAATCATTAACTTTCAGGTAAAGTATTTTGAAGTCTTTTATGAAAATCATGTGTAAATTACTAATTTGAGAGTAATATATATATTTATATATATATATATATATATATATATATATATTTTTTTTTTTTTTTTAATCTCCACAACATCTGAGAAAAGAATTTCTGCCATTGCAGTAAAGAGATTTCCGTGTCTGCCATGACTAGTCTGTTTATTTTATAATATTCAGCTAGTGCGTAAAGCTGTCCCAAATATGATCCTAAAATAGCCCAGGTCTGAAGGAAATATTAGTACACTATACGTAGCACATACTTTTCTCCTTTCCAGCAGCCGTAAGCAGCTTTGATAAAATACTTATGAATGCCAGACTGCTTTATCTCATGTTTGGAAAACCTCCATTTTCATACCTCTGTGTACAGAGATAAAGACATGCAGCTCATATTGATTGAATTCATCAGAGAATAAAACTCTCAGCACAGGCCAGATTCATACAGGTGACACCTAGAAATAAAATGACAATTACAGCCAAATTGATCTACACAGAGGCCATTGTAAAAGACATATTCTGCTGAAAGAGGGAAAGTGCATGTCCCTGTACTCCAGAGGAAGGAAGGGCAGCATGCATGTGGTGGTTTTTACCTATCCTTTGCACTCTGTATCATTCCCCTGTACAACTGTAATATATGCTCTACACTTACATCTCAAAAATTAATGGCCATGTAAGTATACACCCATGGCACGCCCATGTGACATGCCATAATGTCCAAATTGCTAAGCGTTTAAGTTCACATGCCAAAGTCTTTCCTTAAAATGCCAGAAAAATGCCTTTTCAAAATGGCAATTCTCACAAATGCAGCATTCTTAACTTCAGAGCAATTCTTCTTTTTCATAAAGGAAAATTATTCCATCCACTTTTTAAATGCAATTCTATATAAATTTCTTTGTTTAAAAATATTATAATTTTTTCTATGCTGATGCCTGGGCTTTCTGTTTCATTGCATGTACAAAAGAGTTGTGTTACAACTTTATTCCACTGACCTCAGCAATCATATATATATATAGGTGAGAGCTCTCAGCTGTGCATACCTTTCAACTTATTACACCATCCTTCCAGCTTTAAATACCTGCACCCCATGGCCTTAAGTCACGTCTGCATTGTATTACGCCATTCTCTAAGCTGAAGAATAAATCTATTGGATGATTGTTTATAGCACTGCACAGAGCAGTTGGTGATTTGTGTATCAGTTGATATGATTTCAATGGTTTCAGTTGGTAGAAGAATTCCTTTTATTATCTCTCAGATACGATTTTAATAAGTCAATAAGTCAGTGGTAGAAATGTAAACGTTACTGTTTCCCTGTGGATGGCCAGAAGAAAGTGGGAAAAGCATGTTTAAGTAATGCTTTTGTCAAATGTAATTTTTTATTATCTATTTTTTGTATTTTATTTACATTTAATTGAATTTATAACCCAACCTTTATATTTATTTAGATTTATTTTTGTATATTAAAAGGGTTGTTCACCTTCCATTTTTTCACTTGAGTTGTTTTCAAATTGTTCACCATAAACAAAGACTTTTTTCACTTGCTCTCCAACTTTTAATATTTACATTTTTCCCAACATTAAAGTTAAATGTTCCTTTCTCTAGTGTTCATATCTAGCAGCTCATGGATCCAGCAGCATCTGAATAGTTACAATTTGCTACATTTAGCTTGACAAGCTTGACAAAAGGCCGCATGGCCTGAAACGTTGCGGTGATGCCCAAAGCTGAAATAAAGGCTTTTTAAACATAAAAGTTTCACAGTCTGGTGCTGTTCTGCATACAAAGGCTCAATGGCTTAACCAATAATATCTTTCTTATTTACAAGATTTCACAACTTCCAACAAGTGCAATTTCTTTTCCTAACTATACCTCATTTATCTGCTTCTTTCCCTGTCTCTAACCACATTCACTGTTTTCCTCACTTCCATTTAATGTTTCCTCTATGCAAACCTTCAGCAGCTTTATTAACCTGTAACGCTTGCATCTTTAATAACTGCAACATTAACCCCCCCAAAACCGGAAAAAAAACCCCCAGCAAACTCATTAATTTTAACTGTGCGTCTTTTTGCTTGAAAATTTTTCAAACCACACAACATTTTTATACTGTCCATTAGAGTTTATTTGCATTTTTTCTTGGCTAAATGTGTCAAAATATTTCACTCATCCCTAGACATGGACTATTCTGTCCATAGGTTAGAGTGTCTTTTCTGTCTCTTGTGCAGTATAAATATATAGGAACTAAAATCATGGCATAATTCAGTAAGTAAGGAAAAGTTTACAGATCAGCATTACTCACGGTGCCACATTTTGACTCAATGACAAGCTGTGCTAAATGTAGCTAATATACAGAATGACCTATGGTTTCGCAAATTTAGAAACTGGAAGATTACAATAATCAAAGGGTACCTGCCACTTTACAGGACACATGCTTAATATGCAGTTACTTATTAACTCCATTTCAGTTACAGAATCCAGCTGAGAAGAAATAGACATATAGTTGCCTTTTCCATAGTTAAAATATACAGTATATAAGGATTACATCCTATGCCATCAACTAAAAATAACATAATCTGTTTAATTTATTGAGCAAAAGAATTTGTAGTGATGCATTCTGTTTTGTATATCACTTAAATGCCTGGCTATGTGGGAAGGTCTCAAAGGCCCAAGCCAAAGGCAGAAGGACTTTAAGGACTCCAAAAATTCGATTTATTTTTTTTACTATAAAATCAGAATTTTAAGTGGAAAAATAACCTCAGGTTTTTTAGAAAGTCCAAATCCGAAAATCCAGCATCTCAGACCTACCGAGATTGTATATAAGTCAATGGGAGACTTATTTGGAAGTTTCTGTGGTCTGCACTGGAATTATCTTGAAAATTCGACTATTTGGGACTTTTTGGGAAAAGATCAAAAAATCAGGCTCTTCGGGAAAAAGCCATTAAAAATCAAGCGATTCAGGAAAAACCTCATAAAAAGTCATATGATTCAGATTTTCCGATTAAATTGTGATTTTTCTAATAATAAATAAGGTACAATCGAGGAGCCTAGTTTGGCCGGACTTTTTTGATTAAAATATTCAGATAAATTCGGACTTTGATAAATAAGGCCTCCTCTGTGGCATGCTATTCAACTGCATCTAAACTTTGTTCTGGAGCACTGGGAGGCCCAGGAGATTTCATAGGTTTTTAAATCTGCCGTATGAAATCCTCAGCCCTCTGGACCCAATGATTGAAAACTTGTAGTGGAGAAAACCTCTGGCATAGTGGTGCACAATTTAAAAATCTCGGCCTAATCAATTATGAGTCAGTTTACATTTAATTGGCCCTTTCTCACCAAGGGGCAAATTCACTAAGATGCGAAGTTGCGCCAGGCGCAACTTCGCCGCACTTCGCCGCACTTCGCCAGGCGTAGTTTCGCCAGCGCTTCGCAAATTCACTAAAATCCGAAGTTGCGCACAGGGGTAGCGTAAGGTTGCGGAGTTGCGCTAGCGTTGTTTCGCTATATAAAGCGAAGTTGCGCTAGCGAAGGCTAATTTGCATATGGCGCGAAATTCAAATTTCAATGGAGGAACACGTATCTGCACTACAAATGCCTAGAAAACCTTCAAATCTGCAAATAAAAATTTTATTTTGCCCTACACATGTGCCCACTGTCTAGGTAAGTTGCCATGAGTCAGGAAATGTAGGGTGGAGGAAGGGGAGCCCCAAAAATTTTTTGATCTTTTTCAGCCTATCAGCCATCATGTAGAAAACACGCCAGCGTTTTTTGGGACTTAGAAAAAATATAGAACTTTTTTTGAAACAATCCCTATCTACTCTATTGCGCTTCGCCAGGTCTGAGGTGGCGAAGGAAGTCTAGCGTAAAAGGTAGCGTTCACTACACTGCGCAAGTTAGTGAATTTGCGTAGTTTCGTCGCTAGCGAAGATTCGCCTGGCGTAAGGTTGCGAAGTAACACTAGCGAAACTACGCCAGCGTTCGTTAGTGAATTTGCGCAGTAGCGAAAATGCCAAACGCTAGCGAATTAACGCTAGCGTCGGCGCTTCGGACCTTAGTGAATTTGCCCCCAAGTGTCCACTTCTCACTCAAGTGTCCACTTCCTTTGCATTTTTGTTTTTAATGAGTTATCATGTATCCAAAAGGTGAGGAGCTTCTCAGCAATAGTAACACTTGTATAAATACCATACTGGTGGCCTTTTGGGTAGATTTTTTTGTATGATGTGATAAAACCCATATAATCAAAAGCAAGGTCTGGGGGCTTGTATGGCAATTTTTTTATAAAAGCAGGAGTTGATTGTGACTAGGGAACACATAAAGGGAAGGCAGGAACAGGTTGAAGAGGGCTATAATCAGTGGCGGAACTACCGGGGGAGCAGGGGGTGCGAGCAGGCCAGGGCCCGCACCCCCTCAGTGCCCCCCGGCAGTTTGCACGCCGCTTTGCGACGGCCGGTTCCGGGTGTACGGAGGGGGCCCGGCTGCGCGTCCTGCGCCAGGGCCCGCCCCCCTCTAGTTACGTTTCTGGCTATAATTCAGACGGGACTGGAACAGACTGGATAGGAAAGGACGGTGCGGGCGTAGATCTGGGCAACAGGATAGCGGGAGGAGACTGGAGCAGAAGGAGATAGCGGGAGGACAGGATACAGAAGGAGACTGGAGCAGAAGGAGAGAGGACTGGAGAGCAGAAGGGTTTTTTTCATTTTTCTGACCTCTAGTCAACTTCAACCTTTCTGTGACATAAAAAAAAAAGATTACCATGGGGGTAAAAACATGTACTACAGGCATTTTAGTCCTTCTATATTCTTGATTCCCCAGCAACTGCAATTTCTGCATTATTGTATTATTGTTATTGTCCTGACTGCACAAGAAACAAATCAAGAGGAACTTTTAAGACTTTTTCTATGGTGTGACTCACTGTTGCCTCAATGGTCACTGAACTTAACAGTTTTGTGACTTGAATGTCATTGTCATTTTACCCATACATATTTATAGCATTCTTTAAATTTCTATATCTATATGCTTGCGTCACCTGAGAAAGGTAAACCTTTTTATTGGAGGTAGTAAAATCTAAGTGCTTGCCAAAGCAAGGGGTTGAATTTTGATGTTGAATTTCAAACGTATAACCTTGTTTCTGTTCATGCCATGTGCCATTTTCTGTACCCTTTGCTCTGAAATTAGAAAGAGCATTAATTAGACATTTTTAAATGTTATATATACCTATAACAGTGATGGAAGTAGACAAATTGCTTAGTGGCAAGATGCAGCATGCTGTGACATAATCAGTTACTTATGATGAGTTGCCAACATAACAAGTTGCATATTTTGCCTCCTGTGAGCTTTTCTGGGCTTTGGGTGTTGGTTATCAAGCAACATCCTTATGACCTTCTTCCAGTTATCCTTCAGTCCTGACATTTTTTCAGATCTTGTCTATTAATATCATAAAAAGATTTCCACCAGGTGATCATCATGATACTGGAACTTCCACCCCATAAAAGTGCAACCCATTAATGTGAAGGATTGGGCCAAATTAAGGTTGCTAAGGGCTCTATAACAAGTTTAGTTACCTCAGACATGTGCCTCTGCAGTGAAGGATATCTTTTCTGGCCTGTCTTGTACACAATCCAGTGTGATAAGGTTTACTGCCCTTCCTTATGGCGCTACAGGAGTCCTGTGTCTCCATTACAAGGGAGAGCAGGTACACTATAGAGTGGCGTGCCTCCACCCAGGGTCAGGACAGACTGGTCTGTAATACCCTTCCTTGGGAACTTCTCTGATCCACAATCACACACAGGAATATAGCTGAAAGGTTTATTTGTAGAACACTGTGACTTTAAATAACATACAGACATATGTAATCTCTTCACAGTGTCTGTTAGGTGGGTGCTGTTTATATAATCATCCAGTGCAACTTCAGGATGAGTGTTCACAACACCCCAGAGTTAGCATTACCTGCCTTTGGTGCACAATTCCCACTGAAGTGAATCTCACAGGGGTCTCACAGGGGTAACACTGATTAAAGGGGATGTTCGACTTTATACTCACTTTTAGTATGTTTAAGAACTAATCTAAGTAAATTATATTACATTATCTATTTTACATGTATTTAAAATATTGCCAGTTACTGTATATTCTGACCAATTTCCATCCTGCAACTAAAAACTCTTGATTTGAAAATAACACTGCAACTTATACACTAAGGGGCAAATTTACTTAAGGTCGAATATCGAGGGTTAGTTATACATATATAGTTATATATTTGACTGCCGAATTGAAATCCTTCGAATATCGAAGTCAAATGATTTACCGCAATTTTAATCCATCGATCAAACGATTTTTCTTCGACTAAAAAAAGATAGCAAAGCCTATGGGGACCTTCCCTATAGGCTAACATTGACTTCGGTAGGTTTTAGGTGGCGAACTAGGGGGTTGATTTTTTTTTTTAAGAGACAGTACTTTGACTATCGAATAGTCTAATAGTCGAACGATTTTTAGTTCGAATCGTTTGATTCGAAGTTGTAGTCAAAGGTCGAAGTAGCCCATTCGATGGTCGAAGTAGCCAAAAAAAACATTCGAAATTCGAAGTTTTTTTTCCTCTATTCCTTCACTCGAGCTAAGTAAATGGGCCCCTAAATGTCAATGTGTTGGGAGTTTCCTTAAATGAGACATCCGTTTTTTTTTTAGATAACAAGTTGACTTTTTCCGTGAAGTGTCATTCTATGGCCACTTGCATAAAAAAGGGAATAAACTCATGGGATGAAAACATAATTTTGGCTATTTATAGGTCCCTGGTAAGGCCATAGGTATGGGTATATGTAATTTATGTGAGGGTATGGAGGGGTGTGTGTATGGATGCTGGGTTTCATTTGAAGGGGTTGAACTTGATGAACGTTGTCTTTTTTCAACTCAATTTAACTATGTTACTGACCCAAGAAAAGAAAAAATATATTAAATGTGTTTAATTCTTGCAAACTGCGGCTTGGTTGCCAGGGTTATTAATTTCAAGTCTGACAGTTGCAGATCAAAAAACTTAAAAATTTTGAGAACCACAAAAATATATTAAATGGAGACAAACTTGAGATATCTTAAAATGCCGATGGTTACATAATGCTAAAAGCTAATTTTAAGGTGAAATATGCATTTATATACTGCGCAGAACTCTCTAAGTCATTACAATCCTACTTCACTGTGGCACTGAGAAGAATTGCAAGCAGCCATGTAACCAGTATTATTACTTGAATTTGCACACTAGCGCTTCCAGTGCTGTAAAACAGAAGTAACTGCAGCATTCTAAGACATTTTATCTTGTCAAAGGTTAACTATAATAGTAGCTATGACATACAACAGTTTTAAAAGTAATTCAAAGAAAAACACTGTGGGGCCAATTCATGAAGCTCGAGTGAAGGATTCGAAGTAAAAAAACTTCGAATTTCGAAGTGTTTTTTGGGCTACTTCGACCATCGAATGGGCTACTTCGACCTTCGACTACGACTTCGAATCGAAGGATTCGAACTAAAAATCGTTCGACTATTCGACCATTCGATAGTCGAAGTTCTGCCTCTTTAAAAAAAACTTCGACCCCCTACTTCGGCAGCTTAAAGCTACCGAAGTCAATGTTAGCCTATGGGGAAGGTCCCCATAGGCTTGCCTAAGTTTTTTTGATCGAAGGATATTCCTTCGATCGTTGGATTAAAATCCTTCGAATCGTTCGATTCGAAGTATTTAATTGTTCGATCGAAGGAATTATCCTTCGATCGTTCGATCGCAGCATTTGCGCTAAATCCTTCGACTTCGATATTCGAAGTCGAAGGATTTTAGTTCCTAGTCGAATATCGAGGGTTAATTAACCCTCGATATTCGACTCTTGATGAATGGGCCCCTTAGTGTACTGAAAAGAAAATCCCAGCAAGACTTCAGGAACAGTTCACTTGTAACATAAATTGTTTTATTGCTTGGGATTTATTTTCTGTGTCCAACCTGTACACTGTCCACGTGAACACTAATATCTATCATTACATATGTTTGTCAGCAAAATGCTGGTTCCTTATTCATGGTGTCTCTGACCTTAATGTCCCATTTGAAGTAGAAACTTGCAGTTTGGTTACCCTTCTGGTGATTTCACTTTTGCTTACTGTTAGAGTTTCCAACGGGGAACCTTTTGCCGGTGAGCTTGCGCACCCGAACGGATTACAACAGCACCTGCGTGGTGCCGAAGCTGAGAGCAGTGAGCGGGTGTACACGCCGCAGCGCGGAGTAAATTAGCGGGGCTGAGCTAGCGGGTCATGGGTTGGAGGGGAAACTGAAGACAAGTCAGAGCTGGACTGAGGTCGTACGTGGGGATCAAGGATACCGAAACGTCTAAGCCAAAAGGAGATACCGAAAGCGGGGTCAAATCTGGCTTTGAAAAATTTAAACTTTGAATCACTCTAGGAACAGCTAACAAGTATTAACTTGTGTGCTCTTTTTAACCAATTGTACCGGCAATTGGCCAGTGTAAGCAAGACTATTTAAGGCCTCCCACTGCTGCTGATTGGCCAGTTGTGATTGCCACTTAACTACAGCACTGCTGGAGAGTCTTTCCTAACACTTATTAAATTACTCCATGTGTGGTCAGAAAGTACCCCATCAATATGAAACATATCTTTAGGCTGTGCATTGTCATTAGCTTTCTTTTTCCACTCTTTCATAGCAATGGCACGTGCTGCTTTGTTATGGAATTTATACATATACAGGTATACAGTCATGACTTGATTTTACACCAGTCCCAGTTCTGCAGTCTCAACAATTTACAATGCATTTCAAGTTTTTCCAGATTCCATACCATGTTTACCCACATTTTACACCAATATTTTGGCCTAGGTCTTCCAAAAAAATGCCTGTTTGTATGTTATTGTTAGTAAAATGTTATTGTTAGTAAAATTAAGCCATTTAAAATACTTAACACCGGTATAAATAATCCTGGGTACTGGAGGTGCTTATTTTTGAATTCCAGGCTTGGAGGCAACTTTTGGTTGGTAAAAACCAGGTGTACTGCCAAACATAGCATCCTGTAGTCCACATAGGGGCTACCAAATAGCCAATCACAGCCCTTATTTTGAACCACCCAGAAAATTTTTTATGCTTGTGTTGCTCCCCAACTCTTTTTACATCTGAATGTGGCTCACGGGTAATAAAAGTTGGTGGACTTCTGCTCTAGGCTTTGAGTTGTGTGGTAAACACATATTTTTGTACCCACCCACTTTTCTGCACATTGTAGTTTGTTTCATGGTTCCAATTTCCATTAAATGGCTACAGTGAAGTACTTAAGTAACTTTCACAAAGCAGATAAGTATGACGTAAAATGCATAACAAAAACTGGATGGTAATAGAATATACCAGTTAAAACACAGCTTTGGAACAGTTAAAAAAAAAAACCCTTCCTAAATGTCTTCAGTCATGTGATTAAGGTTAATATTTCTTCATCTGCACTGAAGTCTTGTGGATAGAGTTGCATTATCACCCAGACATGTATTTTGCGTCACTGAGCCCACAGGATCATGCAGCAGTGATGTCAGAAGATAAATATAGTGAAAATCTTGGCAAAAAAATTGCCATGGAAAATTTTCGTCAGTTCAGAGAACGTGTTTTTCAAGCCAACATAATAAAGAATTATAGAGAAATAAAGGGGGGAAGCAAGGTGTTATTGTGAACTAATTATTAAACAGTACTGCTAAAAACAATGTTGTCCTTATATACACCAAGTACTGATTGGTATGCATCAAACATTTTCCATGGGGTGGCACAAAAGATTATCCCATTTCTTACTTATTGCTTATTACAAATATGTGTTTAAAGCATCCTTATTCCAGTCTACAGAAAAACAGAACATGGGATAAACATTAAGGTGATAGTGTTGGTAAAACTGACTCTTTCCAGTTATTATTGAAAAGGCTTTTTTCACCCTACACGAATAAAAATGTCCTGTGAATGTTCTCTACCTATATGTGCATATCCAATATGAAAGGGCTCTTTTAAATTAACCTCAGATATCTGGGAAATAAGTTACATAGTAACATAGTAGTAACATAGTAAGTAAGGTTGAAAAAAGACACCCTTTCATTTTTTTTATTTTAAGTCATAATAATAAAACAGTACTTTGTGCTTAATCCATACTAAGATAGAATGAATCATTGTTTAAAGCAAAACAAGCCTATTGGGTTTATTTAACATTTCATGATTTTCTAGTAGGCTTAAGGTACAAAGATCCAAATTATGGAAAGATCCACTATCCGGAAAACCCCAGGTTCCCGAGCATTATGGATCATACTGTACCTGTACTAATAAACAGCACACGTAGGATTTATTAATTAAAAAAAAAGACAAGAAAATGAGCAGGGTTTGGCCCTACAAGCAATACAAGCTATGAAGCAATGTTTGTATTGTAGTTTTCATATGTATACTAAAAATATATAACTATACATAAAAAAGCTACTCTCCAAACATAGCTTCGTATGATGATTATATGTTGTTAAAACTGTTGAATGTTCAACAAAAACTTTACAACATTATCATCATATGAAGCGAAATTCAGCATGTTATTATCATCTGTATAATTTATTTTTACAGATCTATAGAAATAAGTCAAATCAACTGGACTTGCTGTGTTTTTTTTGTTGTTGACTTATTTCTATAGATATACCATGACCTGGATGAATGAGAATATGTTATATAGGACTTTGAATATTTATGGAATTTTAGACGATTGACTATTATAATATGTTCAGATATTTGTGCCAACAAAATGTAGGAATATAAAGAATACGTTTAAAACGTATTTCTCACAAATTGTTGGGTCAGTGGCCCTGACAACCATATGCAATTTTCCACTCTGGGCTGGCAGAGAAAAAGTAAACAATAAAAAATAAATAGGCCACTATATAACATACTATTCACAGAACGTATTTTAAATCATATTACCATATAAAAATAGTAATGCAATTAGTGAACGAATGAAAAATGCTGATTTTCCTTACAGTTAACCTTGAGACGCACTAGTAACATTTACTGCTAACTGATAAGGAACAATAGACACGAGTAGCATAATTCATTTAACTAGCAGGTACAATAATCATTAGCTAAAGATTACCTGGCCCAAATATATATTGTTGCTGTATGCTAACACAGCAGTAGATTTTGTGAAAGGTTCTGTTGCAAATGTTGCTTCTACATGCATAAGGGATTAGTGAGTAGCCACCCCTACAGAATTTGGTCTCTAATGTAGTGTTAATGCCCTTTACTAGAAGAGGGCTGGTGTTGTGTAAATGTGAGTGGGAGAGTTAGTGCAGTCACGCCCAGGTAATGTCATGCACTGTGGTTGAGTTAGAGTAAACTTTAATTGAGTTCCCCTCATGTAGGAGAGTGTATATCTGTCCAAAGGCCTCAGTAAAGAGGGAAGAGCAGGCTGCTGGGTGTTTTCTCAATGTCCCGCACCCCAGTCCAACCCTGGACTGCTCACATGCATAGCCCATGCAATTAAATAACGTTTTTCCCAACTCTGCACCACTAGACACAGCTTGTGGGAAACACGTTGGGAAATATGTGTCAGTTTTTGCACTCGATAAATGTGCCTTATAGTCTCCTTCTGCTCCAGGTAATTAGGTTTCCTGTTGATGCCCCTAGGTATCTGAGCCAATATTTGCCCCAAACATAAGCTCCTTTGCCTATGTATTCAGCACATCTGAATGTAGCATGTATTTAGACAACACCAGAACCAAGAGACTTACCAAACTCTTACGCCTTTGTCATCACAAATATGTGATAGTGTAGCTTTATATTCACATTGCTCAAGGGGAGCATGGTTTCTGATACATGAAGGATGGGGAGGGTTATTTACTAAAGTCCAAATGTATCTAATTTTTTTAAATATATAAACCATGACCTAACTCCCATACCCGAGTTTACCTTATTTTTTTTTATAAAAACAGCTCGATTTAATCAGTTTAGGTAAAATCTTGATAAGATCAAACAAAAACCCAAATCATATGATTTTTCGGATTTTTGGGCTAATTCCAGTGCAGACCACAGAAACTTTAAAATAGGATAGGGACCTCTGCCATTGACTTATACACAACCTCAGCAGGTCTGAGATGGCAGATTTTCTATAGTTACGCCACTTTTAATCCAGCCCCCTGAATCAACATGGATTTAACCAGCTGTCTCCTTTCTCGGTTTTTATCTTTGTAGTGAGAAAGAATGGGAGTCTTCAACTGTGTATCGACTACCAAGGTCTAAATAAGATCATGATTAAAAATCCTTATAACAATTACTTGTATTTCTTTCACCCAAATAAATGTGACAACAATTTTCTCCAAATTTAAAAGAGATAGTCATTATGAATACAAGGTGATGGCATTTTTCTTCTGCAATTCTTTTTAAATTATTATTTCTATATCATTTTTACATTTTATTAGTGAACTCCCTAAGAAGAATCAACCATCCCACCTCAGTTACAAGGTAGACTTCCGTTTACAAATCAATATGTAGGCACCCACTCACTGTTGTTTATGCCACAGGTGTAAAGTATTTTAATTATCTACTACTTTTAATTTAATTATCTAGATACAGAGGGAGTCTATGGGTTAAGCAATATATTTTCCAGGAAGAGCATGTTAGACGAAAGAAAACAGTAGGTATTTAGCACATTTGCAAAGGTTACAAAAGAGACCAATTTTTTAAAAATATATATTTCAGTGTAACTTAAGAAGCATAATGTCTTTATAATAATGTAACTCTATTTCCATCTTTTTAAACATCTGATTGTAAAATGCTGAAGAAGCGGCAGGTTTATTTGCATTTCGTTTTTGAAGTTACCTTTACCTTATGATGCAAAAACCTTCAGTGAGTAGGAAGCGCTACACCAGCTGATATTTCCAAACTTTCACTACTGATATCAGATAAGAGATTACTGTTGCATTGAATAGGAAGTGGGGGGACAGGAAATGGTAAACATATTTTAAAGAGATGCTATCTGTTCATTTTATAAGCCTAATTAGTACAGTTTATAATAAGGTTGATATGCCACTTCAGTTAATAAAAAGTGTAACTCAGATTTCTGACCTTTATAACTGACAGAAATTACACTATATATTTTAGGTGATTTGACCAAACAGAATCTTGTACAGGAATAAGATTTATTATTTGGCATGCTTGTGACCTTAGGGTAAGGTCTTGCTTTTCAGCTCTCTAACTCTGAGTTAGTCAGCGACTTGAAGGGGGGCCACATGGTACATTTCTGTTCAGTGAGTTTGCAATTGATCCTCAGCATTCAGCTCAGATTCAAAAGCAACAGTTATGGCCCATGTGGCCACCCCTCAAGTCTCTGATTGGTTACTGCCTGGTAACCAATCAGTGGAAACCAAGAGAGCAGCAAAGCAGGAAGTAGTGTTCTGGCTATTGTGTTAGACATCCAGTCACTCCAGCCTTTATACATTAGATTTTTGGCTAACTAACTAAATTAGAAACATTTTTTATTTTGCACAGCCTATCCATTGAACCAGTTTTTTTTATACTGAAAATTCCTTTATATGGAAATTTCACCATCATTAGTAAAACACATAAAACATTGCCTTAAAATGTGTTCAAACTTCATAACCTGCCAAAATTTGTAAAATGGACATGGTAATTTGGGGGTGTGATTAAAACATTTATGCATGATGCTCAAGGCACATCTTTTTGGTTGGGAGCCACAGTGTGTTTTCTCTCTGTAGTAGAGCTAATTGGAAGGAGGATACCTAGGGCCTAAATGTGGCACACTTGTGTGCTCATTTCTGACTGACTTTTGCTACAGAGAACAGATGGCATGGCAGACAATAGGGAAAGCATTTACCTTAATATCCCACAATAGTACAGAAAGGTGACAAATCTCCCATTGTGCCAGTACCTGTACTCATCTAAGGTGTTAATTGCTGGTTCGAGCTTGTTAAAATGGATTTAGGCCACTCAGTATACTTTAAACTTGGCCTGAAATTTTGTTATTCAACTGTCATTAGAAGACAGAGCTCAAGGTTTATTATAGCAATTAGGCAATAGGTATATAATAATGATAAGAAGACAATCAGATGATAAGACAATTAATGATATTACTTTGCCCATCATATCTCCTGTTCATCACCTCGCCTATGCCCTTACAGAAGCTTATTGTTACATGTCAAGGAAACCAGCAAATGAAACAACGGCTTGTAAAGGATGTTGTAAGAATAATGTTTGTCACTTCTGCCTTCTCACAGAGTGTCTTATGTGCTTTATTTTCTTTGTTCCATCTGGATACATATATAAACGAATACATTAAAAATATATGTTATGCCAATAAAAGCAGTGTATCAATTGCATATTAAAAATGTATTCTTATACAAAGATCCCTTCTTGGGGTTCAGGGGTACAAAGAATGCAGACCTTTCCTTCATGCCTAGTCTTTATAACTGGAAAGTTTGCACACAGTGCAATTAATATATATTTACTTAATTTAATTGCAAGCAAAGAGGTAAAGGGTATAGCAATTTAGTTCAGCAAATTTGGTGAAACTATTTATGGCCCTTTTCAAGGGATGCTGTATGGTATGTTCTGTATTAGGCAATGACATACAGGACTGTTTGAATAAAGCAAAGTAAACCTCCCATAAAACTGTATGGGAAGCACTGAGCTCATAGCCTACAGACGTGATAATATCTCCTTGTGCAAAATTATTCTAAAACTAAGCTAGAAATGGAGCTGGGATCACAATATGGATCACATACACTGACAATTCTTCATTAATACATGATAGGGATTAAAAAAAGATGCATGACTAATTATAAAAAAAATACACAGTTCTACAGTAAGTAGCGACAGGACTACCTCAGACGGGAGTCCAGAGTTAGAGTTCCTGTAGCAAACTGGGGCCTTGAGAGGCACAAATATCAGATTTATGGGTGGCAATGGGGCACGACTTGCGGGGGGAATAGGTGGGATTAGAGTAAATATACTGGTTAGGGGAAAGGGAATTGTCATTGTTGTAAAAATTCACCCAAAATGTAATTGTTTACTTATTCTAGGGGTTTATTATTGTTTACATGTAAATAATTGAGATATGAAGTAAATTATAAGGTGTTTAATCAATATTCAGTTTTAATCTTACATTTTTCCCTGATGCTGTCAGGAGCGCCGGCCGGGGCGTCCGTCTCCGGCTGCGTCACATCCAAGATGGCGGCGCCCATGGCTCACACGTGGGTAATCGCGGCGCCGGCGCATTGACGACTGTCGCAATGATGTCACGTGCATGGCGCGAAATTTGAACTTAAAAGGCCATCCGGGTCACAGGTTCAATGCTCGATTATAGAGTTTGTTTAGAACATTCCTGGTTGTGCTATTATTCTTGCTTAACTGTTTCCTGGACTTCTGACCCTGCTTGGACCTTGATCTAGATATTATTCTGCCTGGAGTTTGATCACGATTTTGCCTGAACCCTTTTGTACTGCAATTCTGGACTTTAACCCCTAAAGCTTCCTCCTTGGTCCTGACCACTCCCGCTGGGAGCCGATAGGCCCCCTGACAGACACAAACATTTGAAACATGCATTTTGGCAGCAAAACATTCCATATACTGCTTAAATCCACTTAAAAGGTTAATTAAATTGCTATTTTACATACATTTCTTTATTAATTGTCACTGGTACAACCAGTTACCCATGCTATCATTTTGGTACATAGCATGATTATATTGCGTACATCAGGAAACCAAATTTAATTTACCTGAAGCTCAAAGCAGGCAAGCATCACCACAAAAACAAAACACAGACAGAACACACAGACAGGGAGACTGGCAAAGGACTGGAACAAAAGGTGTTTCCATGGGGGGTAGTAAAACTCGCAGTTAGTGACTGGACCAAAGGGACAGCGATGGGGATGCGTTTCGCACCAAGTTATGCTAATTTATTTATTGGAATGTGGGAACAAAATAACATTATACCTCAACTAAATAAAGATGTGGGGTTGATTACATGGAAACGCTATATCGATGACTGTCTATTCATCTGGAAAGGTTCCGAAAATGATTTAACCATTTTTCTAGAAGGTCTGAATAACAATACTTCGAACATTACATTTACTAGCAATTACAGTACCTGAAATGTGAATTTCTTGGACTTAAATATTTTTGTAGAAAAAGGTAAATTTGAGACTAGTTTATACTGAAAACCCACTGATTGCAATGGCTAAATTTTATGAACTAGCTGTCATCACAAAAAATGGTTAGATAATATACCATACAGCCAATTTAATAGAATAAAGAGAAATTGCAGCAAAAATATAGATTATGAGAAAGAAAGTGTAATTCTGACTAAACAATTCAAAGAAAAAGGATATAAAGACAACATTATAAGAAACGCCAAGGCAATGTGCGATAAGAAAAATAGAAACAAAATGCTAGAGAATAAAAATAAAATCAAGAAAAAACAAATTTCACCAGATAATAATTTTATTCAATTTATTACAACATATAACAATTCCAACAAAGAATTGGAAACAATAATTCAAAGACACTGGCATATACTACTTAAAGATAAAGATCTTCATGACCATTTGTCTGCCAATCCACGTATTATTTATAAAAAACCTCGCACAATTAAACAAATGCTGGTACCAAGCTGTTTTCCATCCAAAAAACAAAAACAAACGTCAGACCCTTTCAACACTGGAGTATCAAATGGATTTTTCGCTTGCAGAACATGCAAAGGGTGCAAGACAAGTAAAGTAAATGAAAGAAAAGTTACTAATTTCAAATCAAATGTAACTAATGTAGAATTTGCCATTAAAGATATAATAACTTGCAACAGTAGCAATGTTATATACTTGCTACAATGCCCCTGCAATTTGCAATATATAGGAAGAACAAACAGAAATTTAAAAACACGAATTGGGGAGCATATGAATAATATTAAAAAAGGACTAATGACACATAGTGTATCTGCACACTTTAAAACTTATCATAATTCTGATGCCTCCCTACTACAGTTCACTGGCATTGTTTCGGAAAAAACACATTGGCGTGGAGGTGATATTATTAATATAATCTCGAGAGAAGAGACTCTGTGGATACATAAATTGAAAACATTGACACCACAAGGCCTTAATATAGATATTGATTTAAAATGTTTTTTAAATGATTGATTTATTACATTCAATGTTTGTACTAATTTTAATGTTTTAATATTGTATTAATCCCTTATTAAATAGAGAAGAATTACTACATCTGTACTTAAACAATTATGCAAATAAGCAAATGAATGACCACGAATGCTATTTAAGTACCAGTGTAAAAAAACATGGTGTCTGCCCCTGATGAAGTATATGAGATACGAAACGCGTTGGGCTTTTTTACTAGTGAATAAATAAATATTTTATAATATAATTGTCAGCCAAGTTGATTTCTATCCCCCCAAAAACTAAAACACCGGAATACTAGATCAGAGATTTCACAAGGCACTGCAAAAGAATCGGCGGTAACACGCTGAGGGATTTTCCGGCTTCCAGAACCACGTGAGTGTGATCCCAGAGCGTGCGGTCCTCGGGCTACCAGTGGAAGTAAGGTAGACATTGCGCACAATCAGGCAGAGATCCTCCCCGAAGACAATGGCCCCTACCTGATACTCGCACCGGAGCACTGAATCAGATACCCCACAAGGCCCCACAGAGAATCGGCGGCAACACACTGAGGGATATCTTGGCATTTAAAACAACACCGCTGCAGCCTTGGAGCAAGAGATCGTTAACCAGTCGGTGGAGGTGAGGTGGACACTCTGTGCAGAAGACGGAGAACTCTCCCAAAGACGCTTATTACTAACTGATACTCGGTGAGTACAATTGACCGTTAAATATATCCGAAAAAGTCCGATAGTATTACACTATTGCAGTTGTCTGTTATAGGTGCGCTCTACAGACCGACTCCACTTTGGAACAGCCACTTAAACGTCTGTCAAGAAATTTGAATCTGTGAGTAGTTCTGACCAGCAACCTTTATTAAAAACAATCGACTGTATTACACTATATATATCTTTCCGTCCTTACTTAGATTTTGGGGACCGAATATCAATTTAGCGCACCAAATCCTAAACTGTCCTACATTATTTTGCGGGCCCTGTGTGGACTCGCATAAAACTTTGGTGCAGCTAGCAATATTTTTTGCGAATTGGACTGAGCGCAGCACTCACACTTACCAGATAAACTGATCCTCTTGACACCCTACAAGAGCAAATAAGGAATAAGCATCAGGAAGAAGACTCAGCTAATAAGTCTTTGATTGGATCTACCCTGTCTAATCTGTTTTACATTTAAACCATAAACATGACTTGTATTAGATTCTAGTCCTAATGACAAATACATAGAATATTTCAGCATTGCTTTAAAGATCATTTGCAATAAATGTACACAGCAATCAAACATTCATGACTTTAATTAGGATTACATCTTTGTGTGGAATTCAGTGTGTTTAAACACACCTTATGCACTCCCTAACACAGTCTTCTTTCACTATCTTCAACTGAGACATGCAGTACAAGCCCAGTTCCCTATGACCCCAATTATCACTACCCCTAGAAGACTGAAGTAGCCCAATCCCAAACACTCCAAAAATCACTTTCTACTTTCTATGCCCACCTAATCATGGCAAACAATTGTAAGCTGTCTAAACTCCTTGAACAATGGAAAGAGACATTCCCATGTTAACTGAAGAAGCCAGGATAGATACACTTCACTCTCTTAGACAATATTCAACAACCAGGGATAGATTTATTCAATTTCAATATAATGGTTCCCCTCCTAAACACACATATATGAGATACTATACTGGGTCTGGCAGAACTAAGTGCCTTGCCTACAAAGGCAATAAACAATTGGTAGTTACAGGTTGACATTGTATCTTAAGGGGTAGGATCTTCACAAGTGCCACCCTTCCCAGTTTGCACCCAACACCACCTATCTGGTCAGCACACAACGTGCGTCATACATTTAGATTGTAGAGCTACAAAACCCAGGCATTTTTGGCAAAGAAACAGGTTTTGCATAATGTTTAACAACATCACAAATCATTAAAAACCCAATAACTGCTTGAAAATAATATGACCTGATGATGTTATGATTAATACACTGTATTACGATCCAATGCATTTTATTATGGCCTAATACATTGGCACTGTTAATGGTTCCATATACCTTACACCAAACAGTTTTTGTCACATGACCTGTTGTGATGACCTCACAATACAGCTGTTGTTGAGGAAATCCAGTTTTCTGTCCCTGTGTAGTCACATGACATGTCATTATAACATCACAATGCCAAAGAAGTATATATAAACGTCACAGCTACATTTGTGTCAGTCTACATTAACCCTTTAAGTGCCAGCAGAATTTCACATTTTGGTTACACGAAATGCCAGCCGTTTTTAAGCATTTTGTGCTCTCTCACTTTAGGGGCATTTTCTGAGGGGAAACCTATAGTTTACCTAGGAAAACTATACATTGTTTTTTTCGGTAGAAACTGAGCTTTCTAAATCTGCCTGAGTTTTCATGTATTTCCACCTGTGCAAAAAAATTTATAGTGCTAAATACCAAAAAAAAATGAAAAATTACCATTTTTCATCGTATATCAATTTATACCAGAAAAATATTTCATTTTACGGATGAAAATCCAACTGATTTGGAAAGCCTTATGTCTCTCGAACGTGCCAATACCAGATATTTATAGTTTTAGGGAGATTTAGGACTTCTGTACCTCAAAAACTCCCGGCAGTATATTACCGAATTTTGAAAGCACTAAGGCAGAAAACGGCATGCTTTAGATTCCAAGGCAAAAAATCCTGAAACCATAGGTTTACCCCAGAAAACCATACATTTTTGAAAAGTACACATTCTGCCGATTACAAAATGGGTAACTATGTCTCTCTACTCCCAACTACTAAACATAAAAGCTTGTCTGAACATAGTGGTTTTTCAAAAAAAAATTCAAAATTCTGAAAAATCATTTCAAAGGTTTTATTTTGCTGCTCCGCATATCCCAAACTATATTAGGTACCAAGAAAAAGCACCTGCAATATGATTGCCAGGGGTCCACTGAACAGTTTGATACCCATTATGCATAGGTTTACCAAAGTATCTGGCATTTAGAGACACCAATATGAAGTTAGCACATCCAAATTGTTCAGGACTTTACTTCAGCTACTGAGAAATCAACACATTGACTGCATTTTTTGTGGGGTAAAAACACAGAAATATATGTTTACCCCCCAAACCCATATATTTTTGGAAAGTACACATTCTACAGAATCTAAAATGGGTACCCATGCCTTTCTGCTCCAAACTACTGAGTCGCAAGGCTTTCCCAAAATTGTCGGTTTTGGTGAAATATCTGAAAATTGCCTCAAACCTTCAACTTCCCAGCACCATATCACCCATGTATCGTTACGCACCAAGAAAAAGCACCCTAAATATGATTGCCAGGGTTCCTCCAAACAGTTTGTTGGTCATTGTTCATAGGTTTACAAAAGTATCTGGCATTTAGAGGCCCCAAAATGAAGTTAGCGCATACAAATAGTCCTGTGGGTAACTTCATCTAATGAGAAATCAACACATTGACTGCATTTTTGTGGGGTAAAAACACAGAAATATATGTTTACCCCCCAAAACCCATATATTTTTGGAAAGTACACATTCTACCGAATCTAAAATGGGTACCCATGCCTTTCTGCTCCAAACTACTGAGTCGCAAGGCTTTCCCACAATTGTCGGTTTTGGTGAAATATCTGAAAATTGCCTCAAAGCTTCAACTTCTCAGCACCATATCACCCATGTATCGTTACGCACCAAGAAAAAGCACCCTAAATATGATTGCCAGGGTTCCTCCAAACAGTTTGGTGGCCATTGTTCATAGGTTTACCAAAGTATCTGGCATTTAGAGGCCTCAAAATGAAGTTAGCGCATACAAATAGTCCTGTGGGTAACTTCATCTAATGAAAAATCAACACATTGACTGCATTTTTCTGGGGTAAAAACACAGAAATATATGTTTACCCCCCAAACCCATATATTTTTGGAAAGTACACATTCTACTGAATCTAAAATGGGTACCCATGCCTTTCTGCTCCAAACTACTGAGTCGCAAGGCTTTCCCAAATTTGTTGGTTTTGGTGAAATATGTGAAAATTGCCTCAAAGCTTCAACTTCCCAGCACCATATCACCCATGTGTCATTACGTACTAAGAAAAAGCACCCTAAATATGATTGCCAGGGTTCCTCTGAACATTTTGGTGGCCATTGTTCATAAGTTTACCAAAGTATCTGGCATTTAGAGGCCCCAAAATGAAGTTAGCGCATACAAACAGTCCCGTGGGTAACTACAGCTAATGAAAAATCAACACATTGACTGCATTTTTGTGGGGTAAAAACACAGAAATATATGTTTACCCCCCAAAACCCATATATTTTTGGAAAGTACACATTCTGCAGAATCTAAAATGGGTACCCATGCCTTTCTGCTCCAAACTACTGAGTCGCAAGGCTTTCCCACAATTGTCGGTTTTGGTGAAATATCTGAAAATTGGCTCAAAGCTTCAACTTCTCAGCACCATATCACCCATGTATCGTTATGCACCAAGAAAAAGCACCCTAAATATGATTGCCAGGGTTCCTCCGAACAGTTTGGTGGCCATTGTTCATAGGTTTACCAAAGTATCTGGCATTTAGAGGCCCCAAAATGAAGTTAGCGCATACAAATAGTCCTGTGGGTAACTTCAGCTAATGAAAGATCAACACATTGACTGCATTTTTGTGGGGTAAAAACACAGAAATATATGTTTACCCCCCAAACCCATACATTTTTGGAAAGTACACATTCTACCGAATCTAAAATGGGTACCCATGCCTTTCTGCTCCAAACGAATGAGTCGCAAGGCTTTCCCACAATTGTCGGTTTTGGTGAAATATCTGAAAATTGCCTCAAAGCTTCAACTTCCCAGCACCATATCACCCATGTGTCATTACGTACTAAGAAAAAGCACCCTAAATATGATTGCCAGGGTTCCTCTGAACATTTTGGTGGCCATTGTTCATAAGTTTACCAAAGTAACTGGCATTTAGAGGCCCCAAAATGAAGTTAGCGCATACAAACAGTCCCGTGGGTAACTTCAGCTAATGAAAAATCAACACATTGACTGCATTTTTGTGGGGTAAAAATACAGAAATATATGTTTACCCCCCAAACCCATACATTTTTGGAAAGTACACATTCTACAGAATCTAAAATGGGTACCCATACCTTATTGCTCCAAACTACTGAGTCACAAGGCTTTCCCAAAGTTGTCGGTTTTGGTGAAATATCTGAAAATTGCCTCAAAGCTTCAACTTCCCAGCACCATATCACCCATGTGTCATTACGTACCAAGAAAAAGCACCCTAAATATGATTGCCAGGGTTCCTCTGAACATTTTGGTGGCCATTGTTCATAAGTTTACCAAAGTATCTGGCATTTAGAGGCCCCAAAATGAAGTTAGCGCATACAAACAGTCCCGTGGGTAACCAGCTAATGAAAAATCAACACATTGACTGCATTTTTGTGGGGTAAAAACACAGAAATATATGTTTACCCCCCAAAACCCATATATTTTTGGAAAGTACACATTCTACCGAATCTAAAATGGGTACCCATGCCTTTCTGCTCCAAACGAATGAGTCGCAAGGCTTTCCCACAATTGTCGGTTTTGGTGAAATATCTGAAAATTGCCTCAAAGCTTCAACTTCTCAGCACCATATCACCCATGTATCGTTATGCACCAATAAAAAGCACCCTAAATATGATTGCCAGGGTTCCTCCAAACAGTTTGGTGGCCATTGTTCATAGGTTTACCAAAGTATCTGGCATTTAGAGGCCCCAAAATGAAGTTAGCGCATACAAATAGTCCTGTGGGTAACCAGCTAATGAAAGATCAACACATTGACTGCATTTTTGTGGGGTAAAAACACAGAAATATATGTTTACCCCCCAAACCCATACATTTTTGGAAAGTACACATTCTACAGAATCTAAAATGGGTACCCATGCCTTATTGCTCCAAACTACTGAGTCGCAAGGCTTTCCCAAAATTGGCGGTTTTGGTGAAATATCTGAAAATTGCCTCAAAGCTTCAACTTTCCAGCAACGTATTGTCCATGTATCATTACCAGCATAAAGCATCCTAAATATAAACATAGGGGTCTACTAAACAGTTTGATGCCCAATGTGCATAGATATACCAAACTATGTGGCGCACAGAGACCCCCAAATGACAATATGTATAGACATTTTCACGGCTGACGCACTGGCTGCTGCAATATAAGCACCTGGTGTGTGTATTATGCGACATTAGACCCCCCTAACAGTACAGAGACCCCAGAAAACCATATATTTTCAGAAAGTACACATTCAGACGAATCCAATATGGGTAAATAAGTGTTTCTACTGCAAACTGCCAAACTGCAAAGCAATGCTGAACATAAAGGTTTTTATCAAATTTCTGAAAATCGTCACAAAGCTTGAATTTTACCCCATTATATGCCCCACATTTTGTAACTTATCAGCATAAAACATCCTAAATATGAACGGCAGGGGTCTACTGAACACTTTGATGCCCAGTATGCATAGATATACCAAACTATGTGCCGCACAGAGACCCCCAAATGACAATAGTGTATATACATTTTCACAGCTGACGCGCTGGCTGCTGCAATATAAGCACCTGGTGTGTGTATTATGCGACATTAGACCCCTCTAACAGTACAGAGACCCCAGAAAACCATATATTTTCAGAAAGTACACATTCAGACAAATCCAATATGGGTAAATAAGTGTTTCTACTGCAAAATGCCAAATTGCAAAGCAATGCTGAACATAATGTTTTTTATCAAATTTCTGAAAATCGTCACAAAGCTTGAATTTTACCCCATTATATGCCCCACATTTCGTAACTTATCAGCATAAAACATCCTAAATATGAACGCCAGGGGTCTACTGAACACTTTGATGCCCAATATGCATAGATATACCAAACTATGTGGCGCACAGAGACCCCCAAATGACAATAGTGTATATACATTTTCACCAAAACAGAAGAAACTGCAGCACCTCTTATTTGAAAAAATGTGAAGAATTTATTACAGTTGGTCAGTAACAGGCAACGTTTCGGGCCTTGTCTTGCCCTTTCTCAAGCCTGCCTGATAGTGTGTGATACAAACATTTATCCCCCACATTGGGGGCGTGCACAGTATCAGGACCCACCCCCAATTAAGTTTAACTCATCAAGTGAATACATCATGAAAGTCCAATAAAGTCCAAGCATTATACATTTTCTGTGTGTCTTGTTCATCCAATTTCCGTGCTAGGTAATTAGTTGTATTTATAGAACAAATTGCAATGGTGACACTTAGTGATAAAAATAAAATAAAAATAAAACAATGTATAAGGTTATAGAGACTGTAGTACCTTTTGCCCGGAGAGGATAGTTCCAATTGGAATCACCTCAATGCAGTCCGGGATCATGTACCCATTCTTCATAAATGTTGATAACCTTAAAAGACAGAAATCATGTTTAGAAAATTGTAAGCATATAGTAAAAGGTTAAAACCAATCAGAACAAAAGAAGGTGTTGTCTGACCTAGGTAGAAACAAAGGGTATTATAACTTATATAAAGCACATAGGTGTATATTCCTTATTGAGGCCCTTGGGCCAAAGCGTACCCAGTTTATTTATCCAATGCATTTCTTTTCTTTTGAGGACTTTTAACCGATCGCCCCCTCTTCTTAATTTGGGGACCCCATCAATTATCTGAAATCTCAGCTGACTTGGTGTATGTTTTGCTGTATGGAAGTGTGCAGGTATAGGGAGTTCTAGATCCTCGCATCTTATGGTTGATTTGTGTTTAGAGATCCTATCTTTCACTTTCTGAGTTGTTTCTCCCACATATCCTAGTCCACATGGGCATTTGATTAAATAGATCACATATGTAGATTCACATGTGAAAAATTGTTTAATAGTAAATTTTCTCCCAGTGTGGGGATGTGTGAAGCTCTGTCCTTTAGTCACACTGTTGCACTGTGCACAATTTAAGCAAGGGAAAGTTCCCGGTTTGATGTCGGCTAGGTATTGCTGGCCTGTTTTTTTAGTTGGGCCAATATCTGCTTTTACCAAGGTGTCCCTGATATTCCTCCCTCTCCTATAAGCCATCAATGGAGGGGAAGTAAACTCCTCAATGTCTGGGGAGCATTTTTGTAGTATATGCCAGTGTTTGCGTAAAACCGTGGCTATATGTTTACTGGCTGATGTATATTGGCTTACAAAAGCCAATCTCTTTTGTGTTTTGGGTGTGTTTTTGTTTTTAAGCAAAGTTTCTCTTGGAATGTTTTTCATGTGTTTATCGCTCTCAGTGAGGGCCTCTTTGGGATAGCCTCTGTCACTGAAGCGTTCAATCATTTCAGCTGCTCTCAAGGGAAATAGCTCTGGATCTGATACAATCCTTTTGATTCGAGCTAATTGTGTCTTAGGTAGAGATTTCTTGAGAGCTGGAGGATGACAACTTTTATAGTGCAGTAGTGTGTTGCGATCAGTTGGTTTTTTATACCAGTCTGTCTCCAGACGATTGTTGTCAATGTATATGTTCAGATCTAGAAAAGACACACATTTTTGATCAGAAACAAGTGTGAATTGGATTGTGGGTACTACCGTATTGAGCCAGTTGTAAAATTCTAGCAAGGTGTCCCTATCACCATTCCAAATCATAAAAATATCGTCTATGTAGCGACGATAGAAAATACAGTGTGAAGAAAACAAAACATTTGAATATACATATTGTTCCTCAAAGCTTGCCATGTACAAATTGGCATAGGTTGGTGCCACATTACTCCCCATGGCTGTGCCCCGACATTGCATGTAATATGAGTCTCCAAATAAAAAATAGTTCTCATACAACACTATTTTTAGAAGATCAATCAGAAAAGATTGTTCTGACTCGCTATGGTCAGTGTTCTGGAGACTGTCACTTACTGCTTTTATCCCCATCTCATGGGATATTGAAGTGTACAAGCTGCCTACATCCAAGCTTACCAAATAGACCTCCGTACTTGGTAGGATGATATCATGTAGTTGATTGAGCAGTTGCATATTGTCCTTTAGATATGATCTAGTATTCACCACCAGTGGCTGTAAAACCCTATCTAGATAGGTTGCTAGAGGGGAGAATACTGAATCAGTGCCTGCCACTATGGGTCTACCTGGTGGGTGAGTGGGATCTTTATGTATTTTAGGCAGCGTGTAAAAAACTGGTGTCATAGGATGTTCTTTTATCAGAAATTTTTCTGTGTCTTTCTCAATTATACCATCCTCCACTCCTTGGTCAATGACCTGTGCTATATGTTTTTGTATCTCAGGGAGGGGGTCCTTGCTGACTTTTTTATATACCTCCTCATTACTCAGTTGGTTTGTAATCTCCTGTATGTATTGGTCCTTATCCATTACCACTAGGGCGCCCCCTTTGTCTGCTGGTTTAAAGATTATGTCAGGTTTGCTCATTAAAGTGCGTAATTCTCGTTGTTCATTCCTAGACATATTATATCTTACATTTGCAGGAGTGATATCAATATTGTTTTTTTTGACCACATCAATATCATTTTTAACCAACTTAATGTATGTTTCCACAGCATTATCACCTGGTGGGGGAACAAATGTGCTTTTATTACGTAGGCCAAGTTTTTTCAAACTAAGTTGAGAGTGTCCTAACCCAGTATTACAGTATGTGGATTCAGTATTACAGTATGTGGATTCAAATGGCCTGGGTACATTAAAGAAGGACTTCAGTCTTAGACTTCTGAAAAACCTCTCCATGTCAATGTCTAGGGTGAAAGCGTCACACCGATTGGTTGGACAGAATGATAAACCTTTGTTTAGTAAAGTTATTTGCTGTTCAGAGAGGGGAAAGGAGGAAATATTATGTACTAACGTTTTGGTTGTTGGCGTGCTGTCCGTCCAGGTTGCTGTCTCTGTGCTTGGCTGTTTCTTAGAACGTTGATGCCTTTTGCCCCCTCTTCTCTGGTGCCTCGGTGGTCCTGGGGGCCTTCTCCTAAAAAAGCCTCTGTGCTAGATTCGCCTCCTGACAGCTCCTCGCTGCTGTAATTCAGCGGTCTGCTCCCCCAGCGTTTCGGTCTGCGATGTTGTCCTCTCCCTCTCTGGTATTGCCTGTACGGCAGCTGCTGCTGTGAGTTGGGTTGGCGCTGTGTGATGACGTCACGCGGCTCAGATGTGCGCGGGCTGCTCTCTCCCTCTGTCCAGCGATAGACTTGTCCTGATCTGTAGTCCTCTGAATCGCGCTGGAACTTGCTTCTCTTCCGCTCCTCTATGTCCCTGCGATGTTCAGCGAGATTTGATTCAATCTGGGTAAGTAATTTCTTATACTCCTCGATCGAAGTTAGTGCTTTCAGCTCCCGTTCAATATCTGTGACTCTCTGCTTTGCAGCAGGGATTTCTCGCTGCAGGAATTCAATGTTAAGCAGAAGAATGTCGAAGGAGCATTTATTTAGTATCTGTTCATATTTCTGTTTAAAGTCCACATTATCAGTGAATATAGTAGGGCGCAAATTAACTCTCAGGCCTCTGGGGATTCTCTTAACCCTGTAATACTCAGTCAGTGTTGTGGAGTGTAGTTCCAAGCCGACTAGGCGGCGTTTTTCTTTGTCCAACAACTTCTGCAGATTTCTATTGCCAGGGATCGATAGGAATCCACTGTTTCCAGTATCCAGGCCAATGATTCTTGCAGCTTCCTCTTCACTGTATGCATAAGTTAACCCTTGTAATTCCACAGTGTTGGTTTGAGACATTGGGACACTTTGAAGATGAGTATGGGAGCACTTCCACGGCAAAGATATCCAAGTGTACAGATGTGTGTGCTTCGACCACCTCGTTTAGGTTCCTTTCGGGCAGAGTGCAGAGCAGTGTATAGGCCCTTGCCATAGGCCAATTATACAGCAAAACAGAAGAAACTGCAGCACCTCTTATTTGAAAAAATGTGAAGAATTTATTACAGTTGGTCAGTAACAGGCAACGTTTCGGGCCTTGTCTTGCCCTTTCTCAAGCCTGCCTGATAGTGTGTGATACAAACATTTATCCCCCACATTGGGGGCGTGCACAGTATCAGGACCCACCCCCAATTAAGTTTAACCCATCAAGTGAATACATCATGAAAGTCCAATAAAGTCCAAGCATTATACATTTTCCGTGTGTCTTGTTCATCCAATTTCCGTGCTAGGTAATTAGTTGTATTTATAGAACAAATTGCAATGGTGACACTTAGTGATAAAAATAAAATAAAAATAAAACAATGTATAAGGTTATAGAGACTGTAGTACCTTTTGCCCGGAGAGGATATTGATATCACTCCTGCAAATGTAAGATATAATATGTCTAGGAATGAACAACGAGAATTACGCACTTTAATGAGCAAACCTGACATAATCTTTAAACCAGCAGACAAAGGGGGCGCCCTAGTGGTAATGAATAAGGACCAATACATACAGGAGATTACAAACCAACTGAGTAATGAGGAGGTATATAAAAAAGTCAGCAAGGACCCCCTCCCTGAGATACAAAAACATATAGCACAGGTCATTGACCAAGGAGTGGAGGATGGTATAATTGAGAAAGACACAGAAAAATTTCTGATAAAAGAACATCCTATGACACTAGTTTTTTACACGCTGCCTAAAATACATAAAGATCCCACTCACCCACCAGGTAGACCCATAGTGGCAGGCACTGATTCAGTATTCTCCCCTCTAGCAACCTATCTAGATAGGGTTTTACAGCCACTGGTGGTGAATACTAGATCATATCTAAAGGACAATATGCAACTGCTCAATCAACTACATGATATCATCCTACCAAGTACGGAGGTCTATTTGGTAAGCTTGGATGTAGGCAGCTTGTACACTTCAATATCCCATGAGATGGGGATAAAAGCAGTAAGTGACAGTCTCCAGAACACTGACCATAGCGAGTCAGAACAATCTTTTCTGATTGATCTTCTAAAAATAGTGTTGTATGAGAACTATTTTTTATTTGGAGACTCATATTACATGCAATGTCGGGGCACAGCCATGGGGAGTAATGTGGCACCAACCTATGCCAATTTGTACATGGCAAGCTTTGAGGAACAATATGTATATTCAAATGTTTTGTTTTCTTCACACTGTATTTTCTATCGTCGCTACATAGACGATATTTTTATGATTTGGAATGGTGATAGGGACACCTTGCTAGAATTTTACAACTGGCTCAATACGGTAGTACCCACAATCCAATTCACACTTGTTTCTGATCAAAAATGTGTGTCTTTTCTAGATCTGAACATATACATTGACAACAATCGTCTGGAGACAGACTGGTATAAAAAACCAACTGATCGCAACACACTACTGCACTATAAAAGTTGTCATCCTCCAGCTCTCAAGAAATCTCTACCTAAGACACAATTAGCTCGAATCAAAAGGATTGTATCAGATCCAGAGCTATTTCCCTTGAGAGCAGCTGAAATGATTGAACGCTTCAGTGACAGAGGCTATCCCAAAGAGGCCCTCACTGAGAGCGATAAACACATGAAAAACATTCCAAGAGAAACTTTGCTTAAAAACAAAAACACACCCAAAACACAAAAGAGATTGGCTTTTGTAAGCCAATATACATCAGCCAGTAAACATATAGCCACGGTTTTACGCAAACACTGGCATATACTACAAAAATGCTCCCCAGACATTGAGGAGTTTACTTCCCCTCCATTGATGGCTTATAGGAGAGGGAGGAATATCAGGGACACCTTGGTAAAAGCAGATATTGGCCCAACTAAAAAAACAGGCCAGCAATACCTAGCCGACATCAAACCGGGAACTTTCCCTTGCTTAAATTGTGCACAGTGCAACAGTGTGACTAAAGGACAGAGCTTCACACATCCCCACACTGGGAGAAAATTTACTATTAAACAATTTTTCACATGTGAATCTACATATGTGATCTATTTAATCAAATGCCCATGTGGACTAGGATATGTGGGAGAAACAACTCAGAAAGTGAAAGATAGGATCTCTAAACACAAATCAACCATAAGATGCGAGGATCTAGAACTCCCTATACCTGCACACTTCCATACAGCAAAACATACACCAAGTCAGCTGAGATTTCAGATAATTGATGGGGTCCCCAAATTAAGAAGAGGGGGCGATCGGTTAAAAGTCCTCAAAAGAAAAGAAATGCATTGGATAAATAAACTGGGTACGCTTTGGCCCAAGGGCCTCAATAAGGAATATACACCTATGTGCTTTATATAAGTTATAATACCCTTTGTTTCTACCTAGGTCAGACAACACCTTCTTTTGTTCTGATTGGTTTTAACCTTTTACTATATGCTTACAATTTTCTAAACATGATTTCTGTCTTTTAAGGTTATCAACATTTATGAAGAATGGGTACATGATCCCGGACTGCATCGAGGTGATTCCAATTGGAACTATCCTCTCCGGGCAAAAGGTACTACAGTCTCTATAACCTTATACATTGTTTTATTTTTATTTTATTTTTATCACTAAGTGTCACCATTGCAATTTGTTCTATAAATACAACTAATTACCTAGCACGGAAATTGGATGAACAAGACACACGGAAAATGTATAATGCTTGGACTTTATTGGACTTTCATGATGTATTCACTTGATGGGTTAAACTTAATTGGGGGTGGGTCCTGATACTGTGCACGCCCCCAATGTGGGGGATAAATGTTTGTATCACACACTATCAGGCAGGCTTGAGAAAGGGCAAGACAAGGCCCGAAACGTTGCCTGTTACTGACCAACTGTAATAAATTCTTCACATTTTTTCAAATAAGAGGTGCTGCAGTTTCTTCTGTTTTGCTGTATAATTGGCCTATGGCAAGGGCCTATACACTGCTCTGCACTCTGCCCGAAAGGAACCTAAACGAGGTGGTCGAAGCACACACATCTGTACACTTATATACATTTTCACGGCTGACGCGCTGGCTGCTGCAATATAAGCACCTGGTGTGTGTATTATGCGACATTAGACCCCCCTAAAAGTACAGAGACCCCAGAAAACCATATATTTTCAGAAAGTACACATTCTGACGAATCCAATATGGGTAAATAAGTGTTTCTACTACAAACTGCCAAACTGCAAAGCAATGCTGAACATAACTGTTTTTATCAAATTTCTGAAAATCGTCACAAAGCTTGAATTTTACCCCATTATATGCCCCACATTTCGTAACGTATCAGCATAAAACATCCTAAATATGAACGCCAGGGGTCTACTGAACACTTTGATGCCCAATATGCATAGATATACCAAACTATGTGGCGCACAGAGACCCCCAAATGACAATAGTGTATATACATTTTCACGGCTGACGTGCTGGCTGCTGCAATATAAGCACCTGGTGTGTGTATTATGCGACATTAGACCCCCCTAAAAGTACAGAGACCCCAGAAAACCATATATTTTCAGAAAGAACACATTCTGACGAATCCAATATGGGTAAATAAGTGTTTCTACTACAAACTGCCAAACTGCAAAGCAATGCTGAACATAACTGTTTTTATCAAATTTCTGAAAATCGTCACAAAGCTTGAATTTTACCCCATTATATGCCCCACATTTCGTAACGTATCAGCATAAAACATCCTAAATATGAACGCCAGGGGTCTACTAAACACTTTGATGCCCAATATGCATAGATATACCAAACTATGTGGCGCACAGAGACCCCCAAATGACAATAGTGTATATACATTTTCACAGCTGACGCGCTGGCTGCTGCAATATAAGCACCTGGTGTGTGTATTATGCGACATTAGACCCCCCTAACAGTACAGAGACCCCAGAAAACCATATATTTTTAGAAAGTACACATTCTGACAAATCCAATATGGGTAAATATGTGTTTCTACTGCAAACTGCCAGACTGCAAAGCAATGCTGAACATAACGGTTTTTATCAAATTTCTGAAAATCGTCAGAAAGCTTGAATTTTACCCCATTATATGCCCCACATTTCGTAACGTATCAGCATAAAACATCCTAAATATGAACGCCAGGGGTCTACTGAACACTTTGATGCCCAATATGTATAGATATACTAAACTATGTGGCGCACAGAGACCCCCCAAATGAATCTATAGCAGACAAAATTTCCATGGGCAAAATGAAGTAACATAGAACTGAGCCAAATGGTATAAAATCAGTAAAATCCAACAAAACCACAAAAATCAATGGCTTTTTTTTTTTTAGCCTAATGTAATTAACGGTCAGAATCAAAGTTTGATTATTTTAGCATAGCTAAATAGGTTTTACAGATAGAAATAAGCAAACAACACCTACGCAAAGCTGAAAATGAAATAAAATGGCTAAACATGCAATAAAATGGCTAAAAATGTACAAATATCACTGAAATTGCAATATAATCACCGAAATAACATACAAAAGGTATTGCGTGGTGCAATTAGCAAATACGCTATTCGCAATGGCAATAAAACAGTTTTTACAGGCAAAAATACAGACGATGCGATAAAAGAAAATAAAAACACACAAAATAGCGTATGTGTGTGTACAACAGGCAAATTGTGTGTTGTATGCGTGTTGTTTGCATGTGCAAGTGTGTGCAAGCATGTGTAAGGGCTGTGAATATATGTGACCCCCCCTGATCCCCCAAAATTGAATGTATGTGTGTGTAAGTGTGAATATAAGTGGGAATGTAAGTGTATTAGTACAATAGGTGTGTGTGTGTGTGTGTTTGTGTGTTTGTGTGTGGGGGGGGGCACTAACCTGGGGTGGCAGGCTGTAGGTCGTCCAGGAGGGCTGCATGAAGAGCTGGAATCGTCTTCATTGCTGGATCTGGTGAGTGGGCGGTGCTGTAGGGCTAGGAAGCACAGGCAGCAGCAGGGCACCTAGATTTCATTGTGCCTGCTGCTGCCTTGGGGCCCCTGGGCGATCGCGCCTCAGGGGCCACTCGTTCCCCGCTTCTGCTCGTTGCCTAGGGGCTGGTGGACGAGTATGAACGGAGCGAGCGGCTTTTTTAGCCGCTCGTCCGTTCTGAAAAAGCAGGCAGCAGGCAAACAGCAGCAGAGCACGTATATTTTGCGTGCCTGCTGCTGCATTGGGGCCCCTGGGCGATCGCGACCCAGGGGCCCATTTTCCCTGCCTAGGCTCGTTGCCTAGGGGAAGGGGAAGCTGCCAGGGACACTAAGAACGGAGCGAGCGGCTTGTAAAGCCGCTCCTCCGTTCTGAAAGTGCAGGCAGCAGCAGGGCACATATGCTGCACGTGCCTGCTGCTGCCTTGGGGCCCCTGGGCGATCGCGACCCAGGGGCCACTTGTTCCCCACCTAGGCTCGTTGCCTAGGGGCTGGGGAACAAGCAGGAACGGAGCGAGCGGCTTTACAAGCCGCTCCTCCGTTCCCAAATCTGCAAATGCTGCAGAACGTAGAATCTACGATCTGTGGCATTTCAAGTTACTTTGCTACAGAACGTAGATTCTACGTTCTGTGGCATTTAAAGGGTTAAGACTTGTGACTGGCAGAGGTGAGTTTATTTTAGAGCAATTTTAAATTGATTTTTACCTGTATATATCGGTTAGTAAGTGTGATTTTTAGAGAATTTTTGCAAAAAATATAAAATATTATGACATTTCAATACATTAGCATTTACTTTGTTAATGTTTTATGTCATATACAATAACATGATGCTATCACAATACACAGGGTATATGAGCTACTGGATCCACTGTATTGGGATTTGCCAAATATATCTATAATTTCTCTATGTGATGAGGTTTAAGTTCAGGCCGTGAAGCCTTTTAGTGGCACCAAACATAGAAGCCTCATACAGCACACAACAGCATACAGTTGCTGAATCAAAACAACACAGTGCTGGTATATTCCTATTTACATAAGTAATATTATAAATGTTGAAATCATTTTCAGATGACGCAAGCCTTTTTTTTTTTTAATTTTAGTTAAATTTAAATATGAAAATTAGGATTGTATTCATTGTGATCCGTTATCCAGAAACCCGTTATTCAGAAAGCTCTGAATTAAGGAAAATCTGTCTCACATAGACTCCATTTTATCCAAATACTCTACATTTTTAAAATGATTTCCCTTTTCTCTGTAATAATAAGTAGCTTGTACTTGATCCCAAATAACATAGAATCAATTCTCATTGGAGGCAAAACCAGCTTATTGAGTTTATTTAATGTTTAGATGCTTTTTTAGTAGACATAAGGTATGATGATTACAGAAAGATCCATTATCAAGAAAACCCCAGGCCCTGAGAATTCTGGATAACAGGTCCCATACCAGTATTCAGAAAATCTATGGTAGAATATTCGGTATATAAAAATAGATGGATTTAGTGTTTTTCTAGCATTTATCAGTATATAAGGAAAATAGGCCTTTGCCTCTTCTTTGGTTGGTTTTGCAAAATTATTCAATGTTGCACCTAATTCATACTGATGTTACATCTTTCTATTACCCAAACTTATTTCTGCAGAAAGGCTTTTTGGAATAATCAATCATTATATAAAAATAATATATAGAAAATCAGTGACACAAAAGTATGAACATTATTCATTTGATAGTATAATCAGTTTATTCATACTTTGCAACCAACTATGTCATTATCGGGCATATTTATCAAGGGTCGAATTGAAAAATCTTCAAAATTCGAATTCAAAAAGACCAAGTCAAAGTTTTTTTTTTGGTCGAATAGGTCCGTTTTCCATCGAATAGGTCCCTATTCGGCCAAATTCGAATTGTATGAATAAAAGTAATATCGCATTCGATTTTTCTAAGTCCACCAATTGACTCAAATAGGTTCTAGGAGGTCCCCATAAGCTTAAACAGCAATTCGGCATGTTTCAGATGGAGAATGGTTGAAGTTGAATTTTTAAAGAGACAGTACATGATAAATTTCGATATTCAAATTTTTTTCAAATTTGAATCAAATTTGGACTATTCCCTAGTTGATCTACACAAAAAATAGCTCAAATTTTTAATTTTTTTCATTCGAAAATTCACCTCAACCCTTGGTATATCTGCCCCTATATTCAGATTTGGTGGCTGGCAGAGATGAGGAGAGAGTGGGAAATACTACCATTTATAACCAAAATTCTTTATACTCGAATAATATTTTTAGGTGTTGGTATGTAGATATGCAGTAAATCATTGGGTATAGTTGCTATGCTTCATTACACTAGCAAGCAAAGGAATCAATAGCTTTTGTAGGACTTTTTCTCACATTAATATAATTAACTCATTGAAACATCTATTTTTCTCCCTTTAGGCTTAGGTTATACCATGGCTTCTACTGGAAACATTTCTTTTTTTAGGCGACTTCTTAATCCTTTAACAAAAACATGTATCATGCAAATATTCAATTGTCTTCCAAACCATAATAAAAACAGAAAAGAGACCAGCACAGACAAATCTGAAGTAATTGTACAGGTTTGCAGCAAAGAAGAAGAGATCAATAAAGATTCAACCACCTGTATAAAAGAGGAAGAGAGGCATGAACCCTCTGTTACCGACTCCATCTGCACAAAGGATGAACAGATAGCTACACCTGACTCCACTATCCCCAAAAAGAAAAAGAAGCGGGGTAAAAAGAAAAATAACAGGAACAATGACTGGATCCCTGAAATAAATCTGAAGCAGCAGCATAAAAAGAAGCTGCAAGGTACTGAATTGCTGGATGATGAAATAATTGATGCAGCTCAGAACCTGCTAAAAAAGCAGTTTAATTGTGAGGGACTTCAGAGCAGCCTATTTTCCCAAATGCAGTTTTATCCTGTTTATGGCCCGTCCGTACAGATTCATCATGACAGGAAGAATTGGTTGACAAGCTGCTTAAAATCACATAACGTGGAGATTGCAGATAGTTCTGGAAAACGTTACATTACTGATACACTAAAGAAACAAATAAGAGAATGTTATGGAGGAGCAGTGACGTGTGATCCTGTAAAAATGACAGAAATACTTGATGTTGATCGACAACCAAACCGTTATGACTGTGGTGTATATGCTATTGCCAACGCATATGAGTTCCTTGCCAACGGAAACCCCACCTGCAAGTACGATAATAAGGAAATGAGAAAACACCTCAGTGATTTTTTTGAGAGAAGAGAAATAACGGCATTCCCTAAAATAGATAGCTTGCCATGGAACACTGTCTATCATAAAAGGAGAGGAACGATAAGGAATGTACGGTGAAGACTAGTGACGGGCGAAAAAATTAGCGGGAAAAATCATAAGATCGGAAAATCGGGACATTTCAGATGGAATACTGAAAGAGAACTTTCAGCTGGAAATCGGATAGAGCTTCATAGAGGAATGAACTAAATGTTATGGGTCTCAATAGAAGAATATAAAAATCTAAAATAAACTCTAATAAAAATCTAAGTGTGTAATTTTGTTTTTATTCAATATGGAAGTAATATGGACATGATCCATTATTTTGAACATGAAAGTGAGTAATGGCGTGATTCTGACTGTATCTGAAGAATGGCATGCTGGTAACCCCTAAAATGCTTAAGGTGCAGTCCCCAGTAGAGATGCCACCACCCAATTGCTACTTTAGGCCTGAGAATGGCTCTCACTTTTGTTACTGGGAGGTAGGTATCTAGGCTGTGTGTCTTAATCAATACATTTGGTAAAAAAGCCTACAGTGTATGAAATATATACATGAAATACCAAATTCATTCAAATTGTCACTTTAAAAAAAAAATAAAAAAAAAATTCAAAGGTATATCCAGATTGTTGAGCCTTCTTTCCCTTGTAAAGCAACAGTCCACTCTTAAGCTGGCCATAGATGCAAAGATCCGATCATCCAAATCCTTGAACGATCGGACTTCCCCATCTCCCGACCTGCCACTAACCATTCAGATTTGCTAAAACCTAGCTCCAGGCAAACAATGACACCCCGACATACACATTTAACCTTGCTATCCCCCCTTTTTAGCTACCCCAGCCGAGACCCACCACAGTTCTAATACAATAAAGCTCCTACCTAAATTCAAATCACATCTTTCCCCCCACTATACCCAATAGGGTGGGAATGAGGAAATCTGTTCACTCTTCACTGTAGCAGGCAGGCCTAGCTATGACTCCTCTGGATCAATCTCCCATAAAAACTATTAAACCACACCCATTGAAAACTTTAGCTCTGCAACAGCAACTTCCATCATGGCCCAAATGCACAAACATCCCATGCAGGTCTTGCTCATCCCCCAGTCATGGCTCATAATGCTCCACTTGCTTCTCTAGGCTTTCTTTTTTGTGGCTCCTTCATTAACAAGACCATGGCTGACCATATAACCAGAAATAAAAATTGGTGATAAATAGTGGACTGACCAACAAATTATTTCTGCTGTGCAGTTACAATGGTTACCAACCATTCTACCATCTAAAATGTCTTTACTGCCATGGAATGAATCATTAATCCATCCCTACTTGGCCATTGAATCATTGAATTAAGGTGAAAACTGAATTGGCAGACAGCATTTTTCACTTATGCAAATTTCCTTGCAATCAGTTGAATTTTATATTCAGGTACTTTCATCAGAATAGGCTCTTTGCACTTCTGTATAGTTGTGCTTGCCTTCACTCAGTCCTTCCTGCCTCCCATTCCGACAGTTGCACCTATTGACGGATAGAAACCCTGGAGCTACTGGCACCTCCAGATCAGGCAGTAGCTCCAGGGTTCCCTCAGTGCCCGGCACCAATAGGCTCAGAGTACTTGCATCTAAAGAAACTGATGCATGGTAATTGTGCTTGAAACTGGACTTTGCACATTGCAGTTGCAGTCATAAATGTTTATATTTGTGGGATATTAGGGTGGAGGATTTGATGTTGGTAATGAGATGCAAAAGGCACTGCTCTATTTTTATAATGGTAATTTGTCATCCTAATCCTGGTGAAATTACACAAATTTGCTCCTGCATTTTTGATAATCTAGCAAATATGGGGGGGCCTTATTTATAAAAATCCAAATTCTTCTGAATATTTAAATGAAAAAAGTCCAACCAACTAGAATTGGACGATTTTTTCCCAATTGCTAAATCTTTTTTCCCAAAAAGCCCAAATTTTTCAGATTTTTGCTCAAAAAAGGCCAAAATAGTCGGATTCCAGCTCAGAGCACAGAAACTTCCAAATAGGATAGGGACCTCTCCCATTTACCTATATACAACCTCGGCATGTCTGAGACACCTGATTTTTGAATTCTGACTTTTTGCAGCCTCTGGGTTTAATAATTCCTGAAAATTTCGTGTTTTATAGTAAGAAAACCTCAAATTTTTTACGTTTTGGCATTCGGACTTTGATAATTAACCCCCTACAAGTTTTACACTGGAGAAATTGTGCAACAATGTTGGGGTGAATGTGAAATTAAAACTTGAAACTCCTTGTACAAGGATTTTAGTACATATTATGATCAATTTTTATTTTTGGAAAAAATACCAATAGACCTTCAGTAAATATTCCCCTAAAAGTCTGGGCTCAGAGTTAATGAAACTCTGTACAGGACAGATGATAGCTTTTGCCTGTGTAAATACTGAAGAAAAATAATACCAAGCATGTTGACCTTCTTCGAATAAAAGCCACCTGTGACCTGAAGTGAACGTTTTTAAAGCATAATTAAACAAACTCTATTAGTTAGTACCATTGATTGAACGCTGATTCCTGCAATAAAACTTGTCTTGAACAATCCTGAGCAAACCAGATGTAGCACCTGGCTATGACTGCAGAGCTAGTGACACTAAATCAACTCCAACACAGACATTTATAGCACTGACAAGACCAGAGATCAGAAAAGCCTACTGTTATGTTTTGGGAAGCCGAGGATGAATAGAGCATAACAGTGTTTTATTAGCAGAGTCATGCAGGCATTACACAACAGTAACTTTCACTTTTAAGCTACCAGGAAGCATGCACAGTATAAGTATGAGCAAAGTGACATCTAGAGGCCATTTACATGAACACCACACCTATAAATTGTGGTAAACATGAAGCCTAGCCCAATGCCTAGCTTCTGATATCTACTGTACTCTTCAAAGGCAAATAACGCACGCTTACGTCATGAACCAGAAACTTCATTTCAACATTATTTTAATGAGAAAATTAAAACCACCCTGTTCATATGTGGCATTTTCTTTTATTTTACTTTCCTTAAATGTTCATCATAGAGGTATATATTCTGCATAGAACAGGTATCAGATCCATTATCCAAAAACCCATTATCCAGAAAGCTCAGAATTATGGGAAGGCAGTGTCCCATACACTACATTTTAATTAATTCAGATTTTTAGAATTAATTAACAGGTATCAGATCCATTATCCAAAAACCCATTATCCAAAAAGCTCAGAATTATGGGAAGGCAGTGTCCCATACACTACATTTTAATTAATTCAGATTTTTAGAATTCATTTTCACTATAAAAAATAAAGAGTAACTTGTACTTGATTCAAATTGATGCTATTAAACATCATTAGAGGCAAAACAATCGTATTGGGTTTACCTTATGTTTAAATTAATTTTAAGCAGACATAATGCATGGTTAACCAAATTACAGTAACATCCCTTATTCCCAGGTGCCAAGTATTCGGCAAAATAGGTCCGATACCTGTACTGGTATATATTGTGGGTTATTAATGGCCAGGGACCGAAACACAAGAACCCACCAGCACACCCTGGTCTCGTGTTCCCAAATACGTCCAGTGCACAGTCACAGGGGTCGGCAACCTCAATTGTGAATAGTAAAAAGAAAATGAACCGGCACTACGGGCTACATGCAAGCGGGACAAGCCCTGCGTGTTTATTCAAGGTAACGTTTTGGGGGCGAGCCCCTTCGTCAGAAGGGCCCTCTTCACCTCTGGGTAATTGGTTGCATTGTATGCACTTCTGTATGTACAATGTTTATTGTACAGATTAAGAAATACTGTGCAGAAAAGAGGCGTAGATATCAGCAGCGGATTATACATGCGGCTCCAAAGCTTCATCCCACTATGGAAATTCACTGACATAGTGTAAAATTGTAAACATCTTTAATAAACAAATGTTAAAAAATGCACTCACAATGTTCCAGTTATAAAATCGCAAAATATGTTTTTGTCTCCCACAATCACCGCTTCAGCGTCCCCAAGAGTCTACAAGTTGTTGATATTTTGGTGCAAAAATTCGCCGGCGTCTTTTCCCACCGCGTGTAAACCTCAGGCACTTAGCTGTAGCGTATTAGGCTAATACGCCACAGCTAAGCGCCTGAGGTTTACACGCGGTGGGAAAAGACGCCGGCGAATTTGTTTATTAAAGATGTTTACAATTTTACACTATGTCAGTGAATTTCCATAGTGGGATGAAGCTTTGGAGCCGCATGTAAAATCCGCTGCTGATATCTACGCCTCTTTTCTGCACAGTATTTCGTAAACGTTCGTGAGTACCCCTCTATACAAATTAGTATGAGATAAAGTCTGGGATAATACGTTGGAGTGGATACAAGGGACACTTTTACTTTTTTATTCATTTAGTATATATGCTAATCACATAAAGGTGTGTGTACACATTTGGAAAATACTACACCATATTGGCGGAAATCTCTCTTTTCTCTTTTATTCTTTTTTTCTGTTTTTCGTGGATCTGACCTCGTGCTGTGAGCGCCGGTTTTCTTTTGAAATTTTGAATCCTTGCCTGAAGTCTGAGGGAGAACAGACAGACGATATACCTGCAGAGGAAGCGGACAACCAGAATCCTTGATATCCTTTTTTTTTACTGTTTATTGTACAGTGCCATAGAATATATTGGCATGTTATAAATACATGTTACTAATAATAATAATAATAATAGCAATAATAATATGTGGTTAATATATGTGAAATGTATACTACAGAACCGTGATGGGAAGCAGGCTGGACTTTTGGAGAGGGGTGCATATTATATAGTACTTCCTGTTGGTGTTAGCATTGCTAAAACTGCTTTTCATCTAAAACAGTAGAGAAGTGTTTAACAGTGGGTTGTCCAAATAATTAGTGAATGAATTATCACCATAATGGATTTAAATTAAAGGTGAAAATGTGAATAATTTTAGATAATGTGCATTTCATACATCTGTGCAGAGAGTAGACAAAAGTTTTCTCCACTAGCATTTGTGCACCCCCATGTGTCCACTGACAGGATGATGCTGTCCTTTCTAAGGACAGGATGGAGGCAGTAGATTGCAGGTTTGTTTTTGCAACGTTCCTTCTTTATATGTCATCATCATAAAAGTTCTCAAGTGTGAAAAGTTCAACAGCACTGGTATATCAGTCAGCCCTGTACCTGGATTGTCAGCTTGACATAATACTTTCACAGGAGATAGGGTACGGATGTGGGAATAAGAATGAGGCAATGGTCTAGCTCAAGCGGAACAGGCCCATGCTAACAGCCCCACACCAGTTACACAAGTTCACTTGGACTCGACTCAACGTGACCTTAAACTTCTACTTGTAGATGCCACTAAAAGATCTCTAACTCACAGGGCACATCAACTATATGAGCATGGAGATACCAATGCACGACACATAGCTTTCCTGACTAAAGAGCTGCGGCCTTCTACCTCCATCCCACACTTAGCAGCGGCGGATGGTTCGGTTCATACGGATCCGGCTGCAATCACTGCTCTTCTTGCAGAGTATTACACTCACCTGTACTCTTCCAAACTAAATAAATCGGAGGCTCAGATCAGACAATACTTACACCTCGTTACTCTCCCCAGATTAGACAGTGACCAACGTATGGATCTTAATGCTGACTTCACCCTAGAGGAAATAGAGGACGTTATCGCCTCATTTCCAAATATGAAAGCCCCTGGCCCTGACGGACTGCCCACTGAATGGTACAAAACCCATCTTAAGCTATTGGCCCCAAAACTACTGGACCTGTTCCAATCAGCCTCCCAATCTAAGGCTCTCCCACCTTCCTTCTACCAGGCAACGATAACTCTGATTCTTAAACAGGATAAAGACCCATCACAGTGTAGCTCCTATAGGCCCATATCGCTGCTTAACCTTGATGCGAAGATACTCACTAAATTGTTAGCTAACCGCCTTCAGCGGGTAATCAAGCACCTAATACACCCAGACCAGGCGGGATTCATCCCCAATAGATCCACCTATACTAATGTTAGACGCCTCTACCACAATCTATCCATTACACATGACAATTCCAACATGAGGGCGATAGCCTCTCTGGACACAGAAAAGGCTTTTGATACGGTGGAATGGGCTTATCTTTTAGAGGTGTTGTTAAAATTTGGCTTAGGTGCTAACTTTATATCCTGGATTAAACTTATTTATGATTCTCCTCAGGCCTCGGTGCTGGCTAACGGGCTACTATCCAAACCCTTTCGTTTGACTCGTGGTACTAGACAGGAGTGTCCCCTTTCCCCCTTATTGTTTGCAATGGCAGTTGAACCCCTTGCTGCCATGATTAGGGACGACCCCCGGGTACAAGGGCTCAGAGTGGGCAATAGAGAAGAAAAGATATCCCTTTATGCGGACGACACTTTGATCTACTTAGCGGATACCAATCATTCCCTTGATAATGTCTTACAACTGGTGAAGCAATTTGGGGAGTACTCCGGTTTGCGTGTTAACTGGAATAAGTCTAGCATCTTTCCCATAGACCCTAACCCGTGTCCCAGAATAGATCTGCCCCTGAAATGGGTTACTGAAATGAAATATCTTGGCATTACTGTCTCCCTTGACAAATCTAGCTATACTAGACTGAACTTGCAACCTATCTTAGCGACTCTTCAAGCCAAAGTCCCTACGTGGGCATTATTGCCCCTGTCCTTGGTAGGCCATGTGAATCTCATTAAAATGTTATGTCTGCCTAAATTGCTTTATGTGTTAGCTAATGCTCCAACTTATGTACCTCTCTGCTGGTTCAATGACATTGACAAGCTGCTTCAGAAACTACTGTGGCCCAACTCTAAGCCGAGGTTAGCACGGACTATTATGCAGGCACCGTGGAATCAAGGTGGTTTGGCACTGCCTAATTTTAGGAACTATTATCTAGCGGCTCAACTGTGCAACTTGCAACAATGGTGGCACCCCAATCTGGACAATCGCGCGTTGACTCTTGAAATGCACATCATGGGCTCCGAAGATGGACTACAGACTCTTCCTTTTGCTGGCCCCAGGCCTGGTCATGACTTACCTGATACGACCCTATCCACCTTCAAGTGCTGGCAGATTGTATCAAGGAAGGCGTATCTAATTCCCAATCAATGGTCCCCAGCTATGCCATTGTGGCACAACAAACTACAAGGCCAATTTCTCCAGATCCCTGATCCGAGCATTTGGGTGTCTAAAGGGGTTACAGAAATTCGTCATATTCTTACTGGGAATGAACTTAAATCATTTGACCAGCTTCGAAGTGACTTTGACTTGCCGAACCACTATTTGTTCCGCTATCTGCAACTTCGGCACGCCTTTGCGGCACAATTCCCAGGCAACATGGTGCAACTTAGAGAGCCTCGAATAGAGAAGCTTCTTAAAATGGAGGGGCTCCGACATCTGACTTCTAACCTCTACGGAGGGCTGATGGACTTAATGCCTGATCCACTGGCTAGAGCTAAATCCCAATGGGCTCAGGACTTGGGAGAAATACCGCAGGACGCTTGGTCAGATATTCTCAGTCAAGTGAGGGACATTTCAATATCAGCTAGAGACCGGCTAATTCAAATAAAGTTCCTTAACCGCATTTACTACACGCCTGTGAGATTGGCGAGAATTTTTCCAAATTCAATGGACACCTGCTTCAGAGGTTGTTCAGAGGAGGGTACTTATTTTCACATGTTTTGGCAATGCTCTCACATACAGAAGTACTGGAAAGATGTGTGGGATTTTTTGCATATCCACTTGGGCCTTCCACATGTTGCCACACCGACACTAAGTCTTTTGGGTCTTACAGAGGACCTCTCCTTAAACACCAGGTCCAGACTTTTACTTCTCCAACTTTTATTCTTTGCCAAGAAACTCATTCTCCTCCACTGGAAGGACGCTCAGGCCCCTGGGATCAGGGAGTGGAAGCAGCTTGTCAATTCTAATTTGCCACATATCAAGGCAGTATATATCTCTAGAAATTGTCCGACTAAATTTGATCTGATATGGGGCACTTGGCTGGCGCTGGATGATGTGATTCAGACATGAGCTAGATAGTTGTGCATAGTAGGCTTAAGCAGGGCTGCTAGTCTGAATGTGATGTTTGATGTTATATTGGGAGTTTTAGATGGCTGCAGGCAAGGTCACATGGCGGCTGATTACTTTACCCCCTCTCAATTTTTGACGGACATGGACTGTGCATAATCCTACCTAGGTAATGATTGGAAGCGTAAGCATGGCAATTTTATTTCTGTATTTTTCTTTTTTGTCTGTAATTAAAATTTATTTTTTTGTTTGTTGGAAATAAATAAAAACAGAAATTTAAAAAAAAAAAAAAAGAATGAGGCAATGGCATTTTCGCACAAGACAGAATCTGCAAGCGGGGTTAATAATAAAAAGAAGAAGAAAAACCCAAATTAAAAAAATAATATCATAAAATATACAATTAAATACTCAACAAAAAAACAAATTACTTTATACATTGTATATTCGTAAGGGTGTTGCTTCTAATTTAAGAAGAGCTCCATTAAAGACTTGCGCAGATTCATGGTTGAACTGGCCCATCAGGATAGTGGGAAATATCGCTTAGATCAGTGCAGTATCTTTTTTATTATTTGAAAGATGAGAAAATCAAAAATGTCTATGCCATCGTGGAACACATGATCAGCTTTGATCTTTTTTACAGCAGTTTCAGCTAAGCAGAGGGGAGGCAGAAAGACAAGCAACACACAAGAACTGGAAGTGAAGAAAAGTTTGTAACAATGTTTTCGATCTGCCAGTTTCTGCAGTGATCTTTCTGGTCTGTCTAGGGTAAATGGTGTGCTCATTATCCATTCTGCAGTAATCTTTCTGGCATTTGTGGGGTTAATTGAGCGCTCATTGGCCATCTCTGCAGTGATCTTCCAAGCATGTGTGGGGTTAATAGAGGGCTGACTGGCCATCTCTGTAGTTATCTTATTTGTGGAGTTAACAGAATGCTTATTGCCCATTTCTGCAGTGATCTTACTGACTTGTCAAGGATTAATTGAGTGTTCTTTGTCCATTTCTGCAGTGATCTTATAAGCATTTGTGGGGTTACTTGAGTGCTTGTTGACCATCTCTATAATTATTTTATTAGCATTTGTGGGGTTAATTAAGTACTGACTGGCAATCTCTGCAGTGATCTTACTGTAGTATATGAGGTTTATGAAGTGCCCACAGGCAATTTTGCAGTGATCTTACTGGCTTGTCTAGGGTTAATGGAGAGCCATTAACCCTAGACAAGCCATTCCTTCTAACGGGAGTGCTGCCTTCATTTGTATCACAGCTTAGCCTGCAACATATACAGTATGTCTTTATGTATTTTCCCCTTCTCAGGGTTAGCTAGCAGATCAGTTAGGCTACTTTCCCTTACTTACACTCATCTACTATTAAATTGCATTACTTTGAAAATGCAGTAAAAAAGCAGCTGCTGTTTTTTTTGTAAGGGGACCAAATATATCTGCATTATACTTTCTGCATGTAAGATGTCTCCTAAATAATACAATTAGCACATCCCTTGTGTTTTATGTGAACGTATACAAAAAACATGGTTTAATGTTGTGGATGAACTGAACTTTTTCTATAATTTTGATAACAAGAGAGTGCTATGAATATTATTTTCAAAATAGTCTGGGCTTCATCCATGGCAACTGCAAAATTCACTAAAGAGCGAAAATTCGCCGCCTTCCCAAACTTCGCCAAACTTCACCAAGGCACACAGTCACTGCTAATTCACTAAGTTGTGAAGTTTTGGTGCCTGCGCTGAACGCTTGCGAAGTTGCGCTAGTGTTACTATGGCAGACATAGCGAAGTTGCGCTACCGTTAGATACGGCAGGAAGTTAAATTTCAATGGACTTAAATGTTGCAGCAAATACATTACACTACACAAGCCCAGGGAACCTTAAAAAAGTAAATAGAGTTGTTATATTGCCCTACACATGAGCCCACAGTATAGTTTATGTGCCATATGTAAGGAAATGTAGGGGGGAAGGAGAGCACCCAACAAAAATATACAATCTTTTTCAGCCTATCACCCTGTAAAAAGGAAAAAATTCAACTTTTTTTGGACCAAGTCCTATCTACTCTATTGCACTTCGTCTGGTCTGAGGTGGCGAAGGCAAATCTGGCGATAGAGGTAACGTTCAGTAAAAACAAAAACGTAGTGAATTTGCGTAGTAACGCTTTTTCGCCAGAGCGAAAATACGCCTGGCGTTAGAGTGCGAAGTTGCGCTAGAGTCTATCTCCTTCGCTAGTGTAATTTTTGCCAGCGTTAGCCAGTTCGCTCTTTAGTAAATTTCCCCCTCAGTACTTAACCATGCAGCCTGTGGGAGCAGCAGTTTGTAGCTCTTAAGTACACCCACGTATGGGACAGATTTCAGATTTTAGTGCATTTTTAGACAAAATTTCACCCTGCGTGCTCAGACAGGTGAATTACAACTTTTGGCAATGCTTATGATATGGGACTGAATCAGCTGTTTCTCTGCAACTGGAAAATCACTGGTGAAGTAACCTTAGACTTAGCCTATCCAAAACAAAAAAAATCACCCACCTCCTATCACGTCTCTCTCTTTAGGGCTTCTGTACTTTACAGACCACAGGACAAGCCAGCAACGGAGGACCAATGCCCTACCTATTCCTAATGAGTCACATGACTGGGCAGTTAATATCAGCGGCTATACTTTGTTTCGGAGGGACAGAGGCAATAGAAAAGGAGGAGAGGTATGTCTGTTTGTTTGGCAGGATTTAAAAGCTTATATAAAGGAGGAGGTTATGTTAGAAAATGAGGGGGCAGAAGTCATATGGGTGGAGTTCTTTACCAATTGTAAAGAGTCCAGCAAATTAATTGTAGGCGTATGCTATAGACCCCCTAATGTAAGTGAGGAGGAGGAGGCTAAGCTCCTGATGCAAATAGAAAAGGCTGCTAGTTTGGGTAAAGTAATGATAATGGGGGATTTTAATTACCCAGATATTGACTGCAGCAACAGTACTGCCAGATCAGTTAATGGGAACAAGTTTATAAACTTATTGCATGACAATTTTATGGCACAGGTTGTTGAGGAGCCTACCAGAAAAAAATGCTATTCTTGATTTAGTGATCTCTAATGACACAGAACTTATAGCAAATGTGCAAGTCATTGAACCCCTGGGTAATAGTGACCATAATGTTATATCATTTAATGTCTGGTGCAAAAACAAATATATACTGGAGCAAGAAAAACCATGAATTTTGGAAAAGCTAATTTTGGTGCCTAGAGTGCTGTCCTACAGAGTATTGATTGGGGCATTACCTTTTCAGCTAAAAACACAGAACAGAAATAGTTGTCATTTAAAATTATATTAGATCATTACTGTTCTCAATTTATTTCCTTAAGGAGTAAATGTAGAAGCTCTAAGAATCATCCTGTGTGGCTTAATGCAGAAGTAAAGAAATAAATAGGAAAGAAGAGAAAGGCATTAAAAACTATGAAGCTGCATTTAATGAATATAAACACTGTAATAAATATTGTAAATCAGCAATCCAGAAGGCAAAGAAAGGAAATGAAGAGTTAATTGCAAATGGAGGTGAAAACTAACCCTAAAAAGTTTTTTAAATATATCAATAGTAAAAAGATAAGTGTGTTGCTCCATTAAATAATGGTACCAGTATGGTTGTAACAAATACAGAAAAGGCAAATGTGCTAAATCAGTTCTTTTCTTCAGTGTATACAATAGAGGAGTCTGAGTTCCTAGGCTCACTTTATAGCTACACTAATGGCTCAGCTCAATCTAGTCAGTGGCTGACTCAGGATATGATTCATATGATTCATAAAGCTTAAATAAAAAATAATGTAAACAAGGCCCCAGGGCCTGATGTCATACACCCCTGGGTTCTAAGAGAGCTTAGTTCAGTTTTAGACCAGCCCCTATTTCTGATTTTTTCAGATTCACTTTCATCTGGTATGGTGCCTATGGATTGGAGAAAAGATGATGTTATTCCAATATTTAAAAAGGGATTACGATCTGTGGTGGGCAAATTATTTGAAGGCTTGTTAAGGGATCACATTCAAAATTTCGTCTTAGTGAATGGCATTATGAGCAGCAATCAGCATGGCTTTATGAAGGATCGGTCATGTCAGACAAATTTGATTGCTTTTTATGATGAGGTAAGTAAGATTCTGGACAGTGGGAGGGCAGTAGATGTGATCTATTTGGATTTTGCCAAAGCGTTTGATACCGTGCCCCACAAACGACTGCTTTCCAAACTAAGGTCTGTTGGACTTAATGATATCATTTGCACATGGATAGTAAACTGGCTACAGGATCGAGTACAGAGGGTGGTTGTTAATGGTACAATCTCTATTTGGAGTAAGGTTCTTAGTGGGGTCCCTCAGGGCTCGGTATTGGGTCCACTTTTATTTAACTTGTTCATTAATGACTTAGGGGAGGGTGTTGTAATGTGAATAATGTATCAGTGTTTGCAGATGACACAAAACTATCCAGCCCAATTAATTCCATCCAGGATGTGTCATCCTTGCAAAACGGTCTTGACAAACTGGCAATCTGGGAAGCTAAGTGGCAAATGAGATTCAATGTTGATAAATGTAAAGTCATGCACCTGGGATGTAAAAATATCCAAGCCACTTATACCCTTAATGGGACTGCACTAGGCAAATCCATTATGGAAAAGGACCTAGGAGTCCTTGTAGATAATAAACTTGGCTGTAGCAAGCAATGCCAGTCAGCAGCATCAAGGGCAAATAAGGTCTTGAGCTGTATTAAAAGGGGCATAGAGTCACGGGAGGAAGGGGTCATTCTTCCACTGTATAGAGCACTTGTAAGGCCCCATCTAGAATATGCCATACAGTTTTGGTCTCCATCACTCAAACAGGACATTATTGTATTAGAGAGGGTACAGAGAAGGGCAACTAAGCTGGTAAAAGTTATGGAAAATCTTAGCTATGAGGAAAGACTGGCCAAATTGGGGATGTTCACACTGGAGAAGAGGCGCTTAAGGGTATATATGGTAACTATGTATAAATATATAAGGGGATCATATAATAATCTCTCTAGTGCTTTATTTACCAGTAGGTCTTTCCAGCTGACACAAGGTCATCCATTCTGATTAGAATAAAAGAGGTTCCGCCTAAATATTTGGAAGGGTTTTTTTACAGTGAGAGGTGTGAAGATGTGGAATTCTCTCCCTGAATCAGTTGTAATGGCTGATACATTAGATAGCTTTAAGAAGGGGTTGGATTGCTTTTTATCAAGTGAGGGAATACAGGGTTATGGGAGATAGCTCATAGTACAAGTTGATCCAGGGACTAGACCGATTGCCATTTTGGAGTCAGGATGGAATTTTTTCCCCCTCTGAGGCAAATTGGAGAGGCTTCAGATGGGTTTTTATGCCCATGCTGGATCAACTAGCAGTTAGGCAGATTAAAAAACAAACAAAAAGGTTGAACTTGATGGACATGTGTCTTTTTTCAACCTTACTTACTATGTCACTATGTATCTGCTGTATATTGTGAAATCTCCAGTTTTACAAATATACAGTACTCTGAAAAGTAAGTAAGTACTAAATCAAAGTAAGTCTTTTGCTGCTCTCTGGTGGTAATTAACCAAGTCTACACTATACAAATCATTGTATTTTTCATGATAATGAAGGGAAGGTATAAGGGTTCATTTGCAATGCCTGGGCCTGCGCCTTGAATTGAGTGCTGCCTGCATTAGTGGGTGGGGGAGATTGGTAGGTTTAAAGGTGGTGAAAAAAAGGGCCGGTTTCATTGTTTTCTGAAGTATCTGCAGTAGTATTATTTTTTTTAGATATTATAGTAGGATATTTTGACTGCATGCTCCACCTATTGCCATAAATTTTAAGGAGTTATTTGACGCCCAAATACTGCGACTTTTTCGGTTTGACGCACGAATACCACAACTTTTTTGGATTTGATGCCCGATTACTACAACTTTTTCAGAAACCCAGCACAAATTAGTATATCTTTCGGGACATCTGCCATTGTCTTTACATGAACTTGGCAGGTCTGAGTTGCAGTACTTTTTTATTCGGACACCCTTGGTTTTTAATAAATCACAAAGGAATTAAGGGTGTTGAGGGCTCACTCTTTTAAAATAACCATCTTTGATGGAAGCGTTGCCAGCCACTCTCACAAACTTACCAGCAAATATATTGCTGGTAATTTTTTAATACCTGCACCAGCCCTAGCTGATTATTTGCCATCTATGCCAGTAAATACTGCCCTACCCACAGACATAAGTCCCTGTACTCCAGAATGTAGCCCAGTATCTTTAGCAAGGAGTCAATTACTGATTTTTTTTCTGGATTCATGTTAGCAGTATAGTTCAGCAGTTATCAGAGAACTTTACTGAATCCTTCGCACAGCGTTAGGTCACTTTGCATGATAACACAGTCCAAGAACTGTTTCATGTCATAATGACAGAGTCCATTGTGTGATGGAATCTGCTGAGGAACAGCACAGGGCCTTTGGGGCTCCTGCAGAAAAAGAGATATGGGAAGCAGTGTCAGACAAAATATGTATCACTCATAACAGATTAACAAGACAATGGACAGATGACATAATATAGGACATTTTGAATGTATTTCTAGAGAAATTCAATGAAGACATATATGAAAGATCAGTAGTTTTAGACTATTTTGCTTCAACACTCTAAACAGGTTACAGCAATTGAGTTTCTTTTCACTGGTGGAATTAGTTGTGCCTTTATTTGACTAAAAAATGCATTGTGGGGACACATACTGGGTGTTCTGAAGAATCAATTGACAATATACTTGTAACATACTAGTTAGATGGGAACCAGGTGATGAGGCTGCAGGTTCAAATCTGACTCTTTAGTGAGCAGGAAAGCTCAGCTAGTCCCGTTCTCAACTACGCCCTTTGGGGCCCTGTATTTTCTGCTGTGATTCTAACTGAGATCCTACAAATGGCAGAAGTCAGATAAGCAAAAACGAGGTACAGATAAGGATCAGGATGGACGTGGTCAAAACAGGCAATGGTAAGGGGCTGGCAGCACGGATCATAGTCAAGTAACAGGAAAACGGGTCAAACCAAAAAAACAAGCAGTAAAATGGCTTTAGCAGGATTTGAGACAATCAGAAGCCATCTTGGGCAGGTAATAATGACTGAGCAGATTAACATAGGATGATTTGGAGCCAGAAACCTGGAAACAGGGCATAAAGGCAAAATAAAGCATAACACAAAACAAAGATGGTGCCAGAGGCTTCGAAACGCACAAACGAGCATGTTGTGATGTTATTGTGCATGATTTTATTGGGAAGCACATGAAATCTGATAAAATATGGTGAGTGGTGGTATTGATACCGATTGAAAGTGATATTGATTACCACTGAAAAGTACCCCAGGTTTTCTTCTGAACAGGAGCACTTGTCTGGGGTATCAAATAAGTGAATATAATCACTTGGGGTACCTAACATCTGGCACCCCCAGTGATTAAAAATGCAGCCCCTATGGCACTAGCCAGAATAAAAAGATTGTCAGTATTAGCCTGTGGGCCCATGTATACATCAAGATTTATGGTCCCACAGAGGTTTAATCCTGCATTGATTGGGTGGATTAGTGATACTGTGAAACCTCACATTTACATCCCCTGATTTCCTTCATTTAAATTGTTTTTTATGTTATCCCACCTATATATTATGCATAATACATTTCCCTGATTTTGCATTTTCCCCAGTTTTACACCATTTTTTTCTGGTCCCATGAAGAATGTGAACTGGGGGCTCTAAAGTACACTAAGTTCCACTATAATATCCTTGTGTTATTAGGGAGTTGCTAAAATGAATGCACTGGGCCACCATTATACATACATTATGGGGCAGATTTACTAAGCTCGAGTGAAGAATTAGAAATTCAAAGTATTTTTTTGGGTACTTCGACCATCGAATGGGTCAAATTCGAACGAAGTCGATCGAATCGAATGATTCGAACGATTCGAAGTAAAAATCGTTTGACTATTCGACCATTCGGTAGTCTAAGTACTGTCTCTTTAAAAAATGTGACTTTATGTGAACACTCTAATGTTTTACATGCATCTGTACCGCACTACAGGTTACAAAGTCATCTTGAAACTGACTAGTGCAGCTGGCTTTGCTGGTTCTGAGCTGCTTCCGCTGAATGCCCCAGTGAGTGCACCTCCAATGACATGTCCCACCGCTGACCCCACATCTACTCCCGCTGCAGTAGTAGCCATCTGAGCCATCAACCCAGGGCCCTGGGATGGAGCAGGGGCTGATGAGAGAGCTGAAGGTGGTGGATGTGCAGTGCAGGAATATGAGAAGGGGCATGGCTGTGTGAGAAAACAACAAAAGATAGATCAATGCGACACAATACTCACTTGCTGAGCAATTAACACACACCCCAAAAAATCACATTCCTAAACAATATTTACATTATTATAAACATGTATTTATATAGCGCCAACATATTTCGCAGCGATGTACATTACTACTACTACATTACAACTAATGTCTTGCATTCAGGGCTGTAATACAGCTACAGAGCTTTGGTGCAGAAATTATATATGACCCCCATTTTAACAGACAACTTGTTGAAATAATTCTGTATTTAAAGGCCACGTAGCAAAGATTTAAATCAGCTGCACAGCCTGCACTGCTGGTAGTTCTGCTGTTAATATCAAGGAAAGCTAGTGTAGTAACTAATTCATTTAATCAAGAGGGCTGCGCAATTTAATAGCTAAATCATTATGCAACATATTGTCCCTTACTTTAAAGGTCACCTTAATAGCCACATTTATACAATGACAATTGATACAACGCACTAAAATCAACTTTATGTTGGTACACCACAAACACTAGCAAAGGTCTAATAAACTTGCTTTTAATTCCACTTTTTATTGCCTAGGAGCCGTCTGAAAGGGTACACTTCGACCACCACGAGCCATTAGTACATCTGCTTGAATGTCAGCTGTCTAGGTGACAAACTTCACTCACGTAGCTTTCAAAGGACACTTTCTTGCTGCGTTACTAAGCATTCGTTGACCTGCTCTTTACTCGCTCCAGCCTCCTCCATCTATCTTTCCTATTCCTGTCATTCGTAACAACTTTTCAAAATACATTATTGTAAAAAGTTATGATTTTATAAGTATTTGTGAATGGAATTGCTTGACTAGAGTTGTGCTGACTTTTTCAATTGCAATAATATTTTCAAACAGCTTTAAAATAACTAGTACATTATTTTAATTTTTATTTTCCCATTTAAAATATATAACCATTTTGTGGTAAATATATTTTTACAGTAGTAATGCATTATTGATTCCCTATAAAGGGGGTAAGGACTGCTGATTATTCACTGACTTCTTATGGAATATTTACTATTAGCTAGCCATTTGGTTCCACCTACTGGCTAGCACAGGGCATTGAAGTTAAAAGTACGGTAACCAGTAATATTATGTAAAGTAATATAATAAAAAGCAAAAGGTTCACCCAGGTCTAGTTCTGTTAACACATAGCAACCAAGATGACCAGTACATGCTACCTTCTGATTGGGTGCTATTTTAAACCTTTGATTACATTACCTACATAATTGCATTCATGATCAGAAGGACAGAGAAAAAAATTAGTGTTCTTTTTAATGCCAAACTGAAAGACTGCACAAAAAGATGAGAAATTGCTACTAGTCTACTAACCTATAGCTACCAATTAGCAGGTAGCATTTTCCAGTCATTTGGGCAAAACAGACATCTGATAGGCTGATGCCTTACATAATAGAACAGGGCAAATGTTAAGCTTTACTTACAGACCCCTCATTCTAACCTCTTTGGTTCCTCTTTAATTACCTTACCCTGAAAGAACAGCTGTTTCAAAAACTCTTGCTTCCTAAAGCTACTGACCATGACTGTTTGAGGGTAAAAAGCCAATGATCAAGAAAACAGCCGAAGCGACGACCAGCAAGCTGGATAAATATGTGCGACATCCGAACCAAGATGGCGCTCGCTTGTGTAGAGTTGACCCGCCACCTCCACACCCTCCTGATCCGGCCGGACCTGAGCCTCCACAGCAACCAGAACCGACACTCCAGGAGGTCCTGCAGGCGATTCAGGATACACGGACAGCTGTTGAGGTAAAGATTGATACTAGGGTGGAGGAGGTGAAGATTGATCTGGCGATACTCCACCAAGATGTACAAAACTTAAGAGAGCGAACAGCGGAGTCAGAGCGCCGGATTTTGGATCTAGAGGACGCTGCAAGAGAGGTTCCACGTGCAATCACTGATCTTCAGAACCAGCTGAAACTTTGTAAGACACGGGCGGATGACCTAGAGGGGAGGCAAAGACGCAATAACATACGCATTGTTGGAATACCCGAAAAACAAGAGGGTGCTACTCCTGAACTGTACCTTCTCAGGGACCATCTGGGTGCCGACCATCACAGATGTTCCTGGTCGAACGGGCCCATCGTATTCCGTCACGCCAACCTCCCCCAGGGGCTCCCCCACGTACCATGATTGCCAAAATCCTTAATTACAGTGATCGAGATGCCATCTTGAGACTGATGCGCACCAAAGAAGACCTGCAGGTCGGAGATGCCAAGATTATGATCTATCCAGATTATACCATGGAAGTCCAGCGACAAAGAGCCAAATATACTGAAGTCTGGAGAAAGCTCAGAGAAAAAGGCATTCTCTACTCTACTCTACAATTTTCCCAGCCAAGCTGAGAGTGGTGGACGGCAACAACACCAGATTTTTTGTGACGCCACAGGAGGCCATGGACTGGCTGGAAAGACGATAAGGCCCCCATGCATCCTACCCACCCCTTGAGGTGCGCCTACCCTTGGGGGATTACGACTACTCTCCAGTTGAGGACTTGTGGCCTCGGGTTCGTGAGTATATACCCTCCTACTATAGTGTACCAAACTGTGCTCCTATTTACTGACTACCACCAGCTGATTTTCTGTGGGGACACTAACCAAATCCCAGAGGACTGAGGGCGAGTGCTTATGTTGTGTATTTTGTTTAACTAAACTGTGTTTATGCTATAGTCGCCATGTCACCCCTTTTCACCCTTACTCCTTTTTACACACATACAGCAGCAAGGTATTGACGCAAAGTAGAATCTTCCTATTTAAATATGGCTAAGGTAAATTTGGTTTCATGGAATATCAGAGGCCTTAATGATAAAATCAAGAGGGCCCTCTTATTCAATGCATTGAAACAATGGTCCCCGGTGATTGTATGCCTCCAGGAAACCCACTTAACAGGCCAAAAGGTCCTAGCGATGAAAAGGCGTGGATCGCACAGGCGTACCACGCCACCTTTTCCACTCATGCGAGAGGGGTCTCCATCTTAGTCAAAAAAGGCCTTCATTTTCTGCTTCATCAGATTCATGTGGACCACTATGGTAGATATCTTATTATGCATTGCATCTATTCCTTTGAATTCATATTGGTCAATCTCTATGTACCCCCTCCCTTCACAACGGAACTAATGGATACTGTAATGCAGAAGGTGGCGGCACTTCCAATAGTCCCCCAGTGCTGGATGGGTGATTTCAATAGTGGCATGACTCGTGTGTTAGATAAGATTAATTCAGCGGATACTAAATCAACCAAATTAAAGGCCTGGACAGACTCGATGGGGCTTCAGGATGTCTGGAGGGCCAGGCATCCTGGAACTCAAGTTTTTTCTTGTCATTCTACCTCACACCAAACTCTTTCGAGAATAGACATGGCCCTGACGTCCTCGGAGATGGCTAGCAAAATCAGCCACATTCAATATGGAACTAGGTCCATTTCCGACCATTCTCCCTTAATTATTACTATACAACCCTATATAGGTACAGGGGTTAGGAGGTGGAGGCTCAGCCCCCTGTGGCTGACACAGAAAGAGGTGGCGGATAAAGTTCAAGAGACGGCAGAGTCCTACTGGGCTGAAAACCAGGGCTCAGCCTCCACTATGCTATGGGATGCTTTTAAGGCAGTTTCGAGAGGTACCCTGATTCAATCCATAAATAGAGTGAGAAATAGGGCTAAGCGGGAGGTTCAGCAGGCATCCATGGATCTGGAGGAAGCGGAATTAGCATATATTGAAGCCCCCTCCCCTGAATTAAATCACAACTTAATACAGGCTCACACTAAACTGAAATGTAAAATAACAGCTATTACTCAGAAAAAGCTACTATATGCCTCCCAGAGAGGGTTTGAGCAAGGAGACAAATCTGGCAAAATGTAAGCCTATCTATCCAGAGTCACTAATCCACAGACGATCATCCATAGAGTGCTATCTGCTACGGGGAATCCGATTACAGATCCGCGTGAAATAGCGGACATATTTGCTGAATACTTTACAAATCTATATCGCTCACAGGTGACATACACTGATGCCCAGCTAACAGAATTTTTATTAGATATTCCCCTGCCTAAATTGAACCCTTCGCATGCGGAATTGCTTGACAGTCCCATTACACCAGGTGAAATTCGTGAAGTTATTGCTTCTATGACTCCGGCCAAGGCCCCTGGTCCAGACGGGCTACCCCTGGAGTGGTACCAAACCTTGGGGGAAAAAACACCGGCCACAATTTGTGAAATCCTAAATCAGGCCAACCGAGAAAGTAGACTCCTGCCCTCCTTTGTTAATGCACTCATTGTTCTGATCCATAAAGAAGGGAAAGATCCAGCACAATGTGGTTCATACCGTCCCATCTCCTTAATAAATGTAGATGCCAAAATTCTGGCAAAGGTGCTAGCGGTCAGATTGCAACAAGTTATTACACAGTTAATTGAACCTGGCCAAACCGGTTTTATGCCCAAGAGGTCCAAAGATGTTAATTTAAGAAGGCTTTATTATAATATGCAGGTCCCTCATAACAACTTGGGATCCAGGGTGGTGGTCTCCTTAGACTCCGAAAAAGCGTTTGATTCAATTGAATGGCCATATTTATGGGCAGTATTGGAGTCCTTTGGTTTTGGCAAACAATTTATTAAGTGGATCAAGTTGCTATACCGTAATCCCTCAGCTCAAGTATTAGTGAATGACTTCATCACTCCGTCCTTTCCTCTTGGCAGGGGGTTGCGCCAGGGCTGCCCCCTGTCGCCTCTCCTGTTTGACTTAGCGATAGAGCCACTGGCCACTCAATTTCATATTTCCACTAACCTAACTTGAAGTATGGCCGGATAGAGGAAAGGATCTCACTCTATGCGGACGATGTTCTAATTTATCTGGCGGACCCCGGTCCCTCTCTGACGGAAGTATTAAATATCTTTGCCCAATTTACAATATATGCTGGCCTCCGCATCAACTGGACTAAATCTGTGATATTTTCTCTAGACCCAGATTTAGACCCCCAGCTAGCAGCTGACTCCCGCCTTAAGTGGGTTAATCCTTTAAATATTTGGGAATTACCATCCATCTGGATCCCAAACAATTTGTACCCTTGAACATAATTCCCATTAACCATTAACTAACCACGGCACTGCAGGCTTGGGGCAATCTTCCTTTAACGCTCTGGGGCAGAATTAATATTGTAAAAATGGTCTATTTACCCAAGTATATATACCTACTTCATAACTCCCCAACGGTTATACCCAAACAAACCTGTAAGGCCATACAGGCTCTGATTACTCCCTTTCTATGGTGTAATAAAGCTCCAAGAATCTCGTCATTAAAGCTAATGGCTACATATACGAATGGAGGATTGAATCTCCCTAACTTTTACGATTACTATATAGCTAGCCAACTTAGTTACATCAACTGGTGGTTAACACAAGATTTGAGTAACCTTAATATACCTCTACAAGCCCGTCTAGTTGGATGCCTAGAAGCCCTTAGTAATTATATCCTTAGGAAACCAAGGGACTTGCCTACATTACCCCGTTGCATGAAATTTCAATAAAAAGAACACCTGTTAAAAAAAAAAAGCCAATGATCGCCAGCAAATTATTATTATAATCTTTATTCTTATCAGTAACATACACAGATTTGTTTTTAGATACATATAGGATCTAGGATCTCTGCCCAATGAAGTTACAATCTAATGGGAATAACACAAAAAACGTTTAAACGGAAAAAATCGCATTTCACATTGTGCTTCTTATTCTTCATTAGAATTCATTCAATTTGTGGGCACAAATCTAATGACTTTCTCAGTAAGACATTTTATTACATTCACGTCTATTCCTCCAGAAACCTGGAACCTAAGGCACAGAAATAAGTAACTTGTCTAAAGGGTTAAAGCAGGTATCATTATCAGAACTGAACACATGTCTCCCTGACTCATGTTCTATTGATTTTCTAAGTAGAAAAGAAGATTTGCCCTGGCCTGCCAGTCTTAGTTGTGGAAACCTGGCATTTTGTCGCATTGTGCCAGGTTTTAGTTCAGTTGTAGTTTTACAACCACAGTTTGTAGTTCAGCCAGAAAATATAGCCCAGGGGCTTATAAGAGACCAGAGGGCTATGGCAAACAAGCTGCTTTGAATTGCATTCATAATAATAATTCTGGGCCTTGCAGTAAGTTATAACAAAGACACATTGCACACATACACAATATTAGCATGCTATAATTTTTTACCTTAATTATGAAAATTGAGAACTTTGCACCCTGTCCCCTTTCAGCAGAAGTGTCCAAATTTTACTCATTGGAGGTCTACTTTTAGTGATGTTGTCCCATTATGATCTATGTCCCTAAAAGCAATGTTAGTATTTTGTTCCATGGACAATATTACTGGAACAATAATTGTCTAGGGCATATACATGACTGGGTTCTGATAAATGCCCTCTTCTGAGCAGTTTGCTTTATTTTCACTGGACCATTTCAAGCTAAACACATATAGTTACATGGTATGTGAAATGCATTTAATTGTATTAATACTATTTGGCTATATAGCTTCAATAGCAGAAATACTGCCTGTGTATTAAAGTCTTTATAAGGAAAGAGTTTTGACAAGATTCAGAAAGGACACATTTTCCACTGTTGTAATTTTCTGTCCAAGATAGCAAACCAGCTGGTTTATGTAAATACTTCAGTTTCTGTTATTATTGATCTGGTAAGATATATACATCATCCTCTTCCTTGTTCATATTGTTCATCTGACCAGACTCCGTGTAACTATAGTAGACATTTTGCGTGTTAGTATAGATAGGCTGGTCACCATCAGTTACATCGCTTTCCAGATATATGTCATCTTCTCCCATTTCATTGCTAAGAAAGACAAAGGGGTATAGAATGTTTTATTAAGCATATTGCACAAACACAAGTAAATACAGCGAAATCTCAATTTTACATCCCCTGATTTTAAGTTTCCCCTCATTTTACATTGTTGTTTTGTGGTTCCACCTATATATTATGCATAATACATTTTCCTGACTTTACATTTTTTTCTGGTTTCCTGAAAACCTAAAATGGGAGTTCTACTGTATCTTATAAAGTTCTTATCTTTCCAGTATTAAACAAACAATGCAGTTTTACAATGATATTACGTGATATGACTGTGGCCACCTGATAATATATAATATCACCCATTCAATGAGAATCAGAAGGCTGTGATGTGTAGATGAAATGGGCTTCGTGCCACCAAGTGGATGAGCTTGCGTGTTACTGCTGATATAAAGCAAGCTCATTGTACAAGAAATAACTCACAAGTAGCATCAGCATCCTGTCTAATGCAGGTCTCCATGAAGCTAAGTTCATTCATAATATTGATGCTGAATTTCAATTATTGTAATTTTTCCCATTATCTGTGTTGTTATCATACTATATAACATTACTTTGTAAACTGTCGACTGCACTGTTATCCAAATCTCTACCTGCTGATTATAATATTAGAGACCTATGGGCACAGTAACCTAATTGTAAAAGAACGGTTGAGATAATGATCCAGTACTTAATTTATAATGTTGAGGGCCCTCTAATCCTCCTGTTTCATTCTTTAACCCCTGTCTATTTATTAAAATTCCTCTTGTTTTTATAATATTACTGTAAAGTGCTGAGTAACCTGTTAATAAGGTACAATGATGGCAAGACTGCAACAGGAAAATTCACTAAAGACTTACTTGATTATTTCAGAAACAGTAACATAACCTTTAGGTATTCCAAGAGATTAAGACTGTATTACATTTTAATTTTCATGATAGTTCCCCTTTGAGAACACCAAGGTTGTGACGTTCCCTGAAGAAACTGGTATAAATGAGTAATTTAAGGAGGCATTGGACAATGCGGGGCAACCTGAAGATCGTGGATTTCAGAGAATATGGAGTCAAAGCCTGGAACTGGCTCTGGATAATCACGCCATCATGGTAAGGTAGAGCTATTTAACATTAAGGGGCAGATTTATTAAGGGTCGAAGTGAAAATTAGAATGAGCATTTTCTAGTTTATTTTAGTGTAAGTCGACTAGGGAATAGTTAAAATTCTATTTGAATTTTGAAATTTATCATGTACTGGCCTTTTAAGAATTAGAATTTAACTATTCGCCACTGTAAACCTACCGAATTGCTGTTTAAGCCTATGGGGGACATCCTGAAATCAATTTGGAGTTGTTTAGAGACATCCTAAAAATCAAGGTTTTTTTGGTTAAAAACTTGAACCAAATTCGATTCGAATTCGACTCGAGTTTGCGGGTCAACCCCATTCACCCAAAATTGAAAAATTCGAATTTTTTTAGAACATTTTCAATTGTTTTTTTTTTTTTTAATTTCGAGTTCATGGGAGTTTATGCGAGTTTTACAAACTCCCATGAACTTGAAATTTCACCCTTGATAAATCTGCCCCTAAATGTTCAGTCAATAGATATTATTCTTTTACTGAAAAAGCCAACCAGGCACCTGTGTGAATATCCTGAAAATATGTCCTGTGACAAAAAATATTTATTTGTGCATTCTGCCTGGTGACTACTGTTAATATGGGTGATTGCTATGGCTACTATACACCCATTGCTTAGAACAGGGGTCCCCAACCCTTCAAGCCACTGGTTGGGGATCACTGGCTTAGAAAATATTTTCAACAACCAAGTTACCGGTTTCCAGCCTGCCATCTCCTTTGTTCAATGAAAGTGTACGGCTTCTCTTGATCTGGATGCCATTGACCAATAACGACATTCTCATAATCCTTCCCTGGATGCATCGTTTGATTTGTTGCTGGAGATATGTTTTCCATATTTCTTGTCATATAACGTGGCTGCCCATGAGCAGGTGATTTGTCTGCATTTTTGTTGCTTTCAAAATTAGCCTCTTTCCTTTTCTTAGAACAAATGAAGTAAGTCATTCCTCCCACTAGTAGTGCAACAGCCACAATGGGAATTACTATGTACAAAGCCAACAAAACACTTCTGCATTCTTTTTGATAGAAGGCTTCGATGTCAAACCTAGATGATCCTTTCTGGCATATAAAAGAACATTCTGTGACATTGTGACAAAACCTGTTTGCATTCATTGTACTTTGTACAACTGTACATTCGCAATTAATACTCAAGTACTTAAGACTGGGGTGAAAAACACTAGTGGGAATGGAGGATAATGGATTTCCTACAAGATTCAAACGTTTTAAAGCGGAAGAGTTTACCAAAAACATTTCTGGTAGTTTTGAAATCATATTGTGAGCAAGGATAACTTCTTCCAGTAAAGCAGCATCGTATAGAAATGTTTCTGGAAGTATTTGAATGCTGTTGTAAGACATATCCAGAGAAGTCAGTTTGTTGTATGTTGAGTTTGGATATGTCTTCACATGCTTGATGGAGTTTTTGGTCACATTCACGGTTTGCATGTTACTACAGTTGCTAACTTCTGACCAGGAGAGCTCAGTGCAGTTTTCAGTCACCGTAACTGACTGGCCGCATTTTACAGAGCAGAATCCATTGGCATATGTTAGACAGTAGAGCAGCAGTGTCACTGGCAGTAGAATCTGCATTGTTTCTATCTGGAAGGCAGAACATTTTGGTTAATAAAAATGTCTTTTCACATTTAAAGGCCTGTATATAATGGTTTACACTGAAAAACAGGTATAAAAATAACTTGCATATATTTCTAGTAGATGTGAAGTAATTCCAGATGATTTCAAATGATACTTGCTGATCTCCATCAAACCTTCAACAAGACCTTTCTTTTTTTTTTTTATATGAATTCATATATTACATATTAAGGGGCAGATTTATCAAGGGTCGAATTTCGAAGTGTAAAAAACTTCGAAATTCGACCATCGAATGGCGTTACTTCCATATTCGAAGTCGAAGGTTTTTTTATCGAATTTGGGCATATTTGGTCAAGGTAAAATCGTTCGATCGTACGATGAAATCCTTCGAATCAAACAATTCGAACGATTAAATCGATCGATCAAACGATTTTTCTTCGACTTCTAAAAACTTAGCCAAGTGTTGGCTATAGGTTCTAGGAGGTCCCCATAGGCTAACATAGCAATTCGGCAGGTTTAAGGTGGCGAAGTGTCGAAGTCAAACTTTTTTAAAGAGACAGTACTTCGATTTTCGAAGTCGAACTTTTTTACTTCGAATCGAAGTCGATTTTAGGCCTATTCGATGGTCGAAGTACCCAAAAAATAGTTAGAAATTCGACGTTTTTAAATTTGAAAATTCACTTCGACCCTTAGTAAATGTGCCTCTATGTGTGTGTCTAGTTGGGCTTTACCATTCTGTGTACGGTTTTCAAACATAACATTGGTTAGTAATTATGTTGCTTCATTAGTTAAGGGAATTCAAGGATTCCTGATGTAGTTATAAAGGAGCCTTAAGATCAGGAATCCAATCCAAGTGTCTCAGCTGCTAAAGTTATTCCTTCACGGCTCTGCATTCATAGGATTGCCATGGCTTTTGTTTCTGTATTACAGTTTTGTAATTATACGATCATTTATTCACTACTTCTGTTTGACCCTAGGTAATGTCTTCACCATCTTAATGGATGGAACATGGTTGGGCCACAGGCAATCACTTAAACATGATTCACAGGCACAGAAAGAGGCATGCGTAGGTACAAATCCCAACAGGGAGTCCTGTACTTCTTCCTTCTTTGATCACTGTACTTTATACCTTTGTCAGATTAATTATAAAATGACAATTTTTGCATCTAGCACTGCACCTTTCAATAAATCGATATATGCCTAGTGAGAACATATGCTCATCTTAGGATGTCTTTTTGTATGCAGGGGACAACATCTTATTAGCGGAATGTAATGAAAAATATGTGACAACTCCTTTGCGTGAATTCAATATAACTTTAGTGAACTTATGAAAGTATTAAGCAACCCCTGTCTGCCAGCAGACCAAGAGTGCAGTTATCATTTCAGCAGTATATCGAGGGATTTATTTACTAAACTCCGAATGCCAAAAACCTAAATGGAGAAGCCTTTCAGGAAGTTCGTGAAAGAAGGAAGTTATTAAATAGGAAAACAGTTAAAACATTATGAATCCATTAAAGCATTTAGAACAATGTACAGTTGATCAGAAATCAGTTACAATACTGCTGAAAGAAAAATCTTGCTGTACAAAAGTTTTGCTGTGGGTGGATGGATGATCAACTAAGCCAATTATGACAGATATGTAACTTAACCAGCAAAGTGTGCTAATAGTGGGGCAATGCTTTTCAAAATACAACTAAAGGTGGCCATACACGGAGAGATCCGCTCGTTTGGCGATGTCGCCAAACGAGCGGATCTCTTCCCGATATGCCCACCTTGAGTATAGTAATGGGCGGTCGGATCGTGGGACCGCAACAACGAATAGATGCGGCCGCGATCCGACAGGATTTTTTGTCCCATCTGATCGAGATCTGGCCGACTTTCGGCCAGATCTCGATCGGGGAAGCCCGCCGGGGGGCCCCATACACGGGCCAATAAGCTGCCGACACGGTCTGTCGGCAGCTTTTATCGGCTCGTGCATGGCCACCTTAAGTCTCATTCAAGGGTGATAACTGAAAAAAGTGCAACTTTTTTTGTACACTGTGTAGAAACAAACAGTATCATCTTTATTGAGACATGGCACTGTCTGTATTTAGCATTGCTACATACTGGTGGGACAGCACATGGGTGGGACATGGGTGTCCCCTGGTATGAAAACCTTGTGCATCATTCAGGACTTTGCTCCTTGTGCAGATTTTTTATATGGTGCACGGCAATAAGTTTTGTAGCAATAATTACAATAAAAGTATTAAGTGCTTAGACTCTATGGGGTACAATTTTACAAAATCTTTTATTTCCCTTGAAATGTCAGTGGCCACACTCCAAACAAGGAGGAAAATCAGGGTGAATTTCCAATCTGCACACTAGCTATAACATGTCATTCTCTATGTAAGAAGAAGAAGAGATCTAAATTATGGGAGCGAATGGTCTTTTGGTGACTTGCTTACTTTTTCTTGCAGATTTTTTAAAGAACTGGATATAAAAAGACAAGGACAATTCTCAATAAAATTCCATGAAAGGTGGGAGAATTTTTGAAGAATATTTTCACCCGCTTTGCATTAATTTACAGCATGACAATTATTAAGTTCTAAAATCAATATTAGTAATAGAGGCATATTTATCACTCTTTTAGGGTTTATTTAATATTTCTCAAAATAATAAACAAAACACCATCTACAAAGCACATGCACCAGATTGTAACTACCTATACTTGCACTGTGAACCTCTAATAAATGAACTGTGCTCAGCTGATAATTTAAGCATGCTCCTTACATTTGTCTTTTGATTAGCATTCATATAAACATGCTTCCAAACACCTGGCACTAGACAGCAAATGCATGTCAAAGAGAGTGAGACATTCAGAGAGACAATAAGAAACGCACAGATTCTGGCACACACACACAGACCAACACTGAGACAGGAAAGGACACATACAAGGACAGAGAGAGATAGTGAGAGGTGCATCTCCATTATTTATAAAGCACCAACAAGTTACGCAGTCCTTTACATGAGTTTACAATGAACAGGGAACAAATGGTGACTAACAAACAAGAAGAGTTTACAGAGTACAATAGAGTGGCCTACTCACAAGCATTTACAAACTAAAGGTCAGGGTACAATTGAGACATAAGGATTTCAGAAACAAATTTGTGATTTATGATGCAACAATGACTGATTAATTAAGGGACATTGAATAAGCTTCCTTAAACAGGTGGGTCTTTAAGGAGCGCTTGAAAGTTTGGAAAGAAAGAGAAAGTCTGACAGCTCGAGGTAGAGAGTTCCAGAGAAAAGCAGAGGCCCGAGAGAAGTCTTGTAGATGAGAATGGGCAGAAGTGATAAAAGGAAAAGAGAAGCAAAGGTCAGAAGCAGAGCTAAAGTTTGCATGAATTAGAGTATTTTGAGATTAGAGATGAACTATAGGGAGGGGCTTCATTGTTAAGGGCCTTGAATGTGAGTGTTAGTAATTTGAATTTGATTCTAGAGAAGATTGGGTGTATACATAATCAAATATTGTTTACAAAAAAAAACAAAATACCTCAAAAGAAAGTCACTTTACCAACAGCAAGTCTATCTAGAAGCTATAAACTGACTTTTTAAGGAGAACTAAAGCTTAAAGGAAAACTATACCCCCCAAACAATGTAGGTCTCTATAAAAAGATATTGCATAAAACAGCTCTTATGTAAAACCCTGCTTCATGTAAATAAACTATTTTCATAATAATATACTTTTCTAGTAGTATGTGCCATTAGGTAATCATAAATAGAAAATTGCCATTTTAAAAAATAAGGGCCGCCCCCTGGGATCATAGGATTCACTGTACTCACAAACATACCAACAGACCATACATGTTAGGTCACATGAGCCAATTAACAGACAGACTCGTGTCTTTTGCTTCCACACTTCTTCCTGTTACAGTTAGAGTTGAAGTATTTCTGGTCAGGTGATCTCTGAGGCAGCACAGAGACCATCACAAAATGGTGGTTCAAGGCAAGAGATGTAAAAGGGCAATATTTACTTAAATATATATTCCAGTTTGGTAAGATTCTTTAATATGTCACTTAATATTATATGAACTATCTGTTGCTTAAGTGTTCATTTTGGGGGTATAGTTTTCCTTTAACTAAAGTAGGCTAGAAATGTTGTATGTTATGTTTTGGGATTCTGTACCAGCCCAAGGCAACCATGGCCCTTTAGCAGGGAAGATGTGTCTATTTTTGAATTACAGGGTTGGAGGCAAGTTTTGGCTGCATATAAACCAGGTGCACTGCTAAACAGAGCCTCAATGTTGGTTGACAATCCACATAGGGGCTACCAAATGGCCAATCACAGCACTTATTTGGCACCTTAGGAACATTTTTCGTGCAAGTGTTGCTCCCCAAAAACTTTTACTTCTGAATGTTGCTCACGGGTTCAAAAGGTAGGGGATCCCTGCTTTAAAGGGTCTAAGTGAACATTGTGTTATCATTTATAATATTAGCTTAGTTATGTCACTAGACTCACTGAAATATATCAATTAAAATAAATAATGTACACCAACTGTAAAAACACAAGAATATTAGAAGCCACCAGCGAGTTACAAGCACTTGGCCTGGCACTTTATGCCTTTATACAGTCACAGCAGTCCTTTTAATATCCTTTTAATAAAAAGCACAGTACAGAAAGGGATGTACCTACATATTATTGAGCTGATATTTAGTTATATCATAGGACATAGATTGATACATTGATTGCAGGTTGTTATTGTGATATTATCAAGTAAATCACATGAATGCACTGCTACTAGAATAATATCTACAGTAGGACCCTGATTTTTCTGCTTGGGACCATGAACAAATCTGTGTCAATTCCTGAGAAAATGTAAAATCTTGGAACCAAAAATTCACTCACACAATTACATTTAGATACTGTTCTATACCAGGCAAGCATTAAAAAAATCATTTGGTTTATAGAATGATTAATCATTAACATAAAAGACTGTACTGTACTTTTGCAGATGTCCATGCATGTTAAGCTGGCCATAGATGCAAAGATCCGATCATTCGAGGACTTCCCCATTTCCTGACCTGCCACTAACCATTCAGATCAAATAAAGTAGAAAAGAACAGCCGATATTCTGCCCCTGACAGTGACAGTCTCCCACTGAAGATCGTCAGATCGGCAATACATGCAGAGATATTATTGTCAGCCGACAGAAATTTTCTAACCTGTCCGATCGACTGAACGACTGATCGGCATGGCACGACAGATGTCGGGACATTCCACACACGATCCGAAAATTGTACGAATCAAGGATTCATACGATCGGATCTTTGCATCTATGGCCATCTTAAACACAACAGTGGGGTTTCATCATCTGGAATCATTGTGCTATTGTTATTGTAGATTAGCAGTGCACTTACAGATTTTGCAGTTCATGTAAAGAGATATGACTAAGGTGTTTGAACTGTCCTACCGCTGATATCCAACACATGATGATATCTGTCCAGATCATTTCCTCCACATACACAAACAAGTTATCATATGGAACCTTGTATTTGATGACTATGGTTTGATTAAGGATTTGCAAGTTATCAGGAAGTTCTGCATATCACTAATTCCTTCATACGGTATATCTATCCTGATTAAGTACAAAAGCTGATGTACCAAGTAAACACAAAACGGAAATGATACAATGTCGTTTAACATAAATGTTCTTGTAAGAGCAAGAGTGACAGTAATACTCAGTACATTTCTTCCTCTTGTGCAAGTTGTGACCGTTATGCAACTGAAAGAAAGGCAAGATCTCTTTCCCGTTTTACAGGAAAGAGATATTTGAGTTGGTTGACAACAAGGACAAATTAATTTCCTAAGACTTATAATAGAGAGCTCTGTTCTTTTTATACACCTGAAATTCCCTAAATTGTGAAAATAATGCTTTTGTTGATCCATAACAATGATCAATATGCAAATTCATTTGGAAAAATACAAATATCTATGTGCTTGATCCCTGAATAAACAGTAAAGCCTTGATTTCACACCAGGGTCAAAGTGTGATTACAGGCTCCTTAATAAAATGGGGCAGAGTGCAAAGTGCATAAATCAGGAACAAGCCACAATGTTTTATCCTGACTTGAATGAGCTCTTACAAGTGCAAAATGGAGTGCAATGATCTGTGCTCCCCTCATGAAACCCCCCAACAGATGAGGGTGTCCCTTTAAATTGATAATTGATAATTTGAGGTAGTTCAATGTCTTTCAAAATCCTAATAACAGGGTTTATAATCAGAAGCTTTTCCCTACCCAAGACATGGTGCATCGGCACATGGGATTATTAAACCTTCTATCAAAGCTGATGGCACATTCATGGTTATATTGCTTGTGTGATTTTTTTTAACGTACAGGTGACAGCAAACACTGATATTATGATGTACTGGACAAAGAGGGAAAAATAAATCAATAATAGACACTAGTTAAACATAGAGAATATTTTCCCTATAGGGCAATGATACATGGGGCTACTAGTAGCAGCCACTTGTCACGGCTACAAAATAGAGAATAGTGATAATTGCCTCTGCTATGATGCTCTATGGGGCAAATTCACTAAAGTGCGAAGCGCCTAACGTTAGCGCAAATTCGCCAGCGTCATGTCATTTCGTTACTTCGCCGATTTACTAACGGGCGCTGGTGTAAATTCGCTAGCGAAGTGGACCTACTCTAGTGCTATTTCGCACCTTTACGCCAGGTGAAGTTGCGCTTTGGCGAAGGGTCAATGTAACTATGCTAATTCACATGCGCATTTTACTGAACGTTACCTCTTGCGCCAGACTTGCCTTCGCCACCTCAGACCAGGCGAAGTGCAATAGAGTATATAGGGATTCCTTTTTTAAGGGTGATAGGCTGAAAAAGATCGGAAATTTTTTGGGGGGTACCCTCCTTCCCCCCTACATTTCCTAACATATGGCACATAAACTATACAGTGGGCACATGTGTAGTGCAAAATAACAACTCTATTTTATTTTAGGAAGGTTTCCCAGGCTTGTGTAGTGTAATGTATTTGCTGCTACATGTACGTCCATTCAAGTTTAACTTGGCGCCATATGCAAATAAGGCATCGCTAGCGTAACTTCGATTTGCTTGACGAATTAACGCTTGCACAAATTCGCTACCGTTCGCCTCCCTGAGCGCAACTTCGGATTTTAGTGATTTAGCGGCGCCCTGGTGAAAATTCACCTGGCGAAGTGCGGCGAAGGCGTCGCTAGCGCATTTTCGCTGCTTAGTGAATTTACCCCTATGTGTTTTAGTATTCTCAGTATTGTCTATGGCAGGGTATTTTTGGCATTTTGTGGCTCTGTGTGTCATTGCCCTTAACTCTAATTGATATTTTATCAAAGAACAAATTCCGGCTCAATGATGCTGGTTAAGATAGATTATTGTTAGTACCATGAGGCAGAGTTAAAACCTTGCTTCATGCAGCGCTTTATTAGGAGCCGCAAAAGACTGGCATATGAAAGAGCTGACTATACACTTTTTCAATTTCATTGCTATAGTGTAGATATACATTAGTCATTCACCCATCCATCTTAGTTCATGCACTCACATAAGTGCAGAAGGATGAAAAACTATCATTTTGCATGTGTATAAATCAAAGCTGTTTTTTAAAACAATTTTAAATAATTGCATGAAATGTATGTATTTAAAATTAGCATCTGAGCAAAAACCAAAGTATTAGTTATATAAATTATAGGTGCTTGTAATAAATTAATAAACATAGAGCCATACATGAATTAATGTATATTCTAAGTTAATTAAGATAAAGTAATTGAAGTATTGGTACAAAGTTGAGACATATGATTAGTGATATTCAAATTTGCACCTAGGTTAATAAAGCTCTCACTAGTCACTTTCTCTTTGTTGCACAAGTCATTGAACTCTCTAAGTAACTAATTTTAACCTAAGAAACACATGTGAAAAAATGCAACACCTTTTCCATTTCTAAAAAAATCCACCGGTGCTACTGAAAAATATGTTTAAAGTGTATAGGGACAGCGAACACACATATGTCTATCTATACACTTTCATTTATAAAAACATTATATATAAATCTTAAGATTACTATCACTTTAGATATAATGCTTATTATGCTTGATACTCTAGTTAAATAAGTGATCATTTTTCATAACAAACTTTCTACTAGGAAGGTAATGTTTCCGCAGTTCTGAGATTTAATTGCCCGCTCTGTAGCATAAGGACCAGGCTTCTATTATCTTATACCAAGATTACAGATCAAAATATGGTCATAACAGTCACTCCTATAGGTATGGAAATATAAATAAAGAAAAAATAAACATTTAAATCCAAATCCCAACATCATGGTTTGGGATTGACCCTCTCATATACTGTGCTGTATTCTCACCACAGTTTTAGGGCAGCCTGTCATTTTCAGTTCCAGTTTCAAATTGTTAACTCCCAACTTGGATGAAATTCCTAGCCACCTCTACTTTCAGGGTGCTTGATTTGTTATACATTTCAAAAAATGGATCCCGAGTTAAACCTCAAAGTTACCTTGAAAGCTATCAAGACTGCTGAGAGTAATTTGACTACAGTGTGGATGCAATTTTCCCAGGTTGGTTTACCAACTTTTCTGCTTAGCTTGAACCCCCCTCCCCTACTACTGAATGTTGCACAAAAAACAAGGGCTCAACCTGTAGTGACTTTGCCTTTATCCACTACCATGTGCACTTCACATAGGCCTTACCATTAAGAAACTAAACGATTTTGAGTTTGGCATTATATGTCCCATGACAATGACAGGTTTACATTGAAAGTTATCGAGCCTGCTGAGAGCGACTGGACAACAGTTTGGAATGTTTTGGAATGTTGCCATAAAAGCCAGTTTTTGAACTGTTGGTAAGCTATCAATATATCCCATCATTTTCTACTGCTTTTTACCGCTTTTCTCTTAAAGACTTACCTCTGAGACTGGTAGCTTTTATAATGTTTGGGAAATTGTTCTCCTCCAACTGTACCTTCTAAATATGTTCTGAAGTCTATTTTCACTCCTAGCACATCAGATTCTTTTCACAAAAAGGAAGCAAAAGCTGTATTGCAAAACATTTCATACTTCTCTTTTCTGCTGTATCAAATCGGCTACAGAAAGTAAATGTTAAAATGTAACAAACAGTTAGTTTTTGTTTCAGAAATCCCATGACATGACCAGAAGAGCTCAACGACAACCATTTTCTATCACAAATTCTGTTTGTAAAAGGACATCCAATATGCAAAGTGCAAGAAATGTATTCAAGGCATCCAAGGCTTACATGCAGAGAGTAGAGCACCATTGCAATTCACTCTGTATGCAGGGTTGCAGTTGAACCTCAAGGTTCTCAGCTAGCTTGCATGTCAGTCCAAAAAATTAGAGAGTGCCTGGGCCACAAGGAAAAGAAGACTCTCTAATAACCTTCACAGGCCATTGCTCAAGGTGCAACTGTTGTATGCATGTGCCATAAGGGGTACGGTTTTCCACTCCTTAGCACTCTTGCATTTCTTCTGGGGCAGTGATAAATGATACTTAAAATCCTTGCAATAACATGCATTAATATTGTTACTTTTTAGACAGTAAGTAAATCACATGACTACCATAAATTATACTCCTATGTGCAAAAAAGAATGTTTTGACAGTGAACTTTTAAAGGATGCAACACCATGGTTGTCCGTAGAAGGGGGCAAGATGGGGCAGCTAGTTCCAGGACATTTTTTAAACTTCCCACCACAAGGCAAGCCTTTAAGGGATACTGTCACAGGAAAACATGTTTTTTTTCAACACACATCAGTTAATAGTGCTGCTCCAGCAGAATTCTGCACTAAAATCCATTTTCAAAAGGGCAAACAGATTTTTTTATATTTAATTAATCTGACATGGGGTTAGACATATTGTTAGTTTCCCAGCTGTCCCCAGGCATGTGACTTGTGCTCCTTTAAAGTTCAGTCACAATGGGAAGGGAACTAGATAACAGTTCCCTGGTAAATACAGTATAAGAACAGCACTCAATAGTAAAGGTCGCCATACACGGGCCGATAAATGCTGTAGATGGACAGAGTCGGCAGCTTATTGGTCCATGTATGGTGCCCTCTGATGGGCTTCCCAGATCGATATTTGGCCGAAAGTCCACCAGATGTTGATCGGGCAGGGCTAAAAACCCTGCATCTGTTCATTGATACGGTCCCGCTATCCGACCTCCCGCACTCCTGTGTTATGATCCGATTGTTGGGCCCTAGCGGATCAGTCCGATATCGCCCACCTCAAGGTGGACATTTCAGGGAGAGATCTGCTCCTTTGGCAAAACAAGTGGATTTCTCTGTGTATGGCCACCTTAAGGGTGGTGGCAGATGGGGAGATTTGTCACCCAGCGATAAATCTCTTTTTCTGCAGGCAACTAATCTCCCCGCACTGCCTTCCCACCTTCCATTCTTGCTGGCAAAAAGGCAGTGTGGGGAGATTAGTCGCCCACAGTAGAGGAGAGTTATCATTGGGCGACTAATCTCTCCATCTGCCACCACCCTAAAATCCATGTCCCCCTGTGACTCCTTCAAATACATTGAGTAGGAGAAACAGTTCCATAGTGCAGCACTTTTCTGAAAGCACATGACCAGGCAAAGTGACCTGAGATGACTGCCTACACACCAATATTACAACTAAAAAAAATATATATTTGTTGGTTCAGGAATGAAATTTTACATGGTGAAATTATGAAGTGAATTATTTTCAGTGTAAATAGTGTAATTTAGAAATAAAAACCACACCATAAAGATCATGACAGAATCCCTTTAATAATTTTTTTATAATAATCGGACAGTGATATCAGAAGGGACTAAGGAGGAACTGAAGGGAAGCCTGCAATGCCAGTAATAAAGTTAATTGGTAGGCAGCAGCTTACCTGTAGCATTTGCAGGGGATTGGCTGAGCTAAGAACATGCGCTCAGTAGGGAGTGTTCATTGACTTTAACTACATAAGTTGGATGGCTTAGGAAGGAGAAATTGGTTCCAGTTACCTGAACTGTTTGAAAAGTATGTTTTAATTAAAACTGAGTCTACCACCTATGCTGAGTAGCACTAAATACTGTAACAATAACAGTTGTAAAGTTTTCATAAATGAAAATGAATTTAGCTAGGAATGTATTGATTTATTATCATATTATCCATAATTAGGTTATCTACTTAATTGTTATGAATAAGTAAATTTTTGAGTGGGATGCTACCTTATATGATGTTAGCAATCCTACCATCTGGGAGCGAGTATCCGCACGCATGTATGAATTGATGCTCGAGCGCACAAAAGCTCAAATCGGCTAGGAGAGAGGGGACCGGACTATGGGTAGAAGGCAGGTAAGGTATATGCCTGGCGCCCCCCCCCAGGTTTGTGCCCTAGGCACGTGCCTAGTCTGCCTACCCCTAGTTCTGGCCCTGGATGTTACTTGCCCCCCAGGAAAAATTTTCTGCAGACGCCCATGCCTGCCACACAAAACAGGAAATGAAATATGCAAAATAGTCTACACTACGGACACTGCTAAAAGGAACACAGAGCTGTGCAACTGGGGAAATTATGAACCCCCCACAGAAGGAAGAAAAGCTAAATAGCTGTACACAAAAACCCACTGAAATGCTTGTTAGAAAATTATTTGTATATACAGACACTTTCCCATGCTTGTACCTTGCACTAATATTGACCTTCTTTGCTGCGAATGGTGCACAGTGCAAAGTGCTGAAACCCTGTAATTATCTTTTGCCTTTCTTGTGTCTTGCACCTACACACACAATTGACTTGCACCTAATGAAAAAAATGCTAATGCTTTAGCACCCACATTGAGTCCAACAAACCATGAATGTAGCATCTTAAAGTAAAAGCCATTGTTCGCCTTTAAGCATGGCCATAGACGCAACGATCTGATCGTACGAATCGTGGATTCGCACGATTTTCGGACCATGTGTGAAGAGTGCCGACATTTTCCATCTGGCGGAGATCGGTCGCTTGGTCGATCGGACAGGTTGAACATTTCTGTCGCCTGCGATAATATCTCTGCGTGTATTGCCGATCGTATGATTTTCAGTGGGAGACTGTCACTAGCTTTGTCAGATATAACTATCGTACAATTGCTGTCAGAGGTAGTACATTGGCTGATCTGTTCTTTTACTACTTTATTTGATCAGAAAGGTAAGACTTTGATCTGAATGGTTAGTGGCGAGTTGGGAGATGGGATGTGAGTCCGATCGTACGTTGATTCGTACGATCTGATCTTTGCATCTATGGCCAGCTTTAGAGCTAGAGAACCTTAACTAATTTGATGGCTGCCAGTTAGAAACAGCAATCAAAATATTGACAATCTCCAAGTGTATTTCCTCAGATATTACTATGGCGGGCGGAATAAGATGTAGTACTATATCCTCCAGCTGTATAGTTATCATATTTTAGCAGTTAAAGTTTTATGCAGTTAAAGTTCTAGTCTCCTACACTCTGTAAGGATCTGTATGGGCAGGTACAGTACTTCTATCCAGGCAGTATACAGGGCTCCACTTTCAGTGGTCAGTGACACTTTTACCCCTCCCTTTGCAGCAAGAATTCAGCTAATAATGATGGTCTCAAGTGGAAATAGTGCATAGATTTAGACCAATCCTGTACAAGTAAGATGGTTTGGCCGCTAGTTCACTTGATCAGATGTGTAAATATGATATTGTAGTGCTTCTTTCACCCTGAGAAGACCTGCCAGAGTGTAACATATTCAGTGTAACCACATGCTTTTCCTAGTAGGGACCCAGCTTGTTAAACAATCAGTAACACCAAGACATTAAGGTGTTTTGTGTGCATTTAAATGTAATATATTGTTACCCTGCAGTGACAAAATGTTTATGTTTTCATCAGTATCATTACATTTTTTATATAAAGAATCTACTTTGTGGCCATGGTAGCAGCTATTCAAGCTGAATAAGGCAAACAAAACAAAGCAAGTAACAGGTAAACTCTGGATAATACAGTTTACTTCTTTCACAGAAAGATAACCAGGGTCAAATGCAATTCATGGCTTTCTACAGAGTTAGAATTATTATTTGCATATATAATAGCCTATTTTATGACAAGAGTTTATAGTGTGGATGCTTAGTGAGCAGAAGTAACATTATGGTGGTTATTTACTAAAATCCGAAATGCAGGTCCTTTAAAACAAAATAGTTTTGAACCTGTCCTTGTTTGTATTATTTGTTATAATCCCTGTGTACTCTACGGATTCCTTGTTGCCTTATGAAGAACATATTATCTTCCTGTGCTTTCACTAATAGGGTAATGGCGCATGGGGATTTTTCAAGTGTGCAAAGACGACTCTCAAATTACCTTTGTATTGAAAAGAACAGAAATTGCATTATCCTGGCCAGCTGAATCGTGAACTTGTACAAAAATGCAGAAAGAGATATTTTCAAGGGATTCTTCTGGCTAAAGTGAGGTGAAGTCAAAACTTCAAAACAAAGGTATTATTATTATTTGTTGCCCGCAGAAGAGGTGAATTCACAAGGTCAACAAAATGCCTCATTTGCCATTACCCTCAAAGGTGGAATGTAAATTTAAGGGTGATGGGTGCCTGAATTGTCAATGTTCAATTATGTATTTTATTAGAAATATGTCTAAATATAATGTAAGTGTCAGCTTTGTCTGTGATTTATTGTAATTACGGCTTTAGATGCTCAGAGAGCCAGTAGCCTTTCATAATTTTTAGATACAATGTACTGGCAGGCTGGTACATGTGACAAGTTAGACCAAGGGTTAAAACGAGTTCCCCAAAATTATAAACATCAGGCTTGCCAAAGTTTGATATATTTTTCATGTACTCACTATTTTTTAACATTATAACTGTCCTAAGACTAATTTGCACAGAGCACAGAACACCTAGATCTGTACAAAACTTTTGATAGGATCTGCCTGTTTTGCTCCCTAAAATTTCAGGAGTGTTCCAGGAAAACAGGACTTTTGGCAAGTAAATTCTGCAATAAGGTGCAGAGCAAAATAAGTGCAGAGCAAAAATAGGTGGAGAGCAAAGTTCTGATTAGTTGTTTATACAGTAGATTACTTTTCTTTAAGTTAGGTTGAAAAAAGACTCACGTCCATCAAGTTCAACCTTTTAACTCTATTTTAACCTGCCTAACTGCTAGTTGATCCAGAGGAAGGCACACAAAAAACATTTGAAGCCTCTGAAATTTGAGGGGGAAAATCCCTTCCTGACTCCATGGGGCATATATATAGAGTGAAGTTAGAGATCTCCACAGTCCGCAGAGTGAAATACCATCTCTCTATTCATTTTTATGAGATTTTTAAAAGCTTATTTATCGAAGGGTGATAGTGAAAATTCACCATTTGGTATATATACAGTATAATACACCTTTAAAAATGTCATAGAAATGAATGGAGAGGCCGTGGAGATCTCTAACCTCACTCTTTTATAAATATACCCCCAAAATGGCAATTGGACCAATTTTGTACTGTGAACTATCTTCCATAACCCTGTATTCCCTCACTTGCTGTTACAGAATTTAAGGGTTCCTATCCAAGCAGTGTGCACGTGGCATTTTCTTTTAGTGACAGGAAAGTTTCTCCGCCGCCTGCCTAGAGAATGTGCTTTCAGTTGAAACTAGGTTAATGCACTTATTAGAAATAATGGAAATAAAAATGAATTCCACTCTCAACTCCTCGTGTTACATTTTAGACTCTAGAAACACACTACATGCAGTTGGTCAGCCAAATTGCTGCGTGGATTACAGAAAAGAGGATGTTGAACGTTTATAAATAGGTCACAAGAATTTGCCATATTTAACTAATTTGTATATGCTTCTGCATTCATTCCCCCATTTAGTTATACTTTTACATTTGAAAGCAGTATTTAAAGGATTGCTCTCCTATAAGGGAGCAATGCTTTAATTACTTTGTTCAAATGTAAAAGTGATCACATATATATGGGTAGGAGGAAAAGCTGGTTAGGTGCATATGTGGAATTGCATCTATGAGAGCCCTATACATGAAGCATTGGTTCCTACTCTATGCAATTGCAGAGCACAGAACACTAAGTGGTGGAAGGGAACCTTGTACTAAATGTCTGTAGCCTCTTCTATTGACGTATCATGAATGATGTGCAAATAAGCGGACATGGATGTGGATGCCCATGACCCATACAAATGCAGGCTCTTTTTATGACTGGCACAAGTTTAGTTTGTCAGGTACAACTCTTTGCATACCATCAGTGCAAGGCAAATTGCATAGTCGGCAAAACACTGCTACGTTTAAATAATATATGTATAATTATTAATAATAATAAACATAATAATAATAATCTGTTACATGCAATACCAAATCTAAACTCAAATTGTCAAGTTAAAATCTGAGTATGTTTAAAAAAGTGAATAATTTGTGATCAAAAGGAATCTGAAAATGAATACATGTATGAGATCCATTATCTAGAAACTCATTATCCAGAAAGCTCTGAATAATGGAAAGGCAATGTCCCATAGACTCCATTTTAGTCAAATAATCCAAATTTTAAAAAAAGATTTCCTGTTTCTCTGTAATAAAACAGTGCCTTGTACTTGATCCAAACTAAGATATAATTAATCCATATTAAATGAACCAGTCTGGGTTTATTTAATTTTTACATGATTTCTAGTAGACTTATGGTATGAAGATCCATATTACGTAAAGATCCCTTAATCAGAAAGCCCTAAGTCCCAAGCATTCTGGATAAGAGATTCCATACATGTACTAAATGTCATTGCCTTTCTGATAAGGTTGTGCCACCCTACATCATTGTAGCACATTACTAAATTGAGTAACTCCTCTGGGGGCTTGGGTCAGAGCTAAGTCCTGATAGGCTTGGACACTTTTTGCATTGTTTTTTTCCTATTAGACCAATTGGTGTTCCCAGACACCCCAAGCCTTATCCACCCCAGTTCGTAAGACAGTGTTGCAAGTGAATCAGCTCAGTAATGAGGGCTGTGGGAAGGTAGGGGGACACCAGCCTAAATACAGCACTACCTGCCTATATGGGGCAGAGATTGGGCATGGCCAGGCATGAGTATGGGGACAATCCACCATTTCACAGCAACCCTCATCTGATTGACCACCTGTTGTGCTTTCTAAAAGGTTAGGACAGTGGTGTAACTAGATGTTACTGGGCCCCACAGCAAATTAATTTTAGGGCCCCCAATATACTCAGAGATTAAGATCCATAGCCAAAAACAATTAGCTACCAAACAGTAGCCTGGCACCCTTAAAAAAGACAGGCAGTGAGGTTATAAAGTCTCCGGCTATTTACAGCTCACTGTGAGTCACAGATCATGTGCCGTTCATTCGGTACAGCTAGACAGTTGTTTGCATCAGAGGATTTTGCAACTTGAACCAAAGAAACACTTTTTTAGATAGAGTCATTGCCATGAGGTGATTTCAGCGCCTCTCCTGAGACAGTACTCCTGCAGGGGGCGTTTAATACCCAACCACAGTGTTTCTTAATTGTACCCATTTTTTTTAACAGGAAGTTTGTTCCTTTTACTGTAGAAGGGTGCAACAGTGCTCATTATACTGTCTACCCTAGAACCAGAGTAGGGGGACACCAGGTATCATGGATTGCTTCTGGAAACAGAATAAAAGACAAACAAGTGAAACACATACACAAAATTACATATTTCAAGTAAACTGATATTTATTTCAGCAAAATGTGTAGAAGCATACAGGGCACTTCCCATCTAGAAATAACAATTATTTACTGTTATTTAAGTTAGTTTATTTGAAACAATCCTAATTAAGGTTTCTAGATTTTAGTCTTAGTTTAAGAAATACGGTGAGGCAATAAGGAGATGTCAGGAGTACAGTCAGTAGTATAAAATGTGCCCACATGATGTCACTGTGGCACATCTCATCACATACATTATCAGTGGAAAGATCAAGCTGCAGTCACTGAGGGGCCACTTACAGAAATTCAGATACAAGTGCAAGAGCACTATGAAAGCAAGAACGCTTGAAGGAGCAGCTGCTTCGGGGCTGCATTTGCACAAAAAATAGGGTTGAGGGCAGGAGGGGGCCCCCCATGTGCCTTGCACCTCCTGTCCCTCATGAATAAAGCATTGCTAAATTCAAGTAGCACTGTATACCCTGGTAAATCATTTTGTACCCTATGTTGCACTTGATGACCCCATGTCAAATTAAATTCAATTGCACTTTAGTTCTACTCACTTTTCACACTTCTTTTCCAGAAATGAAACAAATCTATATGCTCAATAATATTACAAATACATTATATGATACAAGAGCTATATTGGTGGCCTCACGTTTTCATTGATAGGCCCCCAGTAAGCTTGCTACTTGTTTTTATGGCAATGACATATAGGGCTACTATTTGTACAAATTGCCAGAAAATACACTGCCAAAGACAATACTGATAATTGTCTCTACTAAAACACACAAATTGCCTAATAACTCAAAATGCATAAAAAAGCTATTTTGAGTGATTATATAATTTGAGTGTTGTGGAGTCCTAGAAACTATTCAAGGAATTTTGCATATTATTCTTAGGAAGCTATTTTGTAATTTTACCCTCCTGTCTGCTCTCTTCGAAACTCACCTTTTCACATGTTTAGATGTTAATAAAATGATGAGCAGACAGCTAATTAAATCTTTAGTTTTTTTTTGGGCCCTGTGATAAGTGCACTGGCTGCATAATGGCAATATGTATCACTGTTACCACTGTTTCTTAGAGCTATCCCTGGAACTGTTATGTCTTTGTTATGTCTGTGTCATATAGGGTGCTAGAAGTGGTAGGTAATCAATAGGGTATATTTATCAAAGAGTGAAGTCTGAGAATGCCACAGCCCGCTACAGTGAAATTCTGCCACTCTCCATTCATTTTTATGGGAATTTTAAAAGAGTATTTATCAATGGGTGAAGGTGAAAGTTTACCCTTTAATAAATATGCCTTTAAAAATACACCTCTTAAAGGAACAGTTTAGTGTCAAAATGGGTGAATAGATAGTATGTAGTGATGGGTAAATTCACAAAATGGCGCGGGCGTCTCGTTTTTGACGTTTTCTTTCAACGCCGGCAAATTTTTTTTTTGACACCAGCAAATTTTTTCGGGCGAATTTTCGTGGGCGTTTCGCTAATTTATTCGCTGGCGGCGAATCACGCAAATTCGTCACGAATTCACACCTGCCGAATAAATTCGCCCATCACTAATAGTATGTTGTAAAATAAAAAATATTTCGAATATAGGTGGTTAGCCAAAAATGTAATGTATAAAGGCTGGAGTGGCTGGATGTCTAACATAACATAAAAAAACACTACTTCCTGCTTTTCAGCTCTCTAACTCTGAGTTAGTCAGCAACCTGACCCTTAGCATGCAGGTCAGATTTAAAAGCAAATGTTGACCCATGACCCATGTGTCCCCCCTCAAGTCACTGCCTGGTGCCTGGTAAGAAGTGTTCTGGCTATTATGTTAGACATCCAGTCACTCTAGCCTTTAGAGATTACATTTCAAGCATATTTGTGCAGAATAAACATTAACAAAATACGGATGTTTAAATAAAACCTCAATATTTTGTTTCTTTACTGATGGATCCCTCATCCATATTTATATCTACTTATATCTCAGTGGCAGCTCAATGCCCTAGCAATTGCAGACATTATTTTCCTTTGTTCCTGTCAAAAATAAGGTGAAAAATTACTGAATGTTTCACGTTGTATAAACTTTTTAATCTTCACCTCTGCAAGAGAAGCTTAAACTGCATCTTAAACAATGTTTCAAACTACCCCAGACAACGATCAATAGTGAGATACATTGTTTAACAGCATCACCAACACATAGAGGAACTCTCATTGATATAATCATGACCAAATAGTTTTTTTTAGCATTCTTTCTTATAGTTATTGAGATATGAATGGTTTATTGTGTGCTTCCTCAGTCTGACAGGTTATCTGTTGCAAACAAGTTCATTAGAAATCACTGACTCATACTGGAATCAGCCAGATAGAGAAAAGGAAATCTGTCAGTGACTCACAGCTAGGGTTATTGTTGCAATCGGAAAAATATTGGTTGAGAAAGTAACAAATTAAGAATACAATTAACATGAATGTATAAACTGTAAGAAAACATTAATAGAAACTATTACTGGAACAGATATTTTAAACATTCAGTACCGTTTTGTAAACCTATCTTTTTTAGGGGCATGGTACAGTATATTTTCTCCGTTGGTGTATATACGGTTGTATATTGGTGCAAAAACACACAATTTCAAGTTTCCACACAGAAATCAACCTTTTGACTGACAGGGTGGAAGGCATTGTATCACTTTTTCTTTGCTGGGGTATATATACAGTATCAAAGAAAATGCACCACATGCCCCTAGCCTTGTATGTTATTGATGGTTTCCACAATATATGCTAATGCTAATGATAGTATGCATTATCTGCATTTGTACACACTATTGTGCAGGTCTGTACCAAAATATAGGTAGCTCATATTGAGTTTATTATGCAAGTCCTCCTTCTCCTTCACAGGGAAAATGTTTATACTTGTTTCATGTTGTATTAAGAATTATATAACATTATAAGAATCAACATAAACTCTCCAAAAAACAATGTTTTATTTTGATAAAAATATTATTAAAATTAATCTTTCTTATGGGCTGGATAAATGAAATGGAGGGTGCATTTATACCACATCTAGTTACTTTTTTAACAGCAAACACATGGCAGCTCACTTCATATCTTCATGCCAATGCTTTGTAATAGACAAATGAGCAGTAATTCTTATGAGTAAATGAGGTTTGCACATTTCTGTGGCTTAAGTATTTTTTTTGGTACAGTTTACCTTTAAGGGCAAACTTTATTCAATGTTGGACTGGTCTGACAGGTTACTGAGGTTTTTCCTTGTGGGCCCTGACCTTAGTGGGCTTTTTTTCCTTTGTGGAGTACAGTACATTAATGTTTTTCTACCTTTTCCAGATTCTGCTTGCTCCCAGCACTGAGAAAGATAGGAAGGAGTTAATTTAGAAGTCTGTTCCAATAAGGAAATGACTGAAGCCAGATTTATTGACAAAGGTAAAGAGGAGAATCCAGGGAGGCTGGGGGAGTTTCCTCATAGACATCAGTGAACTGGCAACTAGTTGGCAAAAAACTTCTTCTATGCTATATCAATCAGTTACATTTCATCTACAATGAACTTTTCAAACAGGGGGGGAAAGTTCATACCCCCTACCAGGGTTATTAGTTCTTATTAATAGAAAAAGGTTTTAGGGCTGTGGCTGATGGGCCCTCGATACCAGGGGGTATATTTACGAAAATGTGATCTTCACAGTTCTCAGAGTCAAATACCACCTTGCAACAGGATCTTGACAAACTGGCAATCGGGCAGCTAATTGGCAAATGAGATTCAATGTTGATAAATGTAAAGTCATGCACCTGGGATGTAAAAATATCCAAGCCACTTATACCCTTAATGGGACTGCAGTAGGCAAATCCATTATGGAAAAGGACCTTGGAGTTCTTGTAGATGATAAACTTGGCTGTAGCAAGCAATGTCAGTCAGCAGCATCAAGGCAAATAAGGTCTTGAGCTGTATTAAAAGGGGCATAGATTCACAGGAGGAGGGGGTCATTCTTCCACTTTATAGAGCACTGGTAAGGCCCCATCTAGAATATGCCGTACAGTTATGGTCTCCATCACTCAAACAGGACATTATTGTATTAGAGAGGGTACAGAGAAGGGCAACTAAGCTGGTAAAAGTTATATAAAATCTTAGCTATGAGGAAAGACTGGCAAAATTGGGGATGTTCACGCTGGAGAAGAGACCCTCAAGGGGTGAAATGATAACTATGTATAAATATATAAGGGGATCATATAATAATCTCTCTAATGCTTTATTTACCAGTAGGTCTTTCCAGCTTACACAAGGTCACCCATTCCGATTAGAAGAAAAGAGGTTCCGCCTAAATATTCGGAAGGGTTTTTTTTAAAGTGAGAGCTGTGAAGATGTGGAATTCTCTCACTGAATCAGTTGTACAGGCTGATACATTAGATAGCTTTAAGAAGGCTTTGGATTGCTTTTTAGCAAGTGAGGGAATACAGGGTTATGGGAGATAGCTCATAGTACAAGTTGATCCAGGGACTAGTCCGATTGCCATTTTGGAGTCAGGAAGGATTTTTTTCCCCCTCTGAGGCAAATTGGAGAGGCTTCAGATGGGTTTTTTTGCCTTCCTCTGGATCAACTGGCAGTTAGGCAGGTTAAAAAAAGTAAAAAGGTTGAACTTACTATGTTACTCTGTTACTTATTTATCAAAGGGTGAAAGTGAAAGTTAACCCTTTGATAAATACGCCTTTAAAAATCCCATAAAAATGAATGGAGAGAGGCGGCATTTCACTTTAGAGGACTGTTCTCTAAGTTCACTCTTTGATACATATACCCCCAAGTTCGCTGGTGGGCCCTTGGTATCCTAGTTTGACACTGCTTTCAGTATGCTACTTTCACCCTACTTACACAATGTAGTTTGGAAAATGCAGCCTTCCTTTCACAAACTGTTTAATTTTGAAAATAAAAAGAGGGACAAAAAATTTGCTGCTCGTAGCGTGGCAAATGTTCTTTGGCCACTCCCATTTTTTGGCCACACCCCCTAATTACCATGTTAATTTTACAAAATTTAGCAGGTAATGAACATATTTCTGTGGTTTTCTTTCAGTTATTACAGTTTTGCTAATGAAAGTGAATTGCCCTTACCCTAAAGCTGTGAGTCTAACTTCTCCCAAGGGGTCTGTTATCTAAATTGTTACAATTACTTATTTCTTATCTCAAAATTGTTACAAAAGTATCTTATCTAAACCTTCTGGCTGTTCTGGGCTCTTTGCCAAAAGCCAATTAAGTTAGAAACATTGTTTATTTTTTTGAGCTGTTCAGTGCAGTGAGCTGTCAAAAGAGGGACTGTCCCTCTGAAAACGGGACAGTTGGGAGGTACTGCTTTATTTTATGTGCTTTATTATTTATCAGTGCAGCCTTGCCATGTTCCAGACAAAAAAATATAGTTGAAATTACCATTCAATTTTCTGTGTCCCCACATAAATTACAGAACACTAGCCTTTATAATTGTTAAAGGCATATCATGTTGCAAGGCTAAACTATATGTTTCTATATCAATCTCTGTCTCTGCCCTGGTATAACTCTGGGAGAGATCAGAATGATTAACAAGTACTGGGCTGCGCAGCGCTCATTGTTGCCTGGAGATGTGACAATTTGGAAAAACATTAGTAATGGCCGAGCACAAAACTGCAGAGTCACTGCTATACTTTCAGTCACAGAACTGGAAACAGTGCGGGAACAAACTGTGAACTTAGAACAGCCCTGGTGACAGGGAATGCGCTGTCCTAGCGCCGATACTTGCTATAGTCAGTCCCAAACATGGGAAGCAGCAGGTAAACTGATCCTTTAACCCTCCCTTTACACACGACAGCTTATTAACCCCTGCTAGCCCTGCTCAATGATTTAACACAACAGCGAGCTGGTGGGGATTTGTTACGTGCCTGGATTGTGTGTGTGTGTGTTTTACAGTTTAGTAGCATTTGTTATTACAGTGACAGCACTCAGGGCTGATAATAGTGGTGGGTGTGTCAAGGGTAGAATAGATTAAATGGAGCCTTTGGGTTATTTAATAGGTGGCACTTATTGCTCAGGTGCAGTAACCTATCAGGTAGCATTTACTGGTGACCTGTTGGATAGCCTTGTTACGGAGTGCTAGCGGTACTGTCTTGTTAAATTGCCCTAGAATAGGCACTATGACAATAATCAGTTGTGAAGAAATTGTCACATGCAATTGCCCAGAGCTTTGAATTCACAAAACTGTAAGGGTCCAGATTCTGTTTCACTAAACATTTTGAATTTGGCAAATTCTGCATCCCACATAAAGTACTTGGATTCAGCCAGATCCCAAGTATTATTGAGAAGTCAGCACATGAGGCCTCAAAATCTTCAGTGCTGCCCATTACTTTTCTAAACATATTGCACAGTTAAAGGAGAACTAAAGCTTAACTAAAAAAGTAGCTAGAATGTTGTACATTATGTTTTGTGCTTCTGTACCAGCCCAGTAGCCCCCCATCTTCTTTTCTGCTGATTCACTGCACATGCTCTATGCTGCTGTCACTTACTGATCTTACGGACCCACTCACAATATACAGTACCTTTAGAATATAAATGTCACAATATAAGGCTGATTATTAATTAATACAGATAATTACTACTTTGCAGCACAGAAACCAGTGCAATTAGCATCAGAATTTAATAACCAGTCCTGTAGCATCATCTTATATTACAGACCAAACTCATTTTGTGCTTGATAATTTGTGACAGCCCCTAAACTTGGCTTCTCAACAGCTGCTCAGAGCCCACTGACCATGTGAGTGTCACTGACACTTTCCAAGATGGTGACCCCCGTGACAAGTTTGAAGTCCTGGATCATTTCTGCTATTGACAAGCTGAAACTTTAGGCTGGTGCAATAAGTTCAGTATATAAAATATGGCATTTTTAGCCATACTCATTTTAAGGGTTTAGTTCTCCTTTAAGCAATTTTTGAAAGAAGAGTAATTCTGAGAGTTAATATATCAGTTGTTTTTACCGGGTGACAAAAAGGGGCAAGCAGACATGGGCCCCACGCTATTGGCAACAAGTTTTTCATTTTTTTAAGAACAATCTGAAACAGTATCCTAACATTCTCACACAGTACAAGTTATATTATATTATAGTCTCTGCATGTAAAATACTTTAACCTGACTAATCAAGAGAAAATACAGCATCAGGAAGCAAACAGGTGAGTCCTGCCCTTACCGCCTGCCATAGACTATGCCTACATGCCTGGCCCCCTTAACCACTAACATCTGCACAGGTTTCCGATTAGTGGAGTATGGTTGTAAAACCCTTTATCAATGGGCGTAGCTGCAGTTTTTTTCCTGAAAAATGGAGTGCAGCAGTTTGCACAGAGAAGTGAGCAAAGTGTAAAATGTTGCATATTTCCATGGCGTGGAGCCTGTTGACAGCCCATGATGACATTTAGTTGTACTAGTTGCTGCTTCACCAAATCTTATTAAGTTGGTATATAAGTGAGCGGGCTGCATACAGTATATATGGGACCCTGGGCATCTCAACCACTAAGGTCTACACTGGTTGCTGACCGCTTGTTTTTTGCCTGTAGAGCCACATCAAGGCATTTGTGAGATCATTCTGTTTTTTGTTAGAACAAATCTAGCCATAAGTAAACCAAGCACTCATTTCTCATGCTGGATAAGAAGAGCTACACCCAAACATTTTTGAGAGGCAGAAGTATGTCGAATAAAAACTTTGACATAGTAGATGTATGGAATAGTGATGGGCGAATTTATTCGCCAGGCGCGAATTTGTGGCAAATTTGCGTGATTCGCCGGCGGCGAATAAATTCGTGCAACGGCCATGAAAATTTGCTGGCGAAAGTTCGCCGGCATCAAAAAAAAAATTGTCTGCGTCTGCTTCAAAAAACGGGCGTCGACGTCAAAAACACGGATGCCTGCGTCAAAAACGAGACAAATTCGCCCATCACTAGTATGGAACATAGAAGAAAAATAGAAAAGGTGGTGGCTTTTTACCCTGCTAATTCCTTGCTGTATGAAGTGGAAATATTGTCATCACAAAATTATCTGCATTTATTATAATGCCAATTCAATTTTCACATAAGCTTGAATGTTATAGTCATTCGCATTAGATATCACATATGTATATTGTTTATGTGTTCTATTCATCCGTTTCCTATGCCTCAGCAAGAAGTGTAAACTGATATAATTGGGTGTGCAGCAATTTCGCTACTATATCTAAGCAAATAAAGAGCCTTAAATGGCAATTTAAAGCTAAATCTGCATTGGACTTTCAGTAATCTCCTCTAAACATTACTGTTGGGAAGCTGTATATCTCCCAGGGATGCTGGGAGCTGTAGTATCATAGCAACTGCAGTGCCAGAGTTTACCAGTTTGTACATTAAATGACTAACTGTACATAAACTTTCATATGAGCTTGAGTGTGATAACAGGGGCAATATAAAGATGCAAAAAGAAACCTTACACTCAAGATGATTTTTTCATTGTAAACAGTCACTGAGTTCTTTGTGAGAGAGTAAAAATTGTGGCAACTCCTGTTTTGCATGAAAACATACAATGCAATGATTCACATGCAGGCTCAGCTTGGTCGGGATGACATTGCAGTAATTCTGAGAAGAATGTTTTCCTGTTAAACCACATCAATAGTAACGATCTTGCAACAATCAAAACATTTTAGTCAGACTATTTAGCCAAGTACATAATTCCAGGTAAGTATCTTATTAACGAAATTTCTAGATAGAGAGAGAAAAGTAGTACAATGTGGGGTTAACAGGAAGTGTATCAGTCACTCTGTGATGAATACCTGGGCTTGTTTTCTTTAATGAGTCTCGAAAGGAGCGAGAAGCTGGCGAATCTTGGCAGGTAAACTTCTATTCTTTCTATTCTTTCTTTAATAGAGGCCAGCAATGTTACACAGAGCAGATATGGAAGAGAATATGGAGGGGTCTTTGGAGTTAAACTGTAAGGTTGGAAAGTTATGTTTGTCTCCTTCGGGTCTACAGTGGAACTGTGACAGCACCTCTAAGTATTTTGCGATTAAAGTCTGTAAGTGTTTCTCTTTTGTTGCAGTCATGTTACAAAACTATTTGTATTGTGTGTCTGTTGTGAATTATGTTGGCACTAGGCACAGGTTGCAGGGGCAGACCACCTGTCATAATATAATGATGGGCATGTTTCATGTTTTTTTTCATGATTCTAATGGCCACTCATTTTGTAACTTGGTGTGGTTTGGCTTGAGTATTTATTTGAATGTATTTACATTTTGCAGCTGTACAACTATAAAGAAATTACATGAAATATGTAGGGAACACTGAACAAAAGTTAACCTTTCATGTTAATTAATATGGAATGTAGGGTCATGCAAGCAGTCACAGTTTTGCAGTCACTTGTTCTCTCCTCTCAGTTACATTCTAACTATTTTATATACATGTACACGCACACACAAACACAACTCCCACACACACTCCCAAACAAAAAACAATAGCCCAGATGCATCTAGTGAAATGTGAGAACTCGTGGGATAACCCCCCAATACATAACTTCACTTATTTATAAGTCCCATAAGTGCTCCAATTTTTATTATAATTATTACCTTCTGTACTTGATGGCAACTAAGCTACATGACGCCATATTGGTGGCAAAACAATCTGCTATGTTTTGGGTAGCCGAGGATGAGTAGAGTATAACAGTTCTTTATTAGCAGAGACATGCAGGCATTACGCAACAGTAACTTTCACTTTCACTTTTAAGCTACCAGGAAGTATGCACAGTATAAGGCATCTACAGGCCATTTGTATAAACACCACATATTCCCCCTATAGTAGGAAAGCATTTGGGCAAATGTAATAAACAACAACAATGCATCTTAAAGCAATAATATACATTATTCACATCACATAGTCCTAGGTCCATGCAGGTAGTTTTCTGATTCTCTCAGTACGACTTATAGGTTCATTTTCTTCTGGCCTATTGCAGTTGACATCAGGAGTAGGGAAATGTCCTTCATCAAATGGAGCTTCTCCAAAGTCATATCTAACAGGAGCAAGACAACTTGCATTCCATATGCGTCCATCAGACAGTTCATATGTGTATGGTCCTCGCTGGCGTCTCACTTCAAGTGGAGTAGTAAATTTAGATTGTCCTTGTTTCAGTATTCCTGGTTTCTTAATTCTGACTAAAGATCCAGGCTGAAAGTGTACTTCTCTGGCACCACGTTTTCTAGCAGCAGAAATCTCCCCTTGGTCTGCAGCAATAATGTAATTTTTAAACAAATGAATCCAAGCAGTAAAAGGTATGCTAGGCTCACCAGGATTTGGAAGAAAAGGTGCAGGCTGCTACAGAGGTAGAAGATCCCATCCTCATCGACAGGATGAGTATAACAATGCTTTATTAGCAGAGTCAAGCAGGCATTACGCAACAATAACTTTCACTTTTAAGCTACCAGGAAGTATGCACAGTATAAGTATGAGCACAGTGACATCTACAGGCCATTTGTATAAACACCACACAATCCTATTGGGTTTATTTAAAGTTTAAATGTTTACCAAATTACAGGTTCAAGGTCCAAAGCATTCTGGAGAAAATATCTGATATCAGTATATAGAGAGAATTTTTTAGTACTGTATATGTTTCATTTGGGGAAACTATACATACAATACACAATACAGTTAATGTTTCTTACTTGTTAAAATTGCTTTTGCCTTAATGTTGCTATAATGTTGCAATTGTAATAATGAGATAGAAGGGCTCATTTCTTACTTACACATGTGCATTGTACATAGTACAATTTCTGATGAAAATCAGCATATTTTTTAGCCAAAATGCATAAAATGCCATTGTATTTACAGCCATGCAAGGGCTTGCTTTTGCAGAAATTGTACTGATGCATCAACATGCATGCATGGTAGAAAATCATATGCAACCTTCCGCTAACATTTTCAGGGTCATAATTTTTATTGCGAATGCAATATTCAATATCAATATTCAATATCGTAGAACCCCCTTCCTCGGGTACACAGTATAGGTTTGGGATCCATTATTCAGAAATCTGTTATCCAGAAAGATCCTATACTGTATCTGTAGTAATAAGTAAAATCAACTGGGCTGTGTTTCAACTAGCTTTCTCAATTACTTCTGAAATGAGAAAGCCATTTGGATGACTGGTGAATCATCTTTCAGAAAAACACAGCAATTCCAGTTGCTTACTACAGATATACCCTGATCTGGGTGAAAGAGAATCTTCATAAACGTATAGTCATCACTCATAGACTCCAATTTAATAATATAATTATAATAATAATAATATAATACTATTTCTCTATAATAATACATCAGTACCTTGTACTTGACCCCAACTAAGGTATAATTAATCCTTATTGGAAGCAAAACAATCCTATTGGGTTAATTTCATTTTAAATGTTTTTTTAGTAGACAGTACGGAAAAGACCCCATATCCAGAAAACCCCAAGTTCGGAGCATTCTGAGTGTACCTAATGTAGGGGGTTCTTCCTCCTCAAACACTTTACAAAGGTTTTCTCCATGGAACTCGCAATATTTGATGAATATCTGCTGGAAAGTGCCCAGCGAGGGGAACACGCACCGAAGAAAATATCAATGAAGTTCTGACTACTACTGCATGTTCTCTATGGTATAGAGTTAAATACATCCTTTTAAATCTATAATGTAGTTTAAGAATAGATTGATAGAGTGAGAAGCTGTGCAAATCTTCATACACATCCCCCAGTTAATTCCTGTTGTTTGTAAGGTTCTAAAAGGTCCAAAACAACAATTGCTTTGTTAGATGTCAAAAGAAGATGGATGAAAATATGCTGAGCTTTCCAATGACTGAACGTGATTCTACTTAGCTTTTTGTCATCTCCTAGGGAGCTCTCTTATTATACCCCCTTTATTTAAATAAAATGGAAGAATAAATGGAAAAAAGAAAAGAGGAAGCCCATTTAAAAAAAACTTGCTATACTAGCTGCTATCACCATTGCCATAAACATTGTTAATAAATGATCTCTGTAAAGAACGTTTCGTTAGGTTAACGTCTTTAGGTTCACAGTACAGAACTACTTACACAACAATGACATGGATGGGATGTGTGTCAAACATTTTCTATCACCATATCACAAAAGTAATCTCAAGTATACAAAATAAACTACAGAAACTTTTGGAAACAAAGTACTGTCTATCAACTGATGAATGAAAATTGAGCTGTTCTACAATCATAAACTTTGAAAAAAACTTGTGAATCTACTTGAACAACAAAGCATCATGTTGAAAGAAGTTAGATATGTCAGCAAGACCATGATCCAAAGCATAACAGGACATAAGTCATGGAGTATGTCTCAGAAAAGAATGAATATTTTAGAAAGACATTCACTTTGCCCGAACTGAAATGTTATTTATCAGTCATGCACTACATGCAAGGAGATTTTATAAGACTTCTTAGCTGCAATACTTCTGCAAGTGAAAATGGGAAAAATGGAAAAAATCATAAAGCAATTAGAGAAAGACTCCTTAATATAACTTCTCAGTGAGCTATATTCACTTTGGATGAATTAGGATCTGGCTACTGTGTAGCATAATCATTTGAATATAAATCAGTATTATATTTTAATATAAGTTGTTTAATCTGTAAGATTACAAACATCAAATCATGCAATCTTTTTTTGGTTGTTGGTTAAGTGACAAAGTGATTGCAAAGTTTATTTTAATTGTTTGCATTGTATACATTTTTTTCCCGCTATTTGCTACATAGGGGGGCATGTGCCTTATTTATCAGCTACAAGTGTCTGCCTCATTTGTCCAAAGATTGTCCAAGATTATAAGCACCCAAAGTGCTTAGAAATGCTCGGGCTGCAAAATACCTGGAATTTCACTGTGCCATTGCCAATATTTAGGAAGAGGTAAACAATGCAGAGAAATACTACAGTAACACTATTCACCTTTTGATAGGAAAATGCAGACACACATACTGTATGCCAACATGCACACAAACACGCACACGTACATTATCTATAATAAAGGAGAACCATCCGCTCAGGGCTATTTCAGCAACTTGAAAATGAAAAAGATTTGCCTCCACTGTTTTCTGTCAGTTGACAAAGTGACTCAGCATGTAAGAGAGGGGTTTAGAGTCAGACTGTTGCAACTTGTTATTTCACATTCCAGAATTTTAACAAACAACAGAAAAGCACATGTACTGAACAGGGCACATTTCAACATTGTGTGCTGGTATGAGAGCAATGGGTTACTACAATTTCCTTTTTCTCATTTAGCTAGAGAAATGATTACATTTTTTTAAAGATATTTTGCATAACAACTGCTGTCTTTCTGGAGAAATAATTCAGGTATAGGGTCTATTATCTACATGGCCAGATTTACATACAGTAGCTGGCAACCCTAGGCCTGCTGACGTTCATTGCCCCCATCCTCTCCCTTTTGTTCGCACAAAATTCTCATCATCGTGACCGGAGCACTGGGGATTGGCACAAGGTAAATTTAAAAAACAATTGTATCTCCTGCACATCCCAGGGTTTCTGAACCAATGTGGCTGTGGTTGGGCAGCATGCAGCCCCCTAAAATCTTACCGATGATCAAGGCCCTGGCCTTGGCGGCCTTTCCACAAATTTGGACCTGATTATCTAGATGTATTGTTATTATTCCTATTATTATTATAAATTATCCTATTATTACGATTTTCCTTATAATGTCAAAAAAGGGGTATACATATTCTCTCTTTCTGTTCCAACTCTTCAGGAACAGTCCAAATAATTTATTTAAAAAGACACCAGGCAAGTTTGGGCTTACCCTGGGAGTGATTCTTCATGATATATGAAAATAATATATATATATATATATAAATATATATATATATATATATATATATATATATATATATATATATATATATATATATCTCAAACCTAGAGAAAGTGGCACTCACAGGATTTACAAAAATAGAGAATTTATTACAAAAAAACAAATGTTTCGGCTGTAACCCCAGCCTTTCTCAAAGTTGTATTTCAGTCTCCTTCTAAAGGTGGCCATAGACAAAAAGATCTGCTTGTTTGGCGACATCGCCAAACGAGCCGATCTTTCCCCCATATGTCACTAACGGGCATGGCTAAATCGGGCATAATCTGAACGTTCGGCCCTATGGCCGAACGATCAGATTACGATGAGAGCGCAATGGGCTCCGGCGGGATCGGTCTGGATAAAATCAAACCTGTCCGATCGACCAAACGACTGATGAATGTTGGGACACTCCACACACGGTCCGCAAATCGTATGAATCCTCGATTCGTACCATAGGATCTTTGCGTCTATGGCCACCTTAAGACCTTTATCAAGCCTATATATGGGTTTCTGCATTCCCATTCTCTCTGTCATTTGTTATGTTACCCTTGCCTTCATTTTCCGTTACCTTTGCCTTTTTTATTTTGCTGTTGTGTTTTCTCAGTCTCTTATTTATTAATTTTCACACACTCTCCTGCTTTTCTGTTTTCTGTCTGTTTTTTTTTTATTTTCCCTTCTGCCAGTTCCTTACAGCTGATTTTTGTTGTTGGTTTGGGTTAATAAATATTTGTCTCAGATCTGTAGCCTAAGCAGGCAATTAAATGTCTGTTATTAAATATGTGATAAATTAATACTACCTGCTGATTTGTAACTTTTATTACTTCTTTGTTTTTTTGTAGTTCTGAAGTTACTGAATAATGAATGAAAAAAGAAAATTGAAAGAATGTGCCCATGTCCATGGTGCCCAATATAGAGGCTTTAATGGCATATTTCACAACATTCATTTCAGTAGAAATATCGGTGTGGCAGGATGTAGCAGTGCATTTATTGAACCATCTTTACTTAGGGGCAGATTTATCAAAGTTCGAGGTGAATTTTTGAATGAAAAAAATTTGAATTTCAAGTTATTTGTTGTGTACTTCGACTAGGGAAATAGTCCAAATTCGATTTGAATTTGAAAAAAATTCAAAAATTAGAATATCGAAATTTATCATGTACTGTCTCTTTAAAAATTCAACTTCCACCATTCGCCATCTAAAACCTGCCAAATTGCTGTTTCAGCCTATGGGGGACCTCCTAGAACCTATCTGGATTCAGTTGGTGGACTTTGAAGAATCAAAGTTTTTTGTTGGGAAAAACTTTGAATCGAATTCGATCTAATGCGCTATTCCTTCAATTCGTACGATTTGAATTCGTCTGAATATGGACCTATTCGATCGAAAACTGACCTATTCGCCCAAAAAAAAAAACTTCAACTTAATTTCGGTTCTTTTTTTTTTAAATTCGAATTTCGAAGTTTTTTCAATTCAAAATTCGACCCTGGATAAATATGCCCCTTAGTGGTGGAAACCTGAGCTAACTGTTTTTGTTTTAAGAGTTTATAACACTGGTGTAAGTTGTACATATCTTCATTACTTATTATAATTATTTTCATGTGCAGTTTTACATATCATATGTGATTGTGAATTGATTTAAAGAGGTTGAACAGTTTATGTTTATAATAGCCCAAAGCTTTATTCTTTTTCTGATTTTTGTTCTCTAGGACAGGGAACTTTCTATAACATGACAGCATTTATATAATAGAGAGGACTTTTTCTGTCATCTCAGGACAGAGAAGAATGAAGACCTGCCAAGATTAAGCCGCTTTGCTACAGTGTGACTCACATGGCTTTATTTCATGCATTCCCAAACCAGAAGTCAAGAATGTTATGCCCAAGGAAAAAAAAACCTAATCTTGCAAAATGCACAGCCATTGCAGTCCCGTCTATGAAAGGACACGGATATCTGGATTATACCATTGAAAACCATACTTCTAAGGCTTTTGAGAAAATGGATGAGTTGAGAAGAAATAACATACTGTGTGATGTTCTTTTGAGAGTCAGTTATAATGGTAAAGAGGAAGACTTTCATGTTCACAAGATAGTTCTTGCTTCTTGCAGCCCGTTCTTCAGGGCCATGTTTACCAATAACTTTCGTGAGTGCCATGCTCGGGAAGTCCCCATCAAAGACATTTGCCCCAAAGTAATGCAGAGGTTAATAGAGTTTGCATACACTTCAAGAATAACTGTTGGGGAAAAGTGTGTTTTGCATGTACTTTTGGCTGCCATGAGGTATGTAATGGAAGATGTCGCAAAAGCCTGCAGTGACTTCCTTGTTAAACACTTGGATGCCAGCAATGTCATTGGGATTTCTAATTTTGCAGAGCAAATTGGATGTATAGAGTTGTACCGAAAAGGAAGAGAATATATCAATACACATTTTAATGAGGTAAGCTGATGGATGTGACTCTCAAGGTTTTATGCATGCCAAAGTCTTGTTTAATATGGATAAGCAAAAAGCAAGTGTAAACTTTGTGTTCTACTGTTACTAGCAGCATATTAGAAACTGCATGTTTTAATTTTACATTAAAAGATATTAAAATGGGGGCTGTATAGATGATATTGGTGACCATCTGTATTAAATTCTGCTACTAGAATTCAGGCTTCTCCACTGCTGATATGCTTATTAAAGCTTTCCATAATGCAAATAATAAGACCTTCAGTGGTGTAACTGTAATAACTTACCCCGGTAGGGGTTGTGGAGTGCGACGGGGACGCTCGTCGCACTCCAAGCGGGGACGCCCGCAGGGATCTTCTGCGCCTAGGGCGCGCGCGGCGCTTCCGTCCGTGTCTTAAAGGCGCAGGCGGCTGACGTGTGACGTCAGCGCGCAATGGCGCGAGTTTTGAATGTATTTAAAGGGACCGTTTGTAATTTTAGATTGCCCGTGATAGGATTTGTTCCTGGTGCTTTAGCTATTCTGTGTGAATCTGTTCCTGATTATCTGTTTTGACCCTTTGCCTGCCTATTTGACTATTCTGATCTTTGGAACTTGACCCTTGCCTGAAACCGACCTTGACTCTGCTTAATCCTCCTGTTTGATGTTCCGGTTTGACCTCTGCCTGTTATTTGACTCCGATTCTGCCTCAACCCATCTGATTGATCACCTGGTTTTGACCCTTTGCCTTCCTGACGATTCTTTTATCCGCCTGCCTCGATCCAGCCTGTCTGACCATCCGCTTGCCTTGACCTTTTGTACCGTGACCTTCGGCCTAAAGACTCTGCTAAACAGCCGTGCCCCTTTGCCAGCCAGAACATCTCGCCTTGCACCCCTCGTTAAGTCCAGGTGGCACCCAAGTAAGCTGAGGGCTCCTCCCGAAGCCCAACGGTGGTCACACTACTGGTGAAGCCGAGCCGAGACCAGGGTGCTTGGCATTTGTTCTGGTATCGGGTGCCGGCCGTGACAGTAACTAGATATTGCTGAGCCCTGTAGCACATTATTTTTCAGGTCCCTGAAAATGTCTAGTTGTACCAAGTTTTATTGAAATTGTATATGAATTAGGGCCTCATGGGACCCCTATACTTCCTGGGCTCCCCTGCAGCTGCAGGGTCTGCTTCCTCTATAGTTACACCCCTGAAGCCCTTCATTCCTCTAAACTTCACTACGACTCTTCCCTTGTGTCTCCATTCATTCCAAGATGATTCCTCTGAGAGTCACTGCCTGGTCACACCACTCTCTAACATTGCTGTTTATTTTAAACATTAAATCTTTCTTTCTTGCTGCTCCACATACATACATACATACATACATATATACATACAAAAGTAAGTTTGATAAATTAAAAACGACATAAAGGATTCTTGGCAACTATATCTTTCCAGCACTGTCCGTTGTGGATCACCTTCACTTGAGCATTCCCCTGAGATGGCTACAGTAGGACTGACCAATTCTGCTCTTAAAAGGCTAGCGCTGTGTTAAGTTAAGAGTGATGGCAGATAGGGCACTTTGTCACCCACGGGGAAATACTTTTTTTGTTAACAAAAATGGCAATAGCTGCAGGAAAAACATTTGAACTGTAGAAGAATTCAGCAGAAAGGTAATTTTGTGCAATTATGTGATTTACTAGTTTTAACTTCTGTAATTGCCATTCTTGTAAATGCAAGAATATTTTCAAGTGCTTTGTCACCTAAGGGGGGTGCAAATTTTTTGCAGTTTATAGAGCACCCCATCACATGGAGCCACTGCCATTCTGCCCATTCTTTGGGAGAAGAAGTGCTGGGGAGAATGGGGGATGTCAGTGGATTTTAATGATAAAAGAAAAGAAAAACATTTCAGTATGGTTGTGCACAAGGCCAGGCGATAACTGAACACTGTGGACTTGCAGGAACACAGCGCTCAGCTCATGCAATTGAAATGACCTGCTAATCATTAGACCAGGTAATTACTAATATCACGTATCCAATCTTGCAAAAACTCCAGGATTTTATACAGTTTATGTACGAATAAGAAGTCTTTATTAAATAGCTGCTGAACTGAATCCTGATAACTGAACACTAGCTCTGGCACTTTATGCAATAATCACATTTGTGTACAGTGCTGATTGCAATAAAAGTTCTACACTAACAACTTTCTTTTTCTCTTTCCTTTTATTTCCCTTCCCATATTGTGCTAACTTCATTGCTTAAATAGTCAGTTTACTTTTACACTTTTGTGGTATGTTTGTTTGATTAAATCCAATTCATCTTTTAAAGGATGAATTCTGTCTCCCAGAAATCCATTGTGGCCACTGTGTGCATGTGCAGTAGTGTTTAAAGTCAGGTTTTCCCTCTGCACTGGAGTCCCAGTAAATTTTTTTAACCTTGGGGTCTTTAAACCAGTATCACCTAGTATCTTCGTTTAGGTGGGACAATACCAAATTTGGTCTCTGAAATTTACATGGATTAAAAGAAAGTAGTTGGAGGGTTATATTATCTATGCGTTACAGTGGCATGACAGGCATAAATCCCCTTGTTAGTAATCAAATATTGGAATGTATATAAACAAAATCACACAAGTACCTAATGCTCAGCTATTCCTGGTATCAACATGGGTTGTTTTAATATTACCGATGATTATAATGGGACACCTACCTCCAAGCTTCTGAATCTTATCTTTTGGCTTAAAAAATCTTGTCTTTACTAACCTCTGCTCTTTGAATAACCTCTAAAATTCTCTTTTCCCCATCTCTGATCACCATCTCCTTGCATTAAAATCCGACCACCAGTTGCAGGGACCTTCCCCACATTAATATGCACCATCTCTCATCTACTCTACAGCCTTTATTTTTCTCTATATCTTTACTGACCCTGAACTTGCTGCATCTTTCTACACTGACACACTCATCACCATTTTGGACAACTTTGCACCATTCTCTGAAAACCACCGGCATCATTCTCACCAATAATCCGGGCACCAACTTCCACTAAAATTCCCTACAAAAAAAAGGGTTGCTTTGTCCTCTGCAAAACAATCCTACTTTTACAATTTCATGTTTAAACTGCTGCCTCCTCTATCATTTCACTTTTTTGTGACCAATGTATGACCACCTTTACTTTTAAATATGATAAACCTCTTTTGGTGAAGTTGCATGTTTGAAAGAATAATACATTTTCTGTTTCTCCATTTCAATTTGTTAGAAGAAAAACAAAAGCATTCTTTGTAAAAAGACACAATTCTTCTATCTATACAGGTCACAAATGAGGAAGAGTTTCTCAGTTTAAGTCATTGTGAGCTACTGGACCTGGTCAGCCAAGACAGTCTGAATGTACTTTGTGAGTCTGAGGTATACAATGCTTGCTTAAAGTGGATGCAATGGGATCTGAAAAACAGGGCAGAGTATTTTCATGTCTTGCTAAATGCTGTTCATATTTATTCCCTGCCTGCAAAATTCCTGGAGATTCAGCTAAAGAAGTGCCCCATTCTCAGTAAGGAAAACAGATGCAGAGTCTATCTATCAAAGATTTTCCAGGAAATGTGTTTGCACAAACCACTTCCTCGCCCCAAACAGAGAGGCAACCAGTTAATTTATGTAGCAGGGGGATATCTCCAAAACTCACTGAATTCCATGGATGCATTTAACCCACAGACTGGAGAATGGTTAAAGCTAGCTGACATGCTGGAACCAAGGAGTGGACTAGGGGCCTGTATTGTATCTGGTTTATTTTATGCAGTAGGAGGGAGAAATAACTCTTGCCAAGAAAATACAGATTCAGATTTACTTAGAATCTTCAACCCTGTGACAAACCAGTGGACATCAAGAGCACCTATGAATGCGGCCAGAAACCGGGTTGGAGTAGCTGAGATAGATGGGGCCATTTATGCTGTTGGAGGGTCCTGTGGATCTGAACACCACAAAAGTGTTGAAAAGTAAGTTGTTAATATATACAGTATTATCTGTCTACATATATTATTTGGCTAGGCTGCTCAGGGTGTCACAAAAACTGCTTATGCAACTTAAGCTGGCCATAGACGCAAAGATCCGATTGTATGAATCCTCGATTCGTGCGATTTTCGGAACCGTGTGTGGAGAGTCCCAACATTTTTCGTCCCACGGAGATTGGTCGTTTGGTCAATCGGCCAAGTTAAAAGATATCGGCTGCCAATAATTTCTCTGTATGTATTGCCGATCATACAATTTTCAGTGGGAGACTGTCACCAGGTTTGTCAGACATAACTTTCGTACGATTGCTGTCAGGGGCAGAACATCGGCTGATCTGTTCTTTAACTACTTTATTTGATCTGAATGGTTAGTGGCAGTTCGGGAGATGGGGAAGTCTGATAGCTTGAGGATTTGAACGATCGGATCTTTACGTCTATGGCCAGCTTAAGAGGACCCCTTGGCACTTGACCTTATGATTTTGGGTGGAATTACTTGAAAAGAAAATGATATTCTACTACTAATTACTATAGGACTTTAGGACCAATATTCAGCCATTGTTTTCATTAAGGTCCAATATGCCTATTTTAAAATACTGTATATAGTATAACTAAATAACAGAACTGGAGAAGAACTGAGTAGGTATAAGCTAATACTTACTTCAGCTGCAGTTATATTTACAGATAACTTTAACACCACAAATATGATTATTGGAAAGCAAGCATTTATTCTGAAAAAGAGTTTTGAGTGGATAAACCTGGATACATGAGTAGAAGTATCTAACCATCATATATGGCTAGATCAGGTTAGGTACCCGCAGAATTTGCAAAACAAACAAAATGTGTACGATTAAAGGGAAAGTAAACATGCAGAATTTGGCTAGTAAATCCCTGTCCCCTGATGTGGCCCATATGGATCCTACAGGGGTAGTTAGGCACAATGCGGGCTGATGTATAAGATTATATATATTATATATATATTACAAGATTGGTAATAAGACTGTGACATCCAGGGTAACTTTAAATGTAATCAGTTTTATTCACAATGGAGCTTTTAGTAACAGTACATAAGACAAATAGAAACTCAAAGGTCACAGTGTGCCAGGGCAAAAATCTCATTGGTGGGCCCCTGTGACTTTCCCAAGAAATTTGGGATACTACCACTCTCAAGCACATTAACTTGAATATAATAAATCATCTAATAAATTAACATTTTAATCTAACCGTGATTAACAGTACAGACATACAGTTTCTATTCTTCTTCTAAAATATTGTTGACAAAGAAGAGAACAGAAGTATCAGTGGTGGGTTAGCAAAGGGTCTATCTGGGTGTTTTCTTGGAGTCCATTGCTCATAATCGGTCCTGCAAGAAATGGACCAGTTTACATTTATATTTCATACAGGATAAGGCAACACAACTGCAAATTAGGTGTGGGAGGTACAGGTGGTGTGAAGGTGGACCTCTGTGGACAGCCCAGCCCAAGGCCAAGGTACTCTAATTGGGTCCTTGAAAAGAATTATGCTCTTTTGTATTATTTAATCTGACTTCTTTTTGGAAATCAAAGCACAAAGTGGAATTTTAAACTGTTATTTGCAGAGTTTGTTTTTTTTTATTTCCAATAAAAAAATATAATTTCGTTTAAATTATTTTTTAGTAGACGAAGTATTTATACCCAAGTTATGGAAAGATCACTTATCTGGAAGAAACCAGGTCCCAAACTTTCTGAATGAGAGGCCCCATACCTGCATTACCTTTATTATTATTAAAAATTATTAATCTCACAAATTTCAGGATTTCTTTGACAACAATAGCTTGCTTTTCCAATATACACTGTAATTTCTTTTAGGAAATTTGACAGATTTAAAAAACTGCAGAAGACTTTTTGCAGAGGTTATATTAAAAAACTACCTTCACATTGTATCCGTGTAAGCTCATTTCAGTTCTAGAGTTGGATTGCCAAAATAAAACCCCTGTAAAAAAATGTTTGAATAAAACAGTTGGTATTGCAGACTGAGTTTTTTAAACTATTTGTTAAGAAATATATATGCATTATTTTTATTTACTTTGGGTTTATTACATGGGATTTTGGAAACACCCCCTTAACATTACGGGGGCCCAGTTTTGGGTCCCAAAACCTAGGAATGTATGAATGTCTTACAAAAAACTTGGTGGTTTAGTACATTCAGTCTTCGAGTGTTTTTAAAGGGGACCTGTCACTTTAAGATATCGTTTCAAATCCTATTTAATGATGGTGTTAGTCAAGCAAAATAAAGTTCACTTACACTATAAATTAAACTTGTTTATTTCAGTATTGGCAATCACATCAAGCAGGCATGTGACATTTTGTGGACACTGTTATTAAAGCAAGCTTCCCAAAATCTTGCTTATGCACCAGAATGGGGGACCTGATGGCCAGCATTTATTGAAAAAATCTATTACATTAAGATGAATGAGGGAAGTCACACACACCCTCATTGTTTATAAGTATATATATATATATATATATATTTATATCATATGAAATTAAATGTAATAGTGTCAAACTTCTCCAGGATGTACTAAAAAGTGAAAGATTTTGTTGTTTTTTAAAGTATTTTTAAATGAGTCTGTACCCCTTTAAAGGAGGTTGTTCTCCTTCTAGTTAACTTTTAGTATAATGCAGAGAGTGATATTCTGAGACAATTTGCGATTGATTTTCATTTTTTAATATTTGTGGTTTTTGAGTTATTCAGTTTTTAATTCAGCAGCTCTCTAACATACTAAAAGTTAACTTAAAGGTGAACCACCCCTTTAAGAATATCTTTAAAATGGTATGTGGAGTTATCTATAAAGTTATGCTTTTTGTACATTGTGACCATACTTTGAGGAAGTGATCAATGTGGCTCACGAAACACGTCAGTAGTGTGTAACTATTGTATTATGCCATTGCCAACTTCTTTTAGAATAATTAAATAAAAGAAAAATTATTTTATCACCAATTTGAGGAACCGCAGTGTTTGATCTGGGTCAATAGACTTTTAAAACGACCTGATACCCAATAAGCACATGCTACATAATTAGATTATAATTTGGGAGGGGGGAGTGAAGAAAGCAGTGACATCTAGGAAATGTAGAATGGAAAGTGAAAGGAGTTAGTTGCCCCACCTCTATAGAGGAGGGGCAGACAATATTTGATTTACAGCTGAGACTTTTGAACATGTTTATAATAGGTATGGATGTTTTAATTAAAACAACGATTTTGGTTTTATGCTTGATTTGAAAATAATTATTCAATTTTTAATATCTGTGTGACAGGTCCCCTTTAAGTCTTTATGTCTGCGAATGTCTTCCATATGACTTGCAGGAGCCATATAACAAATGTTTTATTTGTTTTTGTATTTAATAACAAGTCAGCAAACTATCTCTTTATAATGGCAGGTATGATCCAGAAAATGACAGATGGACATTTGTTGCTTCTTTGGCAATTGCACGTATTGGTGCTGGAGTGGTTGAGTGTCGGGGCTGTTTATATGTAGTTGGTGGATTTGATGGAGAAACACGCTGGAACACTGTAGACTGTTATAATCCTGAAGAAGACCAGTGGCAATCTGTGTCATCTATGGAGACCATTCGGAGTGGGGCAGGTAAATTTGACAGAAAGAGTTTATCGTTTGTTACAAAGAATCGAAGAACATTTCAAGCACTACTGTACTACTTTATACTATTTATTATTGTTTAATGAATATTAAATACATACTTTTGGCATCTTAAGGCTCAAGCTATCACTTAGTGGCTGCTTGCTGCTGGCCAGACATATGTTTCATTGTTTTCTGAGGGCTAGATTATAGAAACCAATGAAACTTATTTCTAGTAGGGATGCAGACACTTTTTGCAGGATTCAAGTGCATCCAAACTGAATCTGAATCTTTAATGTTTTGCGACCTTAACAGAGAAGGATAGGTAAAACCACAGGGGGCGGGGGGGGGGGCAAGTTAAAGGTGGCACTTATAGGTGTTTGCTTAGTGCCAAAACTGCATCTTCTGTTATCCCAGATGTCCTCTGAACCAATTCTAGGAGGGTGCATGCAATAGTTGAGAAAGTTCTGTACTGCAAATGCACTCACCCAAGCCCAATAGGGAACACTCGGAAAACAAGAAGGTGATGGCATGGCAGTACCCTGGGTTGGTCTATTTTTTGAAGAAGAGATGTGCCAGCCCTGGGTAATTAGCTAAAATCACTGGGTGGGGGATGTGTCTAACAAATTGACACTCCCTAGTGGTTTTCCTTTCCTTCCACTAGACAAACAAAAGCGCAATATTCACAAATGATGTAATTTTTTGGACTTGGCTTTAGGTATATTTATAAATTACATCTCTAGCAAGTACAAAATATAGGCCTTAGAGTACAAAGTATAGGCTATTAGCTGCTAGTCTGGCTCTTATGGTATGGCTGGAGATCTCTGCAGGTGCTGGTGTTCATTGATGCTTTTTTGCAGCCACATACTTTGGCACCTACTGAGATCCAACCCCACTTTGGATGTGTACGAGACAACATAACAGTAAATCAAAGAAATAAGTAGACAAACTCCAGGAAAAATGTTCAGACCAGGAAGCAGGCAATGCTCAATACATGCAAAGTTCAAGGCAGGCAATGTTCAAGGCAGGCAATGATTTTCAGGTCCAAGGTCCATGGCTAAGCGTCAAATTCAAATTTCCAGACAGGGATTTAGAAACCAGCAGGTAATCCCTTATTATGTTGTATTTCCTGTTTATATTAATATGTTTGAAATAAGAACAGCAAAAGTATCATCAGATTTTGAAACAACAGATGCTTTGGTGCGATGATGCATGAAACAACGTATACATATATGTTGGTTTGGTTCATTTTATATTAACTTGTTAGGAATATAATGTTAAAGTGACTAAACCACAAGAAATTCCATTGAGCGCTGTGAGTCACTGGGAAAGTGTGTGTGGTGGTAATATCAACTCTTTATATATTAACATAGGAGTGGTGGCCCTGGATAACTACCTGTATGCTATTGGAGGCTACGATGGTACCAATCAGTTAGACAGTGTAGAGCGATACAACATTGAGAGGAATTACTGGGAGGGCATGGCACCAATGAAACACAGACGGAGTGCCCATGGCGTGACTGTTCACCAGGGAAAGATATATGCTCTCGGTAAGTAATTAAAGTCTTTGATTTGGGTAGTTTTTTTCCATTGAAATATATAAATAAATCAATGTATTTCAGCACAATGCCTGGTTATATACTCTTCCTGAGAAATAAAAGTGGCAAATCATATATGATCAAATACATTCCATGTTCAGGAGGGAAACTGCTTGGGGTGCCCAGGAATATAGAAGGTCCATTGTGGCCCTGGCTTATGTAAAGTTTCTCTATATTTTTGCAGTCTAGCCTCTACATTTCCCATATATGATGTGCAATCATAGCAGAGTATGTGGCCCTTTTATTTAAATGCAAATTTGAAAAGGTTAAATATCAATATTTTCAGAGAACAAAGGGCAAATTAGGAATATTTGCTATCCCTTAAAACTATAGATTGATGTGACCCATATTTTATTAAAGGACCAGTACATCAACATTTTTTTTCAAAAAATTCGTTACTATACAATGAAAAAAACCACCAACACAAATTAAACTTTAAAATAGCAAAGCCTTTATTAAGAAATAACTTACAGAAACTCGACTTCCTGTCCTCTTCAGAAAAGGCGACAGGGCGATCATCCATCCTGCAGCACTGTTGCTGTGGCTTATCAGGTTTTATATATAATTTACAGAAATATAAAATCAACCTACTTATAGTAATAGTTGGTATGTGCTTGGGCTTTCTATCACTTAGGCAGCTTTCTAGTGTTTGTTTTTTATTTTGGATTATATTTTTCATTGTTTCATTGTGCCTCGTTCCTATATTTTTCTGGAGTCATAAGCACTTCTAATTGTGAACTCTCCTATTGTTTTTTTGTTTTAATAAATATCATTATATTTCAGGTGGATTTAATGCTGGTGGTTTCCTCTCATCTGTTGAGCGATACTGCCCAGATAGAAATGAGTGGACAGAAGTAACTGAGATGCCCATAGGTTGCAGCGGCATGGGTGTTGCAGTAACCATGGAACCTTGCCTCCAAATTCATGATAACAATGAAGAGGAATGATCTGTTCTTGTTATTTAGTTCACAGTTCAGCTGGATATATATCTTCAACTGAGTTATTGGCTACCTCATTACATCATGCTGTAGTTGTGTCTGAGTTTTCATACCACAGCCTAAATTTAATGCAGTGGATATTTATTTATTTCTGAAGACTGACAAGATTGGGGAATGTTCCAGGCTAGCTACGCGGTATATATGAAAACAAGGGGTTTATTAAGATGCCAAATTCTCCAATCCAGTGTATGAAAAGGAAATTCAGCATAACGCAAGAGTATCATCAAGGAGGGTGTTTGGATGTAGCTAGACTGGGACTGGCAAACTGGAGACTCTATAGTGGGCTTGTGTGGCATTGCAATCCAGACATAGCTGTAACCATGTAAAGGTTTCTTTCCGAAACCCTGACCAACTCAAAATACATAAGAGGTCATTTATCAGGAGTGAGAACAAGCTCTAGGCGCAAATGGTGCAGCTATTGGTCACTGAACTCCTCTGTGAATTATAATAACCTTATTTACAGTAGGGGTTCATTATTCACAATATATGTAGTTCATTTTATTGTAGAGATCTTCACCCTACAGTTGTACTATAACACAACCACAAACATCTTGTATCTTTTGTATAACAAATATTCAGCTTCCACAAAGTGTGCAATCAGTATGGGGTTCATACAGTTGGGAGTTATAAAGATAGACCTCATACTGATTGCAAGATTCTGCATTCAAAGTACATTTTGTGAAGTAAATAAAAAGTCTAAACTGTATTTGTTATACATTATAATTACAGATTAAGCAATAACAATTTGCCTGTGTTACTATTAAAGGCACCAAAGGGTACACGGGTCACTTAAGTGCAGTGTATGTGCAATGTGCAACAAATAGATGCAATCCACAGGACTACATCCCCCTCATACAGATGAACCCCATACTGTTTGCACACTTAGATTTTGCACTCAATGTCCATTTTGTAGAATATGTAAATAAAAATTCTACCCTGCTTGTATAGAACCCTGCTGCTGCATGCATAGAAGGTGGTTAGTAACAAGAAGAGGTTAAGGCAGAAAGTACAGAGAAAACTCATCCAGTAAATAAGTTAATCTGCTGCAAAGCTTTAGGGTCTCTAGAGGGACTAGAGACATTTTCATAATGCTGTCCTTGATACAATGACACTATACTGCCACCGGCTATAACCCAGAAAAAACAATTATAAGTTAAATTGTGCTAGCTTAGTGTACCTATATTAGTAAATATATTATTGGATTATATGTCTTACTGGACAAAGGCATTATTTGCTGTAATTGTGCATAATTCTGTATTTATCACATATCAGCACACATTAAAGGGGATGGTTTACCTTCACATTAACTTTTAATATATTATAGAATGGGCCATTCTCTAAACTGTTTGTAAAAAGTAATACAATCTGTCTGTGTGAATATGTTTGTATATACAGTATATGCACATATATGACTTCATTTGATACTTTATAATTTAATCATACAGAGAATATGATATATATTTATATTGCTTTTTACACAAGTGTAATTGTTATACAATGACCCAATCTTACAGTAAATAGGTATTATGATATAAAATATTAAAGGAACAGTAACACCAAATCATTACATTACAGTGTCTAAAGTAATACAAATGTACTGTTTCCTGCAATGGTAAAACTGTGAACCCCTCATTAAATTACTTTAAACACTTTTTTGTGTGTTACTGTTCCTTCAAACTGTGTTGGCCACTATATAGCAGAGGAGGAGTCCGGAACGGTAAGAGTAAACCCTCCTTGAGATCTGTGATAGGCCCTAAGGAAACTGTGGTGGAAACTAAGGTCAGCTATGGCAAGAAAGTTAATGTTGCTTGAATGCTGGAAAACCGCAAGTGTGACTGTTTGAAATTTTTGTGATTTTAAATAAACCAGAAATATTTTTATTTAAAATTACTGTGACTCGCTATTATTCCTGTAAGGGGTTAACAGCTGGAGGGCCCCCTACATGATGACTACTGTATATTTCAACATATATCTCCTGCTCTTTGAAGAAGATATACAATATAAGGAAACCATTAACAATTTATATTAACAATAAAATAAGCCTATTTGAAACACATATATATATTTTTATTATATTAGCCTTTTATATTATTCTTGCTCAATGTCATGCCAAGCCTTCCGGATCCTACCAGAGAACCTAACTTCAAGGTCACCCTCCACATTTATGACGAGGTTGCAGTGCTAAATGCTGTAGACGTTATATATGTTTGTATTGGAACTAGCACATGGCTGATGGCATTTATCCTATGGTGGTGCCCTCCAATGGGAATTTCTTTGGTGCTGGCATGTCACCTAACCCTGCAAGTGTTTAATAAAATTCTTTCACCCTACAAATATGGGAAAGAGGGCCAAAGTCAATTGAACAATGTGTGTATAGGGAGGGTCTTAAATAAATGTAGCGTTAGTAGAACATATAAATCAGCTTTGCTTTCCCCCCAAATACATTCAGAGATACTGTACCTGAATAAATGACTAGGGATGTAGCGAACCGCCGCCGATGTGTTCGCGAACGCCGTTCGCGAACACCGGCAAAATTTGCGAACTGTTCGCGAACTGTTCGCGAACTTCGATCATCCGAAAATCGTTCGATTCGAACGATCGAAGGATTTTAATCGTTCGATCGAACGATTTTCGTTCGAATCGAACGAAAATCGTTCGATTTTAGCGATCGAATGGTCGAATGGGCGACCGATTTTGACGCGAACGCCTATTGGCGAACGTCGCGCGACGTTCGCGAACTTGCGGCGGACGCGAACAGTCGAAGTTCGCGCGAACTAGTTCGCCGGCGAACAGTTCGCTACATCCCTATAAATGACAGATCAAGCCTTTTCCTTAGTCACAGTGACTTAGCATCACAGCCAGCTAAGGGCAGTGGCGGACCTACCGGGGAGCAGGGGGTGCGATTGGGCCAGAGCCCCCCAGCAGCCCGTGCGCCACTGACAAATGCAGCTAAATGCAGCTATACAGAGGGGGCAGGGCAGGGCGGGGCACGCACCAGGGCCCGCCCCCCCCTATAGCGACGCTACTGGCTAAGGGCAAGGTTGCTGAGAAGCTGAAAGAGTGGTGTGACTGTCAGACTATTTACTCTCTCTTTTCACCCTTTCTCCGTGTGATTACTCCTTATATGGACATTGTAAAGTCATCCAAAATGAGATTACTTAAAAGCAAAAATCTGTGTATGAAACAATAAATCATGCACACTGTATTGCAACTAGCTACCATTCTCAAAAAATAGTTGTTACTGTTGTAGTTTTCATGATAAAGGCCATTAATAGAAATAGTCATTATATGTTAAATAGTCATTTATATATCTTACAAAGATAAAGCTTATTGGCCATCCCTTCATATTTGTGGGGTGGAAGGTCATTTAAATTGGTGGAAGTAAATGTTTCTTTAGGGAAATAGGAACATATATTATTTGCCCGATGTGTCCAAAAAAAACTACCGGGGGAGCAGGGGGTGCGATCGGGCCAGGGCCCGCACTCCCTCAGGGCCCCCCGGCAGCCCGTGCGCCACTGACAAATGCGGCCAAATGCAGCTGCACGGAGGGTTAAGGTATTAAGTTAAGGTATTTTTGGCCATGGACCTATCTGCTCTGGATATACCCACCTGTTACCATGTTATACCCAGATCCCACCATTTTGTCCCTAACCCCTGTCCTTTTCCAGGACCACTAATACAGACTGTTCTAAATATGAACATCAGGATATATATTACAGTACTGTATTCTTAGTAGATTAGAGTCTTACTTTATTAATGCTAAGCTACCGATTAGCATTATAAATTATGATGGTGTCATTTCCTTACCATACCGCAGTGGGCTATGTCTCTTTTGAGCACTATCACATCATATGTTGTATATGCAGTGTTTTTCCTATGGTTCCAGCATAATTGCGGTCACCTGCGCAGATGCGTCTTTCGAATATCGGATGCAATTTTCCTGAAAATGTTCAGTGCGGTTAAAGGGAATTCTGTCTTGATTTTTATGGTATAGTAGTAAAGAGTAACAGAATTTTATCAGAGAACAAGTCACATGGCTGAGGCTACATGGGAAACTAAGAACATGTTTAGCCGCATATCAAATTTCAAATTAAAATGTTTAAAAAATCCATTTGCTCCTTTGGAAAACAAATTTCAATGCAGGATTCTGCTGGTGAAACGCTACTAAAGGGGTGGTTCACCTTCAAGTTAACATTTAGTATGTTATAGAATGGCTCATTTTAAGCACATTTTCAATTGGTGTTAATTTTTTCTTTTTTTAATTTAGTTTTTAAATTATTTGCCTTCTACTGACTCTTACCAGATTTCAAATGGGGGTCACTGACCCCATCTAAAATCAAATGCTCTGCAAGGTCACATATTGTTATTGTTACTTTTTATTACTCTTGTTTGTATTTAGGCCCTCTCCCCAATGCTTGGCTGCTAGGGTGATTACTGAAACTGCAAACTGGAGAGGTGCTGGTAAAAAGCTAAATAGCTCAAAAACCGCAAATAAAAAAAAATAAAAACAAATGCACATTTTCTCAAAATATCACTCTTGACATCATATTAAAAGTTAATTTGAAACTGAACAACCCCTTTAACTGAGGCATTTTGTAAAAATTCAGGTTTTCCCATGACAGGATCCCTTTAACAATTTTCCCAGCATTAAACGTGAGAGTTGTGCTGAGGCAATTGATGCATCCTACTGTGGGAGCTACAGCCTGGTTTGTAGATGGTGGTAGCTCCAGGGTTCCCACAGCAGCCTGCATCAATAGACATACACTGGTTCATCCAGAACAGGTAGCAGGAGGAAGCAGCTGGACTGGTTTGCTTGCCCTTTAACACTGAGCTGTTCATCGTTAACCCCTCCTTCACTGTAAAATAAGGGTGGAAAGATAATAAAAGGCTTGCATAAGTGTTTGCACTTGTTGGCCTCTCGCCCTCTAAAATATTTAATGCTATGTAGCAATGAAAAATGCAGGAGGATTCCAACGCAGCATTTTTGTCAAACACTGTAACAGTACAACCCCCACACCACAGGTGAGACACAAAATGGCATTCTGCAAAATAGATCAGACCATGGCACTGTTGCTAAAGGGTAAATAACCCCCCAAATTTTGCCAACTCAGACTACATTGACTCAACAGCCTGATACTTACTAATAGCTAGTGCTAAAGTGCAGAGCAGTGGGGTTTGTGGCTGGCGTGTTTTGACCCACACAACCCGGAAGCATTGAAGATCCAATCCACTCATAACAACTTAACAGCTCTTGTTGAAGTTGTTCAAATGATTGTTTTTCCCGTCCATACATATTCTTGGTGATTGTGACCAAAGAGTTAAATTTCTGTTTTATTTTATCACAGTATTAGGTTCCAAAATACGCTTCTGGCTTATCTAAGTGCTGAGTTGCATACTTAGTGATTTTTGCAATAAGATCACACATAAGATTTCCTTCTAATAAACCTTCTATGGTAATGTCTGTGCAAGCAATCAACAGTCCAATCGGCAGTTACGTTTGATTAAAATGCTGCAAGTTCCATAATTAAAGCACATTTCTCCTTAGTTCTATGGGATATGGCACCCATGCTATTTAGCACCAAGGTTAGTAATTGAGCCCTATGCTTTTAAGTACATCAACAATTATACACATATAGTATCCGTTATCTGGAAACCAATTATCTAGAAAGCTCTGAATTAAGGGAAGGTTGTCTCCAATGGACTCCATTATAATTAAATAATTCAAAAAATATGTTTTCACTGTAATAACAAAACAGTACCTTGCAATTATTTACTGCATTACTGCTATTGGATTTATTTTTTTATTTTTATAATTATTTTTTAGCAAGCTTAAAGGAGAGTTAAACCCCCCCATAAGAAAAGCCCCTACCTACTACCCTAGGTACTCCCCCCTCCCTGCTTCCCCCCTGCATAGTTTGTTACCCTTGAAATTGCCCCTAAGAGTTGCTCACATATCAGTGCAGAGTAAGGGCAGTGGAACTCATTTGCGCCATGGGTTTTTTCCAGATAATGAATCTTTCCGTACTTTGGATAACCATGCCATTTAAAAATAAAATAAACCCAATGCTATTGGTTTGCTTTCAATGTGGATCCATGCAGTTCAAGTACAAGGTACTATATATAACAGAGAAAACAAAATCACTTACAAAAATTAGAATTATTTCCTTAAAATGGAATCTATGGGAGAGGGCCTTCCCGTAATTCTAAGCTTTATGGATAGTGTGTTTCTGTATAAGGAATCCCATACATGTATTTTGTACAACTGAAAATATATGTTGCACATGTGTCACTGATAGACCAAAGTCCAGTAGTGAGGTATCTGAATGGTTAAGCAAGTTTAATCATCAAAATACAGCATGTTGGGACTAGAAACAAATACAATAGTCAGAAACGGAATTCAGAATTAAAAACTGACATATCAAGAATTATAGCCTGCCCTAGTACTTAGCTCAATAAGGCCTACAATTGGGTTCCAGGCATGGTTTCTTTTTGAATTTCGTTCTGTGCCACCATGATGATGTCACGGGTAGTCAGAGTTATCTGAAAGCGATATTTCAGACTGCCCTCGTTATCTCATTATCTAGTTACTGCTGCTTTCTCAGGTGTAATTGGAGTCAAAAATCTGAGCACAAGATGCTCTTTCTAATCAATTCATATCAGGCTCCAGTAAATTTATTGCTGTATTTTTCAGTAGGCAAACAGGAAGCCTTATTTGTTAGTACAGATAAACACTTTGCCCATAGTAACAACCTTATCTAGAATATATTTAGCTTTGAATATGTTCCTTAAACCTTGTGTTATAGGAAGTAGCCCTGTAAAAGATTCTGTAGAAACTGAATATGCATTTAAATAGCAGCTAAAAACTCAGGAAGGGAGAATTCTAAAGAATCTATCTGCTTGGTGTAAAATGTATTCTTGCCAAGGACATTTATGGACAAGCCTCGTCATTGTGCCAGTGCTGATAATGTAGCAGCCAGTATTTAGAACACCCAAAGTATTAAATGTTATTGAGAGCCTTTTCGCTTTGAGCTTGGTAACACAACATACTTCTATTATTCTCATGCCAGATGGATGTTTTACTCAGCATGCTAACAAGCAGAGCTCTGAAAGGCTTTAGACCACAGCAGCTGACATGAGAGTAATCTGTGGCCTGTCTTACAGAGGAACTGTGAAGTTCTGGCTATTGCCCAGTATTGCTAATGCAACAGCACATATCATATTTTAGGGATGTTGTCACCAGCTGTCTGTGCTGCATTTGGCAGCTGTATATTTTTACAGTGGCAGGCGATGAGAAGATTAGAATTGTACATTAGATCTATTCAGTCTGGATTACATACATGTTTACAAAAATACATGAAAGATGTAATATGTTTATGTACAGTATTTGCATATGATGTTTAAAAAAATAGCATTTATGATTCTAAGACTGAGGGGAGCTATTCAAAAGTGCTCAGACCCTTGATGAATTGCCTATTTTACAGACTTGCCAATTAAAAGACATTCACTTTATTGATTTATTTTTTGGTTCTTTAAACAAATCTATTGTTAATTTGACCTTGTTTTGGGGATTATTGTCCTTCTGAAAAAAATCAATTATTAATGAAGCTTCAATTTTTTAACAGACTGAGAGAAGTTATCTTGTAGTGTATACCTGTATTTTGTGTCATCCTTTCTTTCTCCTATATTAGAGGGTATCAAAGGGTTAATTTCTAATAGTAACTTTTCATTACTTATTTTTTTATAGATTTTGATTTTGATTTACTTGCCTTCCTCTTCTGTCTCTTTACAGACAAAAACTATTGCTATACTTTAATTGTTATTGTTACATTTTATTATATATCTTTTTAAGCAGACCCTCTCCTGGTCACATGCCAGTCTCTCATTCAAATCACTGCCTGGTTGCTAAGGGAAATAAGACCCCATCAACCAGATTGCTGAAATAATAAACTGGAAAGCTACTGAACACAAAGTCATATAACTGAAAAACCATAAAAATGAAAACCATTTGCAATTTTCTCTCAGAATATCAATATCCACATTATATTAAAAAATAACTTAAATGTGACCTACTCCTTTCTCTGCTGATGATAAGCAGATCCACCAACAAGGTACAAAGTGCAAAAAATCTGGCAGTTTCCACCTTTTACTTGCACCTTGTTCTCTGCCTACATCTATAATGTCTCGTATTCTTCTCAGTTGTGAGCAGATATTGCTGAATAAGTCTTGTAATTTGTATATTACAGAAATTACACATTTCTTAGATTCAAATTTTAGGGGCATTTTACCTTCGAATCAGTCTTAGGAGTTAAACTCTATCTAGCCTTGGCCAGCCTGTTAAAAGAAAGGATATTAAATTTTTCCACAAATATGTTGTATGCAACATAGATATATGCAGTTACTATAATTGGTCAACAGATGGTGGTACAGTATCATACTATAATGCTGAGTTTTTGAAATGCAGATATTTTGTAGATCCATAACAAGCCATGACTTACTTTCAAGGGTTGTTGCTCTTTTACAAGTTATATGAGAGGATGTACTGGAGGTCCATACTTACTCTTATAGAGAGTCTGGAAGAGTGTGGTACATATATGCCAATAAGACTTAAAAAATATTGGTGGCTAGGACCCCACATGAGAAAAGAAAAATTGGTGGCCAGGGCCTCCCCCCCACATTATGAGAAAATTGGTGGCCAGGGCCCCTTAAACGTCCATGCCTTCCCAAAGTCAGCAGCTCTCAGAAAGATGGGGGGCCCGGCTAATCAAGTAAGTGTGGCGTGGCAGGGCCCCCCTTACCCTCGGGCCCCCTACAACTCTCCCCTCTGTATCCCCTGATGGCTGCCCTGATAATATGCACAGAAATACATCAGACATCAAATGCCTCATGTCGCCCAAACTATGTATGTATAGTTTTCTGGAGAAACAGTCTTTTTTCCTTCCTAGTTGCTTTTTTGCAGCAGGTCTCTGCATTCTGTTTTGGAGCACCGGAACCTGTGGCCATCCTTATTATACTATGATATTGCAGCAGCACTGTGATGATGAGGAGTGGGTAGCAGGAGACTGGTGGGTGTAAATTTAATGAATAGCGTTAACATTTGCAACATTTGTGTCCAATGCAGTGTGACCACACTTGCTGCTGCATTTGTAAATGACCCCTATTGAACACAAGTCTTTCCCAATAAAGTAAAAAGGCAATTGAGTCTATGGGAGTAGGCCTTTCCGTGATTTGGAGCTTTCTGGCAAAAAAAATATTGCAGGTTGTTATTAAATATTATAAGTGATGAGTAGTCACAATCCCAGAGAAAAAAGAATCTCATAGCAATCTGATACTGACAAGGGGGCAAATTTACTTACCTCCGAAATTGCGCCAGCTTCGCTGACATCGCAACACTTTGCCAGGCATAGATTTGCCAGGACTACGTATATGTTGCAGCCAAGACATTATACTACACAAGCCCGGGAAACCTTAATAAAATAAACTAGAGTTGTTATACTGCCCTACACATGTGCCCACTATAGTTTATGTGCCATATGTTAGGAAATGTAGGGGGAAGGGGGGTACCCCAAAAAAAATTACGATCTTTTGCAGCCTATCACCCTGTAAAAAGTAAAAGACGCCAGCGTAAATTTCAACTATTTCTTGACCAAGTCCTATCTACTCTGTTGCACTTCGCCTGGTCTGAGCTGGCGAAGGCAATTCTGGCGCAAGAGGTAACGTTCAGTCAAATTATCAATCTTGAATTAGCGTAGTTACGTTCGTTCACCAGAGCGCAACTTCGCCTGGCGTTAGGGTGAGAAGTACCACTAGAGTCTATCTAGTTCTCTAGCGAATTCTCACCAGCGTTAGTCACTTCGCCCTTTAGTAAATTTCCCCCACTGTTTCATGTGACATGATCTTTGTCTGCCAATGCAGAAGTGTTAATAAAGTTTTGTCTTCTTGAAGCAAGAGAAGCATGGTGTCTGTGTACAGTTTCTCCTCTGACTAAAGAAAGCTGCAGACTCAGGTAAGATTGAGCTACCGGTTATCCCATCTCTTAAGCAGTATGGCAACAAGCGCAATGATATCACTCTAGATACATGGGGTGTTTGGCGCTGGAGGACCAGGAAGCAAGGATAACAGCAAACTTACGGCATTTGTGTGTCTGCTGTTGTGCTGGGACCCCAGGGCTCCTCATTTTCTAGCGGCAGGGGACTAAAATGGAAGCAAAAGAGCATCTTTAAAAAAAATAGTCCTCAGCTCCCCAAGTAGGACATGCTTAGGCAAAAAAACAAAACACTGTAGATTTTTATTGGATTTATTGTTAGAAAATCACCAAAGATTAGAGTCAGGATTAAGAAAGAATCTATGGCATGGAGAATATCAATGTAATTTAAAGACACAGCAAGAACCAGTAACTTAGCATGAACAAAATGCTGGTAAGACAATACCTGAAAATCATTATTTGTAAAATCAATACAGTAGAAACCTGATTTTATGTTTCTCAAGGGGCCTAGTGAAACAACCTACAATCTGGCAGAAAACAAATGGGGCATACATGTTTTTTTAGAAGTGTATTTATAGAATGGTTGTTGGGATGGCTGTTATGATTTGCAGACAGGAGCCAGGGTGCTGAGTAACTTAGCATATTTATTGAACAAAAATATATGCAGCCTTATGCAGAAAAATATATACAGCAAAAAAAAATACAAATCCAGATGTAGGCAGAAAACAGGGCCGGGAACTAGGGGTAGGCAGAAGAGGCAGCTGCCTAGGGCGCAATGATTGGGGGGCGCTGGGCAGCTACCTCTTCTGCCTACCCCTAGACTGAACCCACCTGGAACTCTGTTTGCAATATGCGCCACACGTTCGAGTGGCGTTTCGGTTCACGGGATCGGAGTTACTGCACATGCATGCCAGGAACGTCTTCACTGCGCATGCACGCCGGGAACGTCTTTACTGCACATGTCCGAGTGATGGGGGAAAGGAAGGGGCGAGCAGGCTGGCTGGGCTGCCTAGGGCGCCCGGCCTGCTTGGCCCGCCTCTGGCAGAAAAAAACAAGTTCAAAACCAAGCTGAAATTCAAGAGCAGGCGGCAGACAAACAGAATCAGATTCAGGCAAAAAGATCAGGCAGAGTTCATGCAATGTCCAATATCAGGCCAAGGTCAATTCCAGGAAGTCAAAAACAGATAATGAAGGGGTACAAGGGAACAGGAATGAAACAAGGATTACAGGATATTGTCAGGATCAGGAAAAAATGGATATCAGGAATGAAACAAGGATTACAGGATATTGTCAGGAGCAGGAAAAAACTGGATATCAGGACTCAGAAACAAAAATAAAATTCTGGATAACAGGTTTCAGGAACAAGACAGGAATCATGAGGCTTGGAGTCAGCGGTTTTAGCTAATAATCCAGTAAAGTGGGGTTGGGGGAACAGGCTTAAGTAGTGCTCTAATTCATAATTGCCCTCAGCAGGATCGAGGGCGTGCACTAGGACAGACTGACCTGGAGGCAGCAAAGCAGCAGTCCAATTAGAACCAAACCAAACCCATACCGCCTCCTCTGGCTCAATCAGGAGGAGCAGTGTCTGGAACACAACAGGTCCCTGGTTCGAAGCCGGGAAGGTGTACTCTTTCTCTCATAACTTTCACCCATTGATAAATACAGTACTCTTCTAAAAATCCCAAAGACATGAATAGAAAGTGGGTGAATATTGCATTCTTGCATCCCCATAAAAGCAAAGCTACGCAGTAATGTTTTCACTGAACAAGAGTACTCACAATGGAAGGCAATCTGGTTATGGCTTCTACTGCACATGCTTCTGGTCAGTGATTGCTGCCAGCAAGAGAGGGATACCAGATGTGATACAATAAAATATGTAGGCCACCAACCATGCTGCTTAAATCTGCCCTAGAACTAGTACTGCCCCTGTATGTATACGTGCAGCCAGCAATGCAGTTGGGGCAGGGGCTTTTGGTTAAAGGGATACGTTTTCATTTAACAAACAAAGATAATGGAAACAGGACCACACAATTGTTTCCCTCCCAAAAAAGTTTCAATGCAGAAAAGATAAGTGAGTTATTTATCAATGCTTCCATTGTTTTTTCCTTGATGCAAGTTTTTGTGCTAAAAATCAAGATTTTGAATAATTATTTAAAAAAAATGTAGAAACATTTTTATATCTATTAATGGGCAGATTTATCAAAGGTTGAATTTCAAAATTATGTGAATTTTTTTAACTCTAATAAATTTGAATGCACTCGAATGGGAGAAAAAAAGCAAACGTCTAATATTCGACTGAATAGTCCTGACTATGCTTGAACGAATTTAACCCGTTTCGCTTCGCCAAAAACTCGCCGCTGGCGAAGTGTCACCGACACCCATTAAAGTCTATGGGCGTCAAACATAAAAAAAAATTTTGACACACAACGCCATACAAGTCTATGGACGTCATTTCAATGGCGACACAAGGCGAAAAAAATCATCCATCCCTAGTTCCTACCCAAGAATTCAATCAAATCAAATTCAAATCTAGTTTTCCCTCCTAAAAAAAAAACTCTAAGGTCAGGAAGGCATTCCTAAATGTGCATGCTTCAAACTAAGGTTCTTAAATATTTCCCTCTGTGCACTATAGAGAGAACAATGTATGAGAACTTAGAAAGTAGTAGTACAAAAATATTAAAACAACAAATTGCCAATATCTACTTTGGGAGGTTTATTTATCAAATTTTAAATTTGTGAATTTTAGAGATTTTTATTAAGTTTAAATAACTCAAAAACATTCTAAACTCATATCTGAGTTTATTTATGAAGCATTAAAAGAAGTGAAATACTCAAATGCAGCAACTTTGTATTCTACTCAGCATTTTGAATGGATCTAACCGAATCAAATAAATAAAGTTGTCAGAGTTGCCTAGGACAGCTCACATTGAATCTTCCAGCATTGAAGAGTTTGAGGTCAAGTTTAACATTGTTTCTTGGAAACTGGAATCATAAGAATAGAAATTATAAAGATGGATTTATCAGAAATGGTATTGCAATGATATAACAAATTGGACAGTGGAATTGCAGTATATGTGATCTACTATTTTCCCTGGACTATTTGTACTTAATGACTTAGAGGAAGACATTTAAAGCATCATATCCGTATTTGCCACTGATACAAAACTATGCACAGATGAAATCCATCCAGTAAGCCACTCTTGTCCAGTAACAATGGGTGCCTATGTGGTATATAAGATTATATGGAGATAATCATAATTTTGTTCATTAAGATTAAAATGATGCAGACTATTAATTATGGGAAAATCCTTGGCTGAGAAGTACCGAACAAAACTGGTTAATAAACTTACAGTAGCTGTAGAGATAGAACTTTAATGTGATACAATGATAACTCTGAATAATAGAAAAAAAACATACATCCAGGATTCATTAAGACGAAGAAGAAATAATTTGCATTTAAGAAAGACCTGTTTTAAGAGGACCTAAAAACTTCATAAAGCTTTGATCATATAAAATGACATAGAAAATGTCACCCAGCTCTTGTTTAAAGCAGAAAAAAGGGTAGAAGAAAAAGCCCCTATTCTGTATTATTTCTTTATACATACAAGCAACTTGTGGTGGGAAGAAAAATGTATTTGTGATGTACAGTGAGTACAGACAACTAACAATTGTATACTTTAATACAAAATTAACCTCAGCATATCTTTTCATTGTTCTAAGTGTATGCTGCTGTGTCTCTCAAGGTAACAAGGACATACATAACATTGACTTTTTAATCTCATCATTTCTTCCAACTTAAAAAAAACCCTAAACCCAATGAATACAGAATAGGCAGAGCTATTCAATGCAACACTTTATTTATTTTGCTTATTTTAAGAGAATAATAGAAAGAACGCAGGATTGGAAAGCAACATTTTTGTTATTGATAGAAACAACAAATAATTTCACCCACAAACTTAACACACAAATGATTTCATTTAATTTTAGGCCATTCTTATTAAAAAACATAATTTTAACTCCCCGTTAAAGAAAAAAGGGAAATGCAGTAGATTAAAAAAAACAAAAAACAACAACATTATAAAGCTTGTGTTTCAAAACATGTGAATAAATTATTCATATTGGGTGAAGGTTTTATTCTGCAAAGTTCTTGTGCATCTGGCAATAAGCCCAAAATAGCCACATGTGACAATGCTCTAAATAGCTTTACTTCCATGTATTGCTTTGTCTCACAATGATTTCAAATATTACATTTTTCTGTATTAAAAAAAGTTCAACTTTTTTTATGTTTGCTTTTATGATAGGATTATGTATACTAACTACATTCCTTATCAATAGTAATAATCAAGAAATAACTGCTACCTATACTTGGAGGCCTGTTTATTAAAGGTCTAATTATAGTGGTTCTACAGATTTTTGAAACTTAATTAAACCATGAATGCTAAGAAGTATTAGGGGCATATTTATCAAGGGTCAAATTTATAATTTGAAAAACTTCAAAATTTGAATTCATAAAGACCAACCGAAATGAAGTCGAAGTTTTTTTGGCCGAATAGGTCAGTTTTCGATCGAATGGTCCATTTTTGTTCAAATTCAAATCACACTAATCAAAGTAATATCGCATTCGATCAAATTCAAAGTTTTTCCCAAAAAAAATTTTGATTTTTCAAAGTCCACCAATTGACTCCAAATGGGTTCTAGGAGGTCCCCCATAGGCTAAAACAGCAATTTGCCAGGTTTTAGATGGAGAAAAATAACTTGAAATTCACATTTTTTGAATTTGAAAATTCACCTCGACCTTTAATAAATCTGCCCCTTAATGTAAAAAACTGGTAAACAATATGCTAAAAAATACCTCTAAAAATTCAAGTTTTTTGGAGACTTCCTAGGAAAAAAAATCAGAAAACGTCTGAAAGTCTGAATTGATTAAAAATGGCCCAGTAGAATAAGCATAGTCCAATTGACTTCTATAGTAACAGCTTTTACTTGGCGCAGTTATGTATCAGTATTTTTAATGATTTTTACACTTAATACATTTCAAATTTTTAGTTTTACAGAAATACAAAAGATTAGTAAAAAAAGAATTTGAAATCCAAATTTACAATCCATATGTACAGGTCCAGTATTAGATAAGAAATTTTGAGAAATTAATTCTGCCAATGATTTTGTATTTCAACATATGTATCATTAGCTGAAATGCTGAATGCCAAGTGACTTGGATCAGGACCTCTTTTAGTGAACTTTTCTTTTTAATATACCAAACTTATTGAACCAGCCTAAAAGTTCAACATCTCTGTAGTAGTAATGATCCAGACCAATAATGATATAATGATGTTTAATAAATGTTTAATTTTGTAATTCGGGTGAATAGAATCACAAAAATAATATTTTTTTTCAAAAGTCCACCAAACGACTTACAAATTCATTGAAGTCCCCCATAGCCTAAAAGACCAATTCAGCAGGTTTTAGATGGCGAATAGTCGAATTTGAATTCCAAAAGGGATAGTACAGGGGCAGATTGATCAAGGGTCGAATTGAAATTGTGAATTTTTAAACTCAAATTTCAAGTTTATTTTAGTGTAATTCGACTCAAATTTGATTTGCGTTTAAAAAAAATCGAAATTCGAAATGTATCATGTACTGTCCCTTTAAGAATTCGAATTTGACTATTCACCATCTAAAACCTGCCGAATTGGTGTTTTAGCTTATGGGGGACCTCCTGCAATGAATTTGGTGTTGTTTGGTGGACTTTTGAAAAAAATTGCGAATTCAATTTGCAGGTCAAATTTTTAAATAAATTTTGATTTGTCAGTAACAATCTTCTGTGTCTCAGTTTCCATGCTCCCGGGTTGTTTAATTTTTTACCAAAAAGCCAATTAATGTGGGTTAGGAGAATTACATCTGATGACAGGTTATATGCACGTGAGTCTGAAAAAATGAATGATAAATTCATGGTAAAGGGTTATGATAAGAATACACTTTGTGTGAGGTGGGTAAAATACCATGAGCCAACCTACTTCAAAAACAGATGAATGTCTCAAATAAACAGAAACCTATCCCATTTATTTCAACTTACGATACTAATGCAAAGTACATAGGGAGGACAATTTTAAAACACTGGAAGGTTTTAAAGAATGATTTTAAGTTTGGTAATCTTTTCACCTTACCCACAGTTTTTTCATACAAACGTGGAAAAAAAGAAAAAGGACTTAAATGTCAATAGTAAAAGTACCAATAAGGTGGGCACTTTTCCATGCCTTAATTGTGGCCACTGTACAGACATTAATAAAGGTAACTATGTTGTTCATCCCCCAAAAGGCACAAAACACTACATAAAGGGTTTTCATTCCTGTAATTCCCATGGTGTCGTTTATTGCCTGAAATGCTCATGTGGCCTTGCTTACGTTGGCCAAACAAGTAGACCAACTAAAATATGGCTAAATTAACATGAGGCTGCCATCAGAAATTACATACCACTCCTAAACAAACAGACCAAGGAGGCCAGTAACAGAGGGAAGAAACAAGAAACCCTTTTATACAAACATTTTTATGAGGAGGGCCATAGGACTTCTCAGTTAAGATGGCAAATATTGGAAAAATTAATGACATCTGGCCATGATCTTAGGTTAAAATTAGCCCAATGTGAAAGTTACTGCATTTGGTTGCTACAAACACTAGCACCAAGAGGGTTAAATGAGGAATGCAGTCTTGCTTGTTACTTGTAACTGTTTTTATTTTAATATGTTGCTAAATTGTTTCCTATTCCTTTACAAATTCTCCTAATCTGAAATTTTTCAATAGAAAAACCCTTTCATCAATGCATTATGTGTTGTACTTCAGTCTGATAATTAGTTCTTGTTTACCTACAAATCCCTGTATGAATTTTAGGTCCGGGTTCACTCCTAACAGCATGTGGAACCTTGTTCAATTCATTATCTCTGCATGATATTTATTGGACTTTATCCGGACTTTTTTTTAATTTTTGGACCTTTCAATTGGAGCAGCCCTTGGCATTCATATTTATGGTGGTTTCCCATTTTATGGGCCCTCACTACCAGACTGTGTAACAGTTTCTTCCCCCAAGCAATAAGGCTCCTGAACACTCAGGGACAGGACAGATCTCTCAAACACACACACTCCTTCTGACCTACTCTTTTGTATATAACCATTGTATACAATTGTTCTCTATGAGCACATCTGCACTTTATAATGTTCTTACTACTATCATATCACAATGATACACGCATCATGTCTGATGTTTAACATTATTTACTGTACATTACATATAGGGCCATTAATAATAGATTCCATTATCGTGCCCCTTTTTTATGCAGTTCTAGCACCCCTGGGCTGCTCGCAAGCGCACATGAGCAAGCGCACATGAGCAAGCGCAGGAGCACTGAGGAGCTGCGCGTCCCCAGTGCTCCACAGAAAGCGGCTTGGCAGCATGCCGCCCCTCACCTTTTGCAGCCCTAGGCCCGGGCTTTGTGGCCTGATTACATCTGCTGAGTGTGCACTGTCTTGTCCTGTCCCTGCACTATGCTGTCCTGTCTTGCAGGAGTTGCACATTTTATTGCACTTGAACTTTTGTCTGTTGTCTGGTACTATGTTGTGTGCAGCACCGTGGTCCTAGAGGAACGTTGTTTCATTCCACTGTGTACTGTATAAACGTATATGGATGAAATGACAAAAAACCTTATTCTTGCCTCTTGACTCATGTAATTGGGTGAGATAAACATGGCAAATTGCAATATTTTAAGGTGTCATGAAAACCGCCTATTTAGCATAGCTTTGCTGTAAAGACATAATTATCCATTTTGGATTGATCAGAATGTGTACTTTCCAAAAATATATGCAGTGTGTTTATAAAATAGGGTAAATGTAAGCCATCAAATAAGTATTCACAAGGTAGATTTTGGGGTCTTTACATGCCATGTGCTTCGATAAACCTATGTAAATTGGGTATACAACTGTTCATCAGATCCCAGGCTTTCATGTTTAATGAAATCTCCAGTAGACATAGAACGTTCCTAATCTGCTCTGTTCTAACGCATACAATAAATGATGTGTCTGATATATGTGTTTGTATTATGGTTAACCAGTTTTTGTTCAATTTTTAGACACTTAAAAGTCTATATATTTTTACAGAAATTGAATTACACCAAAATTGTAGCATATTTTGAAAGCTTGGGTTTTCCAGAAAAAATACATGGGTTTCCTGGATAAACTCAAAGAATCCCCCAGGAAAAGACCCTAAATTGAAGCAGTCAAAAATGGTCAGACAATAAAAGTACCAAATCAACCAAATCATCTGGCAGCGAAAGAGTAAAAGTGATACCGACACTAAAAAATAACTCTTCAATATGTGTATGTGGATTTAAAATTATCTGTAGGTCATATTGATGATTTCTTCCAAACATTCTGCCTGGACAGGGGAAGGGCTGGGGAAGGTTCCAATGGATTTATGGATAAGGCAAGTGGAGTTTAAAGGACATGTAAAGCCTATATTTTCCTACCATGTATTTACGTTAGGCATATCTTCACCACCCAAGCTATATCATGTGTACTGCATATAGCCCCTCTTTTGGCAGTGCCATCACATTTTCCTAAATCAAATAGCAGCTCTCACCTGGTGGCCATTTTCCCTCTGAGACATCAGTAACATTGACATCTGCAAACAGGACATGTATGCTGTAAAGTTCATGCAATGTAGAATGCAGGTTTACACAGGCACAACATACTTTTATAAAAAGTTCTACAGGGTTGAGCACTGTTATGGTTAAAGGAAAACTATACCCCCCAAACAATGTAGGTCTCTATAAAAAGATATTGCATAAAACAGCTCATATGTAAAATCCTGCTTCATGTAAATAAACCATTTTCATAATAATATACTGTTCTAGTAGTATGTGCCATTGGGTAATCATAAATAGAAAATTGCCATTTTAAAAAATAAGGGCCGCCCTCTGGGATCGTAGGATTCACTGTACTCACAAACATACCAACAAACCATACATGTTAGGTCACATGAGCCAATTAACAGACAGAGTTGTGTCTTTTGCTTCCACACTTCTTCCTGTTACAGTTAGAGTTGAATTATTTCTGGTCAGGTGATCTCTGAGACAGCACAGAGACCATCACGAAATGGTGGCTCAAGGCAAGAGATGTAAAAGGGCAATATTTACTTAAATATATATTCCAGTTTGGTAAGATTCTTTAATATGCCACTTAATATGATATGAACTATCTGTTGCTTAAGTGTTTATTTTGGGGGTATAGTTTTCCTTTAAGCTGAGCTCAGGAGAGGTGGTTAGGAGAAAAAAAAAGGATTAGACAAGCAGAATTTCTATAGGAACCAGCAATGATATCTCTTCATTGGCTGTTTGATTGGAGGGTGTGTTTAGTAATCTGAGCTGAGAAAAACTGAGCCAACAGCCAACATGAGCCAACAGCTAAAGTAAATTCCTGAGAGAGTGGGTTAGAGGAGGAGAAGGAATTATAAGTGATTAAGGGGACGCTGCAGCCGCTGTTAACCTTTTAACAACCGGAGTGGCAGTTACCTAAACATTTCAAAGAGGCTGTTTACTGATTACATTTTTGTGGGAAGGGTTTACATGTCCTTTAATAATGATATCAGCATTTTTTCTGTAGTTACTCCCTAGCAAAACAAAACCCATAGCAAATTTTGCCACAATACTGTACAAGTTTAAATTTTTTGTTCATCCCTATTCATGCATTCAACTAGCTTCTGTTGGATGTGGTTTGGGGAATTATATAGCATAGCATCTTCCTTAGACTTAGCCGTATTTAACATACACACACATGGGCCTATTTATCAAGATATGTAAAATTATTTACACCAGAAAAATGGGGTAAAGAGTGGAGAGAAAAAAATGTGCATTTATAAAGCTGTGCATTTTCTCTAACCAATCTCCATCATTTCCACAGATATTTTATGCCATTATATTTATGGCAGAATCCAGGAAAATACAGGCAGCACATTCCTGCTGTAAAAAACATTAAAAAAAAACCAGCAATTTTTTTTTCACTACACCTGCTGCTATAATTTACATGCAAAACCTTTTTACTGAAAGTGAATAAACAGCTTGATAAATACGTATACGTTAACGACGAGGCCATGTCTAGTGATCAGATGATCAAGTGAGGTGTATTTAGTCATTTTTTTGTTACGCAGCATGATAAATAAGTCAATAATTCATCATCTTTGCTGGCTTTGGTAATAATAAATGTGTAAACACTTCCTGCTTTTATATTTAAGTTGATATGTTTAACACAACAATAATACTGGAAACTCAATGTAAAGTTAAAGCTAATGCTGCATGTAAAGGTCTTGTTTTTCCAGTAGCCACTGTAGAGCAGTACCTGAAATATAATATTTGCTTTTGCTTGCATGATTTTGCTTTTATGAAGAGCAATAATTTAATATTCAGATTTTAAAAGTCTAATTTGCAAATCTGCTCTTGCTCTTTTGCTCAGGCTGAGGAACCCAGCTGCTCTAAACATGTCCAGACACAGGAAACTGTTTCCTTGGCAACAGGGACCTCTTTAAACCAGCAAAACAGCTCCTTTTCCCAGCACAGACATACTTCTCCTAGTACTCCCTTCAGCTTTTCCCTCTGAGCCTCAGTTTCTAGCCCTTTCTTTATTGCTGTCTTCAATAAACTACTTGCATAAATCTCATAACTGCTTATAATAATGCCGTGAAATGCTATACTTTATTTTTGTGGTTTTCTTTTATTTTTTCATTTAAAAATATATACTATGGTTTGAGGTTGTATAGTCCAGTTACAAATTACAATAGTCTGCTAACATCCAATCGTTACCAGGGGTAAGCAGAGGGTGAGCTTACTAACTCATGTGTATTTCTTTAGAAAAAAAGACAATTTTAGATTAAAGATTGCTGACAGCTACACTATAGGTAATGCAGGCCAAACGTGTTTTAATTATAGATCATATATATATATATATATATATATATATATATATATATATATATATATATATATATATATATATATATATATATATATATATATATATTTGTGTGGTCCCAAGGTTTTTATATTTGCATACAATTGCTTGTAAAGATTCTCATGGGACCTTCAGCTTTCTGGATATTATTCCTAAGAAACTAGACCGGTGGAGGGCAATAATTTTGTTTCTGAGGTCAGAGGCGCAGTGATCTGTTTGTGACCTGCTTACGGTAGGTGTTAGATCTGTGCCGAAGAGCAGGAAGACGAAACCTCATAAGGTCTTTTATTTGTCTTAGTTTTTTCTTGCCCAGATTACAGTCATATGAAAAAGTTTGGGAACCCCTCTCAGCCTACATACACTGTTATCTTTTTTGCTGAAAGTGGAGTAAACTCCACTTTCAGCAAAAAAGATAACAGTGTATGTCTTTCATTTCCCAGGAATATCTGAGTACTGGGGGTGTTTTCTAAACAAAGAATTTTAGTGAAGCAGTATTCCGTTGTATGGCATTAAATCAAATGTGAAAAACTGGCTGTGCAAAAATGTGGGTACCCTTGTAATTTTGCTAATTTGAATGCATGTAACTGCTCAAAACTGATTACTGACAAAAACAAATTGGTTGGATTAGCTTGATACGCCTTGAACTTCATAGGCAGGTGTGTCCAATCATGAGAAAAGGTATTTAAGGTGGCCGATGCAAGTTGTGCTTCTGTTTGACTCTTCTCTGAAGAGTGACAGCATGGGATCCTCAAATCAACTCTCAAAAGATCTGAAAACAAAGATTGTTTAAGGGAAGGCTACAAAACTGTAAGGAATGTAATCAGGAAATGGAAGGCCACAGGCACAGTTGCTGTAAAACCCAGGTCTGGCAGGCCAAGAAAAATGGGCCCAGCATCTATGTGCTCTTATGACTAAATGAACGCAAATCCCCTCAAAACTTAGTGGGAAGCCTTCAGAGAAGAGTAGAGGCTGTTATAACTGCAAAGAGGGGAACAATATTGTACATGTAACCTCATATTTACATACCCTTATTTTAAGTTTTCTGCATTTTACACCATTTCTTTGAGGTCCTACCAATGTGTCATGCAGTGCATTGGGTTCTTTTCCATGATTTTACACCAACATTTTGTCCTGATGTTTTTAAAAAATATCTGTCAAGTTCAGATAGTCTGCACCTCATACAATAATGAACAAAACGTATTGCTTAAGACTGTGCCTCTGACTTTCAGCACATATGCCACATAGTGAAACATTAATCATTAATGCAGTGAATATTTTATTTCAAAGTAAAACTGGCTCCTGTAATTCTTTGAGTACTCGAAGAATAAGTTAGTTTAAGACATTTCACTGATTTTACACTATTTTTCCTGGTCCGCCAAAAACCATATTAATAGCCTTTGTTGGACAGACGGGTGTACAGATACTTGTGACAAAATAATATAATATATATGTGTGTATATATATATATATATATATATATATATATATATATATATATATATATATATATATATATATATATAAATACACAATAAATAGTCACTATTGCTGTGACAGGACATTTACACTTAAATATACTGCGACCATGCTGTGTTACAATGTATTTTAAAAAGTCAAGTGCAGGCAGATTTGCAGCACTAAAACTATATTAAATCAGGGGGTTGAAACTGTGAGGACAATCTAACATGAAATGCTTCCTTGCAAACATTCAGAGGCCTGATCGCAGTAAATTATACTTATACATGGCAATACAAACTGCAAATTATTCATAAAGCCTTAGGACAGTGGCTGACAAAGTGGTAATTCATGCACAACCGCAAGCGACAAATTTCCCGAAAATGCATCGCTATTGGAGATAACTGAATTCGCCAATGGTAAAACCTACATATCCAAAGTTTACTCCTGAGGCAACTTTGGGCAGTTTCAGAAGAATGAAGTTATCTGTTGGTTTTCTGCTGGCGATTTAAGTTATTTCAAATGGAGACGCAATTTTGGGAGATTTGTGGTCCACATTTGTGTATTTCTATTGCAGGCAACAAATCTGCTCATCAGCCACTGCCCTTAGAAACATGCAAAGTTTTATTTTCCAATAGTCAATGCAAAATGATTTATAACAGTAATAATAACTAACAAATGTAAGCCCTAAAAGCATTACTAAATTGTCCAGTGGGTGTCCAGAGGGATGGACTATGAAGTATTGCTAGACTAATGAGGCCTGGATGGAAAAGGTTTAAGAACTGCTGTTAAAGGGAGGTGTGATTATGTCTGTAATTGCTGTGTTAATGTTTTTTAGATGCACTGCAAGGCAGACCCAGTCTCCAAATTTTCATCCAACTGTTCCATTATCAGTATTGTTAATTGTCTTTGACTCAATGATGCTGCATGCCTCTCTTATTAATATATGCTCAGCAATGTTAATCAATACAGACTTGAAGGTAGAAGCAGGATCTGGTCTAGGGAATGCTGAATGACATCACTGTTAAATAGGGTATAAGCACTCTGGCCTCTGGATCTACAGAAACACAACATGAAAGTATTTTGCTGTATTGCCTATAAGATGTAGGAATAAATGGTGTAAGCCATCATTTATTCTTACACTAAATTTCCATGCAGTTAATAGTACTACACTATGTTAGTTCTATACATACTGCAATTAAAATAAGAAACAAATAATATGGTTTGTGGACTTTCCTTTGCTGGATGCATTGAACCAGGATATCTAGGATGAGTTACACAAAAATAATCTGACACTTCTCATATTCCTTTATATACATGTAATGCAAGGGCGCTGCGCTAATGAGGAAATTTAGACACTCGCCTAGGTGGCAGCTCCCCCACTGGTGACGAGGGGCAGCTAAAATGTTTCACATCAATGGACCAATGTTCTTGGTTTAGGGCTTCTGTTAACCTTTTTTTTTTATTTTTGCTTATTGTTTTTAATATTTGTTTTTTGTTATTTCTTGCGCTAAACAAGGCAAAAATGATATTGGAGCTACCCCATATTTGGTCTTTGTGAGGTAGATAGATTACCAGACCACAGATAATTACTCTGCATAATGGACTTTTTACCTGTGCACTGGGGATCTAATTATATAGCTCACAAGGATCAAACATGGATTAGCTTTTCTTTCTCTGGTTCTCCCTGTTTAGCTTAAAGGGATACTGTCATGTTTTTTCAAAACACATCAGTTAATAGTGCTGCTCCAGCAGAATTCTGCACTGAAATCCATTTTTCAAAAGAGCAAACAGTTTTTTTTATATTCAATTTTGAAATCTGGCGTGGGACTAGACATATTGTCAGTTTCCCAGCTGCCCCCAGTCATGTGACTTATGCTCTGATAAACTTCAGTCATTCTTTACTGCTGTCGCATAGAAAGATCGCAGCACACTCCCCTAAATATTAAATGAAGATTACAAAGTCTTTTAAGGGCTGTGTGTGGGATTGAAATAGATTAATATGATAGAATATCGGAAGGTCCCTTTTATCGCACGTTGTAACTTACTTCTTAGTGAAATATAATAGACAAAAAAAAATCTTTACTGCTGTACTGCAAGTTGGAGTGATATCACCCCAATCCCTTTCCCCCTTACCAGCCTAACAAAAGAACAATGGGAAGGTAACCAGATAGCAGCTCCCTAACGCAAGATAACAGCTGCCTGGTAGATCTAGGAACAACACTCATTAATAAAAGCCAAGTCCCACTGAGACTGGTTCAGTTACATTAAGTAGGAGAATTAACAGCCTGCCAGAAAGTAGTTCCACCATAAAGTGCAGGCACAAGTTACATGACCGGGGGCAGCTGGGAAACTCAAAATATATCTAGCCCCATGTCAGATTTCAAAATTCTCTTTTGAGAACTGTATTTGCACTATTAACTGATGTGTTTTGAAAAAAATATGTTTTCCCATGACAGAATCCCTTTAAGAAACAACAAAACCACTTTTTTTGTTAATTGAAACAACCGGGAAAAATTATGCTCAGCACAAGCGTTTTAATATGAGTTAACTACATGTTACACTACAACTTTAACAGTGATACAGTTATGTAATTATCAGGGGGGGGGTATTGCACCAGGGCCACCAGGAAGTCCATGGAGCTGCTGTGAGAAGTCACTGGCCCAATAAGTCCTGCTGTGGTGGGGGAACTGTCTGGGGTCCAAGGTTCAATTCCAGCCAGGACATTATCTGAAAAGTGTATTTATGAATATGTTTTATCTTTTCAAAAAAGGACAGGAAGAACTGGTTTATCAGTTCATTATTTAGAAAGATATTAACCTATGTCAGAGCAGTGGGTACTGTTGTGGAACATTATTAAATAGGAACAGCTTGTGGAAAAAGAAACTGGGTGTTCAAGCACTGTACTGAAATGAGTTGCCATGGCAAGTCAATGTTTAGCCTTATGTATTTAACCTAGTTTTATAGCCAAACATTCTATGAAAGAGGAAAATTGCCTTTTTTGTTTAATTTTATTTCAAATTTTGCAGGAAGCATTTGATCTTCCTGAGCTGTTCTTAAAACGTTGCTGCAGTACTGGATTCATCTGTGAGACAATTCATTTTGTGCACTAATTTAGGCCACATGGGGACAGGTGTTTTGTAGCGGTTCCTTCATTTTGTTCATATTTAAATACATATGTATGTGCATATGCGATCCATAGTCAAGACTCAAAATATCCCAGAATATCAATCTTTATACTATACTAAAAGCTGATTTGAAGGAGAACAACTCTTTTAAATATCTGAGGTCACTAAATGAGCACATCTTTTACTAATTTGGAAAGCCAAACTTTACAGGTCTCTATAGAGGCTCATAAAAAATCCCAATGAGGTCAGGCAGGTTGTCAACTACATATTGGTGAGGCAGGCTGTGCCCAATGTCCCATACATAGGCTAATAAGTTGCTGACTTGATCTGGATCACCCAATGTATGGCTTTCCCAATATATTGCAATTTTCTCCATTCTAATCCACTGCAAATGTAACCAATGCACCTGCACTAGTATGAACCCCTATCCTCCTTTTGTAGCTCCTATCAACCTGTTTGCTAGTCCTTCTCATTTATGAACATCAATTCATCTGAATTTACGAGTACCCACATAATCCTTGTCCTTGTACTAATCAAGCTCAGTAAGGAATAGGATAAAGATTGCAATGTTGCAAAGGTTAATGTTTTCTTCAATATGCAGAGGAAGAAACATTCTACTGCTTTTATCATGACATTGCCATGTGCTATGTGGTTTTCCATGTTCATTGACACTGAGAACCTACCTCAGTCCGACATATGCAAAGGTTGTACAGAGTCCATACATATGGTATGAGGATAATCAAAAGGGGTCACTGACACTGTTCACAGCTCATCTGTAAGCTCCTCTAAATGCAGATCAATCAAAAAATGCTTATTGGTGACTAGTAAATGCCATAAATATGAATAAAACTTAATTAATCTGTAGGCTAAATTAATAATCCATCAAATTGCCATATGATTTTAAACAGGAGGAGAAACATTAGCCCGCCTATAATTTAATGCTAAAAGAAAAATCAATGTTTTTTTGCTCACCAACCAGTATTACAAGTTTTACGTTTTAATTTTCTAGATTTTTTTCTGCCCAGTGTACATATACTGCTAGTTTACTGCTATCAGGGCTTTGTCAAATGACAAAAAAAAATAAACAATTTTATTATTATTACACAGAGCTTTCAAATTCATACATCCAAATCCTGAGAGAATGATAATGAGGGAAAGAATGAGGTTTGGTTGAATGAACAGAATCTGAGAAGCAAACTTTTAATTGCTGTTCAGTAGCAATAAGTATTTAGAATGCAGTGCCCAGTCACACTGGTAAAAGATTCTATCAGTGCATGAACTAATCACCAGTCTTTCTGGGAGCCAGAAAGGATACACGAAAGCACACATTTCAAATTACATTTTTTAAAGAAATATAAAGCCTTGCAGTGGAAAATCTTTAATTTTAAACAGCTATTTTGCATTAGCCGTTTCATTGTGCCCATTATTTTAATGTCAACTGAGCTAGTACTATACCGAGTTTACATAATGAACACTTTTAGGCAAATATACATGTTTGTTGAAGCTCACTGCTTTGGTCAAATAATGTGAATTTCATTAGGTACATAAAATAACCCTGATGAAAGCCAAGTTATTTGGTAAAACATTGTAACTTTAATGAACATTGCATCTATTTAGCATTTGATCATTATTTTCCTTTCATTTATTTGTAACATGTGGTTCATTAATATCTCACAGAACATCTCTCTCTCTCTCTTCTTGCAGAGAGACTGTAATGGTGACTTTACCTTTGGATGTCTTACATACAGCTTTAACCTTTATTGGTTAGGAATTAACTGTCAATGCTAGTGATGAGCGAATTTGTCCTGTTTCGCCAAAAATTTGCGAATTTCCTGCAAAATTCGCGAAACAGCGATAAATTCGTGAAATTTGAACGTTTTCACAAAAAAATCGTGAAATTTGAAGGATTTCACTAAAAAATTGTGAGATTTGAAGGTAATTTAAAGGATTTTACTCAAAAATTTTAAAATTTTAAGATTTTCACTCAAAAATCGTGAAATTTGAAGGATTTCACTCAAAAATTGTGAAATTTGAAGGATTTCATTTAAAAATCGTGAAATTTGACGGATTTTACTCAGAAATCGTAAAATTTGAAGGATTTCATTCAAGAATCGTGAAATTTGAAGGTTTTCACAAAAAAATTGTGAAAATCTGACATTTTCACAAAAAAATTGTGAAAATCGGAAATTGATGCCGGCGAATTTGAACCAGCGAATTTTCGCAGGACATTCGCTAATTTATTCGCTGGCGACGAAACACGGGAATTGACCGCAAATTCTTGCCAGGCGAATTTATTCGCCCATCACTAGTTAATGCTTCTCACAATGTTTTCTACTTTTTTTTGCAATTTATTACCAGCAATTTTTTATCAATGATTTCAGCTGTTTCTGCTGTTTTTTATTTCACTCTTTCACCGACTGTGATACTGCGGATTTTTTTTGTATTAGTGTCTTCATGGCAGCCATCTTCCAGGTCTTCGTGTCTTCTTCCAATGCTTCTGCAATTTCATCACATGTGCAGTTGTCGCGAACCGGTATATTGCTCCAACTGCGCATGCGCCGCCATGCTGGTCTCGTTGTCAGAAAGCCCAGAAGATGGCTGCTGTGAACTTCGATCCCTGAATCTGCACCGAGGCGTAAGTAAAGAGTTAGGGGCATTTGCCCAGGGGAAAAGCTAGGCTGGGGGGGGAGGAGGGAGGGGGGTCTATGTGGGGTAGGGTTTTTTTTAATAAGGGTTTGTTTCTCCTTTAAGGCTAAACAGGAGCCAGTTGTGTTAATATCCCAGCGTTATTTACAAGTTTACTAGACAGCACTTATTAAATATAAAGTGTTTCGTCCTGTTAGGGTTCCCACGGATGTGCTATATCGCACCCAGTGTTATATTATAGAGCAGCACCTCTTTATGAGTTGTGCTCGCCCTCCTGTGACTGGAATCGATGGCTTACACTTTACTGCTCCGAGTGCCAAAAAGTTCCCATTTGGTGCGGTGCTGTGGTGGTCTGAAACATTGAGGGAAAATGGCGGCCTGGTCCGGTCCACGAGAATGACGCACTCGTCTCCTGGGTTGCAATCTAGAGGTGAGCCGGCTGATGGCGCTTGGTCCTTCTCCTCTGGGTTATCCTCTGTACAGTATTAGGTATTTTCCAGGGATATGCAGAGCTGTGGCAGCGGAGGTTAATAAGATGCGTACATCTTGCAGATACGCCCTCTGGAAGTCCTCTAACAATTTTTAATGGCTATCTTCAATCGTTAAACATTTGTAACCAGGTATAACATTTATAACACAATCTGGTGCAAAATTCAGATCTATAAAAATTAAAGAAAAAAAAAACACAATTGGAGATTTGGATAAAGGAATCTGTAAAAATTAAAGAAACAACACTTGCCTAGGTTCTTATATAGGTAGAATTGCTCTGAAGAAGGAAGGATATAACTTATACAGCAGCACTTAGAATGCAACATGCTGGCACTAACACGTTTCTATCATTCATTGAACTGTGAGCACCAGATTTCCATCCTGTTACATTGGCTAGTTGTTACTTATTACAAGTCTTATTTCTTTCCATCACAGGGATCTGGTAAAACAGACACAGATACATTTTTAAGCTATTAGAAGTAGACAAGGCAACTTTTTCCCTAGAGGCAAAGATTCTGAAATGGGGTCTGTCTTCAGAAAATAGGGACATTTTAGTGGTTTTTGAAACAACAACTAAACTCACTTTCTGTTAAAATACCTGATGGTTTCGTAGGGTGGTGAGAGGCACCTGCATTCTTCAGGTCTGATGTGCTGTGTGACGTCATTGTTCTTGGTGCAAAAATCAAATATTTAATTTCTTTGTTGCCCAATGTCGGTTCTGTTTTATATACAGTAGCTCCCGGTGATTTTCATGTCTGACTTTTGCCTGATCCTGTTTTTGACAATTGCTGCCTGACCCTGTCGCCTTTTCTTGACTACGTGTTTGGATTCTGATTATTCTCTGACTATGCTCTGCTTCATCCTTTTTCCTTCTGTGTACACTCTGGTTTCAGGTCTGCCCAAAACCTGTGCCCTGATTCTCTCACTTTAATAGCTGGTAGCATCTGAATAGTGAATGGCTCCTCCCAAAGCAAAGTCAGCTGTTATAAGCAGAAGTGTGAGCTGTGACCAAAACCTTGACCCTTGTTTTGGGTTTTGGGAGACCATGTGTGACATTTTCTATAAAACCATGAATGTCATGAAATTTATTAAAAATCCAATCTGAAAAAAGCACAAACAGGAAAACTGTGACTCGTCGCACAGTAACAAAATTTTTCCATATTGCTGCACAAAAGCCAGCATCAAAAACACTCGAAAACCTTTCAAACCATGAATCAAAAAGATCTTTCAATTGTAGGGACATCTGCGTCCGGCGCCGGCCTTGGGGCGCCACTTCCTAAAATCCGGTCATGCTGATTTTAGAATAACATTTTCACTGCATGCTGCCTCTACTGGCAGAATAATAATATCAATATACGTTAAGATATAAAAAACAAATAGTAACTTTATATGGCATGTGATCAATTAAAATAGGATTAAAAATAGTAGATTGTTGCTTTGATTGACTGCCAAAGTGGTGCATTGTATCACTGTGATCTTTAATTTCCCTGCCAACGATTTGATCACAAGTGGGCCTCATATAAATGTATTATCCACTGACCACATACTCAGACAATGATGTCCAGTTGAAAAATTTTTTACAACAGCCTGACTAATACAGTATCTAAGCAAGTAATGAACATTTCATATGGTTGCCCTGTGTCATGAACAGTTATTTCAGTTCTGACTAAGCTACCCCCCAACAATAAATTTGTAAAGGTTGTTACACCACATGTGTCATGTATAGTGGCTAGTGATGAGCAAATCTTTCCCATTTCGCCGAACAATTTGCGGCTAAAATTCTCAAAAAAAATTTTGACGTGCGACAATTTTTGACGCGAGTGACAATTTTTATACAAGTGACTATTTTGTCAAAATGCATTAAAGTCAATGGGCGTCGGAATAATTTTGCCGGGCGCCAATTTTTTTGCACGCACCACTTTTGACGAGTGAAATTTTTTTATAGTCAACCCAGTTTCGCAAAAACATTTGCAGGCAGTGAAATGCAAAAATTTGCCATTAATCAATGCATGGCCAATTTATTCGCCCATCACTAATAGTGGCCTGTGCATATGTCAAGTACAAATTTGACACATATATGGGCAGCACTTAACCAGACTTTCACTGTGTGATCCATCAAGATGTGTGCCCCTGGAATCATGTGATGATCGGTTGGATATGGAAAAGAATTTGATCTCTGTGTGGGTCAGAAATTAAAGTCTAAAAGCCACCCTCCCCTTGCAACTGCAGGGCCGTTCTTGCCATGAGGCAAGGTGAGCACCTTGCCTCAGGCGGCAGCGAACGGCCAGTTAGGAGGGGCGGCAAAAAGCCGCCTCCTGTAACTTTAAGAGCAGAATTTCTGGTTTTTAAACTGGCTCTGCTAGTGCAGTAGCGATACCGCCCCTTTTGACCCGCTCCGAACGGCTAGGCCGGTAAAATACCAGTCAGGTGGCAACCCTAACCCTGACTAAAAATAAGAATGAGATCAGTCACCAGAAAGCTATAAGAAAGCTAATATCCATAATATACAATATGCATTTGTTCCTCACTCTTTATGTGAATACAAGTAAAATTTTAAAATATAAGCTTTAAGAACAGGGTCGGACTGGGAGGGCCGGGGCCCACCGGGGCTGTTGTTCCAGGGCCCCCCTTCGACCCCATGTTCCTCTACTGCGCCGCGTCGAGCTCAGCGCTCAGTGAGCATATATGAGCATGCGCGAGTGGCGGCGCTCGCCGCGCATGCACAGAAGGCACTGCGCATCGGCGAAGACTTTTTTCCCAAAATAGAATTATCGGGAGAGGGGGTCTGGCCCGGCGGGGGCCCACGAGGGTCGGGGCCCACCGGGTTTTTTCCCGGTGTCCCGCCGGGCCAGTCCGACACTGTTTAAGAACTTACCTTTCATGTGTAATACTCTTCATTTTTTCCTCTCTCTACAGGTTAAATAACGTTCAGAGGGTATTTATTGCCTGTAACATTGAATTCTTGTTGGACGAAATGCATACTCACTAGTGATGGGCGAATGAATTCGCCAGGCATGAATTTGTGGCAAATTTCCGCGTTTCACATGCAAACAAATAAATTCATGAAACTGCGGTGAAAAATCTACCATGACATATAAAATTGTTGCGCATTCGAATAGTCGCATGCATAAAATTTTTGCGCAGCATAATTATTTGGACGCCGATTGACTTTAATGCATTTGGACAAAATAGTCGCGCATATAAAAATTGTCGCTCATGTCAAAATTATTTTGACGCCTGTTGACTTCAATACGTTTTGCAATTTTTTTGCCATTTCACGAATTTTGCGACAAAGTGAAGCGACATAGATTCACCCATCACTAATACTCACATGTTTTGGTGGCAAAATTCAACTTGTGTGCCTGCACCTGGGCCAAAGCAGTTGTACAGGCAAGGAAGAAGGCTGATGCCAGTGTAGGGGACTGATTCTCTGTCTGTGTTTTCCACAGGTCGAGAATAAGCCCCGTGTGGCAGTAGTCTAAATGTGAGGATTCGCTTTTTGTTGTAAATAAGTGTTGGTTACCACTATGTATGTTAGATTCTGTATCTCTTTTACCCCCTGGCATTCCAGTCTGACACTGTGTGCCAGGGCCGGAACTAGGGGTAGGCAAAGTAGGCAGAGTAGGCACCTGCTATGTCGCCTACCCCATGTCCGGTCCCATCTCTCCTCGGCCGCTGCTGTAATTTGTGAGTGTAAATGTGCCTCTGCGCATGTGCGCACGAGCACAGTTTTAGTCTCTCCCCAGCCGCTGCTGGAATTACTGTGAGTAAATGCACTTCTGCGCGTGCGTGCCCGAGCGCAGTTTTGCGCATGCGCACTTGCGTTCAGTTTCACCCATGCGAATTGAACGCGATATCAGCCGGCACCGTGGCCTGCCAGGTTGCCTGAGGCCCCTGGCTGGGTCGGCCCGGATCTGCTGTGTGCTGTGGGCATATAAGTGTGACATAGGCTTAAAGAAAGCCTATTAATTGTATCATAATGTAACAGATCATCACATCCCTTCTTAAATTTGTTCCTATATATGTAGCAGTTCTACCTGCATGTAAATTTACTCTCACCCTCACTAGGGTCTGAACACCCAAAGGACACACGGACAATTAAAAATAACATCCCTAAAGCTTCCTGAGCTGCTGTCTTTGTAACATTTCAGTGGCACACATTTCTCAACAGGTATTCAAATATCAATGGCTTTTTCTTTCATCTGTTTGTCAGTTCTTTCAAGTCTGAGATGGCCAACAAATTTCAGTGCTTTTTGAATAGTGGAAGTTGTCAGACACGCAGTTAAACCTTGTTGTTAAAATTTGCAGGTTCCTTTTTTCACATCCTTTTTTTATTTCCAAACAACGGACATGAGGGTAACACTGCATTACAGTGCATTGTGGTGGCATTCTGTGAGGTTAAGTGTGGCACATTCTGAACAGCCAAGCTGATATATGATTTGGAACAGAGGAATGTTTCCTTTGCCAGGATCTTCACACGATAGCTACCATATCCACCACTTATTTATTTGTATGGCTGAGATCCAGAGTTGGGTGTGTGGGATATGGTGCATTAGAAATTCTATTAATCAGGGTAGTCAGAATATTTATTTCATCCCAACACTTCCCAAACGATTTTATGATTATATGAAATATTGAATTAATATTTTATTGTACTTTTTTCATGATTAACACCAAAATAATTTTTTTTTGTGTTCCAAGGAGGGTTATTTAATATAACATGAAGCTTGAAACAGGGAAAAGCAGGGTAAGTGGCCTGTAGCAACCAGTCAGAGATTTGCTTTCATTATTTTACCTGGTTTTTATGGGTTTCTACAGATTTTCCTACGTTTACTATACAAATCCCAGTGAGTATTGATAATTAAAAGGGGTTTTCACCTTTAAGTTAACATTTGATATATGCTAGTCTTCATTTTTTTTTTTTTTTTTTTAATTTTTTAAAATTGTTTAATTATATATTTTATTATTTAATTAAATACTATCTATCTCTTTCCAGCTTTCAAATGGGGGGTCAATGACCCCAGTGGCCTAAAAACTTTTGCTCTCTGAGGCAACAATTTTATTATTACTTTTTATTACTTATCTTTCTATGTAGACTCCCAATATCAGGGTTGCTCCTGCCATGAGGCAAAGTGAGAATCTTGCCTCAGTCGGCATGGAGTGGCCAATTACCAGGGGCAGCAAAAAGCAAAAAGAGTCGAATTTCCCTTATTTTAATGCGAAAATTCAGCTCTTCTAGTGCAGTGAGTGCAATATCGCTTACTGCACTAGTGATGCGCTCCCCCCGGGACCTTCTCCGACGCTAAAAGGGGAAAGCGCGGTGTGGGAGGGGGCAGCAGCAGCCCCTGAAATACTGCTGCCCAATATATGTCAGTCTCTCAATCAAACCACTGCCTGGTTGCTAGGGTAAATTGGACCCTAGCAGCCTGATGCCTACTGACATTCCAAGATGGAAATCTATTAAGAAAATGCTATATCATTAAAAAAACACAAATAACACAAAAAGAAAATGTATTGCAAAAAGCCTCAGCATATCACTCTCTACATCTTAATAAAAGTTAATTTAAAGGTGAACAACCACTTTAAGTAAGCAGCTGTTAAAAATTTGTCATGATTCAAGAAAATTACTTTTCATTTCAATCATCTCTAAACTGATTTGTGTCTGCATAACAATACTATAGTGCCTTACATTTTTTGCCGATCGCCTTTATAAAGATCATTGTCTAGCCTTGTCTTACATATAGTGATATTTTGTTTCCTTTAATAGTATTACATTTACATTTAAAATCTTACAATGAAATTATGTTTAAGTCCAAGCCAGCATGAAACTAGCTACTAATGGAGTGATGAGTGCTTAGCAGTTTGCTCTTAACCAACAGATGTAAGATATCAATCATTTCCAAGTCACTATAGTAGTTTTTAGTGGAGGTTCAAAGTGGACTGACCCTTGCACTGTCTATGTGGGACTCCCGCAGCAGGGAAGTAAAGAATTTCTATGGCTTCTTAAAATGTACTTTCCCCTATGTTTCTGGGAAGGGGCACCATTAGTAAAATAGATACTGTCATGGGAAAAAATGTTTTTCTCAAAATGCATCAGTTAATTCTGCTCCAGCTGAATTCAGCACTGAAATCCATTTCTCAAAAGTAGGGATGCACCGAATCCACTATTTTGGATTCAGCCAAACCCCCAAATCCTTTGTGAAAGATTCGGCCGAATACTGAACCAAATCCAAATTTGCATATGCAAATTAGGGGTGGGAAGGGGAAAACATTTTTTAATTCCTTGTTTCATGACAAAAACTTGTGTGATTTCCCTCCGCCCCTAATTTGCATATGAAAATAAGGATTTGGTTCGGCCGGGCAGAAGGATAAGGGAAAAGGGCCAAATCCTGGCCGAATCCCGTACTGAATCCTGGATTCGGTGCATGCCTACTCAAAAGAGCAAACTGATTTTTTTTATATTTAATTTTGGAATCTGACATGCGGCTAGACATATTGTCAGTTTCCCAGCTGCCCCCAGTCATGCGATGTGTGCTCTGATAAACTTCAGTCACGCTTTACTGCTGTACTGCAAGTTGGAGTGATATCACTCCCTCCCTTCTCCCCCCCAGCAGCCTAACAATGGGAAGATAACCAGATAGCAGCTCCCTAACACAAGATAACAGCTCCAGCTGATCTAAGAACAGCACTCAATAGCAAAATCCAGGTCCCACTGAGATACATTCAGTTACATTAAGTAGGAGAAACAACAGCCTGCCAGAAAGCAGTTCCATCCTAAAGTGCTGGCTCTTTCTAAAAGCAAATGACCAGGCAAAATTACCTGAGATAGCTGCCTACACACCGATACTACAAAAAAAAAATACACTTGCTGGTTCAGGAATTAAATTTTATATTGTAGAGTGATTTTTTTGCAGTATAAACAGTGTAATTTAGAAATAAAAACTACATCATAAAGATCATGACAGAATCCCTTTAATATTCAGCCTCCAGATACTATTGAAGTACAACATCCAGAAGCTTTTAGCATTATAACGGTGGGAGTTGCTGTTCAGCAACAACTGAAACACTTCAGCTCTGCAGGAACTAAAGACAGTTATGGGCTCTGTACTGTACTTGTGAAGCATTCGTACTAACAGATCACAGCATAATATTTTAGATGACTGTCCACTGGTACTACCAACCTCTTCAGAGCACAGCTTCTAGGGAATATTTCAACAAATAATATTTTTGACCTCTAGATGGCCCTATATCTCTTTGCACTAGATTATCATTCCAAATCTCCTTCAAGCATCCCCAGAGATTCTTTAGCAATGAAAGAGTTAAGCAAGAGAGCTATAATGCCCACTTGGAAGCTAAGAGAATAGACACAAATAAAGTCTCCTACTTCTTGGTTTTTTTTTTTAACTCTGTATTACGATTTCGGAAAAAGGCAACTGTGCCCACATTAAGGGCTGCAAAGCAAATCATTGAAAAGTACTTTAACTACTTATTCTCCACGGTGTTTTAACAAGAGAAAAAAACAACAGATTATTTAAAAAAGATTTCCATATGATGAATTAGAGGGCTGCAAACCCCCGCAGATATAAGCGAGGAACTGCTCTACTTAAAGGCTTCTAAGAGCTGCAAATAATGAAATAACAATGAAACACAGGGGCTTGATTATACAATGGACACCGACTACATGAACACAACATGCAAAATCCAATTTGCGGTCAGTGTTGCAAAAATGGACAATTGCTCCGTTCCTACATTTGCACCATTAATTAGACTGCATTTTTTAATTTAATTTAGTGATGAATGCAATTAAAAAAAATAAACACCATCACCTCCACTTAAATCTAAGCCAGAATTTAAAATGTGTTAAATGTTAAAACGAGACGTTGAAAGATTCTGCGGGTAAAAGTTATGAGCCTCAACATGAGGAACATAAACATTGTAGATTAAGTGATGAATGAAGGCTGATATCTAGTGTGAATGTAGACTGACAGAGAATGCCTGCTACCCCCTTTCTGCAACAAAAATCACAATAAAATGAGTATGGTGAAATGGCGCATCTCGCTGATCATTTCAAATCAGGGACATGCAAAAGATTAAAAAAAATTTTTTCAGCAATCACAATTAACGCAAACTGCCCAACGCTCTCCAAACTCTGCAACCAGTGAAACAGACTGTTTCAAGTCCCCCTCAGTGTGAATTGATTCTACTATGGGCCCCTATTACTAGCCCTCTGTATACCAGGGGGAGTTTTAGATTCCCAGGCAGCGGCAGCACATATAGAAAGTCTCTCCCCTGTATTGTTCATATGTAAAAATCTGCTCAATTACGATTTGACTCCATTGATAGCTAGCAGCTTTTGCTTTGCTCTTTTTGTTCCTGGAGAAAGCACCAGCAGGCAAAGTGTACTCCCCCGCTCTGCGTAGAGAATGGACTATTCCACAATTTATTCCAAGGAAGACTGACAGTTTTTGGGTCATGAAGCAGCTGTTGAAGTCAAGCGGCTCTCCCCCTCCTCTGGAATAAGAAATGAATCCATTTTAAAGTAAATAACTAGAGCTCTGAGTTTACATGAAGAAGAGAAATATATTCTTTCAGAACAGAGACAAGCAACTAATTTAACCCGGAATGCTAAATAAAGCAGCATATTTCAACAAGTATCAAATATTTTATTCAATAATATTGCTCTTTTATTTTCCCTTCTCATCTCACAATCCACAAAGGATCATTTATAGATTAATTTGCCTTTATATCATTAAAAAAAAAAAAGTTCACAGGACAGGCTCCAATATTAACAAGCTTAATGTAAGAATGCAGCAAAGCCATTGAGTACTTAAATTAATTAAATGCAAATATGCTGGCCTTTAATTAGGAAAACTGCTCATTGGTGTGTTGCTTACCAAGCATTGTACAATTACCATATACATGTCTATAGTATAGAATTTGCAGGGACATTTGGCTTATTACAATTTAACATTCTTTGTTTGCTATTTTTTTCCAACAATATTTTAGCTTCAATTTAAATTTTTGTTCTAATTTACATATTGTTTATTTTTGTGCATGATTTAACTGTGCAGTATGACTAGGTTATACTGTGCTTAACTTTTTTATTTCATATAAATGGAATTGATATAGGTGGCACTTGGCTGCCAATCAGCAGTAAGGGTTGGTAAAATGGGTACAAACTTTTCCCATGTTACATAATCTCATAACAATAGCACTTAGATGACATTAAAAAAATATATATATATATATTTATTAATTTTTTTTATTATTTTTTTTTTTAATAAGGGTAATTTGGATGGTGGTTCTGCTCTTTTTGTCTCCCATTTTCAGCTCCAGCTCCCTACTCTTAATGGCAATTGGGTGATAGTCTCAAGCCCGGGCAATTGTCATGAAAATGAATGAAGAAGATTTTGTGGCACATTTACTAAGCTCAAGTGAAGGATTCGAAGTAAAAAAACGTTGAATTTCGAAGTATTTTTTTGGGTACTTCGACCATCGAATAGGCTACTACGACCTTCGACTATGACTTTGACTTCGATTTGAACGATTCGAACTAAAAATCGTTTGACTATTCGACCATTTGATAGTCGAAGTACTGTCTCTTTAAAAAAAACTTCCACAACATACTTCGGCAGTTTAAACCTACCGAGGTACAATGTTAGCCTATGGGGACCTTCCCCATCACTTTTCTAAGGTTTTTTTGATCGAAGGAAAATCCTTCGATCGATCAATTAGAATCCTTCAAATTGTTCGAACGATTTTTCCTTCGATCAAAAAAACCTTAGAAAAGTGATGCGGTAAGTCCTTCAAATCCAATATTCGAATTCGTAGGATTTTACTTTGAGGGTCGAATTCGAGGGTTTATTAACCCTCGATATTCGACCCTTAGTAAATGTGCCCCTTTGTCTCCCCCTCCCACTGATTTGGAAATGGATGGGTAACAAAATACTTGTAAGGAATCACTTTATGTGCTAAAGCCATTGCTAGTGTTCTAAGAGATAAGAAAAAATATTTAAGTGGCAATGTAGTTAATACAATTTATTAACTGCTCTCTAGAGAGAAAGAGGCAAAGCAGCAAATAAGCCTCTGTACACAGGACCGTTTCTTCCATGAGGCAGGGTGAGCACCTTGCCACAGGCGGCAGTGAACGGGCAGTTACAAGGGGCGGCAAAAAGCAGCCTCCTGTAACTATAAGAGCCGAATTTCCATTTTTTAAACCAGAAATTTGGCTCTGCTAGTGCAGAAAGCGGAGTAGGCGATCTTGCGCTAGCGATGCAGCCCCTTTTGTCCCACTCCAATGCTAAACTTTTAAGTGCAGAGCGGGAGAGGGGGGCGGCATCAGGGTTGCTGCTTCAGGCAGCAGCAGCCCATGGATCGCCCGTGCCTGTACATATCAAGATAATTTGGAATTTATTGGGAATAGGTATCCACTAAAAGACTAAGGGAGATTGTGGAGGGGTTATATATACCCTTGTTACTTCAAGGGCTTGGCAAATGGATGGTGAGTGTGAGGAACCATTGTTTTTTTCCTCCTTCTGCTTTAACTGTTGCTAAGCAACTGATGTGTTCTTCAGAGCTTACATTTTATTGGAATCGCAGCTGATTTATATCTTCATACAAACCAGGATTTGACAAGACAAAGTCAATAATCTGGGCTCTACATAATTTTAAGTAGGTTACCGACACAAAGACAACATGAAAACTCAAGTAAAAGTGCACCGCAGAGTGCACCACCATTGCTTCTCAATTATCCGATCTGTGCTGGGGACTATCTCATTCACTTAATATAGTTAGCATTTTCATGGTGCCCACATGGCACAATCAGCTCCATCTGGGGCTACATTGATCCAGGTTACCAAAAGCTGCCAGAACTAAGGGTAGGCAGAAGAGACACATGCCTAGGGTGAGAGGGTTGAGGGGCACCAGGCACATATCTCTTCTGCTGCTTCCCCTAGTTCTGACCATTGCACCTGCGGCAGTAATTCCTTTATTCTTGGTGCGTCCACTCTTCCGTGTATGCGCACATCCACGATATGTGTGCTCTTCCACTCAAGAACGCACTTGTTTCTTTGTGCACGAGAAGTGGCCAGCGTAATCAGCCTGATTGCCTAGACATGTTGTACATTATGTTTTGTTTGAAGTCCTGGATCTTTGCTGCTATTAAGAAGCTGAAACTTTAGGCTGGTGCAATAAGTTCAGTATATAAAATATGGCATTTTTAGCCATATATTATTTTTTAGGGTTTAGTTCTCCTTTTACTGGAGGAATGAAAACATAATTCTGGTTCTTTATAGGTCAGTGGTAAGGCTTCACCTGGAGTATGCAGTGCAGTTTTGGACTCCAGTCCTTAAGAAGGTTTATACATGAGCTCAGGCCCGGATTTGTGGCTATGCATCAAAGGCCCGGGGCTAGGGCAGCAAAATTTTAGGGACAGTATGCCACTAGCCGCATCCTTAAGGAGCACTGGGGATTCAAAGCTCCCCAGTGCTCCTGTGCTTGAGGGTGCATGCTCTACAGAGCCGGGCGAGGACCATGCATCATCAGGAAGAGGGGGGGTGCGAGCAAGATGTGGCCAGCTCAGGGACCATGTGGTCTTGGGGTGCTGCATTGTGAAATCCGGCCCTGCATGAGCTGAAGGGAGTGCAGAGATGTACAACTAAACTGGTTAAAGGGATGGAATATTTAAACCATCTGGGAAGACTGTAATGGTTGTGGTTGTTCTCTCTGGAAAAAAGATGCAGGGGAACATGAGAGAGGCCACACCTTTAGACTTGAGTAACTGAACTTTCATTTGAAGCTGTTGTCCGCAGTGAGGGCCGTGAGGTTACGGACTTCCCTGCTGGGTTTATTTGAACAATTTTTTTGTACCTACAGAAAATTCAAGGCCATAATGCCAAATTCTTTTTTTTTTTAATCTTGTTTAATCTGATTAGTGCAAGGTTTTGTGACATGACTTCTAAGGGGTATTGGAATTGGAAGGCAACCAGATGAAAGAATGGTGAGGACAATCAGGTGCAAAAATCAAAACTAAACACTGTTGTATCAGATACAATAAATTTATTCACATGCCTTGTGCTACATACTTGCATATAAGCATGAGCATAAAGGAAAATACTTTACAGAAAAACAAACTTGTAGGGTGAACAGACTTAGAACTGAAGTTAATACATTTTAAATGATCTATACAACACTAAAATACGTTGTTGAGCTTAAATTACCATAAAATCTTTGATTACAAGGCTGGCATGTTCTAAATAATTAACAGAAGAACTCTGTATTATGCAGCAAACGGTTGGCTGCCTTTAGACCACCCACTTAACTAGCTTGAGGGATAAAACAGCACAGTTGTTGCCATGTTTGTCCCTTTCAGTACAGAATAGATATGGCTTGTTAGCATTTTTTTCCATGCACACTTATAATCAGTGGCAAGTGCGTGTTTGATTCTCTGTAACCAATCACATGCTTGCTTTCAAAGAAGTGACTGGCAAATGTTGCCTGCTCAGCTTCATTATTATAACTATTAATAGAAATTTTGACTCTTATCACCAGTCCAGGTTTTCCTGGCCCATGAAGGAATTAATGAGGGTATATATTCTTGATTTTTTTAATACTAAAATGAACCTTGATACTTTAAAACAGCATATTACAAAGAAAATAAATCAGTAGTGCCTAAATATTACAGTTAAGAGTAGTGGAGTCTGCTAATGTTACAGTATATGTTATAACTGCAGTAACTGGAATTAAGTATTTTTATCACAGGAAAACACACTTATATTTTAGTTGCAGTTCTGAGCCAAGATAAATACAATATTCAGCAACTGATGACACAAATGTTGATAATATATTTAAAACTAAGCATTTAACACGTTTCTCTAGACTGGCAAATAGGAGTTATCAATTACTTAGTACAGTACAGGGACCACATCTAAAAACATTTCTAAACTTTACAGGGCTTGGCAGAGCTACTTAATACACAAGCTCACATTAGTTTCGTCCCCAGTGTTGTTTTATAATCTAAATCCCTAAATTCACACAACATATATAGAATACAATGTTTTTTCCATTCATAGCCAGTTAACCTGCTTGTATTTCGTAGAAGCATCAGCGAAAATGGAAGTATTATGTGGATGCTTAAGAAAATGGGGAACATTACATTTGAACTGCATTTATATATTGTGGGTCATTGCAGGGCCACTCTTACTTTTCCTCAGGCACCAGTTGGCCACAACTCACCTTCATCTTTATTTCGCCTCTACTAAAAGCTAAGAGAATGATTCCTATTGATGCCTGTTAATGCACACCCCACCCTCCTAAACAGGTTAAGATTAAGGAGGTCATAGGAGACCCAGTACCAGATTAATACATTACTGTAAATGAAGGCTGCGTGTTACTTCTCATTTGAGCCTAAGGACATCCAATTGCTGAGTTAATGGAATTTTAACATTGCTACTACATTGCTACTAATCTTACACCTTAATGAGCACATAAGATTATTAACGAGATATAATATCAGGCGTAACAAATAGCACAATATATTTCCTATTTTAAAATGTTAAAAACCATTCCTAAATTAGTTATATTTAGGAAACATTATATTTAGGAAGGTAAAATGAGCAATACGAATACTTAACAAGAATTGGTTAAATTCCAGAAAAGGATTGACTAGATGGGCACAGGGGCAGATATAGTCATGGTAAATGGGTATTTGAAACTTACAGAGACCAGCATTTATTCAAATTATAATAATTACAATCCTTTCTTTATTTGAGGTATCAGGAAAGAGAGTGTGAGATTTCCCCTTCAGCTATTTAGATGGAAAGGGGACAATTATACAAATTCATTTTACTATATATAACTCAACATAACACTGCATTTTTTTAGTAAAGACCCCTGGCCTGGGGTCTGAGTTAAGAAATAATTATTAAAAGTAGTGATGGGCGATTTTATTCACCAGGCATTGATTCACAGCAAATTGCCACACTTTGCAACCCACGAATGTTTTCGTGAAATTCGAGACAAAAAAAAATTGACGCTCGTCAGAATTATCGCATGCATACAAATTGTTGCACGTCAATATTATTGTTGACTTTAATGCATTTGGACAAAAGTGTTGCGTGTATAACAATCTCCGCTCGCGTCAAATTTGTCGCACATCAAAATTATTTTAGTACCCATTGACTTCAATGTGTTTCACAAATTTTTTGCTGTTTCACAAATTCTTCCAGAGTTTCGTGAATTTTTCAGCGAAACGGGACAGATTCGCCCATCACTAATTATGAGTGTCAAAATCAAATTAGGACCCCTCAGTGATTAACCCTTCCTTCTCCTTTAACTTGCTCAAATGACGTTGCCTGTTGAAACTTAAAAAGTCTGTTTCATGTCTTCTAATTATCATGTCGTCCTTTTCATTAACATGTATTTGATTAAATCAACCTATTTATTGTCTTGAAAATAAATGGTTCATAATCTAAAAGCCAATGTGAAAGCATAAAAAGGCAAATTCTACATCTTTACATACGGATTACACTAGTGCTGGAGTAACTGGTCTCAAATGGCCGACAGGTATCTCATTTGGTTTCTGCTCAGTAATTAGACTAGAAAAAGATTGTTAAACTAATCAAGGACATCACAGGACAACCAATACAAGTCAAACCTGCCTTTGTCCTTTTAATCAATCGCTGTCTATCCAATATATCAAAGTTTCTCTGCCAGACTGCATGCTGTTGTTAAACTGTTTTAAAAAGCTGTGATGTACTTTACTTTCTCAAAAATGTTAAAAAAATAAAAACCTGAATCATGCATATCATAAAAATCCATAACATTTTACTGATTAATTACTATTTTTGACATACAAAATACTGACCAAATATACTTCTTCTTTTTTACTGTTTATCTTATTTTCTACGTTCCCATAGATACATTTTATACTAGTGTTTGTCTCCTGCCTTATTTGAAGCCAGAAAAATATATCATGCTATAGATACAATAAACAAGAATATTGATCACATAATACCCACATTAAACAGTGAAACCCCTTTGCTCACAGACAGAGCACCTCTTGAAGTAATGATTTTATTTGCAATAGAAGAATAGTGAAAGGTATTTCAGTATTGAAAGTGTTATAAGCACAGGGGCACAGCTGTGCTCTAACATCCACTGGATATCTTACCAGACCTTTTTTTGTGTTATTAAATGTATTAAAGATATATTGTAGTTTTGCAGCGTACCTCAATGCAGGTTTAATAGTGATGATCTCATTTATGACACAGGAACAAGTAAAAAACCCAGGCACAAAACACTAGGCTATTTATCAATAGTGCATAAGTTGCACCTACCTGGAACACATTTTTACAGCATGCCTGGAGTGGTGGTATATGGGCAGCAACGCACCACTGTTACCAGGGGTGGCAAAAATGCTGCTCCTGGTAAATTTAAGAAAGTTGACTCTTCTAGCACAGAGAGTGCTTCTCTGTGCAAGCACCCTGGAGCCAACGAACCTCCCTAGATCCCCTGCGTTGCCAAACAAAGGGGAGGGGCACCATTAAAGCTTGGCAAGTGCAAGTACTTTGCAAGTCTTGTGTTTGATTTTGACCAATTAGAAATAGACCTGACATTAAATGAGCACTACAGTCTTTACCATGTTTCTTGGATATCACTAGGTTATAATGTTTTCTGTATCTACTAATAAAAGAATAAAATTACTTCTTGTGGGAACTGAGTTCTCAGAAGACAAAGGGAGGAATTCACAAAGTGTCAGTAAGTACAAAGCTCTTTTAAGTGTCAGTTTCCAAACTGTAAAATTGTGGTAAGCTCAACAAATTCACAAAAGGTATCTTAGTTTATGTATTTGTCATAGTACTGCCAAATTTTAAAAAGAGCTGGATACATAATTAAAAAAAACTGTCATTATTGTGCTGTGAAAATGTTGTTGGTGCACCAAAAATGTTTCTCTATACAGACTTAAGCAAATTCTCCTATCATCCTTTTTCCCCAACATTTTCATTATGGTGTAGTAGTGGGTATGGCAAATTCTCAAAAAGGTTGTACATACAATACAAAAATAGTGACGCTCAGCTTTTAACAATGGTTTTGAAAATTGCCAGTAGAGATGGAATAAATGACAGAACATTGGTCTGTGAATAAGTTGCCACACATAGAACACTTTTAGGACATTTCCTTTAACAACATTTTGATGAATCCCCCCCATACAGTTGATCAAGGAGAATCACAATCAGATTTGGTGCTGTTCTTAGTTTCTTATGTATGTACATTTTAATGGATTTCTCAATTAGAAAAAAGTTCTGTGATCTCTAGCATGGTAACTATCTTATACCACAGTTTTGCCTGTTCTTGGCACTAAGATGCCATAGGCGATGTGTTATTATTTGTCTGTTTGCTCATTTCTCTTCAGAAAGTCTATTTAGTTTAATCTCTACTCTCATTTTTAGGTAAGTGAAGATTTCAAGCATAATTGCCTTTAATTAGATTAGTCCACAAACAGTTTTGTTCTAAACTTTACAATATACAGTTAAATATGTTTTAACTCTGGCATGAAGTATATGCTATAATATATCTCAATTAATACAGAGCTTCTGGCATGAATCCAGACTGGGAAGAAGCACAACCATATAAAGAAATTAAGTTAGAAACAGCAATTGAAGTCGAAGCTCTTGAAGACTCTTATCTAGTAGTTCTTTCAGATCAAATCTATAGTACCCTGCAAAGAACTTGACTATGGATGCACCTTTATTACAAGTATATGCTATTGTGGCTATAACTTAATATATATCTTATTCTCTACGAAAGGGAAAAGTCAAGTAGGCACATTTTAATTATAATTTAATGCTTAAGTTCAAGTTTGATAGGTCCTCATCTTTTCATACAGCCTATGGTGGGAATGATGGAACTCAGTGTAAGACACTTATCCATGGCAAATAATTGTCCAACAACAAGTCCAAAGAAAGATTTTCTTACCTCTGTTGTTTATGTTGTACAGCCACATTTAACAAAAAATTCTAATCTGCACTAGAATTTCATTGTATATTTTATTTTGCTGGGAAAAAAACACTTTTTACATAAAATTGTGAGAAAAAACACCAATGGCAGTATCTTTTTTCTGTTTCACCAGAAAAAAAATTTGTTCCAGAAAAATGCTAACAACACATTCATCTTCTATGCATTTTACACTAAGGAGGTTATTTATTAATATCCAATTTTTTCTAATTGTTTTATTAAAACCACTTCGACCAAACTCCCATCCACAATTTTACCTTATTTATCAATAAATTAACGAGAAAAAATCTGGTGCTGCAAGATTTTTTTTCGGATCATTGTACGAAACCCTGCGCAGATCATGATGGAGTGATTAAGATGAAGTATTTTTTGATTCTGACTTTTAGCAGCCTTTAGGTATAATAAATCTCAAAATATCTGAGGGTCTTTTTTTCATGAAAAAATTGTGTTTTCCCCTTTCAAACTCCAACCAGAAAAAATCAAATTTTAGTAAATAAACCCCTAAATGTGGTGGAAAAAAACAATTTACTTTACTGCATTTGGTGCAATTTTAACAGTTTCACTATTTTTTTAGGAAAGTGAACAGGGCAGTTTCACTTTTTACTAATTATTAAATATGTACCGAATGCAGGATTCGGTTTGGGAATCAGACTTGGGCAAATCTAAGTGCAGGACTGAACCAGGACTGTATCAGGTCACATAAAGGGATAAGTTACTCTAGGGGGCACATTTACTTAGGGTCGAATATCGAGGGTTAATTAACCCTCGATATTCGACTGTCGAAGTTAAATCCTTCGACTTCGAATATCGAAGTCGAAGGATTTAGCAATATTCGTTCGATTTCATCGATTTCATTTAAAAGGATTTTAAGTCGAAGTCGTAGTGATGCATGCTTTTAAGGCTTTCACGTTAGCTGGGTCAGCCGAATCATTTATAAGGTACAAGGAGGCCAATAAATCATGCAAAGAAGCTATAAGGCAAGCTAAAATTTATATAGAAAAGGATATTGCAGCAAGCAGTAAAAAAAATCCAAAATTATTTTTTAAATATGTTAATAGTAAAAAAATGAAGCAGGAAGGGGTGGGACCCTTACTATCAGAGGGGGGTCAACTGATCTGTATCCTGTTTGTTTGATTACCCGTGTTTGACCCAGCCTGTTCTTGACTACTCTGCATTCTGTATCCTGACCCTTGCCTGCCTCGACCCAGCCTGTCTGACCATCCTTCTGCCTAATCCTTTTGTACCGTGACCTTCGGCCCAAAAGACTTTGCTTACAGCCGTGCCCCTTTGCTAGCCAGAACATCTCGCCTTGTACCCCTCATTAAATCCAGGTGGCACCCAAGTAAGCTGAGGGCTCCTCCCGAAGCCCAACGGTGGTCACACTACTGGTGAAGCCGAGCTGAGACCAGGGTGCTTGTCACTTGTTCTGGTATTGGGTGCCGGTTGTGACAGAACATTTTCTAATTGGACCAGTGTTGTTAGTGGAGTACCGCAGGGCTCTGTACTAGGTCCCTTGCTTTTCAACTTGTTTATTAATGACCTGGAGGTGGGCATTGAAAGTTCTGTTTCTATTTTTGCAGATGATACTAAATTGTGCAGAACTATAGGTTCCATGCAGGATGCTGCCACTTTGCAGAGTGATTTGTCTAAGTTGGAAAATTGGGCAGCAAACTGGAAAATGAGGTTCAATGTTGATAAAAGCAAGGTTAAGCACTTTGGCAAATACACTAAATGGCAGTGTTTTGGGAGTTTCCTTAAATGAGAAGGATCTAGGGGTTTTTGTAGATAACAAGTTGTCTAATTCTGAGCAGTGTCATTCTGTGGCAAATACTAAAGCAAATAAAGTTCTGTCTTGCATAAAAAAGGGCATTAACTCAAGGGATGAAAACATAATTATGCCTCTTCATAGGTCCCTGGTAAGGCCTCATCTGGAGTATGCAGTGCCGTTTTGGACTCCAGTCCTTAAGAGGGATATAAATGAGCTGGAGAGAGTGCAGAGACGTGCAACTAAATTGGTTAGAGGGATGGGAGACTGGGTAGACTGTCAAGGTTGTGGTTGTTTTCTCTGGAAAAAAGGCGCTTGCGAGGGGACATGATTACACTTTACAAGTACATTAGAGGACATTATAGACAAATGGCAGGGGACCGTTTTACCCATAAAGAGGATCTCTGCACCAGACCCGGCCACTCCTTTAGACTAGAAGAAAAGAACTTTCATTTGAAGCAACGTAGGGGGTTCTTCACAGTCAGGACAGCGAGGTTGTGGAATGCACTGCCGGGTGATGTTGTGATGGCTGATTCAGTTAATGCCTTTAAGAATGGCTTGGATTTTTTGGACAGACATAATATCAAAGGCTAAGCTCTATAGTTAGTATAGGTATGGGTATATAGAATTTAATTAAAAGTAGGGAGGGGTGTCTGTATGGATGCAGGGTTTTCATTTGGAGGGGTTGAACTTGATGGACTTTGTCTTTTTTTTTAACTATGTAACTATGTAACTATGTCTATGTGGTGTGTTTGGTGGTCTTAATTACTGGTTAGATTTAATTCTGCAGAAGGAAGAGTGGTATGAGTTCAAATCATTCTTTGTAAAGAAGCTAACTAAAGAGAATATTAGGAAAGAAGGACCCATTAACACTGCACCATCCCATTCCTTAGCAGTGACCAACCAGTGTTAAATAAACCAGTGTTAAATAAAATATAACCTTTATTAAAAAGATTAAACAAATTATTTCCATCAAATAAATATTAAAACCCTAGTAGGCAGTAGTGTATAGACTCCCCTAATAAACCACTATTTGCCAGAGTTTTGAGTATATCATATGTCCAATATATCCAGGATTGGCAGCACATGTTCCCCACAAAAACTATTGGTAAATAGTGGCTCTCTATTACTTCCCAACTCTCCACCCAAATTTTCTTCCACGTTAGATCTCTGATTTTAAACATTTTTGGTGAGCATACTTTGTTTTAATCTACTTAATAAAGGTTATATGGAATTTTACACTGGGTAGTCAGTGCTAAGGAATGGGATGGTGCAGTGTTTATGGGTCATACTTTCAAACTCTGTTTCTATATATTATGTTATATTGACCCTGTATGTTCATATGTTGTGGAAGGTGCTCCCTGCTGCACTCTTTGATTCAATTTAAAGAGAATATTAATACACGGAGAGTTATACCATTTGTTTGATAGTCTCTGAGATGCAGTTCTGATGGATTATAATACTATTACTTTTTTCATAAGCAAATCAGTATGGTCATTGAGCATTTCACCCATTAAGCCACAATATGTCAGCCAGTCCTATTACATAAATAAATGCTTATTTGTGTTGTTCTAAGACAACCTTTCTGTGACTTTGCATTACTTTATGCATGAACTGATGCTGACCTTTACAAACAATACCCTTCTGACCTAATGCTTCATCTACGCTTATGCAGAATTTTTCACAGGAATGAGCTGATGTTATTAAACACGATATATCTTTAGGAGATTCTATCCTTATTCCATTCAGATACTGCAAATAATTTGTCTTGCAAACAGACTTTATTGTAATGTTTTATTAAGAAAAATTGCACATGGTTCCTCTACTTTAGTGTACTGAGTGGGCAGCATAAAGTAAGATCTTTAAAATGATAATTCCACCACCTCATACTCCAGCATGGGGAGGCCTATTTATCAAAATTCAAATTTGTGAGGTTTAGAGTTTTCTTCTACTTCAAATAAACTCACACAGTGGCGTAACTAGAGGAAGCACACCCGGCAATCGGGAAAAGGGGGGCCCAGACCACAGGGTCTACTTCCTCTATAGCAGCTCTCTTTCCTGGAAACTTGAGGGCCCCCTGCAAAAAGTAGATGTTCTAACACGACAGCTTGTTCATGTCATAGAGTCCGATTAAGCCTGGTCACCTCAGTGTGTTCACACCAGCACATGGGCCGGGCAAGTTTTTCCACGGGGAGATCCGGTGCCAGGTTGGTATGCAACTTGAATGCTTGCTTATTTATGAAAAAATCTGAATGCAAAAAAACTTGATGTAATACACTCGTAAAAGTTTATTGGCTTAAAAAAACTCAAATTAAAACACAAATGAAAAGGATGGCTTGAATTTTATCTAGGACAAACTCTCACTGACTTTTACATGAACTTGCCAGCTTTTAGATGCAGATTTTTTTTACATTCAAGAGTTAGAGGTTTTTTTTTTTTGCTTAATAAATACGAGACATTTGAGTTTTTGTAAATATAATTAAAATGTGTGCATTTTTGTTAAAAAAATTGAATAGTGGCAAAAATTATAATACAAACCTTGAAAAATCACCCCAATATGTTGTATTTACACCATTGCACCACAGAGGGACTCAACCATTGTGGTGTGCGGTATCACTCTGCTCTATGCAGGGTTGGTCTGGGTGGTTGCTTCTTCAGGGTCCGCCTCCAACCCCCCCCCCCCATCGTGCGGGTGAAGATCTGGACCGGAGGCCCATCGGGTTTTCCGACCCTGGCCCTATGAGATGCCACTTTCAGGTGCAAAGGAACCAGTTTTTGGCAGCTTTCTCCTTTATGTTAAATGCATATGGACTTTTGCTTCATTTCTTAGGCATAATTAAACACATATTTATTTATTTTTTCATATGTCATGTGCTAATGGACTTGAGGTTGAAGCAAGGCATTATGTTAGGGGTCAAAATGCATTGGGTATTATCAGTGCTGTAACTAGACCTTACTGGGCCCCACAGCAAATTTAATTTAGGGCCCCCAATATATTGATAAGTTGCCATTTTGTTCCAATTTATATTAAAATTGCTCATTAGGGACCCCTATACTCCTGGGCCCCCTGCTTCCTCTGTAGTTACACAACTGGGTATTATGTAAATAAATATTTTCTTGTCTATTTGTATTTTGAGTGCAATGCTTTTCCTTATTTGGGAACACTTGGGGATCTTATTTGCCTTAAATGATTAAGGTGCTATACAACTGGGAGGTTGATGCCTCAGTCTGGATTATGTAATTTAGGAGATGTAATTATGCAAATTGGTAACTTTCCCATTTAAATCATCTCTAAAACATTTACTTTTAAACTAAATTAAATATTTAGGACAGGCCTCAGATCACTATGATGTTCCCACAATTATTGCTGTATAATTTGAAATAAAACAATTGCTTACGTTGCACTGACATAAAGTTTCTTTCAAATCATAGGGTCTACAGACCAAGTGGGCTAGTTAATCTTTATAATGCCTATAAATTAACATTTTTTCATCTTTTGTAAAGCAGACCACCCTGAGTTACTGGGTTTTTTTTTGGCTGCAAAGTAGACTATAATTAGTCTTTGTACTTTTTGTTGTTTTCATTTCTACATTTATATGAACATGCCTAGATGTAATATGTAGCAAGTTTAGGATGACTGCACCTATCTATTTTATGACGTAGTGAGGTTTATATATAATTGTGTAGGGACATGTGACAATGCAACCTCCCTAAGTGCATACTGTGCCCTGTGATTGGTTCATTGTATAAAAGGCTTATAATGGTTATAATGTAGCTAAGAACAACATCAAAGAATGTTTCTCATTGTTTTTTCACTCTTGGGCATTTATATTCTCACATTTTTTTCCAATGTTAAAACCAATTAGAAAACTTTTCTGGCATTGCATGAAAATCCCATAGACTTTAATCACTTTAACTCAAGAATTGTCAACAGCTCTTAAATTCTCAAGTAATTGTTGTTCTTGAAAGATTTCCACTCAAACATGGGCAGGTTTGGACACCTAAATTCTTTTCAGCGAGAAGACCCAAGAAAATGTTATAAACAGCACAAAAAAAAATCTTGATCTGCCAAAGAAAAGTGATTATTTGCATCTAGACTGAAATTTATTTTCAAATCTACCTTTGATAAACCTGCCCATGCTTGGTAATAGTAGTGTGACATAAGCAATGGGAATCTGTGGGTCAAAATGTAATTGGGTAGGGAATTTCCCAATCAAGCAGCACTACACATAGGGGCAAATGAATATTAAAGAACCCAGTGGGTTAGGGTGTGCTTTTTTTCTTGATTTTTGAACTTGAGACACTTATGTTACAGCTCACACCCTCATTTACTGCCTATAGGTTCTATATAGGGATCCTAAACTATTTCCAGCACACAAACCACTGGTAATAGCAAAGGACTTTGGATTAGCTAATACTATAAATTTCTCAAACCTGCCCTTGCCAATATATGAACTCTTAGGGGCAGATTCGCTAAACGGTGAATTGTAGCCAGTGACCGATTTTCACACATCAAACCACGTCGCCAGGTGCAAATTCGCTACTTCTACGCTAAATTAAATTAACTTTTCGCTAGCGTTACTGTGGCAGTACAATCATTACATAGTGAAGATGCGCTAGCGTATGTGCCTAGTGAAAATTTGCAAGTGATCTTGCGCTTAGGTCAATTTGCATACAGCAAGTAATTTAAAGTTGTATAAGGGTCTTTATTATAAACGCTGGTGCAAATACTTGAAGTTACCACTTTTACTTATAAATGTCCAGGGAACCTTAATAAAGACAAGAGAGTTAATATAATGCCCTACACATGAGCCCACAGTAAAATGAATGTTCCATATGTTATGAAATGTCTGGAGAAAACCAGTTACCCAACAAAATGTTTGTCAGGACTTTTGCAGGCAAGTCGCCAGCATTTTTGGAACTTTGATGCATTTCGGCACACAGGATATGATGTAAGTGACAGAAGATTGAGGAAGATCTAGCTTCTTTTTAGCAGTTTGCCTGGTCTGAGGTGGCAAAGTCAATGTGCGAATGAACGATAGCGACGGTCTCTTTCGCTAGCGAATTGGCTCCTGCGCTTGTTAGTGAACTGGCAATGTCGCTGTGGATGGTTACGCTGGTGAAAAGTCGATAGCGTTAGCCACTTCGCCCTTTAGTGAATCTGCCCCTTAGTACTCCATGTTACAAACTTTACAACCCAAAGAACTGACATGATTTCAAGCATTTTCCCTGTATAGCCAATTTTTCGTAAAGCAAAACGGCTCAGATTTGCCCATCATGCCAGAACTCCACAGCTACTGCTGCTGCTTACTTGTATATTGTTTTAATGGGCACATTTATTAAAGGGTGAATGTCCAGTTGATGGTGCATTCGGAAGGGCTAATGCAAGGGTATATGGCAACAGATAATTACAGTTAATAAGGTAAGTTACATGAATCAATCAGTGCTGGGGTTATGCTTTCACATTCATATTGAATCCAAGTGTTTTTTATTATTAAAGACCCTTTCCAAATTTCTGCTTTTACTCTTCTTCTTCTTAATAGTGTTTTGATTATTTTATAGAGTTTCCTATTGATCCCCAAAGAAAGGAAATTTCTCAGCCTTGCTTTAAATTTATATTCATTTTAGAGATGCATAGATTGGATTCAAGAGAATATTCTGGCCCAGTGTCACAGAAGAAAGAGCATTATCCTGATATATTACCCTATAATTCACCGTGTTTGGAAATCTGTGCTTTGCATACTTTAGGAATTCTTCGCCTTTTAAACACTCTGAGTTGTCAGCTTGAGTTTCTGGTGATTTCTGGCTCAAGGTTATCAAAAGGTTAATAACTTTACCAATCACAGAAATGTGGTGCCAACTTAAATATTTATGTATGCAAATCAGCAAGCGCATTTCCTCTTTTTTTAAGCTCTTATTTTGCCATTCTGCATCTGTCTCGTACGGCTGCTTCTGAAGTGCCTCACTATAAAATTTAAATGTGAGCTATCTCTTCAGAAGACATATACCACACTGACCATCTGCTGTGTGGCCATAAAAGTTTATTTTCTCTCATTTCAAAGATTCTAGATAGCAGGCAACCGAGTGCTCTTCCAGAACGATGTGTTAAATATGAAAATTTTATACAATAAAGAACCTTTACAAATAGAAGTATGTTTTTATAAGGGATAAATTCCCCTAACAATAGTTAAGATAAGATGAAACAGGGGATGTAGCTATTGATTAAAACTAGCTAAACTCCCAGAGATCAGCTCCTTATCCAGTTTCTCACAAGCTTTCAACAGGGAGGGCTGATGGCTATCTTTTGAAATTGATGTCAGCCATCAGATTCTCAAAGCAATGTTTTATAGAAGAAAGTAGTGTAAGGACATAGGTCCTGATGCAGTGATTACAAAACATAACTTAACTGTCCACTAGTATCTTATGCATGTTCAATTTGCACCTATAATAAAAACCCTGACTTTTGCAAGTACTTAGTTGAGACGGAGGTTTTAGACATATTTTGCTAGTACAGTTATAACATCTATTATCCAGAATGCGGATAGGTTTTCTGGATAAGGGATCTTTCTGTAATTTGGATTTCCATAGCTTAAGTCGATTAAAATAATTTAAATATTAAATAAGCCCAATAGGACTGTTTTGTCTCCAATATGGATTCATGCAGCTTAATTACCATCAAGTACAAGGTACTGTTTTATTATTGCAGAGAAAAAGAAAGTCACTTTTAAAAAATTAGAATTAAAATGGAGTCTATCAGAAATGGCCTTCCCATAAAGCTGAGCTTCTGAATAATAGATTTCCAGATAATGGATCCTTTACTTGTATATGCCAATAAAGGCAAGCTGTAGATGATTGTAATTAGCTGATTAGAGCCCGCGGCAAATGTGGAAGAATGCACAGTACAATTGCCGCAGCTGTATTGCACATCTCATCTGGCAGCAAAAGACCTGTAGAGCAGTGATCCCCAACCAGCAGCTTGTGAGCAAAATGGTGCTCACTAACCACTTGGATGTTACTGTTAGTGGCTTCAGAGCAGGTACTTATTTTTTTATTTTGGTTTTAGTTGTATAAAAACCAGGTGTTTTGCCAAACAGAGTCTCCTGTAGGCTGACAGTCCACATAAAGGTTACCAAATAGCCAGTCACAGCACCTATTTTGCAGCACCCAGGAACTGTTTTCATGCTTGTGTTGTTCCCCAACTCATTTAAATGCATTGGCCAGGTAGTGCAATGGGGACCACTGTTTTTATGTAAAAATACATTAATCCTTCACCTATTTTCTGGAGGACTGGGATTCTCCATTATGGTTGCCACCTGGCCGGTATTTCACTGGGACCAAGGCCGGGTCTGGAATTTACTGGAAATGTAGCTGCTGATAAATTTGAAATCTCTAGTCAATCTGCTTCCGGTCTGCCTTCAATCCACCCTCCAGCTCGCCCCTTTCTTCCCTTTCTGCCTACAACACTTACCAAATTTCCTTCTGATTCCACACTCCATCACTCAGTCACAGCTACGCCCTTGTGACATCACTGTCCCAATAGTTTACATCACAATCCTTCCCCTTCTGTACCTGCCCTCCACCCTGGCTGGTAAAGCTTTCCTAAAAAGATGTTCTGAAATACCCTTCCTCCTGTCCTGAAATACATGCTTCCAAACATGTTAGAGGGAGGGATTTCAGAGTTGGCAAGGAAATATAATGGTAGCGGCTGAGGAAGAGTTAATTTTTTAACACAAACAAATAGTGAGAATTATTATTTATAACTCATTTCTTCAAATAAAAGAGAACATATCCGTGCCCTTTAATAAATGGTTTCTGAATGTTATGAGGGGTCCTGTATAACATGATTACCCCTGTTTGGTGATTTTTAGGTTATCATATTAATAGAGGATTAATTCATAACAGGGTTACAGTATTGAGCAGCTTTTTTTTTATTTTGTATAATTAAATAACCCACCTTATAAAGTGTTTGTTCAGTATGGGCGCATAAGGACATGTTTAGAAAAGTGTGAAAACAGAACATGTCACAGTTCACCAAAGGGATATTTCACAGCTCTTGTTTGACTTGTATACAGGGGTTGTAGGTAGTGTCTTCTAATTAACAGTTTTAATTAAATTTATGGGGGTATATTTATCAAAGAGTGAAGTTAATAGTGAAGTTCCGCCACTAGAGTGTGATTCCGCCACTCTTCATTCATTTCTATGGGATTTTTATAGGCATATTTATCAAAGGGTGAACTTTCACTTTCACCCATTGATAAATACGCCTTTCAAAATCCCATAGAAATTAATTGAGAGCTGCGGAATTTTACTCTAGTGGCGGAACTTCACTCTTTTATAAATTTACCCCTTGGATTCTTTAACATCTGGAGCTATGAATCTGTTTTGTACCCATTTCCTGCAAGTCAAGTCCCAAATCTCTAATAAATGGTGAATTCTTAATCTTCCCTTTATTCATTAAAGGGCAATTCAACCCCAAAACAAAAATTTGTCTAAGGGTAAGTCCACACAGGGTGTTTTGGGGAGATTTGGTCGCCTGGCGACCAATCGCCTTGTTTATGCGGCGACCAATCTCCCCAAACGCCTTCCCTGAATATGCGCCGACTAAAATGAAAAAATACCGGCGCTAATCACACACGTCGGTTCGTTTTCCGAAGTAATCGCCGCGTGTGATTAGCGCCGGTGTTTTTCTTTTTAGCCAACGCATATTCAGGGAAGGCATTTGGGGAGATTGGTCGCCGCAAAAACGAGGCGATTAGTCGCCTGGCGACCAAATCTCCCCAAAATGCCCTGTGTGGCCTGACCCTAATAAAAGAAAAAATTATTCTAAGCAACTTTGCAATATACATTCATTACAAATTTTCTATGGTTTTAAATTTATTTTGATATGTATTCTATATTGTATGCAATCAAAGGCAGTGTTTGTCTGTCCCTTTCCATTTTCTGTCCTGATGGCCAAGACTGTTGATACAATGTAAGACAAGGCAGCTGATTAACAGACCTATCTTTGCTGGGGAACCAAGACTTTTGCAACATTGTTTAAAAAGTAACAACCAGACATTAAGCAAATGCTGCTTTGAAAAGCAATCATTTTTACAAATAACTTTAAAAGCACTGAAAATGCTTAATTAATGTATATTGGAAAATTGCTTAGAATTATGTTTTCTTTTCATTAGGGACATTTTTATTTTGGGGTTGACTTGCCCTTTAAGGAGTTATGTACTAATTTAAAAAAGCTTGTTAGGGAAAAGGTAAGTGGTCTGTTACTAAAGGTGTTGCCACCTATGTCGTGATCAAAAATGGGCAAAAGGGGTCAACTGATTACGAGCAGGCTGATGATGTCAGGGGGAGGCACTGCAATGTCAGTGGGTGTAACACTGATGTTCATTGTGGTGTGGTAATATCATGGGTGGGGCTATGACATCTGACATCCCATGATAAACTGACAAAATTATCGCTTCGCTACAGCCCTTGAAAAGTCAGTCTATACACTTCAAAATGAGATAAAATAATCACAATACAAAAGATTTGTACCTAACCCTGTCTATTGTGATTATGTTGGCTCATTTATATTTTGTCATTTTGACCAGAGGATTGACCCTCCCCAATTTAGCCACCTTCTACATGCACAGGTAAAAGGTCATTTATAAATGCATAACACTCTGCAAATTGCAATATTTTGGTGCAAATTGCAACTTTTTCGGCGCAATATTTGTATCACCACCCTTTCGCAATGCTTCAAAATGAACTTTATTGCATGTGAGTGTGTTCCTGTGCAGCTGGCAATTGCAGTTGCAACCATACTACTCAATGTCTCAATGATTCTGGATTTCTGTACAACATAGTTGCATAGTTAATTTGAGTAAAGACTATAGACCATTAATTTCAGCCCTTTCTGATAACCCACAGCATATATCTAATATGTTGTTGACTATTGATGTAATCCGATGTGGGAACCCTGGACCTGGTCCAAGGTGGTGGTAATTTCAGAATTTCCACATGTCAATGGTCGCACTTACAATTCATCAAGAGTCAGGATAGACCTTTAATAAATAGTAGCAGTTGGGTTACGTTAATAATGAACCACAGTGCCACATCCGGTGCCAAGTTGGCCTTAATAGTGCCTGCCTGGGGGCCATAAGTCACCAAACTAGAAGTCTTAAAATATTTTTATATATCCAAAACATCCACTGACATATTGGCACTTATTGCAATTGATTTAAGATAAATATGGAAGACAAAATAGTATGATCATTCTTTAGACACACACATTAATATATATATATATATATATATATATATATATATATATATATATATATAATCACGAAGAAAAAACCGCACTCACAGGTCTTGTCAATGGTGAAAAAGAAAAAAACTTTTATTTCAACGTTTCGGCGCCATGACTTGGGCCGTCTTCAGGAAGTCACTTCCTGAAGACGGCCCAAGTCATGGCGCCGAAACGTTGAAATAAAAGTTTTTTTCTTATTCACCATTGACAAGACCTGTGAGTGCGGTTTTTTCTTCGTGATTGTTATGCTATGCTATAACCAGCACCCAGGCAATTATCCATGAGGATCAAGAGTGCAACACTGTGGACTTTTATATATATATATATATATATATATATATATATATATATATATATATATATATATATATACACACACATATATGCACAGCGGGATATACTGTAAATATGATGGTCAGTTTTCCCTTTTTTAAAACTAGAGCATAGTCACTTCCTGAAGACGGCCCATGTCATGGCGCCGAAACGTTGAAATAAAAGTTTTTTTCTTTTTCACCATTGACAAGACCTGTGAGTGCGGTTTTTTCTTCGTGATTGTTATGCTATAACCAGCACCCAGGCAATTATCCATGAGGATCAAGAGTGCAACACTGTGGACTTTTATATATATATATATATATATATATATATATATATATATATATATATATATATATATACACACACATATATGCACAGCGGGATATACTGTAAATATGATGGTCAGTTTTCCCTTTTTTAAAACTAGAGCATATATTGCTGCTTTAACACTGGAGAGGAGAATATGAAATTTCCATTGTATTCCAAAAGCTGTGTAAATATTTGGAAACAAGTTAATCTTTTAGCATCATCCATGCCAAGGGAAGCAATTTTACCAGCTGCTTAATGAAGCTCCTTGGGTAGGCATGCCAGGCTAACTCTGTCAGTCATAAGACAATATACCACATGCGTTTTGTACTCATTCCAGGATAATAGCTACGGTAATGTCTTGAGTTCAAATCAAAATCCATGTCTGCATTCAAGGCTTAAGCTTTCTTTGTTTAGCTAAGCTTTTCTCTCTTGATACCCGCAAAGGTGAGATCTTGCTAAGCTACCTGTTTCAGAAATATATTAAAGAGAAAGAATTTAACCACGCAATCCTTTCATAATTCCACAGAGAAATAAATAAAAGTGTAGACCAAATCAAAAGTATGAAAATTGGTATTTTATCAGCAAGCATTAAAACAGTAGTCTAACAAACGCCTTGAATACACAGAAGAAAGAAGAATTATCCAGACCTAGGATCACACTTAATGCAGTAGCGTTAAAGATTTTTCCACAGAAAGAGTAAACCAATTGCTTTGGCTATGCCCTCTTATTGTTATCCTTTAATCCTATAGGGCTGATAAGTTTTGCAGAGCTTTTACAGAGATTATATTTAATTCACATCATATCCCTGCCCCAGTGGAATTTATAGTCTAAGGTCACTTGGGCCAGTTTTATCAGGGCCAATTTATCAGGGGACAATTAACCTTCCAGGAAGTTTTTAGAGTACCTTGAGGAAGCCCACACAGACACAGAAAGGACATTCAAACACATTACAGATACAGTGCTACCTGGAACTCAGAACTGGAAGTCAACAGTGCTAAACATTGTGCTGCCTCCTTAGTATTTCGCACCAAATAGCCAACACACTTACTTTTCTGAAATAGGTGATACATTTTTTTTTTTTAAAGGTTTTTATTTTTGCTTTTCACAACACAACAACACACACATTAACATGTACAAGCATTGCTATGACAATCCAATAGCAGTTATACATCAAAGCAGGTCATCAAATAGTATAAATACATCTCATAGATCAACAGGTGAGCGAGGGGGGGGGGGTTCTCCGGACTGAGGTCGCTAAATTGTTAAGAATTCTCAAATCTAAGGAGCTGACTCTGGGTTGGCATCCAGCCAGGGGTCCCAGACCTTTTCAAATGTTTGGGGACAACGTCTGGCTATATATGTGAGTTTAATGACAGGCAGTTTATTATTTACTGTATGTACCCATTGTTGGATTGTTGGTGCTTGAGGGCTCATCCACTTCATTGCTACAAGCTTCTTTGCATAAAACTGTTTTTAATAGAATTCTAGTTTTATTCAGGGGGACAACCTCATCCACTAGCCCTAAGGAGGCACATCTCCGGGGTTAGTACTCCCGGTAGGAGGAGCTGGTCTGTAAGATATTTGACCACTTTGGTCCAATACTCGTGGACTGGCGGGCAGGTCCACAACAGGTGGAAGAACCCAGCATCTGGGACCTGACACTTGGGGCATATGGCATTGGGATTCCTGCCCATCACTTTTAGTCTCAGCAGGGTAATATAGGTCCTGTGCATTATTCTATATTGAACCATCTTACCCCTGGTAGAGATCAGGAAGTCATATACTCCCTCTATAGTATCCTCCCACATTGCATTCTAAATGAGGTATATCCACGACCCACTTGCACTTTACCTTCTCAAATGGATTCCCCAGAGCAGGGATCAGGGGTTTGTAGAGGTCAGATATTAACTTTTTGGGGCTAGGGTCCCATAGTCTGCCTTCATACTGTGGAATCGAAGTAGAGACTGACTGTGAGCCAAATTGGGATACAAATGCATGTCGCAGTTGGAGATAGCGATATAGCTGGATCATGGGTTGTTTCAGTTTCTCTTTGAGTTGGGCCAAAGTAGGGAAGGTGTCATTGATTAACAAATCACTTAAGTGTCGGATCCCCAGTTTAGGCCAGTAGTGGAAGTCTGGCAATTGCAATAGGTGCTGAAAGTTTGAGTTCCTCCAATGGGGTATACGGTGAGGGCTTAGGACTGTTTTGGGTCATCATTTTCCGAACTAGAGCCCATATCCTCTGTGGGATTGTCAGTACTGATGGCACCTCAGGGGTGTCTTTACTTTTCCTGTGTGGGGCGTTTCTAATTGCCTCTAGGGAGCCTGCTATAGAGGCATGAAGTGCAGTTAATGTGTTTTCTGAGTCTGGACAGAACCAGATATGTATATACATTAGTTGCAAGGCATAGGAATAGTATCAGAGGTGTGGCAGGGCAAGGCCTCCCTTTTCCTGAGGGGCCATTAGCGACAGCTTGCTGATCCTAGGGGATTTGTGGGCCCATATATAGGGAACTAGGATAGAGTCTATGGGGCAAATTCACTAAGCGCCGAAGCGCCGAACGCTAGCGTCAACTCGCTAGCGTCAATTCGCTAGCGTCAATTCGCTAGCGTTGGGCATTTTCATTACTTCGCAAATTCACTAACGAACGCTGGCGTAGATTCGCTAGTGTTACTTCGCACCCTTACGCCTGACGAATTTTTGCTACGGAAGTAACTACGCAAATTAACTAACGCGCGCAGTGTACTGAACGCTACCTTTTACGCTAGACTTCCTTCGCCACCTCAGACAAGGCGAAGCGCAATAGAGTAGATGGGGATTGCTTAAAGAAAAGTCAAAAATTTTTCTAAGTCCCAAAAAACGCTGGCGTGTTTTCTACATTATGGGTGATAGGCTGAAAAAGATCGAAAAATTGTTTGGGGCTCCCCTCCTTCCCCCCTACATTTCCTGACTCATGGCAACTTACCTATACAGTGGGCACATGTGTAGGGCAAAATAATATTTTTATTTGATGTTTTGAAGGTTTTCTAGGCATTTGTAGTGCTGATACGTATTCCTCCATTGAAATTTGAATTTGGCGCCGTATGCAAATGAACCATCGCTAGTGAAACTTCGCTTCGCTTGGCGAATCAACGCTAGCGCAACTTCGCAAACTTACGCTACCCCTGTGCGCAACTTCGGATTTTAGTGAATTTGCGGAGCGCTGGCGAAACTAAGCCTGGCGAAGTGCGGCGAAGCGCGGCAAAGTTGCGCCTGGCGCAACTTCGAATCTTAGTGAACTTGCCCCATGTGTTTGTGTACCTGTCGGGCAATCCACACTGGGGCATGTTGCATCACATACATATATTTGGGTAAGAAAATAATTTTGAACAGGTTCACCCTGCCCCACACCGTGAGTGGGAGGCGTTCCCATTGACTTGCTTTACTTTTAAATAACTGTGTCGCCGATTCAATATTGTCCGCCACATAATCTTCAACCTTTTTTGGTAACCCCTAGGTATTTAAATTTTGACACCCACATCAGTCCTTGTATTTCCCCTTCAGATCGGGGTGCCTCAATGGAGAAGAGGGAAGATTTGCCCTTCTTCACTACCAGGCCACTGAAAGTACCGAATTGGTCAGTCAATTCTAGAGCCTTTTGCAAAGAGTTCTCAGAATCTGCTAGAAATAGGAGAATGTCATCCGCATAAAGGGCTACCTTTTCTTCCAACCTCCCATACTCGAGCCCAATCACGTTGGGTGATTGACGTAGCATTATGGCTAAGGGCTCTATTGCCAGTGCAAACAGTAGGGGGGAAAGCGGGCATCCCTGTCTAGTTCCATGGGATACGGGCTCTATTGCCAGGGCAAACAGTAGGGGGGAAAGCGGGCATCCCTGTCTAGTTCCACGGGATAACGGGATAAGGGAAACGCTCTAGAGAGAGTGTTATTGACCTGTATATGGGCAGTTGGAGACTGGTAGAGTAACTGAATCCAGTTTATGAAATTGCAACCTATCCCAAAATTCTCTAAAACCTTCCACAAATAGGTCCACTCGACTGAGTCGAATGCCTTGGTGGCATCTAGGAATGCTAGCGTTCTGGTGCCCACATTGTTATGTTTAACTTGGAGGTGGGAGTACAGTCGTCTCAGGTTAATGCCTGTGCTTTTGTTGGGCATGAAGCCTGTTTGGTCTGGATGAACAATCGTAGTTATCACTTTATTTAGGCGCTGGGATCGAATTTTTGCTAAGACTTTTACGTCGTATTGATAAGATAAATGGGACGATAGAAGTCGCAAGATTCAGGATCTTTCCCTTCTTTAAGTATTAGAATTATAGTAGCAGCATAGAAGGATTGAGGAAGTGAACCCATCTCTTTCGCCTCACTAAGTGTGGCATGTAGTTTGGGAGTTAGTTAGTCCCCGAGAAAGCGGTACCAGGCAGCCGGTAGACCGTCTGGTTCAGGGGTTTTCCCTGGGGATAGGCTTCCGATGGCTTCTGCCACTTCACCCAAGGTTATGGGGGCATCTAGATAGGAGGACTCCGCTGGGCTAAGCCTGGGGAAGGTAATGTCTTGCAAATATTGATCTAACACTGGAATAGGAGGTGCGCGTGGAATAGAGATCTTGGTAGTAGTCTGCAAATACTTCTGCAATGTCCTCTGCCTTAGTCATATAACTGCCTAGGTGATACATTTTTAATCTTTCTAACAAATGCTCTTTATAAGGTGCCATGACGTAGGGCAACATTTATTTGCAGGAAATGTCTACCAGGAATGCTCGAGAGAGAGCACCAACCCAGTAACTACAGAGGAAGCAGAACCTGTGGCTGCAGGGGGGCCCAGGAGGTATAGGAAGCCCCACGAGGCCCTAATTAACGAGCAAATTCAACATATATTTGTTAAACAGGACAACCTTTGGATATGATTTTCATAGAAAAAAAGGTTCCCACTTTGCCAATATTTGCCAAACCTGACATCTAGAGAACTCTGTCAATATATAGGGGAAGGGCTGGGTAGGGCCTGATCCCATTGGTTGATGTGGAAGGCAAGGGGCACATAATAATGAAATTAGTGTTCTTTTTTCCACCACAACAGACCAGCAATAAATTTGCTCCTGCTAAAATTATAAATGTTGCCGCAAAGCTATACTGAGCAAAAAATTTTTCTCATCCCTAGCTGTTGCAAACTAAAAAATTGTTTACTACACTGAGAGAAATGAATGACACTATACTTTTCATAAACATGCCCTTGGCATGTTCTAGATTGGTACTAATGTTTAGAACAATTGTTTTACCTGTTGCAACCATTGGTGTTTTTTCACGGTGTGGACAGTGAGGTTGTGGAATACCCTGCTGGATGATGTTGTGTCTTTTCATGCCCTTAATAGAGGCAAGCAGGGGCAGTTATAATATCCAAAGCTATAGTGACACTAAAATCTACCACTAATATAGATACTGGTATACAATCACCAGGGTCACTTAACAGGAAAATAATGCATCCAAAATGTTTATTTCAGTTGCTGAATTGATTTTGTTGAATACTGTCAGCTATCTATCTTTGGCCTAGGATGATTCAAAACTAACCTAAGTTAGTCTTTGTCAACAATAGAATATGATTTGCCAAACTCAATCCTTAACTGAAAGCAGATTATCCTGTAAATATCCCTGCTTATTACCTGGACTGAGCTCTGTTTGCTCTGCTTCTGATCTGTGCCTTTTAGTAGTGTTCTCTGTGCACCTGCTTGTTTATTTTAGTCTGCAGTTTGTCCTCATTTTCATGGGTGAAAAAATATCTAATATCTATAATGTGGGTAACAACGATGCCTAAATATTACTGTATATAAAAGCTAGTACAGCAACTGTAAAGCAAGTTAAGCAGGCAATAAAAGCCCACACACAAGTAAAAAAAAATGAATACTTTGCTTAGAGTTTTGGGAAGAGCAAACTTCTTGACTGCTACAGTTGCAGAAGAAATTCACAGTTCTGTCAGCAGCTCAAATGTTTGTGAATCTGAGCTATAAAATCCAAGACATCATTTTTATGCGGCCCTTGCATTTCACATCAACCATGAGGATGAGAGCCCATCCTAGCTCTCCCCCTGTCTATATAAGAAGCTGTCCAGGCACCATGTTTGGAAGAAAACTGGTAACATTGGTGTCTTTTTTTCCATGAAGAACAGCTGTAGCATAAATGTCTCTAACAAGGTAGGGACATGTATATGCTATTGCAGAGCACACATCACCTTATTTACAATTTAATTTTGACTTCCTATTAACTCCATTGCATGTCAGTTACATTTTATAAATGTTTGGGGTTTTGCACATTTTTTCGCCAAAAACAAAAAAAACAAGATGTAGCAGTTCACTAGTTAGAGTTTGCATGAATGACAGCTTAGTGTAAACTACTGTATGTTTTAATCATCCCTTGAGCTCTTTTCCTCCATTCTCTGTGCCAAGGACCTTTGTAACTAGAAATTAGAGCTTGTGATGGCACATATGAATATTAGTAGGGACAAACTGGACTTGCTCTTTAGAACCAGCAGGGCACTTTATTGCAGGGGATGCTAGGAAGTATTTACACCGGTATGCTAATTTTAAGCTTTAAGTGAGCAGCCTCACAGTTCAGATAATTGACCTGAAGCAGAATGGCAATTTTATGAATTTTATGTAATAGAATATTAGTAAACTATTTGTGTGTAAGGCACTTAATGAAAGCTTTTAACCAGTCTTTTATGGTCTGCCTCAGGAATCTTTTTCCATTGCATTTTTATAATTTTACACCTAAAACATGAAGGTCAGACACAGGTTTCAGATCAATACTAAAAGTAATTGCCTGACACTTATAATTATACTTACTAAAACATACTAATTAACCTCAGTGTAAGTCTTCCAGTATAAAACAAAATCTAATTTTAAAAAAAAAAATGCTATCAAGGAACCCATGTATCATGAATGAAATTGTGTTAAAATGGAGCCAGTTTAAGGTTCCTCCTTTCATAGCAACATGTCAGTAACATAGACAACACATAGGCAATGAGAACATCATGAAATGAGACATGTAAAAACTGCATATCTATAACCATGTCCACTACATATATATATATATATATATATATATATATATATATATATATATATATATATATATATAAAATTATTTTTTTTACAGTAGAACCTCCATTTTACATTTATTAGGGGACCAGAAAAAATGTTATAAAATCCAGGAAAATGTAAAATCAGGGAAATGTATTCCAAAACAACAATGTAAAATGAGGAAAAACTTAAAATCAGGAGATGTAAAATATATATATATGTGTATATATATATATATATATATATATATATATATATATATATATATATATATATATATATATATATATATATATATATATATATATATATACACACTGTATATTTTCCCATTACATTAATGAATGAAGAGTTTGGTTCTACTTTATAATTTTAACTGTCCAAATTCTCTATAAATCTATAGCAAAGTAGTTTTTCTGAATTGTGAAAATTTTCATATATTGCAGTGCATGTTGGATGTCACAACTATGTCCATTTTTTACGTGTGTGTACATTTTTAAAAACTGTGTGCTCAGGTCAAAATAAATACAACATTTACACACAAAATTCCTTTTTATTGTGCAACACAATTTGCTGTGTGTGCTGTTCCAGCTTAGATGAAACATTGGATCTGGCACAAAATTGTATACATTTTATCTCGTGCAATAAAAAATACTGCCACTGTTTGAAAAAATATGTATAGGTCATTAAAGGTAAACTATACCCTACAAACAATGTAGGTCTCTTTAAAAATATATTGCATAAAACAGCTCATACTGTATGTAAAACACTGCTTCAAGTAAATAAACCATTTTCATAATAATATACTTTTTTAGTATTATGTACCATATCACGTGCCATTAAATAGAAAATTGCCATTTTAAAAATAAGGGCCGTCCTCTGGGATCCTAGGATTCATGGTGCACACAAACAAACCATACATGTAAGGTCACATGAGCCAATTAACAGACAGATTTCTGTCTTTTGCTTCCACACTTCTTCCTGTTACAGTTCGAGTTGTAATATTTCTGGTCAGGTGATCTCTGAGGCAGCACAGATGTAAAAGGGCAATATTTTCTTATAATACACAAAAGCTATGAATATCTTTTAAATTATATCCTTATAAACGGTGAGTTCTGGTGTCATCAGTTATAAACGGTGAGTTCTGATATCATTTCTGTCACATGACTCACTAAAATTTGTGTATTATAATAAATAAAGTACCCCCAGTTGCAAAATATGAGGATATTAGAAGTTACCTCGCAGTTCCATGGTCATGAAACTCCTCGGTAACTTATAATATCCTTATATTTTTACAAGAGGGGGTACCTTATTCACTATATATATATATATATATATATATATATATATATATATATATATATATATATATATACCAGTTTGGTAAGATTCTTTAATATGCCACTTGATTTGATATGAGAACATAACTTTAATTTAGCCTTTGCATTATCAACCTCAAGCTTATGTTCCTTTATTCTTTCAGGTAGCTAGAGTAGTGAAAACTCATTCGATACAGCTGAGTGGGTACTTTAATAAAGCTCCTTTGTGCCCAAAGCTGCTAGGACAATTTAATGACATTAAAACAATTTTGTTGAAAACAAAAGGAAACAGTAAGTTATTGCACACAAATGGAGAGCCCTTTTGTACACATGGGATACCATTTTTTTCAAGGCCAACTTTTTTTGGGAGGGATTTCATTAAACTAATATGGGGAGTTCCTTTGCATTCCGTGCCTCACCTCCAAAATCATATACTTTTCCCTAATATGTTACTGTTTTAAGGTCATATAAGTATCTTAGTGAATAATTTTTGAAAAAAAATATTTTACAAAAATGATTTGCAGGCATGTGAAACACAAGAAGCACCATATTTAACATCAGATGATCACTTTTGCAAGGTCTGGAGTAAGTACAGTTCTGATACATGATATGTCAGACTTTCTCTACATACTGTTATGTATGTACTCTACAATACCTGTTATTGGTGATCATAAGTGCAGAACAAAATTACTGGGCATCATCTAGATTCAAAGAAAATATAGTGACATAAATAAATTACATTAAAATGTGGGGACAATTGTGTGTGTAAAAATAAAATACATAACGCTTGGGCCTATGTTTAATTGCAACTAATGCCCCTTGAGCAATGTAATGTGAGTGAGGCTCAAGGCACCACAAACAGGCACCAAAGTGCAAGGGAGCCCTGCACCTCATACCTACTTTGATCAGGAATTAGAAGCAGGGCCATGTATTGTGCCAGTGTACTACAGTTTGAGCCATTTCAGTCACATGTAATTAAAGTGCATTTATTATGTTTGCCAGCTGCACACAAATGTTGACCATTCGCTAATTGTTGTTTCTGCATTTTCTGGCACATAAATAAATCATAAATGTCACATTCTACTTATAGATATGCATATGTAAAATATTAATGGTGCAAAGCTGGCTACTCATCACATAACCTATACATCAACTACTATAAAAAAAACATTTAATTTGTTGCTAGGATTTACTAGTTTTCACTTCTACTCTGTCTTGCCAAAAATGCACCTTTGCTTTAATGAATCTGGCATGACAAAAAAACGCCAATTGACCCCAATGCATTTTGAGTAAGATAAAATGGCCATTGACCCCAATGTGTTTGGCAAAATGTTGTTGAAATTTCATAGAGGCATTGGATATTTTGATGGCTTAAGTTAAAAAAGCTTTTGCATGTCTTTTGATCTTTTGATACTTGAGTTCCTTAAACTGACTGAGAGTGCATGAGAGCCAATACCCCAAATTAGACAGCATTGGACCGCCTGCCATTTGCTGAATCTACCTACAACAGTCTAGCCACAGCAGAATTGTACTTTGTTGTAAACTGATCCCTCTGTGTGTGTCTGATTCTTTTTGTTTACTGCAATACAGCAAGAAATAATTTAGCACAGTGGGAAGATAAAATAGTATCAGAAATAAATCATAGGTTTTGCAGACATGACATAGAAGAACATTTATTAATAAAGCTAGTGTTTACATGTCCCTGTGCCTTCACTACAGCATCCCAGTGTCTACCAGTATTGACAAAACCACTGTGGCTGCTTGATAAATACTGGGTACCAAGCAGAGAATAGTCAGGGATTATCAATAGCAAAGCAGTATAAGAACATCAGCAAAAAATACAGTTGCACCCAGACTTCTGGTTCCTAAAGGTGGCCATACACGGGCAGATAAAGCTGCCGATAATGGTCGTTTGGACCGATTTGACAGCTTATCTGCCCGTGTATGGGGGCTTCCGACGGGTCTTCCCGATCGATATCTGGCCACGATATCGATCGGGAAGGTTTGATTTTTAACTGACCGACCCGTCAGAGCCCCTTGGCGCTTCATAATTCGATTGTTCGGCCATACGGCCGAACGTTCGAATTACCCCCGATATAGCCATGCCGTTAGTGGCATATTGGGGAAAGATCCGCTTGTTTGGCGATGTTGCCAAACGAGCGGATCTTTGAGTCTATGGCCACCTTAAGGTGCAAGAAACAATGCTGGTCATTAATGGTTTGTTGGCAGACACTAGCCATTTTCAGTTTTCAGCAACTATTAAGCTGTCAATTTGCACTACCACTAGTGTCCACTACCACTAGGGTCTCTTTTTGACTAATATTATCACTGAACTTTGGGGAGGGTTGGTTTTGGGAACACTATAATAAACCATCAAAAGGTAAGCCGATGAAACCATTAGTCTAGGTGCCAATGCAGCCAATTAACATGCAGCACTGACAGCAATTATCTGGTTGGTTTCTGTATCTTATTAGACTCGGTAAAAACTTTCCATGGTGCTTACCGAGGTGCGGTGAGCAAATTGCATTTTCAAGCGCAATCGCCATGTTTTTTACCCACAATGCACTATTTTCCCAAGAATTCCTGCATTGTTGTGCAAGCAAATGGGTAATTACACTGAACCTACCACAGTTGGGTGTGGTTCACCAAAAAGGACACAACTATGTGTGTACTTTGCCCCAAATTGGGTGCCAAGTTGTGCTGAATCTTTTTTAAGTCTGACTGGCATCATTTCCTGTGTTCACTGGCATCATTTCTGGTGTTTAAAGTGCCAGTGATATGTGTGCCTGATTTTTTTTGAACTGTGCCGATTGATGCAGGGTGCAAGGAGCCCTGGAGCCACCACCTGGTTTGGAGGTGATGGTAGCTCCAGGGTCATCCTGTGTCAGTTCAGAACAGATGGCACGAAGGACTGAACTGTATCAACTGTGACTATAGGAATGTTCGAGGAGCACTTTTTGATGCAACTACCTGGTTTAACCTGAATTGTAAGTTGCCCACTATGCTTGCAGACATAAATACAATCTATTATAAAATGTTAAATTGACCTCTACTAAATGTTCATTGCCTTTTAACCATTGGTGGAAAATAGATACCAATGGCAGCAAATCAGATCATTGCTTTTATTTTGTGATCTTTAGGAGTCACTAGTGTGATTTAAAAACTATGTTTGTTAAATAGTCACTCTGTGTTTGTATCAGTAACTCTAATAACTTTTGTTTAAAAATTCCTTCTTAGCAGTGGAGTGGAGGCCAGGTGCTGTGTAGAGCTTGATACAGTATATAGCAGGAGTGCTCATACTTTACTAATGTAAGGTCTACTTTTAGTGATGTTGTCCCATTATGATCTACATCCATAAAAGCATTGTTAGCATTCTGTTCCATTGAAAATATTGCTTAAATATTATATTTATATGGTAGAGTTTATATCGCTATTTTTAACAAACAACTATTTCTATGTAACCTTTACATAATAAATATCTGAATGAAAAGCATGAAATAGGAGTCTGATTTAGGCAAGCTGTTTGTTGACAGTGTTTTGGACACCCCTGGTATATACAGTTGGATATACTTCAATAAAAAAAAAAGTAGGGCTTTGCAAAAAGTATGACGTTTACAGTTTCTGGGCAGCTAAATACCATATGATCTATAAACAGTCATATAGTAAATAGTTTCCTTTTTTGGAGATGCTGAGCTTTTTAATGATACATATCCAATCTGCATTAGTTGTGATAGGGCCATTGCTGCACAATACACAGGGGACAAATAGTATAAGTTGTAACCAAGATTCTTTCATGTTCACCCTATAGTAACTTCTTTGCTTCCCTATTTCCCATTCCCATGATTATGGGAATGGTTTGGAGCAAAAAGATGAAATGGGCAATATAGCAGCACTGTTTATATCTATATGATGTTAGAGCTGATATTACGCATTTTACTATAACTCCTTTGCCATGTACCCCATCCATATTATGTCCATCCATATAATCCTGGATTAATCATACAAAGATAAACCTTCAGGCGAATGGCACACTAAGCATTTTCTCCACCTGCATAGAAACACAGGCAGACATTGTCTTTTGCCCCAACCATGCAGACACAGAAGAATATACAATCGCCTTATCAATAGTGCCCAAACTGGAACTGAACCCATAACCTTAGAGCAGCAAGGCAGAATTGCTACCCACCAGGCCACTGTGCTGCCCATATGCATTTATGCAACAAAATTTTGCTTAATGTGTTCCTTGATAGGCAGCTCTTCTCAACCTAGACAGCTATAATGTTTCACTAACCTGAAAAACATTAAATCCAGAACTACAAATGGATATTTCCCACACAAACAAAATATTGTTTTATTTACAGTGCATACATGAACTATTTCCTAATATTTGCCGTGGCAAGAATTCCATCACAGAAGTTGGTTTTGAAGCGCTGTAAAAATTTCGTTATTCCTTTGTCGGAGAACCTGACAGCCTTTCTAACTCATTAAGATGTGTATTCGCTGGAGGAAATAAAGAGCTTTGCAGTACCATTTCTGTGAAGCAAAACACTCTGCTTCGCCAGCCAAGCGTTATATGAGTAATATGGGGGCTCAGCAGGGTGGTAGGAATATTAACCTGCACAGGCAAAAAATTATGTTTAAAATTAAGAGAGAAATAGCACAAATAAAATCCAGACATAGAAAAAAGGATTACCGATTCGGACAGAGGAGAGATGAATGAAGATGCCATTTGGCTAAAGGCATGTCTGAATAGATTCTTCATCAGTTTTTTACAACGGCTGATTTAAACAAAAAGCTTTACTTACTGATGTGTTTGGCAAATTAGAATACAAACTAAAATATTTTGTTAATTTGTCTTTAAGTAAATGTGTATTCATTGTAAAAGGAGGAGATGTTAATTATTTTGAATAAACAAATTCTAACACTAATTTAAATGATATCAACAATTAAACAATTGAAAGCAGCACACTTTAGGATACAAAGCTTTTCTCTTTCACTGTGCAGATATATACAGTATATATATATATACTCATACTCTTTTGCAATATTTATTTTAGTTGTTTTAGTCTTTGAAAATGCAATTGGTCAATTTCCACGAAAGACAGGTAACATGGCTGAAATGCCAAAGTCCAAAACAAGATTAGATTTTAATCACAAGACCATGGGAGTGCAGAGCGTCATATCTTTAATGTTGATTATCTTGGAAATCAGGCAATAATATACACTATACACTTATAGATACATTTAAATGGGGTGTACACATGAAAACACAGCACAATGATTATATTAGCACCCCCATCCATAAAGGACATAAAGGGTATATGTTCCAAAGGGATCTGGGATGTGTACTCCTTTCAAGAAAATCATATTTTTATAAAGTTAAACACGCAGATACCCTGTAATAATATTGGGGGAACATTCTAGGAGCTAGTAAAGCTTTCAGCAATTAAATTTTACTTCTATCAGAAGTAGAGTCTGACATGTATGTTTGATGACGCTAATTGACTGATTTATCTGTGTATGCTTTTAAGCATAATATAATAATATATTCAAAAGTATTTCAAAGGAAAGAGTCAAACAACCAAATAATAGACTCCTTGATGCTTTCCACTAGGTCTTCCAAAAGACACAAGTGCATCTGATGTGATTAAACAGCATGAAACAAAGTTCCATCCTAATATTCAAAAAGGTTTTTCTTAGTAAATGAGAACTGGGGAGTTATGGAATTCTCTCTCTGGAGTGGCCAATACAATAGATTACTTTTTAAAAGTGAGAGACTAGATTACTAGATTGTACAAAGTTGATAGAGGGCCAGGTCTGATGGCCATCTTGGAGTAAGGAAGGAATTTATACCCCCTTTGATGCAAACTGCAAAGGATTCAGATGGGGATCAGCTAGTAGTAAGGCAGGTAAGCAAAAAGTCTACATGAAACTTGGCAGAAATGTGTCTACCTAACTTACTGTATAATGTACTTTGTATCTCAGCAAATAAACTGGCCAAAGGCAGTTGTGTGACTATGAATGCATTGCTTTTAGTACTGCCCTGGACATTTAAAGCCATTTTTAGTTTTCTAAAACAAGAGCCAAGTAAACACTTTAAAATGCACACAAACAATTATTGTACCCACATTATAAAAAAATAATGAATCATCAATGCTGTATCATTGCTAAACCAGTCTTTGCTGTTAATGCAAAGTCTCTAAGTGATTACCGTATATATTCGCGTATAAGCCGAGTTTTTCAGCACCCAAAACAAGCTGAAAAACGCTGCCTCGGCTTATACGCGGGTCAGTTACTGATGCGTTTCCGACCGGCAGCTTCTGACCTGCAGAACCCCTGCAGAACCCCGGAATTATGCTTAAAGCGATTCTGACACGTTCCTATAAAAATCATAGGAACGTGTCAGTATGAAGAAAATGCTGCACATAAAATATTTCTGCAATATTATGCTGCACATACCGGTAAAATATTTCCTGCAAAGGCCCCCCCCCCGCAAATCCGCCCCCAGCCCTGCGCACCTTTCTCAGCCGAATCGGTTCCTGCACTGACTGATCTTCCGGGTTGCTTCACTGACGCAGGGCTGGGGGCGGAGCGATCCTTCCATAGGCTGAGCACATACCGGTAAAATATTTCCTGCAAAGGCCCCCCCCCCGCAAATCCGCCCCCAGCCCTGCGCACCTTTCTCAGCCGTATCGGTTCCTGCACTGACTGATCTTCCGGGTTGCTTCACTGACGCAGGGCTGGGGGCGGAGCGATCCTTCCATATAAGGATCTCTCCGCCCCCAGCCCTGCGTCAGTGAAGCAACCCGATCAGTCAGTGCAGGAACCGATTCGGCTGAGAAAGGTGCGCAGGGCTGGGGGCGGATTTGCGGGGGGGGCCTTTGCAGGAAATATTTTACCGGTATGTGCAGCATAATATTGCAGAAATATTTTATGTGCAGCATTTTCTTCATACTGACACGTTCCTATGATTTTTATAGGAACGTGTCAGAATCGCTTTAAGCATACTTAAGCATACTTAAGGGAGCCGGCAGTGGAGTCCCTTACCTGTACCTCACCAACATGGAGATCTCTGTACAGGACCTGCAGGTGAGGAGGGGGAGGGGAGTCACGTGACTCTGAGAGCTGTCACTGAAGTGTTGTTTCAGTGAGCACAGCACACAGAAGTGAGACACAGAGAGTCTTTAGCTTTATTTCTCACCCTAGGCTTCTACGCGAGTCAATAAGTTTTCCCAGTTTTTGTAGGTAAAATTAGGTACCTCGGCTTATACACAGGTCGGCTTATACACGAGTATATACGGTAGTTGACATCAAACACATTAGGACACATTCAATTCAATGACAAAAAGTTACCTCATGGTTTATCACATGAAAAGTCAGGGACGAGATCCAAATCAGGGAGAAAACACTTTTCTCCTAAATAAGTTCCAGTTTTTTCCCATAGAGAAACATTTAATTTTCATGTGATAAACAGTGAGATTGTCTGAAATTAATTGCATCTCAAACTGAATCTCGTCCATGACTTTTCACAAGTCAACAATCTGTCTATGAATACAAAAAAACTAAGGAAATAGTTGTTGACTTCAGGAGAACACGTGGGGATCATTCTCCACTGTACATTGACGGATCTCCGGTGGAAGTTGTCAAGAGCACCAAATTTCTTGGTGTACATCTGGTGGAGAACCTCTCCTGGTCCCTTAACACCAGCTCTATAGTGAAGAAAGCACAGCAGCGTTTCTACTCTCTGCGAAAACTGACAAAAGCCCACCTTCCACCACCCATTCTCACTATCTTCTACAGAGGGTCTATTGAAAGCATTTTATGCAGCTGCATCACTACCTGGTATGGAAACTGCTCTGTATCAGATCGAAAGATCCTGCAGAGGACAGCCGGAAAGATCATTGGGGTCTCGCTTCCTGCCATTATGGATATTTACCACACCCGCTGTCTCCAGAAGGCTACCAGCATTGTCAGGGATAGCACCCATCCTGCACATGATCTCTTTACCCCCCTGCCATCCTGTAAAAGATATCGCAGTATTCGAGCACTGACTTCCAGAATGCGAAACAGTCTATTTCCACAAACCATCAGGTATCTCAACTCCCAAGCAATGAACTGAATATATTCATAAGGAACTGAAATGTCCACTTTGCCCAGCACGACCATGTACTAGAGTTGTTGTATAGCACTGGGGGGTTCTGGAGGAACGTCATTTAGTTTCTACTATGTACTGTATTTACTGTATATGGCTGAAATGACAAAATCCACTTGACTTCACATGATAAACTTTTTCACCTTAAATTGAATATGACCGTTTGATTGCTCACAATCAGGTTTTGTTTCTATGCAACAGAAGTCATTAAAGAAGTTTTCACCTAGAGGTACACCCTTGATTATGTCATAGACCAACAGAAAACAAGTCTGAAAGAATTGTTAGGTAGATTTTATAGCTCTGGTACAAGCTATGGAACGCATTTAACTGAAGACAACACATGCTATGGCACAGATCAAAGAGCAACACTGAAACTTATGGTGCCTGCAGTTAGGTCCTTGACAGCTGGTGCTGTAGATTTTATGGTCTACAGTAGACGCTCAGTTTAAGTTAAAGTTTTTTATTATTAAACGAACTTTTGCATTTAAAAAAACAGTAATAGAAATACTGGCATGCTTTATTAAACTTAGGTGATTAAAATATAAGGCAATAAATGATAATAATACCCATTTAAGAAGTCATTTCTACTTGTTTCATTGTGCAGATGTAAAATGTCCTTATGAAACCGCACATTTAGAGTAACACACATTGAACATTGGAAACTTGAGTACAATTCTGTGATTTATTTCCCAGCCTCTATGATATTATGACTATACTGAACCTTGTGACTAAGAGCCAAAGTAGGCTGCCAGCTGTAATTGGATCCGGGCTCCCTTTGCTGCTATAAAACAATACTTACCTTTATTGAAAAGTAAGTGAAGAGAATGGTTGCCGACTTATGACTTTCTTGGGATTCAGTTGGCATTGTCAACATTCCGTATAAGTGTTTTTAACACAGTGAGCATAGTTAACCAATAAACTCTTGATTCCAGTTCATCTGAGGCTCATTTTAATGGATTATATTAAGCTTCCGCAGTTGCACATGAGTAGACCAAATGTGGGCTTATAGACAGGAAGAGGTAACAGCTAGGTTGGGTTGATGGGCTAATGAGGCCTCAGCAGGATTTCTGTCATCTGGTAGGGGCCTTGGGCAAGTCTAACATCCTACACCTAAATTCCAAGACTTACATTTTGAAGTCCATTGGAATTTTATTCATTTTACCTGAATGACCTAAATTCCAAGACTTACATTTTGAAGTCCATTGGAATTTTATTCATTTTACCTGAATGACTGTGCTCTATAATGCAATAAAAAAGATCAACTTTTTCGTTATTGTGAATTAATCAGTGAGCAGTTGGACCACACATATATGGCAGAATTACACATAGCTAGTTATTCAGTGAGCAGGCAAATTATATAAAATCATTTAAGGTTATTTGCTGATCTGATTTTTGTTTCTTATTCTTAAAAATCGAAGAATAACTAAGCATAGCTGTGTAAAACATTCCGTATACTGGTAGACTGAGTATATGATGAGTTTTACTAAGATAGGGGAAGAACCTATGGGGAAAAATGTAATAAAATTCACAAAGACAATACATTTGCACATTTGCATGTCACAATGTCATATTATTCATTAGACTTTTATTGCATTGCGAATCTTAATTGTGCATTGCAGACCTGATTGAAGGTTATGTAAACTTTTGGAACTTTTTGAAAACTTCTTTTTTTTTATTCAGAAGTTTTATTACATATACTGTGCACAAACTATAACAAACTATAAAATTCCCAATCACTTTCATACCATGAGGGGCTAAGGGTTGGCAAAAATGTTGTACCACTTATTAGGTTACATGTCTATATACTCTCGCACAGGGAATTAAAAATTCCTGTAAAGTAAACTTGTGTGTTAAACAGCTAACATTTGCCATGTCTAATAATTCCTTGCAAAAATAATGAGTATGATTTCATGTCCAAATTAGAACTTCTCCTGAGCTTAACCTATTTTGAAAAGATATGTTAGTTATCATGCTGCAAGCTCCCTTCTCCCATAACTTCTTCTGTAGTGATGTAGGAATGGGAAGTGATGCAGGAAAGGGAGAGACCCAATGGAGAAACATTTTTGTCTTTTCACTGCCTTCAAGTAATACATCACTTCTGAAGATTCCTTGTCCAACAAAGTGTTAAGGCCAGAAACAGATAAAGGGGCTGATTCACTAAGGGTCGAATATCGAGGGTTAATTAACCCTCGATATTCTACTAGGAATTGAAATCCTTCGACTTTGAATATCGAAGTCGAAGGATTTAGCGCAAATAGTGCGATCGTACGATCGAAGGATTATTCCTTCGATCGAACGATTAAATCCTTCGAAGGATTTTAATCCAATGATCGAAGGAATATCCTTCGATCAAAAAAAGTTAGGCAAGCCTATGGGGACCTTCCCCATAGGCTAACATTGACTTCGGTAGGTTTTAGCTGCCTAAGTAGGGGGTCAAAGTTTTTTTTAAAGAGACAGTACTTCGACTATCGAATGGTCGAATAGTCGAAACGATTTTTAGTTCGAATCCTTCGATTCGAAGTCGTAGTCGAAGTCGATGGTCGAAGTAGCCCAAAAAACACTTCGAAATTCTAAGTTTTTTTACTTCGAATCCTTCACTCGAATTTAGTGAATCGGCCCCAATATGTTTCATTCTTGGCAGGAAGCCTAAAGTGATACTAGTTTTTGTAAGGGCCTTTTTTTTTAATAACACTTTCAGTATAATGTAAGTAATGATATTATGTAAGTAGTGACAGCAACTGGTTTTCTTTTTTTGCAGTTTAATGAAAACCACTGTTTTAATTCCAAACTGGCGATCTGCAGAGCAAGAGAATAAAGACAAATTGTGATTTGTCTTAAAAGGCAGGTAAAAGCATTATCATCTAGAATATATACTGTATGAGAGGTCAGTACAGGATAGAAGAGGGTATACTTGGCATGATTATATTATTATGTGTATGGGTAGTTTAAAGAAAGGTTATCTCTTCTGGAGATGCAAGAGAGAATAATTCAAAAGTTAATCTGATCTGCAGGTACTACATGGTAATCCCTTAACCTCTTCAGACTTCTTTTTTTTGGCTCATGTTACCCATTGTAGCTCAATATTTGGTTAGGAACCACCTTCAAGCAGATTTATGTAAACAGTGATATTGCCCATATTGTTGATGTATATGAATTGTAATCCTCTTTATTCTCTTTAAACTTGTCTCTTTATTTACAGTCTTGGGGTTGGGGACAGCCGTAGTGTACAGTATATTGTAATTACATACAGTTCTTGCTGCCAGTGCATGCTTCAGTATATGAACTTACATACTATATGAACTTAACTCCAACAACCTGAACTAATCTGTAGATATCATCTGTATTGCCAAAAAATATTATGTCTATAACAGAGAACAGCCTAAATACTAAAAACAAATGGTAAATTGAAAAGGGTAATAGTAATACAGTAGGTCTGTTTGGGCCAATTGGGAGAATGTGTTCTACAATATACAAAAAGTATTTGATGAAAATATTTATTGTCCCATTTTGTCTCTGTACTTTATGTATTATAATCTGCCTTTACAACTTCTTTTGTCCATTAGGGCCAAAGATATTGTTTTATCTTGCACGTTGGGGTTGCCAACCACCCACATAAATAAAAAAGACAATAGCATTCCTTCAAATGGCGTTCCCACTGAGAAGACAGGGTGGTGCCTATAACTGCTACTGCCGACTGCTGATGAATGTAAAGTAGCGATGCTGGATAATTCAGCAGACTAACTAACTCTCCAGCCCTTTCACCTTACAAGACTCTGCTTCATCTGTCTTATGGTCCTGAGAGAAATTAAATTCACTTAATCCTAACCACCTTCCATTCAGAAAAAGTGATAATTTGCATAATTAGCCATCTTGCTTTCACTTTGAAATATAAGACTGAACAAAGAAACAGGTTCTGTTTAAAAAATACCTATTCCTGAGGGGAAGGCAGGTCTTCTGCAGTGAAGAAATGGGATACAAAAGAGCAGCAAAGGAAACATTTGGGTGGTTATTTATTTAGCAAACTCTGATCAAATCCACTCGGGTTTTCTATGCTGATTTATTACATTTTCCTGAAAATTTTCTTTGCAGGAAAACAATCTGATTTTCACATTTTTTTTCGGATCTTTCATCCGATTTTCACTATTTTGTTTGGATTTTTCACCTCAAAACTTCAGGGTACTGAAATGGCAGAAGTAATAACTTTTTTCACATGAAGAGACAGCAACAAGCAGAAGCAGATTAATAATAATGCCTCTGTTTTATTCACAGCAGGGTGTTTTACAAAATAGGGTATTTTTAATTCCATTGAGCAAAATACAATCAATCAGTTAATTCATCTGAATAAGTTCCTATATCTGAAACCAGGACCTGTCTGTCCACAGGCCTCAGTCTCTACTAGTTCAACTTCAACCATGGAAATAAATTATTTCAGTTAGACTTCCATCCTTGAAGGGATACTGTCATGGGAATTTTTTTTTTTTTTTCAAAATGCATCAGTTAATGGTGCTGCTCCAGCAGAATTCTGCACTGAAATCCATTTCTCAAAAGAGCAAACAGATTTTTTTTATATATAATTTTGAAATCTGTCAGTTTCCCAGGAGCCCCCAGTTATGTGACTTGTGCTCTGATAAACTCCAGTCACTCTTTACTGCTGTACTACAAGTTGGAGTGATATCACCCCCCCCCCAGCAGCCCAACAACAGAACAATGGGAACCAGATAGCAGCTCCTTAACACAACAGCTGCCTAGTTGATCTAAGAACAGCAATAGTAAAATCCAGGTCCCAGTGCGACACATTCAGTTACATTGAGTAGCAGAAAGAACAGCCTGTCAGAAAGCAGTTCCATCCTAAAGTGCTGGCTATTTCTGACGGCACATGACATGCCTGCACACCAATATTACAAGTTTAAAAAAATACACATGCTGGTTCAGTTCAATTCAATTTTATATTGTAGAGTGAATTATTTGCAGTGTAAACAGTGTAATTTAGAAATAAAAACTACATCAGAAAAATCATGACAGAATCCCTTTAAGTGTTTTTCTCTGCAGAACCTCATCCTTCACTTTCTACTTCCTTAACAGAAAGCCAGTACAAAACATTTGTACTGACTCAGTTCAGTCTTAGTTTAAACACCATTTGCTGCTCTGTCTCATAGAGCATTCTGGGGGGATATGTGTTATCCTTAGATTCTTCCCAGCTACTGTAGCACCTTTGCTGTAAATGACTAGATTTATAGTGACTTGCACATTTTATTACATAACCCCAGTGGGACATTTTGATCATCACTGTTTGAAGCAGGAACTAAAATGCTTGTTAACAATCCTCCGCCTCTTTTCCATACAGCACAAGGCCTATTCTTCTATTATTTTTTAAATACTCTATGTCCTCCCTTTATGAGCAACTCTTGGAAAGTGATACATTTCTGCTTTTATGGCACAAAAGAGTATTTTAAATATGACAGCTTTTGATAAAGTTTACAGTTTCACCTCATTCTAATAATAATTAGAAAACTGAAAACTGGAATAGGAAGCTGAATTTTTTCATGGAGGAAGAATATTCTCTTACAGTACAGATACAGTATGAAATGTTATCTTAGTTATCAAGTAAAATACACTGGTGAGAAAAGAAAATCACACAAAATTGTTTAATTAAATAGGACCATGGATAATGTTTTTTGGATAATAAGATCCCATACCATTATACGAAACCCGTTATCCAGGAAGCTCTACTTTATGGAAAGGCAATCTCCCATAGACTGCATTTTATCCATTTATTCAAAATTAAGAATTAATTCTTTTTTTTCTGTAATAATAAAACAGTACATTGTACTTGATGCAAACTTAGATATATTTAATCCTTATTGGAAGCAAAATCAGCCCATTGTTTTTTTTTAATGTTTACATTAGAGTCCTGTGCGGGTCCATTTTTTGGAACCCATACCCGACCCATACCCGCAACCTGCAATCCACAACCCGAACCCGCAACACGCATTTTTGCCCGCTTGGACCCGCTACCCGACCCGCAAGTACCTTATCCGCAGCACGGACCCGCGACCAGCTGACCATCAAGAAAAAGGAAGGGCTAGCATTGTAAACCCGGAAGTGACATCATCGGAAGCAGGTGTGATGAGAAAAAAGGAGTAAAAATCGGTATTGAGAAGACCTGCGGGCTGACTCGCAAACCCGCAGAACCCGCGTCTATACCCGCACCTGATACTTTTACCCGCAACCCGCAGGGTACTATAGGTTTTTGCAGGTAACCCGCAGGTACCCAACCCGCTGCAGGACTTTAGTTTACTAGACTTAATGTATGACGATCCAAATTATGGAAAGATCTGTTATACGAAAAAAAAACAGGTCCATACCTGTAATACATTTTCTAGCTCTTTTTGATGTGCTTGCTTTCCCAATACAACAGTTGTACAGGAACGGGACCTGTTATCCAGAATGCTCGGGAACTGGGGCTTTCCATTTAATGGATCTTTCCGTAATTTGGATCTTCATACCTTAAGTCTACTAGAAAACCATTTAAACATTAATCCCAATCGGCTGGTTTTACTTCCAATAAGGATTAATTATATCTTAGTGTGGATAAGTACAAGCTATTGTTTTATTATTACAGAAAAAAATGAAATCAGTTTTAAAAATTTGGATTATTTGATTATAATGGAGTCTATGGGAGATAGCCTTTCCGTAATTTGGAATTTTCTGGATGACGGGTTTCCGGATACCGGCTCTCATACCTATAGTAGTAATATTTTTTTGCTTCCTTTTCGGTAACCAATGTTGGTTTATACTTACTTTGAGTGTAACTATTTTTTTGTGGTTCCATCCAAGCAAGCCCCATATTTCCAACCTTCCTTCATCGACATCGTATTGTACCACTTTTCTCTATGTCTCTCCCAAAACGATTATTAATATTAGTGATTAGGTCAGGATTCCATCAGCTATTACTTCTTTCTAATAAGCTCCCCTGATATCATGTTATGGAACAAAAGGACTACTATTCTGCTGGAACTGTTTTCTAATTCATATGCCAATAAGAACATCATCCACCACAGTGCAAAAAAGGTCCCAATAATAAGAGTTGCTCTGTAGGTTTTTCTTGATTCAGAAAACCACTTGTAAAAGCATTTATTTCACAAAACTAGGAACTGACATAACCTCAAAGACATATAAGCTAATGTACGGGTCAACTGCCTAAGAATTGAAAGTCAATAAAAATGTTTACCAACACAGATCTTAAGGTGGGGAAAAAAACTAAAAACCGGGATGTATATAAATCTCATACCCATTGTACATAGAAATGTTTAGTACTACTTTACTGATTTTCTTGATGTGCTGTACGCAACATATGAAATGAGATAGGAAGTCCAATTTCTTTCTTTTAGAATGGGTGGTAATCATTCATGGAGAATCCCAACCATTGAAACTTCCAATTCAGGAAAACTTGCTCAGAGCCAAAAGGAGCCTAACCATTTCTATTGTCTCCATTATATAATAATGATGTAAAGAAACAGAGATATATGTAAGCAGTATCCATTTTCTTAGGTCTGAAAAGCTGTTCTAATTTATTCCATGTAAGGCACCCAAACTGTTGCAAATGTTACTGTCCATTAAAAAAAAAATATTATTATTATTAAATGTATCTAGCCATGTTTTAAAATTCTGAAACTTCAGCTATTTGTTTTCAACTTTGATAATGGATTGAAGGTCCTTACATATGTTTTCTTCCCCAACCTAGTGACAAAGCACAAAGTCATTGGTACTATATATATAATAAATATATAATGAGTTGCCAGCACTCAGAATACCATTATCCACCTCCAACAAAAAAGATCCGCACCCGCATGCATTGGGAGTCAAAATAGGCCCTGGCATTTTAAGTACACAGGGGCCCACTCCACAGTAACTGTTTATGGAATCTTATAGCAGCCTCTCTGGCATTTGCCAGAACTCACAGATTTCCAGTCCAGGCTGCTCTCAGGTCTTAAAGAAATAGTAAAAAATGTTATTGCAAAATATGGGGACTGACGTTTCGGCCTGCTCGCAAGCTTGCAATAAAAGTTTTTATTATGTCTTTAAGACCTGTGAGTGCAGATCCTTTTTGTTGGAGGTATATAAATATATATATATACAGTGGAACCTCAATTTTACATCCCCTGATTTTAAGTTTTCCCCCATTTTACATTGGTCCCACCTATATATTTTCCATAATACATTTCTCTGATATTACATTTTTTTCTGGTCTCCTGTAAAATGGGGGTTCTACTGTGTGTGTATATATATATATATATATATATTCTCATTTCTACCATATTATGACTGTTTATACGCACAAACACATGTGGCACAAGTATGGTGCATTTTCTTATAGAACAGCAAATATATGAAGGGTAGTATCTTTAAGCAGGTTGCCATCATTGATAAAAGCATAGTAGCATCTGGTGCCTGTGTTTCTATTTCTATATCGGATCACAGGATGGCCATATATTAGTGTACAGAAAAGCACCAGAGTGACATCTGCTGGGAAATACCAGCTGCAAAATATTCAGTTATAGCTGCTTTGTTGTATTATTTATATATAAACTGTAAAGATAAGGAGTACATGAATACATGCAACCAGCCCTTCCCTTCAGAACGTGTGTCTTGAGCTTTTCACTTAAAGAGAACTGTATTTTAAAGCTCGCCATGACTATCACTACAAGGCTACTCTAGCTGATTTCAGGCCAGGATTGGTAATTATTTATTTATTAAAGGGAAACTATACTCACAAACTGAATACTTAAGCAACGGATGGTTTATATAATATTAAACTATGTATTAAATAATCTCACCAAACTGGAATATATATATATATATATATATATATATATATATATATATATATATATATTACATTTTTCTCTTTAGCCCCCATTTTACGATATGCTCTGTGCTGCCTCAGAGATCACCTGACCAGAAATACTGCAACTCTAAGGGGCACATTTACTATTGGTCGAATATGTTGGGTTAATTAACCCTCGATATTCGACCGTCAAAGTAAAATCCTTCGACTTCGAATCTCGATCGAACATTTTTCCTTCGATCAAAAAAAGCTAGGAAAGCCTATGGGGACCTTCCCCATTGGCTAACATTGGTGCTCGGTAGGTTTTAGGTGGCGAAGTAGGTGGTCGAAGTTTTTTTTAAAGAGACAGTACTTTGACTATCGAATGGTCGAAGTAGCCAAAAAAAACCTTCGAAATTCAAAGTATTTTTTATTCTAATCCTTCACTTGAGCTAGGTAAATGTGCCCCTAAGGGTCAGATTTATCAAGGGTCGAATTTCGAAGTAATGGGAGTTTTTTTGAATTCCTATAACTTCGAATTAAAAAAAAAATTTTTTGTAGAATACCGTATATACTCGAGTATAAGCCGACCCGAGTATAAAACGAGGTACCTAATTTTACCTACAAAAACTGGGAAAATGTATTGACTCGAGTATAAGCCTAGGGTGAGTGGGTTAAAGAAAACTGGTACATTTCACAAGTCTAAGCCAAGGCAGTTTGTCAGCAATGGAGAATGGGTTGAAGTCTCTTGTACACACACATTACACATATTTATGGTGCCTCAGTCTAGCTATGTATATCCATCAGTGAAGAGATAGTGTGTGCCATACAGGGGCAGCAGTAATTAGGCATGGTACATGGCTCCTAACCCAAAATGGAGGCTTTCAAGGAGAAAGAAAGGCTGGAGACACATGGGGGTGCCTAACGTTTGGCACCCCCAAGTGTCTCCAGCCTTTCCTTCTCATTTAAAGCCTCCATATTGTGTTATGAGCTGTGTACCATGCCTACGGTAATTACTGCTGCCCCTGTATGTCACGTCACAGCTCCATTCACACACCATTTGTTCTCCTGAAGCGCAGCCTTTCGGTTTTGCATACTGACTCGAGTACAAGCCGAGGTACAGTTTTTCAGCACATTTTTGGTGCTGAAAAACTCGGCTTATACTCGAGTATATACGGTAGGTCAGTTTTTGATAGAATAGGTGAGTTTTCAATCGAATTTCAATCGTACGGATTGAAGTAACAGTGCATTCGATCAAATTTGATTAGAAGTTTTTCAAAAAAGTTTTTGGGATTTTTCAAAGTCCACCAATTGACTCCACTGCCCCTCTCCCTGCTTTCTCCCCACATAGTGTTTAAGCAAAATACATGCCCCATCTGGTGACACTGACCTAAATTTGCAGAGCTGCCCAGAGGAGCTCAAAACCACCATGTTTAGACACTTTGGTATCTTTGTGATGTGAGCGCCGACACTTTAGTCATTGGCACAGTTGGAGAGCTCCGAAAATTATGCGCCTGAGGTCTGCTGCTCTACTCTGCAAATTTAGGTCAGTGTTACCAGATGGGGCATGTATTTTGTTTAAACACTATGTGGGGAGGAAGCAGGGAGAGGGGCAGTAGAGAAGGAAATTAGACTTTTAGCCAAAGGGGGGTTTAGTTCTCCTTTAACATGTTTGGTTTGTTTGTATGCACTGTAAATCGTAGGATCCCAGGGGGCAGCCCTTATTTCTATTTAGAATTACTTAATGGCACATACTACAAGGCACATACTAAAAGTTTAGTATTATGAAAATGGTTTATTTATATGAAGCAGGGTTTTACATATAAGGTGTACCCTGCAGTGAAAGTCAGTAGTAGGGCATATTTAATAATGTAAACCTACCTTATAATGATTTTTAAAATCTTCCCTTCTTTTCTATTGATAGTGAGTTTGAAGATGTTTTTTTGGATAGCACATTTGTTAGGTATACTGTATCTAAATGTGATCCCTTTAAAAGCGTTTTTTAAATCTTGTTTTTTTAAGGATGCATTTTAACAACACTAACACACTAACTTATGAATATATTTCCGAGGGAAGGCTAGACCAAGGCAGGGACACTGATCATAATTAAACAGTAGGTACTTTGTCATGGGAAGCAGCAAAAAGAATGTCAGCATTGAGTTGTGAAAGCCTTGGAATCTTAGAAAAGTTATGTGCTTTTGCAAAAACAGTTTTACATGGGATGAAACCAAAACTACAAAACAAAGGAGTTTTGTATCCCAGTTAAGATTTACAACAGGAGAACTGAAACCTGCAGTCACTATGCTGTATATGATGGAGGAGTTGTTATTCTGACAGAATTTTGCATCTGTATACATATTTATATTGGAACAGAGATTTTCGTATGTAGTTTATTACTAATATCATTACTGTTAGCAACTGTAACCGGCATACAATATCTCATATAAAGTACAATGGACAATCACACCTATGGGGCTATATTTATGCAGTGGGGTTTCAGGCAAGTTTTGATAATTGCATCAGGTGGCACATTACTTAGAGTGCTAAAAAGCTGCCCCATGTACATTAAAACCCACATGCCATGTTTATTAACCAGAAACCAGGGAGGCCCTATAGCTGAAGATTTTTCATCTGGTGCAATGGGTACACTTTTGACCCTCTGCTCTTGCACTTCCAGAGTGTCAGTAAATAGCCCCTATAGCGTAAAATGAAATTCTTATATATAATTCTGTGGCAATTTGTCAAATGTTCCAGTCTATGGACCCTGTAGGTGCTTTTTATAACGGAGCCTATCCTAGGGTTCAATAGATATGGCAAGTTAAATAGACTTGCTCTTTTTTCTATGCCATGTTTCTATAGATGAATTTGCAGCAGCTACTTGTTTTTATACAATTTTATAAATATTTTCTACAACATTATGCAACAACATTATTGCAACAAAAATGTAATTACATTTTTAAAAAAAGGCTTTACATAAAAATGACAAAGAATAGTTTTAATATCAGAAAAAAACCTTTAAGTCTGAAGGGCATGGAGAAAAGTGATGAAATTCATATGTCAAAACTGAAATAGTGTTATACTGTAAGTAGCCAACTGCAAAATAGTTTTCAGGGAACATGTGGATATATCCTGCTTGTTGCTGGTTGTGATAATTTAATATTTGGGGCTATGGCTCACAGATCATTTTGAGCACCACTACAGAGCAGCCAGGTCTTAGTAATGTGATTTATCATTGTATTTAAATTATCTTCAGCATGTGAATGAGGATAGAAAGCATAGTAAATAAATATAATAAGATAGTAGAAAATTAATTTTGGAAGGTTAGTCTAAATTTGCAATGGTTTTGCAAAGTGAGTTTTTGGGTGGCCTGACAGTCAATGCTTTGTATTTGTCTACACAGAAAATGGATCAGGATATGGGAGAGAGAAATGGAAAGGAAAGGATGGCATTACAAGGTCAGAGGTTACCTGTGAACTTGTCGAGGGGGTTGGGAATGTTTTTTTTTTAAAAAAAAAAAAAAGATTTTCTTCATTGATTTTCAATTAACATGAGATAGAAGAAAGAAGGAAAAGGAAGAAAAGAAAAGTAAAGCAAGATGAGCGATCCCAATTGCATATCTGACCCCCCATAAAGAATCACATTTCCTATAATTGCTCGACCACAGTCAGGTTACCACGTCAATTTAAGGGATCGCCAGCCATTTGTCCCAAAGTTTCCCAAATTTTACAGGGCAACCACGGGCAGTATACGTCAGTTTTTGTCTAGGGAGGGTGTCATCCACTAGTTTTTTCCAGAAGCCAAGTGTAGGAGGTTCAGTAGCTTTCCAGGTCAAAAGAAGGGCTTTCCTGGCATAATGGAGCAGCTGCTGTAAGCACAGTCTATCACAGGAGGGCAAGGCAAGTGTGTTGGGAATGTTTAAGGAGATAAAATGAGAACCAGTTGGTATGGTTTTAGGTGTTGGATATGATGTTACTGTTTCAAACAACCAGACAAGATATGTCTGATGACTGAAAGTGAAAGGATGTTGCAAAGCTCTTGGTAAATTATGATTATATGTCATAAAGGCAATAGCGTACTATTAAAATGGAGATTAAAGATAGAGGATAAAAGATCGAATGAAGGAAGATTAATGCTGGAATGTGGGAAATAGCGGAAAGATGATTCCCCTTTATCAAATATTATATTTGTTATACAGGTATGGGATGCATTATTCGGAAACCCCTTATCCAGAAATATCTGAATTATGGGAAGACCATCTCCCGAAGACACCAATTTAATGAAATAATTAAAATGTATAAAAATAATTTTCCTCTTCTATGCTATAATAAAACAGTACCTTGTACTTGGTCCCAACTAAGATATAATACAGGCAAAACAATCCTGTTGGGTTTAATTAATGTTTAAATTATTTTTTAGGTATTGGTATTCAAATTACGGGATGACCCCTTATCCAGAAAACCACAGGTCCTGAGCATTCCAGGAAACAGGTCCCATACCAGTACTTATAGGACAGCTTATCATATCTGTGTGCTGCAGGATACCATGTTTCTTTGGTTTAAGGAGTGGGAAAGCACAAAAAAATCTCCTGAATTGGGCAAAGAGGAGGATGAGATGTGGATAAAGTTATTCAAGCAAGCATTTATAAGAAATACACGTTTTGTTGATTGGATAGGAGTCACAGTGTGAATCAAATATTTCCAGTTTGAATTCTAAGGGGCAGATTTACTAAAGGACGAATTGTTGCCAGCGACAGATTCCCATACATCGTACCCCTTCGCCAGGTTCAAATTCGCTACCACTACACTAATTCACTAATATGCAAAGTTGTGCCCTGGGTGCTGAACGATGGCGACTTTTCACTATCGCTACTTCGGCAGTGCGAGCATTTCATAGCAAAGATGCGCTAGTGTTCGTTTGTGCCTAGCGATAATTGCTAGTGATCTATCACTTATGTCAATTTCTATACAGCAGGTAATTTAAAGTTGTGTGCATTCTAATAAATGTTAGTGCAAATGCTTGAAGTTAATAGTTTTTCTTACAAATGTCCAGGGAACCTTAATAAAGACAAGAGAGTTAATTTTCCGCTTTAGAAAAGGAAAATTGGCCAGCATTTTTGGAACTTTAATGCATTTTCAGCGCACAGAATATGATGTAAGTGAAAGAAGATTGAGGAAGGTCTAACTTCTTTTTGGCACTTTGCCTGGTCTGAGGTGGCGAAGTAAACTCTGGCAAAAGAGCTAACGTTCAGTAAAAGTAGCGCCCGTTCGCCGGAGCGAAAATACGCCTGGTGATAGGGTCCAAAACTGTGCTAGCGACAGTCTGGTTGCCACCCGCAGGGACGATGTCCCTGCGGGTGGCAACGCTAGCAAATTGTCACTAGAGTTAGCTACTTTGCTCTTTAGTAAATCTGCCCCCATGTCCCTTCTTTATACTGGTTGCATAGAACAATAAAGGAGGCCATCATTAGTAATATTGGATGATTTCCCCTGTCTTCCCACACAATGCTTGTGCTTTAGAGAATGAAGAAATCTCCTGATGTGTACAGTGTGTATCAAATGCTTCTCAGAGGCAACAGCAAGGTTAAAACCTTAAGCAGCAGGTGATCAGCAGCAATGAGCCCATGAGTTGCCCCTGGTGATGTATAACATTGGTCAGTGTGAACCAGTCCAATTAAGTATTTGAGGCAATAGAAAATGATTGTAATATCATATCATATACCACAATCATATAAAATCAAAATTATTTTTATTATGTGAAAAGTATTAACATAATATCTATTATTATACTTTTTTAGTAACAAAGTCTAGGAGTGGCTTTATTGGCATTGATGTAATTATGTGCAATTATATCGCTTTAAAAATCTTGGTAATTCAGCTCCACTGCAGCATAGTAAGTACAGGATATATATGCACATGCAGTTGCATAGTCTGCAAATAAAATCTGTGTGTTTTTTATGGAATGGCAGTAAGATTACTTGTGCTAGATCATCTGCTATGGCAGTTGAATAGTTTAACATTCATTTCATGAACCATTAAAACACATTTCATATTTTAAATATACATTAATCTCTACCCTTGATTCAGGCTTAACATTACTTGTGAGGCTGCAGGCGACACTCCTTACCACACATTAACAGCAGCCCTCCCTCTTGCACTTCTGTACAATGCAGGCTGTGCTTTTCATATCCCTTACTACTAGCATTCTGTCTCCATGCAGTTACAGCACAGGGGGTTCTCATACACTCATATCTGCACATCACCTGAATCACTTGTTCTCTGAATCATTTGTTCTCTTCCACAGCTTCAATCGCCTTCAATCCTTTGCATCATGAACATTCTCACAGCACATTATCGCAGTAAATCTGTTCTGCAGAGGCCCAAAGGTATATATGTTTAGCACGGTATATGTATTTTATAAGAAACAATTAGCCTCCTTTAATTTTTTCCTATCATAATTTAAGCTGACAGTTAACTGATGTTAAAATTTCAGTAAACTATCTTTGAAAGTGCTTACTTAAAGGGGTTGTTCACCTTCCAACACTTTTTTTAAGTTCAGTTGGTTTCAGATAATTTACCAGAAATAAAGATTTTTTCAATTACTTCTATTTTCTATGTTGTTTGAAAGTATGATCGTTTCCCTGCACAGCAGTTAGGGATCGTCTGAAGTTTCCGAACTGAAGCTGTCAGAGCAAGTAAAACGAAGGGTGAATTTCACTGCATACAGTCAGGTTTATTATAAAAACGGTACACAATTTTTAATTAAAGTATATTGGAGATAGGTTTCTTTTTCTTTAAAGAAAGTAAAAATGGGATTTTATTTTTTTTAAGCAGGACAGTAACGAAACAAACTGTGACTGTCAAATTCATATCAACAGCAGCAAGTGTCTTTTCCTACTTGAACCAATCTTCAGCATGTTAACCTCATCAAGCAATTAGGACATATTAATTTTTTTTTAGTTGTGACAGAAAAGTATAATTGCAACTCTTCAATGCAGCAATGTGCGGGATGTGGGAAATTGTAAAACAGGTTATTAATTATGCGTCAGTACAATTAACTCATTTCCTTAGACGCATTATTATGTTGCAACAAAAGGAAATCCGATTGCACTGTTTTAGTGCAATGGGAGGGGTGGGGGTTTTTATTTTGTCATGAAATAATCTGATTAACTCTTGCAAGAAGGTTAGGAAGCTTGAATAAATACAGAATGTACTGTATGTAAGTGAGTGCAAGTAGACAATGAAAGTTCTGAGGCTACGAGGTTCTTTCTTACACTAATTCATTCATATCTTATTTAAGAATACAGGTTATGCAGTAAGCATGGATTCTAAAAATAATCTACAGGGTTTAACAACTCAAGTGCAAAGTGCCCATTTCAGATGTAATTTGCCACCCTTTTTTAATCTACAAATGGAGTGTTTTTCCCAGAATCCAGTGTAATTGCAGGTACATCATACAAAGCAGTATCTAGTGCCACAGTGGAGCTTACAATCTAAGGTCCTGTCTATATGTTTTGAAGTATGGTAGAGATATATATGCCAGAGGGTATAAATATAAATATAGAATACAAAAATACTTCTAAATTGATTTGTCATTAGCCATGATTTAGGAAATGTCTACCCAAATGTTTTTTCAATTGATATAATGAAAATATAATTCTAACCAATATTATTTTCAGATTTGAATGGGCTTTTTAATGACATTGCAACTGAAATCAATATCTGTCTGTCCTTTACTTTTTTTTACTATTTTCTTTTCAGGTTTTCAGACTTGCAGCCTCCAGCCAAGATTCCAGTTCCCATGATGCCTTGTACACTTCTGTTGCTCGCCTTCTTCTCAGATCTGTCACAGAACATGAAACCCATTCTGGGAATTGGAGTCTTGAAAGTCATTGAAAATGTTAGTAATCTATATTGAAAATTGATAGAAAATTTAATTTTCTTTCATTGTGCAAAAAACTGTTTTCGACTTAGGATTCCCTTAGAACCAAGAGATCACAGGGGAAACCAGGCCTGGCAATATGTTGGCGCTCTAAAAATACATGTTAATAATAACCTGGGGATGGGAAAACATGTATGTGCATGAAGTACATTTGAAGGTATGGCCATTGAAGATTATTTTGTGCACATAAAAAATGATTCTATATCTTTTTAAAGTTAGTTTTGTCTTATCACTATGCTTTTTGCACTTTCATAAAGGGCAAAGTCAATACAAATTTGGGTAAAAGAAGATTCTGTTCCTTGATAGAGTGGAACCTTGGTGGCTGATAGGGGAAACTATTCAACCTGCGCAGCATATTTCCTGGTAAGGAAGACTACTTATAGTAGTATAGTAATTTACTATTAAAAAAAATAGCCAAAGGAAGGTCAGTGCTCATAACAAATGAAACAGTAAATATTGTAATTTGTAGGATTACATTTACAAATATTTTTACAACATGTTTTGTCACACAAAGAAAATTGTATTTTACTATTAATGTTTATTCAAAGCCCTTTGCCTATGATTGTGTAGGATTTGTTGAATATCTAATTTATCTGTATAATTCACATTACAGACAGGGTATAATTTTGATCAGTAGAAATGTCAGCATTGCTGTTGTGCACATCCAGCTGAAAAAAAATATATTTCTATATTTCCCTCTTGTTTCATTCATTTTATATTTATGCCTAGAATGAAATCATGACTAGAAAATAAATCCGGACATTATCCTGATTATTTATTCCCACCCTGCTGAGATTGTGGTTTTGCTTGCTAATAATATCTCTATATATCCTCAGCAAGCAGGAGGACACTTGGAAGAATCTGTGGAGATTAGAGAATGCAGTAACTGCTGGGGCTGCCAGGGGGAGGGGAGGAAATGTTTAGCTTAATCTGATCCTACCTTTTACAATAAGAAAAAATATATTTTCTTTAGGCATTAAAAGTCATGGTTTTCAGATAAAGAAGGCAGCTGACATATAGCCAGCAGGTCTGTGAGACAATAACACGGCATTTAGTCTTCTTTCGAAAATATATAAATGTATCAAAACAGGTAGCAATCCATTTGCTGGCCTCTATCTCCATTTTCATGCAGAAAATAAACATATTCTTTCTACTTAATAATAGTAATTACATATTTTGATGTAGGGGTTGTGTTTACTTTCAACAGTAATCATTTATGATGGTTAATTCCCATGCATGCATTTATTAAGAGAATTATAAGATGCTAATATCAGACCTCAACTCAAACAAAGTTTTTGGGAGTCCCCTTTATCTGCCTCCAGCCCCATTACTCGATCACCTGTCATTTACAGCCTGGTATTTGACTTCCTTTAAATCGCTCAGAATAAATGTTCATCTCCAGCACTGAAACACATGCAAAAATCTTCAGAAGCAGACAGCCCTAGGCAGAGCAAAGAGCATGATAGGGGGCTGTAGTTGGGCTTAACTGAAAGTAACAAGAAGCTCCTGAAATATACAACTTCTACATTGGCATCTCTGTATTACTAGTATACCAAAGTTAAAAGGGAAATCTACCTAAAACTGTTTTTGATTGCACAAGGGAGGGAGCTCCCGGTGCGAGCGGCCATGTCAGTCAGAGCACATGCGCAAATGCGCTTCTGACATCATGCACATGCGCATAATGAGAAAGTTGTGGAATTCGCTTATTATGTGCATGTGTGTGCCCAAACATGGCTGCTCGTATCAGGAGCACCCTCCCGTGCGGGTGGCTTAGCGCTGGTTAAGGGGCAATTTTTTTTAAAAAAAAAAAACTACTGTTACTCAAAGTCTCTATTAGCCCACACGTTTGGTTGGGGATAATATTTTTGCCCAACAGGTAACCTGTCAGTACTCCTGACTCCTGAAACAATGCAGCAAAAGCCAACCGACAGAGAACTGACTTCTGCTACTGTTACATTGTTTCAAGAGTTAAAATCAGTAAAGAGTTAAACACTGCTGTCAGTTGCAATTACAGTACATTTACAAATAACTTTGTAATTTGAACATTTGTAATTAATGTACATTTAAAAGTCACTTAGAATTATATTATCTTTTGCGTTTAAAAAAAAGTTTGCAGACGAATAACCCCTTTAAAATACAATATCATACTAGGTTATGTTCCAGGTGCCAGGTATAGGTATACTACAGGTTTAGTCACCTATAGCAACAAATTCTCTGGTAGTATTTAGTGGTTAAATGGAAACATCTTATTGCTTGCTTTACGCCCTTAATTCCATTAGGGGGTTAGACTCCAATGAAAGTTTTCCAGTGACCAGTTATCATGCAACTGGTAGGATGGTTGCTATGAATTGGATAATTATGGAATTATAAATCACTAGTGAATAAAGCCCTTCCCCAAGCTCACATATGAATCCTGGGTATTGGACCTCTTTTATTTAAATTAAACCTCATTTTGCTATCAATTAATGTAAATCAATATGGTGTATTTTTATTGGACTTGTTAACCCTCCTCTATTCAATGCAACCTTGTTGTATTTTCTAACAAGTATATATAGTAAAATAAAGGTAAAATATACTTACCAAATTTATCAGTGCCTTAGTAACATAACTGTCTGGCCCTGCACTGGTAAAGCTGTTGTGTTTGCTTCAGAAAAACAATTTTAATTTATATAAACAAGCTGCTGTGCATACATGGGGGCAGCCATTCAAGCACAGTATACACAGTAGATAACAAATATACTCTGTAAAATCCCATTGTATACTACAGAGCTTATCTGTTATCTGCTGTGTATCTTGTGCACTACGACAACCACCTCAGGTGCTAAGTATAACCCAAGCTGTAGCACTGGGTAGCTGCTATTTTTTCAGTGATTGGCCTAATCTACATTTCAGGGTTGACCATCTGCTACAAACAACATACAACCATTATTTGCACACACAAAAGAGAGAAAATATTTCCTGCGCTCAAATTTTACATTTTGGGAATATATATAAATATGCCACGTCATTTATGAGCCCCTCATTTATGGGCTTATTTATCAAGAATCAAATTTATGAGGTTTTAGAGTTTTTATTTTACATTAAACAAATGCACAGTTTAAAGGAACAGTAATACCAAAAACTGAAAGTGTATCAATGTAATTAAAATATAATGTAGTGTTGCTTTGCACTGGTAAAAGTCATGTGTTTGCTTCAGAAAGACTTCTATAGTTTATACAAACAAGCTGCTGTGTAGCCATGGAGGCAGCAATTCAAGCTGAAAAAGAGAGAAAAAGAACAGGTTACATAACAGACTACAGATAAAACATCATCATATTCTACAGATCTTATCAATTACCTGCTATGTAACCTTTTCTACTTTTTTTTCGGTTGCCCCAAGTTTACACAGAAGTTTATTTATATAAACTATTGTGGTCTTTCTAAGGGCTCTTACACATGAGCGTTTTTACCTGCGCTCCCCTGCGCTCCCCTGCGTTCCGTTTTTCGGCATTCAGCCGCAGGGGAGCGCAGGAATAGACGCATTTAATTATTTCAAATGGGGCTGTACTCACACAGGCGCATGTAGGCTCCGAACGCAGGAAAAATGCAGCATGTTGCGTCTCAACCTGCGTTCGGCGCCTACATGCGCCTGTGTGAGTACAGCCCCATTTGAAATAATTAAATGCGTCTATTCCTGCGCTCCCCTGCGGCTGAACGCCGAAAAACGGAACGCAGGGGAGCGCAGGTAAAAATGCTCATGTGTAAGAGCCCTAAAACACAGAGCTTTTACCAGTGGAGGGCAACATTATATTATATATTATTACTTTTAAAACCCTTTTTTTTTCTTTAAGAAAACCCGAATGTCTGCTTAATTAATAAAAAATCAGAATATAAAAAGCTCAAACAACCAGTGTTGTTAGTGGAGTACCGCAGGGCTCTGTACTAGGTCCCTTGCTTTTCAACTTCTTTATTAATGACCTGGAGGTGGTCATTGAAAGTACTGTGTTTTTGCAGATGATACTAAATTGTGCAGAACTATAGGTTCCATGCAGGATGCTGCCACTTTGCAAAGTGATCTGTCTAAACTGGAAAACTGGGCAGCAAACTGGAAAATGAGGTTCAATGTTGATAAATGCAAGGTTATGCACTTTGGCAAAAATAATATAAATGCAAGTTATACACTAAATGGCAGTGTGTTGGGAGTTTCCTTAAATGAAAAGGATCTAGGGGTCTTTGTAGATAACACGTTGTCTAATTCTGGGCAGTGTCATTCTGTGACTACCAAAGCAAATAAAGTTCTGTCTTGCATAAAAAAGGGCATTAACTCAAGGGATGAAAACATAATTATGCCTCTTTATAGGTCCCTGGTAAGGCCTCATCTGGAGTATGCAGTGCAGTTTTGGACTCCAGTCCTTAAGAGGGATATAAATGAGCTGGAGAGAGTGCAGAGACGTGCAACTAAATTGATTAGAGAGACGGAAGACTTAAATTATGAGGGTAGACTGTCAAGGTTGGGGTTGTTTTCTCTGGAAAAAAGGCGCTTGCGAGGGGACACGATTACACTTTACAAGTACATTAGAGGACATTATGGACAAATGGCAGGGGACCTTTTTACCCATAAAGTGTATGACCGTACCAGAGGCCACCCCTTTAGACTAGAAGAAAAGAACTGTCATTTGAAGCAACGTAGGGGGTTCTTTACAGTCAGGACAGTGAGGTTGTGGAATGCACTGCCGGGTGATGTTGTGATGGCTGATTCAGTTAATGCCTTTAAGAATGGCTTGGATGATTTTTTGGACAGACATAATATCAAAGGCTATTGTGATACTAAACTCTATAGCTAGTATAGGTATGGGTATATAGAATTTTAATTAAAAGTAGGGAGGGGTGTGTGTATGGATGCTGGGTTTTCATTTGGAGGGGTTGAACTTGATGGACTTTGTCTTTTTTCAACCCAATTTAACTATGTAACTATGTAATTTAACATGTAACTGACATTTGTGTGTCTGCAAAAAAATGAAACAATCTTGAATTAAAAAACTGCTTGAATTTTGCCAAGGACAACTCCCAGTAACTTCTACATGAACTCTTAAGTTTATAGGTGCTTTACATCAGAGTTTATAGAGTTTGTTTGTGCTTAATGAATACCAAACATTTGAGGTTTTGATTATATAATTCGAGTTTGTGAGTTTTTGTGCAAAAAATTTGAATCGTGGTGAAAATTCTGCCTACTGTCTACTACATATTAAAGTGTATTTAAAAACACGTAAAAAACCCTGAAATTATTTAACAGCAATGTGCATTATGTGTAAGTGTTCACTTACCCTTTGTACTCAGAAGCCCATTGAAACAATAAGCATTATATGCAACTGAGTAGTGGAACCATGTTCACTTACCATTTAATCCCAACTAATTAACCCAATAAAATATGCCTGTGTCTGCATGCATTTTCGATAGGCTGAGTGGCAGATAGAAGCAATATTTGCCTATGCTATATGCATGGCACATAGAGAAATAGAGTGTCTTTTATAACGCACTTGAATATTAAGTACACAATAGGCGTAGGCAAAGTAAAGCTGGCCATAGACACAAAGATCTGATCGTACGAATCCTCGATTCGTACGATTTTCGAACCGTGTGGAGAGTCCCGACATTTTTCGTCCGGCGGAGATCGGTCATTTGGTCGATCGGACAGGTTAGAAAATATCTGTCGGCTGCCGATAATATCTCTGCGTGTATTGCCGATCGTACGATTTTCAGTGGGAGACTGTCACTAGCTTTGGTTGGACATAGATATGCTACGATTGCTGTCAGGGGCAGAACATTGCTGATCTGTTCTTTAACTAATCTGACTGGTAAGACTTTGATCTGAATGGTTAGTGGTGGGTCGGGAGATGGGAAAGTCTGATCGTACGATTCGTACAATCGGATTTTGCATCTATGGCCAGCTAAGGCTCAAGTTCAATGAAGGGCCTTGATGAAACACATGAGCTTACATATTTTGCCTAAAATGTGGTACAGTGTACTAACACCTCAATTTTTTAAAAATATATTTAATGGAATTCACATAGGCTATGAGGCCTCCCAACTAAATGGGCAAATGCCCTTTCAAATTTAAAACTTCACTTTTAGCATGTTGTATCATTATACAGGTATCACATCAGAAATTTTAATCATGCATGTTACATTTTTTTAAAAAACTTTTAGGATTGTGTATTTTTGCTGCAAAAATAATTTTCAGTAAGGAATTTTACTACATACACTGCACATTGTTGCAAAGTATATTATGCCCAATCTTTTTTCCATTGACGAGTAAATCAGTACATACTTTAACGCGTTCACAAAAGCTTTATTAATTGCACAGAAAAGAAAAGAAATTGAATGGTGCATCTTTTTCTGTGAACCTCTTTTATCATAGTCTCCCATTAGAATGATGTAGACTTTGTTATAGAAAAGCAATTTGAAATTAATTGTTTTTTGTTATTTAAGAATTTTGAAAAAGTTTTGTTCTGCATCTCCCTATATCCAACATTTGAACTACTATTATGTTGCTAGGGTCACAACGTATATGATGGGAGTGTATGGGAGTGACTGATAATCTTAAATTAAAAGTATTAGCCTAGACAATTTCTATAAATCTGCCAGATGTACATAATGTTTTCTTGGTAGTATCTCTGTACATACCTGTTTTTGCAGCTAAACAACCACAAGAAAAATAGCTCACGTTTGCAATTCACATTTATTACTTTGTTTTGGTTTTCTAAATATTTGCTTTGGGAAATTTATCCTTCTCATTTTCCAAATTCATTAATGAAATAATCATTTTATGATTGTGGAGAAGCGAAGAAATGGTATACTCTGACACAACAAACCTGCAACCAGGGATACTAACAGGCAGAACAGGACAATAGCAAATGGGATTTGGAGACAACTAGTAGCAGCTTGGGAGGTTAATTGGTAATGCTGCCCTGGCAATAGCAAAAACCTCACACAACACTCACTCAGGAGGGTTATAACTCTACCTTCTCTTCATGGAGCAATGGTTTCACAACAACCTAGCTTGGCACTAATGGGAGAATGTAATAAAAATGGTAAAGGATAAAAAAAAAGTTTACATAGGGAAATATTTTCCCTTCTGTCATTTTTTAACTAGCATTTAAGTGCCATGCATTTAATTGTTTTGCCAATGCATAGTATATGTAATAACATTTCTTACTGAAAAAGTTATTTTGTAACCATAAAAACATGTCACATTCAAGTAAGTAATACAAAAATGCAATATGTTCAATTAAAGTGAAAACTGAATGACATTGCAAAATATATTTTTTCATCCCATTTATTATATTTTCCAAAAAAGAATGCAAATTGTGTTTTTATCATAGGCACGACCTGGAAGTTCTGCCTTCTACACAATTTAGCCCACCCACTCCACCCCACAATCTTGGCATAGACCCTTGTTAGAGGTCACTAGCGCTTAGTCCTCTTGGCCAGCACTGCAAATCTGCAGCAAGATTGATTTACTGTTTTCTGTGCAAACTAAATTTGCAAAGAGTATAGCAGATAACACACTTTTAAGGTGTCCCAGACTGGGATCTTCCAAAGGAAAAGCACATAGACTCCTGTTAAACAATGTCCAGCACAAGTTGCAGTTGTCAAGTTGTAACACAAACACACACGTCCAACTTTTTAACTTTTTTCAACCTGCCTAACTGCCAGTTGATCTAGAGCAGTGGTCCCCAACCAGTAGCTCGTGAGCAACATGTTGCTCTCCAACCCCTTGGATGTTGCTCCCAATGGCCTCAAAGCAGGTGCTTATTTTTGAATTCCAGGCTTGGAGGCAAGTTTTGGTTGTATAAAAAACAGTTGTACTGCCAAACAGAGACTCAATGTAGGTTGATAATCCACATAGGTGCTACCAAATACCCAATGACGGCACTTATTTGGCACCCCAAGAACATTTTTGATACTTGCATTGCTCCCCAACTCCTTTTACATTTGAATGTTGGTCACAGGTTCCAAAGGTTGGGGATCCCTGATCTAGAGGAAGGCAAAAAAAAACCATCCGAAGTCTCTCCAATTTGCCTCAGAGGGGGGAATAAAATTGCTTCCTGACTCCAAAATGGCAATCGGACCAGTCCCTAGATCAACTTGTACTATGAGCTATCTCCCATAACCCTGTATTCCCTCACTTGCTAAAAAGCAATCCAATCCCTTCTTAAAGCTATCTAATGTATCAGCCTGTACAACTGGTTCAGGGAGAGAATTCCACATCTTCACAGCTCTCACTGTAAAAAACCCCTTCTGAATATTTAGTTGGAAACTCTTTTCTTCTAATCGGAATGGGTTACCTTGTGTCAGCTGGAAAGACCTACTGGTAAATAAAGCATTAGAGAGATTATTATGTGATCCCCTTATATGTTTATACATAGCTATCATATCACCCCTTAAATGCCTATTCTCCAGCGTGAACATCCCCAATTTGGCCAATCTTTCCTCATAGCTAAGATTTTCCATACCTTTTACCAGCTAAGTTGCCCTTCTCTGTACTCTCTATAATACAATAATGTCCTGTTTGAGTGAAGGAGACCAAAACTGTGCGGCATATTCTAGATGGGGCCTTACCAGTGCTCTATACAGTGGAAGAATGACCCCCTCCTCCCGTGAATCAATGGCCCTTTTAATACAGCTAAAGACCTTATTTGCCCTTGATGCTGCTGACTGGCATTGCTTGCTACAGCCAAGTTTATCATCTACAAGGACTCCAAGGTCTTTTTCTATAATGGATTTGCCTAGTGCAGTCCCATTAAGGGTATAAGTGGTAAGTGGTAGGGGTATAAGTGGCTTGGATATTTTTACATCCCAGGTGCATGACATTTATCAACATTGAATCTCATTTGCCACTTAGCTGCCCAAATTGCTAGTTTGTCAAGGTCCTGTTGCAAGGCTGCTACATCCTGAATGGAATTAATTGGGCTGGATAGTTTTGTGTCATCTGCAAACACTGATACATTACTTACCATACCCTCCCCTAAGTCAAACAAGTTAAATAAAAGTGGTCCTTAAACCAAGCCCTGAGGGACCCCACTAAAAACCTTACTCCAAGTAGAGAATGTATCATTAACAACCACCCTCTGTACCAGATCCTGTAGCCAGTTTCCTATCCATGTGCAAACGTCTTCATTAAGCCCAACAGACCATCGCTTTGTTGAGTTTTCCCTCCTTTTGCCAACTGCACTTTGTATGCACTTGTCTCTCTTTGTAAACCCCTTGCTCACTACTTTTCTCCTTCCCCCTCTCTCTTCCTTTTTTACTCTTGGAAACTATAGAACTACAGTTTTGCAATTGCTTTATGATAGAATGTTTTGTAGTTTTGCTATACTTTTGCGGTATTGACAAGACTAGGATTGGAACTATTTAGTTATCATTAACCATGCTATATTTGCTGGAATTGCAACTGTCATTGCCATTTTCCCAGTACTGAATTGTTGCAATAATTTAATGATGTCAATGTAGTTCCTGCTCACATTTTTTTGTAAAAGGTATGACAAAATTCAACCTTTTCCTGTAAAGTTATGGTTAGAAAAACTGCTGGATTAATTTGGTCCAGTGCCCCTTTCTTTGTTGAGCCAGTTATGTGCATCTTTTCCCAGCCCAGTCTATCCATCTACTGTATATTTTTTAAATCCTGGTGTGTGTTGGGACACCCTTGACTTAGGGTTGCCACCTGTCCGGTTTTGACCTGCTTTTTGGAAGTAACCGGGTGGGCAGGATTCCCTGAGAATGACATCATATACCTGACTTTCACTAGCACACCTCCATATTGTCACCACCCCGTCCCCTGCACATCATTGGACTGCCCTACCTAGACTGCGGGATTTTTTTCTTTCGATTTTATTACTTTTTTTATCATTATTTTTATTTATTATTTATTTCTTTGGGGGTATCCACAGTGATGATTCTCAGCAGTTCAATATTTTTACTGAAGTCTTCCTGACAATTCGGGTACTTTACCCCATATGAAATGTATAATGAAAATGGAATTCTAAGCAACTTTCCAATATATATTCATTAAAGATTTAAAATTGTTTTAAAATGATTTAAGTGTAATTGCTATTGAAAGTAGTTTCTATTTATCCCTTCCTGGTTTAATTAGCTGGCTTGCAACATTGTCAGAGCCAGGAATGAGAGAGCATATAAACAGATATTGCTTTTATTAGCAAATACATTTTCATAAAACTTTAAAACCACTGACAATTTGTAATTCATGTACAAAGTTGCTCAGCATTATATCTTCTTTCACTGTGCAAAATATTTTTGTGGAGGACCCCCTTAGCGAAGTCATACAATTATCAAAGCAGATCAGTCCGTCAATTCATCACAACTGGTTCAACTAATCTGAGCTGTCAAATTCACTTCTTTCCTATGGATGTTATCTGTAACAATTTGGAAAGTGCCAAACAAGAAAGATCATTGTTTTAAATTTAAAGCAACGCTCTTCTATGGGCACTTTCTGAATCAATCTAGATAATTGTATTATTATTTTATTTTTAGGGAGTTATTTATGAATATCTGAAAAGTTCTCACTATTTTCTGAAAACTACTCTGACCAAATCCACTCTGACTTTTCCCCACTATTTGTCAATATATTTTTCTGAAAATTTCTTGTCCGGCAAATAAATAGATAAAATCTTGAAAAAAAAATCTATAAAGTAAGAATTTTTGGGATTTGTCGCCCAAAGCCTGCAATTTTTTGGGGATTTGTCTCTCTCAAACCACAACCTCTTTGGATTATTGGACGAAACCCATCAGGATATAAACAAGACATCTGCCATTGACTTCTACATGAACTTGGCAGGTCTGAGTTGGAGTACTTTTTAATTTGGACTTTTAACACCACGATTTAATAAATCTTCTATGGGCACTTTCTGAATCAATCTAGATCATTTTATTTTTATTTTATTACACATAATTAGTAATTCAAAACCATTTTTGTAAATATGAACTGCAAAAAGAAAAAGAAGAAAAAATATATATATATAAAATGTACAAAAATATAATGGATCTTTCCATAATTTGGCTCTCCATACTTTCACTATTTTCTGAAAACTGCTCTGACTAAAGCCACACAGACTTTCCCCCATTATTTGTCAATACATTTTTCTTAAAATTTCTTGTACAGCATAAAAAATAGATAAAATTGTGAAAAAATCTGAAGAGTACGAATGTTTCGGATTTGTCGCCCAAAACCTGCAACTTTTTTGGATTATTAGAGAAACCTAGTGCAGATCAGGATATAAACTAGACATCTGCCAATGACTTCTTCATGAACTTGGCAGGTCTGAGTTGGAGTACTTTTTTATTCAGACTTTTAACACCACTGGGTTTCATAAATCAGTTTTTTTTAAATCAGAGGATTTCGTTTCCTACAAAAAAATAGTGGTTTTCCCCTTTAAAAGTCTGACCAGAAAAAAAAATTTACCTTAATAAATAACCCCCTAGTAGAGTGTCTACTAAAAAATTATTTAAACATTTTGCCTTCAATAAGGCTTATTTATCGTTTAGCTTGGATTAAGAAAATGCATAGTTTAACACTGTAGAGAAAAGGAGAGTACGTTTTAACATTTGGAATTATTTTATTATAATGGAGTCCATAAGAGATGGCCTTTCTGTAATTCAGAGCTTTCTGGTTAACAGGTTTTCTGATAATGGATATATCACCTCAGAGCCATAAATATACTTTACATTATATACAGTACTTATAATATACAAAAAACATAAATAACCTGTAAATTAGATCTTTAGAAATGGTGCTTAGTAGTGGTTATAATTAGTGCTCAGTAAAGTTATTTATGTCGCGCAAGTGCCGGTTCTGTTATCCAGAACCCCATTACCCAAAAAACGCTGAATTATGAAAAGTTTGTCTACCAAATAACCCACATTTTTCAAAATGATTTCCTTTTTCTCTGTAATAATAAAACAGTACCTTGCACTTGATCCAAACTAAGATATAATGAATCCTTATTGGAAGCAAAACCAGCCTATTGGGTTTATTTAGAGGCCCATTTATCAAAGGTCGAATTTTGAATTCATGTGAATTTTTTTAAATTCGAAAATACTCACAGTTTGACTGCAGGGAGGTTATTTAAGAAAATAATTGAATGTCTAATATTTGACAATATTTGAAAATTTGAATCATATTTGATTTGTATTCAATTTGTACTAATCAAGTTTTTCTCCCGAAAAAAACCCTAGGGGCAGATTTATCAAGGGTCGAATTTCGAATTTGAAAAACTTCGAAATTTGAATTCAAAAAGACCAACCGAAATTGAATCAAAGTTTTTTTTTTTGACTGAATCGGTCCGTTTTCAAACGAATAAGTCCGCTTTCGATCAAATTTGAATTGTACGAAGTAAGAAAACTTTGATTTTTCCTCCAATTGGAAATAGGTACGAATTTTTTTTACATTCAAATTCAATTTGGACTATTCCCTAGTCAAAATACACAAACACTAGCTCAAAATTCTAATTCACTTCGACCTTTGATAAATCTGCCCCCTAATGTCAGGAAGGCTTATTGAAACATCTATACATGGCTCAACGGACCTCATGGCCATTGACTTGTAAATAAACTTGGCAGGTTTTAGTAGACAAATATTCGAATTAGGACTGTTTCCATGGTCGAGGTGTGATTACATTCGAATACGGGGATTAAAATTTGAATGTGTGAATTTTGACTCTAAATAGGTTCTAGAAGGTCCCCCATAGGCTAAAACATCAATTCGGCAGGTTTTAGATGGTGAATGGTTGAAGTCACCATCGGTACATGATAAATATCGATATTAGAATTTTAAAATTCAAATCAAATTTGGACTATTCCCTAGTCAAAGTACCCAAAAAATAGCTCGAAATTCAAATTTTTTTCATTCGAAAATTCACCTCGACCTTTGATAAATCTTCCCCTTGAAAATTTTATTTAAAATTCAAATTTGATATTTAACCCTTGATAAATCTGCCCCTTAGAACTCAAAATTTGCAGAATTGCTGTTTTAGCCTATGGAAGACATCCTAGGATCAAATTGGAGTTGTTTGCAGCTTTCCTGACATTTGAGTTTTTTTCAGAGAAAAAACTTGAATCAAATTCAATTCGAATTGGATTAGAATTTTCTGGTCGATCCGATTCACCTGAGTTTGCCAAATTCGATTTTTTATTTTTTTAATAAATTGCAATTGGTCGAATTTGAGTTCATGGGAGTTCATGGGAGTTTATGGGAGTTTTAAATAACTCCCATGAACTCAAAATTCAACTCTTGATAAATCTGCCCCATAATGTTTACTTTTTTTTTTTTTGCTTTTCCAGTAGACTTAAGGTATGAAGATCCAAATTACAGAAAGATCCCTTATCTGGAAAATCCTAGGATTCAAGCATTCTGGATAACAGGTCCCATATGTATATTATAATAAATAATGTTTGCCCTATTTTAAAAAATTTTAGGGTATTAGAAGTTATTTTGGAGTTCCTTGACCTGAATAAAAATGCAAGAATTCATGGAGCTCCTCAGTGACTATATAATTTTCTTATATTTTACAATAGGGGGTACATTATTCACTATAAATATGCATGAACCATAGAAATCAGACACTTAGGGGCAGATTTATAAATGGTCGAGGTGAATTTTAAAATGAAAAAAATTTGAATTTCAAGCTATTTTTGTGTACTTCGACTAGGGAATAGCCGAATTTGAAAAATCTCGAATGTCAGGAAGGCTATTAACATCTTCAAATGGGTCACTGAACCTCTGCCATTGACTTTTACATGAACTTGGCAGGTTTTAGGTGGCGAATAGTCTACCGTATATACTCGCACACCCAAAATGTGCTGAAAAACTCAACCTCGGCTTATACGCGGGTCATACCGTAGATACGCTCCTTCCGCGGCCCCAGCAGGACTGTCTGTGACTGACTGTCACGATCGCCGCCCGGAGCAGGTCCAGGAGCTCCGGGCGGCGCGTCCTTCCCTGCCGGCGTTCGCTCCCAAAATGGCGGCGCTCCTGGACCTGCTCCGGGCGGCGATCGTGACAGTCAGTCACAGACAGTCCTGCTGGGGCCGCGGAAGGAGCATATAGCCGAGAAGGAATAAGAGGGAACATTAGGTGGGCCCCCAGGGCCTCGTCAGCCCAGATCCACTCCTGCGGCTGGCAGAGCTGCTTCTTGCCTTCACTCCTTCCTGACCTCCCCCACTCAATAGCAGCTGTAATACACATGAAGAAGGTAAGCACTGGGGGAGAAGGGGGGACAGAGGGGAATTTGTGGCTGGGGGCCCCGTGCGGGTGGTGGGGAGGTAGTGTGCAGCCTCTGATTCCATAGTTTTCTGTTCCATAGTTTTTGTTACTCCTTTTTCTCAAAATTGTCTACAAACTTCTCAATATGATTTTATCTGTTAAATCATTTCTTTTAAATGTAAAAATTAGCTGACTTTTATGTCTCGATATTCACATTTTGAAATCTGACATGGGGCCCCTAGGCTTATACACGAGTCAATACATTTTTCCAGTTTTCTTAGGTAAATTAGGTACCTCGGCTTATACACGGGTCGGCTTATACACGAGTATATACGGTAATTCGAATTGTTCCCATGGTCAAAGCTTCATAAATCTCGAATTTCAAATCTGAATTCAAATTCAAATCGAGTTTGGATTATTCCCAATTTAAATTTGTGAGTTTTGACCAAAAATACAATTCAAAAATTGAAATTCGAATTTACTATTCGACCCTTAATAAATCTGCCCCTTAATTCCTTACTAACACTGCAACCAAGGTATCAGCATCAATGCATGCCAATAGGGATTGTAGTACTGGAACACAATCCACGGTCAAACCGAACTTGACAAAACAAATACAACTTTATTGATCCGTTTAAAATACAGTCATGGAAGCTACAGGGAAACAGCAAGCTTAATGCGTTTCGTGACTAGTATTTCACTTTATCAGAAGCCTAGGAAAAAAGAGTTACATATATACTTTATTTTTTTATTTCTGGTTCCACAGAGCCAGAAACAAAGCAAAATGCATTTAACGTGTTTGAAAACTGCTGTTAGTTTTCATTAAAGGAGAAGGAAAGCTACTGAGGCATTTTATTTCCAAAAGATTAGCTGCAATAGTGCAAGCTAGAATGTTGTATTTTTTCTGTAGAATGTTTTACCATACCTGAGTAAAAAGATCTAGAAGCTCTCTGTTTGTTTAGGATAGCAGCTGCAGTATTAGCTTGGTGTGACATCACTTCCTTCCTGAGTCTCTCCCTGCTCACTTATAGCTCTGGGCTCAGATTACAGCAGAGAAGTGGGGGGGGAGCAAACTGAGCATGCTCACACCCAGGGCAAGGAGGTTTAAGCTGAAGGCAAGAAGTTTGATACAGAAGCCCATGTGTACACAATAGAAGGAAAGAAATTCTGTGTTTCTTTTGACAGAGGACTCAGAGCAGCACTACTTTGAGGGTTTACTGGTATAATTAGGTGGACCTTTTTGATAAGGCTTACTTAGTTTTAACCTTTCCTTCTCCTGTAATAGTCATAATTAAAATAAGTTTCATTCTGCATTTATTAAAATGAATGAACACATATTTTAATGCCATTTGGCAGCTCATGGGAATAGTTTTTTTATTTTATAGAGTAGAAGACTAGTTAGATGGGATAACAGTTATATACATAATTATGTTAAAAATAAGAATATGCCTTGCATATTACAACATATCTGAATAATAAGTAACATTTAAAAGGGTTACATCTTTTTTTATGAATACAAATGCATTTTCCCCAAAACATGATGGAGAGCTCTCAAACTATCAATCACAGCATCACTTCTTATCAGTTTTGGCCAATGACCAGCTAATTTCATATTTTTTCCCCAATTTTCAGAGAAACTTCATTAGCACTGAGCTCTTTCACTAGTGAATTGTCTTCACCTGTTAGTAAATTGGCGATGTCCCTGCAAACTGTCGCTTTGACGAATTTTCACTAGCGACAACTAGTAAATTTGTCCCATTAGTTTGGATCAAGTACAAGCTACCATGTTATTGCTACAGAGAAAAAGGAAATCACTTTTTAAAATTTTGATTATTTGGATAAAATGGAATCTATGGGATACGTTCTTTCCATTATTCAGAGCTTTCTGGATAACAGGTCTCTGGATAACGTATCCCATATTTTTACAGTATTGTTTTGCCATAATTATTTGTTAGTTTGGCATGATTATTAATCCTTATTAATATAGCACCAACATACCTTGTAATGGTTTATAGAAATTATACATAATTTACATTTGTCCCACTCCCTGCCTCAGTGGTGCTTACAATCTAAGGTCTACAATCTATGGTCAGTATTTTATAAGGAACCAGTAAGTATATTTATTAGATGGGTATATTGATGGACCATGCTTGCACACCCTGGCCTTCTGGAGTTAGAATGACTGGTGCACAGTACTAAAGGGATCAACACCCTCCCAACCAATGTAGAAAAAAGAGAGTTCACTGGCAAGTACTAGCAGGGCAAGCCTTCCCAGGTTTATTTTGGCTTTGTTCCTTGAACCATATTTTTAAGGCACAAGGTACAAAGCGTAGAGTTCAGTTGTAGAAGGGAGCCTGGCCCCTGTATTTAACCCATCTTGATCAGACTTTAAATACAGAACTTCTTGTACCTACATATGCTTCTAATTCTGCATAAAAAATGACAGACAAGACAGGTGCTCACATGGAAAGCATACCAAAGTCTGTTGTCATAAAAAAGGGATTCACAAATAATGCTGTGTATATTGCCTTTGCACTATTAGCTATAGTTATTTACAATGTAGAAACAATTATTCCTTGTCCTCCTCCTCGGTTTTACATATCAGTGTAATACAATATCCTATGGCTGCTTCATTCCAGGGTTATGCCTTTAGTGAGAATCCTAAATTGCACAGAGAGTGCTAATTAAAATCTTTTTAGGTTGTCTGTAAAATAATTCTGTCTTTCAAAAAAACAAACATTTATCTCAGATACTCAGTAATCATGTTGTGTTGATTCGATAAAAATAATTCAGGTAAACACAGGTAATTCAGGTAAAAAGTCTGTTATCAGTATTCCTCTGTGAGTATCTCCTATATTTGACTTAGGCAACGTGATTCCTTTATTTGATACCTGGAAGCAATTGCCAGTGGTACCACATTTTTTTCCTCATTAGGGCAATCACGGACTAAATATTTATTTCACCACAGCCTTTGCAGGGATGACCATTACAATCAAAAGACCTGGACAGCAATTGTCCTAATAGCAACACAAACACTAATTAAAGTAATGAAAGTTATGTAGACAGAGAGAACCTAAAAAATGTTCAATAATTTTTCAAACACTTAAAAGAATAGGGAGAACTGGCAAAAAAAAAAACTACTTAACAATTATGCACTAGCCTGCTTTAAATGATGGAATACTGCAAGGGGTTCATATGTATCGTGGAGATCATCAAGAGGAAGATGGGATGAAAGTCTCCTTGCCCCTACGCTAAAACCCAAGGCTTGAAAGGCCAGTAGCATCAGTAGTATGTAAGGGGTTCTTGTTCTATCTGTAAAGGGTTCTTGTTCTATCTGTCCTGGTTGTTTTAATTAACACAGAATTGCTGGATATTTAAAATATTGCACAATTGCTAGATTTATATTGATCCTTTAAAGGGCTATTCAATTTAGCAGAAAGAAGGGAATGCAAAGCAATGACTGGAGGTAAGGCTTGTGTATATCAGGTGTATAAAAACATCAGGGGGAACAGTAAATACATCAGTGAGGAAATAGTATGAATTGGAGAACCTAAACTGGAACAGTAACTGCTAAATTGATGGATGGTCTTTGTGGAATGTGGACAATGGAACACAAACACATTCACAAAAAAACCTCTTAAGCAAGGGAAATTGGACAGTGATAAAATATATGTCGAGATATGTAGAGAGGTTGAACAGAGAAAGATAAATACTGCAGAGAAGTAGAGGATAATATGGGGGTTGGGAATAGTTGAAAAAGTGAACATTAAGAAACGTGAGCACAACAGAAAAGAGGTGTACATAAAAGAGAACACTGCAACCATTTCAGATGAAATAAGGGATTATTCTACAAATTAAACTAGCCATATTAGCTATTGCCCTTATTTGTAGCTGACATATTTCTTCAGTTAAAATCATTCTGCCACTTTTGCCTCTGTTTGAACCTATTTATTTTTCTCTAGTAAATGTATATGAGTAATATGTTGGTCAATATGCATTTATTGAAATGACCATGATACCAACCTATTAAAACCTTTTCTAACTTATCTCTGCTCCCTTCACACCCAAGCCCCTCTTTTATTTACTAAGGCCATCAATCACCATATGGACGTGCCAAGTGTACATTTGGGGGGGGGGGAGCTCAATAGTCAGTTTCAGTAGTTAGCACCAGCAGCGCAAAGAATTTGAAGTGTCAGATATTTTTCCTGAACCTTCTGAAACACCTGAGATCTCACCTGAAAATTGCTTTCAGTTTTGAAGGATTAGCCTACAGGGGTTATTTAAAAAGTGCACATCAACATTTTGAAGATAGACCAGCATCTTGACATGAATAGTTTGAAAGAGCAAAGGTAAAGTTATCAGAAGTGGAAATGGGTACCTAAATGAGGAAAGCCTGGGGCCATTTCCTGCATTTCTTCCTGTGACAAGACTATATTAATTTTAAATACGGTATATTTTTGTTTGGACCCCAGTGTAAAAAGTGAAATAAATCTAAAAGATGGATACACAATTATAAATAAATACTATTATAATGGTGAATATATTATGATAGTCTCCATTAAGAGATACAGTACCCTTTTATGGTTTAACCACCTAAATATTGTATCTAAGATCCACTGTGTCAATACAAATATAGGAACCATACCTTTTTTTTGCCTGTGGGGTTCCACCAAATTCTGCTATCACTTCAATTCTCTGCTGCTAGATAGGTTTACTAAATATTAGCTGCATGACACACCAAGTTATGGATGTTATTTGTGATTTTCTAAAACTGGTTCTTTTTTTTAACATATACTTATCTATTTCAAACAAAAAAAAATGTCTTAAAAGAGTGGATCTTACTGACTTGGTTACTTCATAAAGTTAATTTCTCTCTATCTAATCATTTCAAATTTATTTAACTTTGCTTTCTAAAATTAGCCATTTTCTTTTCGGCAGCACCTCCTTCTTTTTGGAAGACCTCTTAATATATTATGTCATTTAGTAGACTTTTTATCAAATCTTGAACTGAAAATGTTGCACCCGTGTAACCTACACTCTGAATATTTATGGGTAATGCAATAAACGTTGCATTACTGGCCTAGTAACCAATAGCACCCAATCAGCAAGTAGCATTTACTTATCAGCTGTGTAAAAATAAAGATCTTACTGCTTGCTACAGATTTCTAAATTTGGGCAAACTTTGTGCTTTAGAGTCAAACTTGGCTCAAATAAAACCAACACAGAAGTTAACACATGCTTACTACACTAGAGACCTGATGGCATCACAATTAGTAATGCCAAGGGAGGGGAAAGTTGTTAGACAAACACTCGAACATAGGTTAATCGGGTTTATATTTTACCCACATTTCTGCCTTATGTGTTTTAACTTAAGGCCATCTCATAGTGGGGAAAACAATTATTTTCTGTTTCCCTTGTTGAACTTTTATAGGGTGTCTGACGAAAGAAAGAGCAAAGGTAAAGTTTTCAGAAGTGGAAATGGGTACCTAAATGAGGAAAGCCTGGGGCCATTTCCTGCATTTCTTCCTGTGACAAGACTATATTAATTTTAAATATGGTATATTTTTGTTTGGACCTCAGTGTAAAAAGTGAAATAAATAAATCTAAAAGATGGATACACAGTTATAAATAAATACTATTATAATGGTGAATATATTATGATAGTCTCCATTAAGAGATAAAGTACCCTTTTATGGTTTAACCACCTAAATATTGTATCTAAGATCCACTGTGTCAATACAAATATAGGAACCATACCTTTTTTTTGCCTGTGGGGTTCCACCAAATTCTGCTATCACTTCAATTCTCTGCTGCTAGATAGGTTTACTAAATATTAGCTGCATGACACACCAAGTTATGGATGTTATTTGTGATTTTCTAAAACTGGTTCTTTTTTTTAACATGTACTTATCTATTTCAAACAAAAAAAATGTCTTAAAAGAGTGGATCTTACTGACTTGGTTACTTCATAAAGTTAATTTCTCTCTATCTAATCATTTCAAATTTATTTAACTTTGCTTTCTAAAATTAGCCATTTTCTTTTCTGCAGCACCTCCTTCTTTTTGGAAGACCTCTTAATATATTATGTCATTTAGTAGACTTTTTATCGAATCTTGAACTGAAAATGTTGCACCCGTGTAACCTACACTCTGAATATTTATGGGTAATGCAATAAATTTTGCATTACTGGCCTAGTAACCAATAGCACCCAATCAGCAAGTAGCATTTACTTATCAGCTGTGTAAAAATAAAGATCTTACTGCTTGCTACGGATTTCTAGATTTGGGCAAACTTTGTGCTTTAGAGTCAAACTTGGCTCAAATAAAACCAACACAGAAGTTAACACATGCTGATGAAAAAGCTCATTACACTAGAGACCTGATGGCATCACAATTAGTAATTAGGGATGTAGCGAACCGCCGATAATGTGTTCGCGAACGCCGTTCGCGAACACCGGCAAAAAATGCGAACAGTTCGCGAACAGTTTCGCGAACTTCGAACATCCGAAAATCGTTCGATTCGAACGATCGAAGGATTTTAATCGTTCGATCGAACGATTTTCGTTCGAATCGAACGATTGAAGCCATTCGATCGAATGATTTCATTCAATCCAATGGCTTCGATCGTTCGATTCGAACGAAAATCCTTCGATTTTAACGATCGAATGGTCGAATGGTCGAACGATTTTGACGCGAACGCCTATTGGCGAACGTCGCGCGACGTTCGCGAACTTGCGGCGGACGCGAACAGCCGATGTTCGCGCGAACAAGTTCGCCGGCGAACAGTCCGCGACATCCCTATTAGTAATGCCAAGGGAGGGGAAAGTTGTTAGACAAACACTGGTAAACAGGTTAATCGGGTTTATATTTTACCCACATTCCTGCCTTATGTGTTTTAACTTTAGGCAATCTCATAGTGGGGAAAACAATTATTTTCTGTTTCCCTTGTTGAACTTTTATAGGGTGTCTGACGAAAGAGAATAAGTGAGTCCTAAATTTCCTGGATTACTAATCAGGTAACTGCATGATTATTAAAGGGGTGGTTCACCTTTGAGTTCACTTTTAGTATGTTATATAATGGCCAATTCTAAGCTACAATTAGCCATCATAATTCATTTTTTATAGTTTTTGAATTATTTGCCTTCTTTTTTTAAATCTTTCCTGCTTTCAAATGGGGTCACAGATCAAATGCTCTGTAAGGCTACAAATGTATTGTTAATGCTACTTTTACCCATTTTTGTATTCAGACTCTATTCTATTCATATCAGTTTCTTATTCAAATCAATGCATGGTTGCTTTGGTAATTTGGACCCTAGCAACCAGACTAATGACATTGCAAACTGGAGAGCTGCTGAATAAATAGCGAAATAACTAAAAAAAAAAAGCAAATAATAAAAAATTAAATCCAATTGCAAATTTAGAATGTCACTAATTAATTTAAAGATGAACAACCCCTTTAAGCTGTGGCTGTGGGAGGATGACTTTGGCCTTAGAAAATGAAGTTACCTTCACTGTTCAGACAGGATCTGGATGAGATAACTAGCTAAAATTCTACTGGAAACAGACTAATGTAAGTGGAAATGTCTTTTTGTGTTTCAAGTTTAGGGGCTGGCACACTAGGCCCTCACCCCATGGTAGAGAGGGACACGACTATGTATTATGTATATGACCACAGCATAAATCTCAGGTACAGCTTTAACAGCTGGATCCTTTTGGGGCTGTTTTGTAAACTGAGGAGGAGATGGAGTACTCCAAAAGCTGAAGCCTCAGTCTCGCTGGCAAAAACAAACATTTTCATAAAAACATTGGATTTGTCATTATTAAGACCTCTATTATATTAAGCCATGTAAATCAAAATAATGCAAGAATGCAAATATTAAGGTAACAATAACCCCAGAGTTCATGTTGGTTTAAAAGAATACTTATATGATATTGTGGAAATGTATTAGATTTGATTAATAGAGTATTCTCTCAGGTGCTTCTTTGTATAGCTTTGTAGCCATTATGAATCTTCTCTGCATTGTTGGTGAGTTACATGTACACTTTGAAATCCCAGCATTTAGCAGGACATATGGATAGCTCATGCAGAGAAACAATTATAGGGGGAGCTTTATTAATAATTAAACTTGTTTCGTGGTGTGCCTCTCTCTTCTTTCTGTCAGCTCTTCACAGAGGCTTCCTTCTGTACTTATATTTACAGATATTGTATTTGTGAATGGATGAGACTATGCGTGTCTCTATATTCTGTTGTGGAAGTGTGACAGTCAACTTCATTCATGAAAGCATGTGTTCAATTCTTGTTTTACCTCTTTTTTTTTTTACTTTAGCTTTGTCAAGTCAATCTATGTCTCTGTGCTTTATTCTCCAAAATGTTAACTCCACCTGTTGAATTATATGTAGTATGCTGTTTCAGAAAACCATTGTGATCTACTGCATGCATATTACCAATGAAGGGGCATGGATTTATATCCGGACTTCCAACAAGACACAAGGATTCATGGGCATGTCATTTTCATCCCATATGCAGTGAGGTGGTCTGCTAAATTAGCAGTCTTTTACTGTGAATTACCATTTTAACTTTCTGACATACCACCTCTCAGTCTGAACTTCTCACTTTAAAGGATATAGAGGCATTATAACATACTGAAAGGAGGTTCCTAAAAACTGCTGATGCCTGTCTGATTTTTAAGGCTCATCTAAAACAGAGTCTGAGTTGTACTGCCAGAAGAGAGACAGTCTGGTAGAACAATCAACCTTCCATGAGTGGTTCTATCTACAGTACATTAAGTGATCTTCAGACCTTTTTAACCTTGAGCATATTTACAGTTCATCTGCACATCAGAAAAGCATTGGGCAGATAATAGGAAATCCTTGTCAGAATAACAATGCAGAAACTCCAAAACAGGTCTGGGTCAAGCTGACTGGGAGCCCTAGGCAACCCAGCCGACCACTTTGTACCCTCCCCAGCATGTGCGCAAAGGTGCTTGCTCGCATGCAGGAGGGAGGAGCCAGCGCAGAGGCATTCTGGTGAGAAGTTTGGATGGGGGAACAAGGGTCTGGACCAGGGGTAGGAAAAAGAAGAGGTACATGCTTGGTTCCCCCTCTTTGTTGCACCCTAAACATGTGCCTCTTCTGCCTACCCCTAGTTCCAGCCCTGCTCCAAAGGAAGTGAGGATCAAATCTAAAACACTAACCTTATGTCTGCAGTCAAGTATGGCGGTCATGGTCTACGGATGCTTTTTCTGCATTGGGACTTGGTCAAGCCGTTATTAAAGGAGTCAAGAATTTTGATTGTGTGTACAACTGGTGAGTCTGCTTCAAAAACTATACAATAATTTACATAAACAAGATGCTGGGGGGGGGGCAGACATTTAAAGCTGAGAAAGGAGAAAATGCACAAGGCTACACAGCAGATAACAGATAAGCTCTGTTGTATACAATGGGATTCTGCAGAGTGTTTCTGTTATCTACTGTGTATCCTGTGCCTGAATAGCTGTCCCCATGGCTGCACAGCAGCCTTTCATATAAAATATAGCAGTGTTTCTGAAACAAACACCAGTTTTACCAGTGGAGAGCAACAGTACATTGTACACAAAATATTTACATTTTTATTTTTAGATGTTGCTGTTCCTTTAGGATGTTGTGCAAAGGATCTGAAAGAATGTAAAAACTCACAAATGTCACTGAGGTTAAGACATGAATCCCCCATAACATCATGAAGGACAGATCAATATCTATAGGAAGTTTATTGGTTGCCATTGTTGCTGCTATAGGTGGTATAACCAGTTACTGCATCCAAGGGGCAACTTCATACAGTGTGCTTTCCAACTACTAATTAAAATATGCTAATAATTCAAACGTTTAATGCCAAAAAATGTGCATAAATCTTTTCATTTAGGGTGCTTTTAATCTATTGTTATAATTTGTTAAGTGCTGTGGGGCAGAAGATTATTAAGGCAGGATTTTATAATGGCACTAATAATGGCATTAATATTATATCTATCTATCTATATATATATATATATATATATATATATATATATATATATATATATATATATATATATATAATCCAAAAAAGCTCTTAACGCACACTGTTAGAGTGCAATACCTGGTTGCTACCTTCAATGGCTGATTATACACTTTGTAGAAACAAAGATGCACACCAGGATTTAGCAGAAAGTTTAAAATTCCATTTTTATTCATTTGCATTATAAAAGAGCCGGTCAACTTTCGGTCTAAATCTAAGACCTTTATCAAGACCCTGATAAAGGTCTTAGATTTAGACCGAAACATTGACTGGCTCTTTTTTAATGTAAATTAAAATGTAATGTAATTTTAACCTTTTTGCTAAATACTTTTTAAAAAAATTGTGTTAAAATAAAAAGCAATAGAAGACTTGTGCTATCTCAAGTTGGCCCAACATTTTCATTTCTTGCTTCAGTATTCAAAGTTGGATGGAGAATGTCAATTTTCATACTTAGTACAGGTATGGGGCCTTTTATCCAGAATCCTCTGGACCTGGGGTTTCCGGATAAGGGATCTTTTCATAATTTGGATCTTCATACTTTACGTCAGGGGTGTCCAAACTGCGGCCCGAGGGCCACATGCGGCCAGGATGCATATGAATGCGGCCCAGCTTGAAACTCTTTGTTCCCGAGGAAATAGGAGGAGGGGGGTCTCTGCCCATTGCCCAGTTAGTAATAATAATATAATAATACGTCTATTTATTATCCAGGTGTCCCATATTCCAGTGTATAGCTCTATCTGGTTATTCAACTGGCATTGTAGTTCTTTTCTGTGTATTTCCTTTACTTTTACAATTAAAAGTGTATTTTATGTGTGACCCCAGACAATTTTTCTTTTTCCAATGTGGCCCGGCAAGCCAAAAGTTTGGACACCCCTGCCTTACGTCTACTAAAAAAATCATGCAATAAGGATTAATTATATAAATGTTTGGATTAAGTACAAGGTACTGTTTTATTATTACAGAGAAAAGGGAAATGACTTTTGAAAATTTGGATTAAATTTGGATTATGTTTTTATAAAATAAATCTGTTGCTTAATTTTGAGGGTATAGTTTTCCTTTAACGATCCTTCCAACGACATTGCCCTCTGGTGGCCTTTTCAATGGAACTTTCCTCCGACTGTATTTTGCTATACTCAAGTCCTACTTGCTTTATTTACCAGATTAAAAATTGGATGGTGTTAATTTCCCTTTGGATTAATAAATTAAAACAAAAAAAGCAGAAGGAAAGAAAAAGAAAACAAGACTGCTTGTTATTTGAGGTGCTTTCTACTTGTATATTGATTGCTATGTTCTGGGGACATATTTCCTATATATATATATATATATATATATATATATATATATATATATATATATATATATATATATAAATATCTCATATATGATATATATATCTATATCAAAATCCTTTAAGTGCCTTCACTCTTAAACTTTCGGGATGCATGGTCAGTCTTAAACATATAATCACAATTTGGAATTTGGAACAATGTATTCCAAATTGTGGTTTTATTTAGATATATATACATATATATATATATATATATATATATATATATATATATATATATATATATATGCAGATTATCGGCACTCACCATTCATAGAGCCACTTGCTGGGTGCTATCCAAAATTAATTATAGCAGTCCATGAAAGCACTCACAGCGATCACCATCTAGTGTGTATAAACAAATCATTTATTAGTACATGGTGTATCAACGCGTTAAGGCTCACCTGACGATGGCTCCAGGTGAGTGCTTTCATGGACTGCTATATATATATATATATATATATATATATATATATATAGAAAGGCTGCAATAAATCAAATGTTAAAAATATTAAGCAAAAAAATTTCGTTTTAATAATGAAAAATAATTGTAATTTTTAATGAACCCCTTTTTTCTGTAGTCACAAAACTGTACCTCGTACTTAATGGCAACTAATCCCAGAAAAAAATGAAAAATGAAAAAACGATTCTTTATAAAAAAAAATAAATAAATAAATAAATACATTTTTATATATATATATATATATATATATATATATATATATATATATATATATATATATATATATATATATTTATATATATATATATATATATATATAAATATATATCATCATATATAAATAGGTAAAAGAAAACACATATATATATAATCTACATATATAATAGACCTATTACATTATAATCTAACTGTATACCTACATCCAGTCAGTGAGCTATGAAAGAAATGTTAAGGCAGTAAAGCAACAGCTCCGTGCTTAAATCATTTCCCTGGGCATTGCCCTTTTAAGAGGGGGAAAAAAAGAGCCACAATCTCATCAGGGAGGGAGGCGTGAGCAATTCCTGGAACAGCCGAACAAAAAAAAAAAAGAAAGAAAAAAAAAAAAGAGAGAGAGAGAGCGGTGACTGTTTCAAGATCCCCCATTAGAAAATGTGCCTGATTTGTGGCCAATGCTTTGGGATGTAGAAAACTGAAGGGGTAGCTATGGAGATAGAGAGAGCATTGCTGGCTGCTTCCTCTGACAGGTGTTGAGTAGGAAAGTCTCACACAAGCATGTATGCCAAAGGGAAAGGATCCACTGTCCCCTCTGATAGCCAGGCCAGGGAAAAGTAAGTGGCTCGTCTCTTCCTCAGCGCTCTTGTCTTTTCCACGATGCGCGCGGGCACATTCACAGGCGGCGAACGAGTGGGAAAGTGCAGCGGGCACTCTGTACACAGTGCTATAGGTGGACAAAGGGCAGTGGGGGTGAGTGAGTAACGCTGGACTGTGTACGGGACACGAGACGTGCACTCGGTTTCACAACTGCAACTTTGCCATGTGTGGGAGCATCAGTGCAACTTTGTCATGTAACCGGCTACAGATTGTCCCGCGCTGCTGTTTGTAGTCGCCCGAGTGGGACCTTCGCTCTCCCTGTGTTTAGGGTCAGTTGGTAGCAACTATGAAGTTGACCATTTGCAGTAGTGGCTGTTTGGATAGAGTGAGTTGCAGAATGATACTGAAGCAGTTTTGCTACTGTATCTGTGTGTGTGTGTGGGACTGGGGAGGATGCAATGCTTTGTTCTTCCCCTGGCTTCTTCTTGGAACTTTCTTTTTCTCCTCTGCACATGGACCAGTACCGAAATACATCTTAAAGGTCCACTAACCTCCAAAATACAGACATCAACAAAAAAAGGCTTTTTCTACTGGATCTTTTTTTAAATAGTGTATTAATCTCTGTTTAGTGTGTGTGTGTGTTAAAGAACCAAAGTTTCCACTTTGGAGCAAAAGTACATTTTTATACTTTTGTTGACGTTTTTATTATATCATAAACGGTTTTCTGATGTCTGAGCAGTTTTTGGTCAACACTTGAGTCATATATAACATTATATTCTATACATTGTAGGTGACAGAATCCTTCCTACCAGTGTGTGTTTATATATACTTTTGTTTTGTCTTTCTGTTACTTGCCCTTTAAAGCTCTGACACGAGTAAGTTGAGACCATGACAGTTTTACCCAGCACGCATTTATGGGGCAAATAAACATCATTTCCATTCGCAGCCCTTTAAATAAACCATGTGGGTGCTGTGAGCCGTTGCTATTCTGTGCACTTGCTGCGTTCATTTAAGGAAAAACTTTTACACAGTACTGTGTTAATTCTTCTGTTAATTTCTCAATTACCTTGATTGCTGTATGCAGCAGTGTGTGTGTGTGCTTCATTAATTAGTGCTGATGATCAGATCGCATTGTTTTCATACTGATCTCTTTGTACAGTAATTTATGCTTTGCATGTACCCATACGGCTGGGTGGTGGGCTCTGCTGAAAAGTTCTTTTCCTCCTAGTAGCAGTCAGTATTGCAGTCTGGATGCTGGCATTGTATTTCTTCATTGGGATGGGGGCTTGAATTTATTTACATTCATTGCTGCAATTGTGTAATAATGATATGTTCTTGGATGATAGGAGCAGACGCTATTTTATTTTTGAATTAATTACGCTTTACATGGGCAGCCGGTTTCATTGGCTCCACAGAAAGTTTTCAGCCGGGGTCCCATCTCCAGGATTAATCTTTTATTTAACTAGTAGGATTTTCACTTAAGAATAACGTGCTCTCCCTCCCACCCCCCAAACATCACAATGCAGGCCAAGCACTGCTTTAGAGCGCCAGTCAGGGAGTCCCCATACAAAGGCTGCCAAAACAATGACCTTCTTTATAATCAGTCCCCTTCTCTCGCCTTTATTTTTTCCCACCATCTTTGCAAGTATTAAATCAACTCGCTTACTTTGAAAACTGGAATCCTGTAGACTTGATCCGAGATTTAGGGCTCGTAGCCTGGGAATTTCCAATTGTTAGGAAGCAGTTGGCATGGTCTTTACCTTGCTAATCAATGAAAGGGTTAATTTCCTTGTCATTTGGGACACACAAAGCTACCCTCCATCCCTACTGTGGACAATGCTTCAGAAATAATGAATGGTTTGGCAGTGGTACATTGTAATAGGCTTCTTTTATTTCTAAACTTTAAGCCACGGGAGGGCAACCTGCATCCCCCACAGATATTTGTGCAACTCCCATTGATTGTCTGTCAGATGCTCTGAGTTTTAGATCGGAAACATTCTCTAGGTTGCCTATACGTCTTTTCGCATGTCTGTTTCCTAATATTATACAAATATGTAAATATTGGTTTCAAAAATATGGAAATGCTGAAAGTAGTAGCTAAAAGAAAGTGTGAAGAAGAATGTTTGTCCCATACAGTTACCTGTAGCAATGAAAAAGCTCTAGTGCAAGTCAAAAACATTTAACAAACGAACTAAAAATATTGTTTATGTTATTATTTATTATACAGTATATGTGTTCCACAGTACTTTACATAGATAAATTACTTAAATCATTCTCTGATCCAGCGTTGCTTACAATCTCAACTCCTCTCACATGACAGCAATGCTAACAACTACTGTGTTTAACAGATTACCATTTGCTTTCATTCAAGAGGAGTTACCTACATCAATCTCGGAGCTACCCCTCTAGCAGTTAATCTGACAATTGCTTTTGTAAGTTTAACTAAATTAGGGTTTTGGATGAAGCAGACTTGTTTTAAAGTTCTGCACAAGTTAGTTTGCACAGGTGATTTTTACAACAGCAAAGTCTGTGGCAGGTCATGCAAACTGATTTTGTTTCAATAAGAGTTTCTTGTATCTATCTGCTTAGGTCTAACTTTGCAGTTACATCTACTGGACATACAGTTGTACCACTGTTGTGCCACAAGATAGAAGCACACATAAGCAATTGGGGGGGGGGGCAGTTTAATAATGAGGTTTTTGCTTTTCCTGGTACCTTTCTGTTCTTATTTCCTCCATAAAGTCATTGCATATTATAAATATCTGTTTAACCAGATGGAGCCTTATGCATTATGCACTTGTCCAGAGTGCCCGGGCAATTTGTCTTCATTTGTAGTTCTACAAATTTTGGCACTCACCTAGATTGGCAATCACACAGGACATCACTTTAGCTAGATGCAGGCACAGGGTCGCCAGCAAAGTATACTTTTCAAGTATACAGTTGTTGTTAATGTTGACAGTTGTTTTCCCTGTCCTTGATAAAGGCCCTAATGTGGGCCGAAACGTTGGACGCACAAGTTTGAAGAATAAAACACGGCTGTCTCAACAATTTTGGAGTGCGGGTCCTTTTGAACATTACATTAATGTTTGACCCTGCACCAGCATTAGCAAAAGACTGTCTTAGAGTGTGTAAGTTTGAATATATATATATATATATATATATATATATATATATATATATATATATATATATATATATATATATATATATATTACACCTCTGAAGCTAAGAAATCACTGAAAGAGAAATTTTTCAGATAAAAAAGTAGTACTGAAGAACTTCACAGGAAAGTGAAGTGTAGTGCTTTGACCAGAACGATTCTTTAAAAAAAAATGCTGCAGTGGTCAACGTGCCCTCAGTGACTGGCAGCATCTTCTGATTTACTGTATATGAATGGCAAGTAAGCTGTGGCAGATGATTGCCTATGGCAAGCAGGCATCGTTTAGGAATACAATGTTTTCCCTATTGATTCCTACATGAAAGTGAAAGCATCTGCCAAAGATGACATATTTCAAATTAATCTGAGATGCCTATGGTAGGAAGGGGATTTTTTTCTCCAGCCAAGGTTCTACCTAAAAAATGTTAGACATCAAGTCACTCCAGCCTTTATACATTACATTGTTGGCTAACTAACTATTTAAGAAACATGTTTTATTTTGCACAGGCTATCTATTTACCCCATTTTATTTTCACACTGAACTGTTCCTTTAAGGAAAAACATAGTGTATGCTTATAATGCACTGGTGTTTTTTCTACCAGTGGAGAGTTGCCTGTGTTGCCTGTCGTAGTAAAAATACCAATTCAAATTTTCTAGTTTTTTATAGCCAAAAATTCTACTAGGGAATTGTTAAAATTCGATTTGAGTTTTTTTAAAAATGCGAATTTGATTTCCGAAACACTGACCCTTTAAGAACTCGAATTCGACTATTTGCCACCTAAACCTGCCGAATTGCTGTTTTAGTCAATGGAAAACATACTTCGATCAAGTTGGTTGTTTTGCAGCCTTCCTGACATTCGAGTTTTTTTCAGAGAAAAAACGCAAATCGAGTTTTTAAAATTCGAAACAAATTTCTCCTTTAAGGGGATAAGGTACCAGACCATCCCTTGACTTAAAATACATGTAATGCATGGTTGATTTGTAATCAGTTCATCTTTTAACATATAAAATATAATGGATTGCAAGCATACATTATTACAAGATAATGCATTGCACTTTCACCAAAAACTAGTTTTACTAGTGAGGAGCTATACTGGTCATGCAAAGCTGCTATCAGATACCTACTTGTAGCCCCTTGTGCCATATCATATAGAAATAAATATTTGTTTTCGGGGCCCCAGTAATGACTGCTCAGAGTTGTCAGCGTGAGTCAAGTGCATTAATACCACTGCTAAGAGCCAAACAAGGGAAGTGATTGGAGGAACCAAACTGAGCTCACTGCATGCTGTGGGCATGACCAAAATGTTCTCTGATTTGGTTCCCTCCAGGTTGACATTTCTGTGTACTGCCTGTACTGCAATGTGTTATTATAGAAGCACCAGCGGAAATATATTCAGAGAAAATCCAGCTATATGAAGAGAACATACTGAAGCAACCACACCAAAGGCTTAATTTTCCAATACTTATATTTTATACACTGTGCATTTTCCCCTTGAATTGCATAAAAACATTAAGCTATTTTTACACAGATTTCACAGATTTTCATTTTTCACCTTCTGAAGCAGCCCTGGGAGGGAGAGTTGCCGACCCTATAAACTGTTCTAAATGGATACATTTCTTATCTTTGTCCCTGCAGAGCAGAATCTCTAGGTTTCATAACAGGCAACTGTTAGAATTGATACAATAGTTGCTAATACTCCAGAGATACTGCTGAGAAATGTATCAACTAAATGTTGCAAAATTGTAACAGTTTAGAGTCTACACTGGAATTACTGAGCTGCCAGACTGAAACACCAGAGAACACGAACATTCAACTTTAAACTTCGATTTTGGAAAAACAGTAAAAAAACAATGAATGAAAAGTAATTGAAAAAAGTCATTATTTCTGGGGAACAATCTAAAAACAACTGAATTGAAAAAGATATTTGGAAGGTGAACAACCCCTTTAAATTATCTCTCCTTTGTTGTGCTCAACCTCTTGATTTTATCATGCAAGATGTTAAACGCTGGAAAAAGAGGACACATTTGACTTCTGCAGCTTTATTACTGTGGTTTTTATAAAGAGGATGTTTGCATTTTAGATATTGATAACGATATGTATGTACTGTAAGTCTGGTTAGCCCTTCAGTTTGCCACAGGAATTTCCTAGCATCCTTTCACAGCCAGGAACAAAATGTAAAATTCTATCAAGTTACTGTATATGTTTTAAGAGTGTTAACTAAGCCATTCTAGCTGTAACAATTTCGGTTTCCTGAACTGACCTGAAGCAATGTGCATTTTAATATTGCCTTTTATTTATAAGATGCCAGTGGCTTGCTGCCTACCTTTAGTTCCAGCTCAGCAGCAGAGGCATGTGTCTAGGGTGCAACTGGGTGTATGTGGGTATTGCACAGAACATTACTTCATGTCCTGGCTCTGGTACCTATTACAGTCACACCATGGCTCAACATTTTCAGGAGTCAGTAAGCCTACCAGCATTTTATCTGATTTATTCATCCTAAGGACATTTTGCCAAGAGAAAACACTATGTATTATAAGTTATAAGATTTATGTTTAATAGTGGTACAGTATGTTGTGTTTTGTGGTGTTTATACAAATGGCCTGTAGGTGTTACTGTGAGTTGTGCTGTGCATGCACGGTACTTTCTATACAGCTTGGGGTGTTAGAGTAAAGCTACTGTTGATGTACAATGGCTGCACGAACCTGTTAATAAAGCACTGTTATACTCTACTCATCCTCGGCTACCAAAACACGACACAGTATACATTCCCAAGTGAAAGATTTCATCAGTGATGCCACCACTTTTCTTTCTGGCATCCATAGATCCTGTAACTTCTTTCCAGCACTGCTTACGCAGAAATTCACAGATGAACTTTTCTATATAATCTCTCAGTTGCTGCCAACTACTATTCACATGTAAATATCACATTTCAATCAGGTTGCTGTTTGGGTGATATTTTGAAATGTGGGTGGCATAATAAAGGGAGCATGAAATGACCATTTAGGCCAATGGCACATGGAACAATTGTTAGGTATTTAGAGCACCATGTTCTTTTGTCTGTATTTCCAGCACTTACAAGTGGGTATTAGTTTCATTTGATGATATGAGTGATCTCTTTGGACTCTCTCTTTTGATGGCTTCATCTCAGAACATTGCATCATTCATAACATTGAACTGGTCTGCATGGTCTTCCTTATCCATTAGAGCAGGGATCCCCAACCTTTTGAACCCGTGAGCAACATTCAGAAGTAAAAGGAGTTGGGGAGCAACACAAGCATGAAAAATGTTCTTGGGGTGCCATATAAGTGCTGTGATTGGCCATTTGGTAGCTGCTATGTGGATTGTCAACCTACATTGAGGCTCTGTTTGGCCGTGCACCTGGTTTTATAAACACCTGCTTTGAGACCACTGTGAGCAACATGCAAGTGGTTGGAGAGCAAAATGTTGCTCACAAGCTACTGATTGAGGATCACTGCATTAGAGCTTAAAGGTGGCCATAGACGCACAGATAATATCGTACGAACAAATTTTTGTACGATATTCGGTGCGTGTATGGTGGGAAACAAGCAGACCAATATCGGCAGAAGACTTGGATATCGGTCGGCACGACGATTAGGCTAGACGGAAAAGTTTGATTGGGTGAACATCGGCCATTGTTAGTGCTGAATCGTCAGATACAGGTAGAATTCTATTGTTTGTACCTGTATATCTGAGGATTCATCTCTACGCATATGTATTGAAACAAACTATTTTTCTTGCGAAGATCTTTTCCAAGACAGATCGTAATTGTTATGTCTATGGCCACCTTAAGATCCAAAGCAACCAATCACTGGTAGAGCTTTCTTCAAATCAGTGATTGTTGACTGCCATTGAGATAATTCCAGCTGGGTTTATAAGTCTACAAGCTGATCTTTACTTATAAACCTTTTCCCATGTAAACTTTTAGCTACTTTTTAGTGAACTGAAGTATAAAATTCAGTCAAGACCAGTATAAATATGATTCCAAGCTGGTTCTACTTGTTCCATGCATAGTGACACAACAAGATTTATTTTCGTAAACCGATGCGTACATTAAAAAAAATGTACGTTTAACTGACTGGCATTTTACTTTTCACTCCCCGCCCCACCCCCAAGTCACCTTAAAGTTTCATAAGCTATGTAAAGGCACATAGACTTTAGCCACATCCCTTTGTTTTCATAGAACTTTGCAACTTAGAATATCCTTATATTTTACAACTGAGGGTACGTACATTTAGATCATACTTGCCAGTATTTCAAAATAATATCCAGGGACACCATATTTTTGAGATGGTATGACTCATGAGACTTTTGTTAAAAGCAGTCAGTGCATATAGCCTTGTTATCAGTACCTAAGTTTATTTTAAGAAATTTGGTTGAACATATTTTAGCTTTCGTTTCTATAGGTAGTGGCATTAGCTAGAATTTAATTAAACATGGACAAAAATGTATATCATTCAAAATATTTACAGTTAAGGGCAAAAAAGGCCCATTCTTAAGCACAGATCTATTTAAATCAACAAAAATATAACTGGGATTAAACTTTGTCCTCATGGGAACCCAGACCAGACCAGATCTTCCATACAATGACAAGGGGCAGCTATACATATCATTTACATATAAATATTCTTCATTTGAATATGAATTGAGTTTGCATATTGATGCTTTATCCCAAAGCTTGCATAGGCCACAGATTCCCGGGAGGGCCATCCAGACAGACTCATACCATGTGTCGTGAAGGCTTCGTTTTATACTGCTTCTATGCAAAACAGAAAAGATTATTAAAATGTGTTTAAGTTGTGTGGCTCGTGTGTAGTGTATATTAAAAGGATGGTAGTGTTTGATGATATTGATACCCATTGAACTCATATAGAAATTCAGTTTCACAAGGTTATTTTGTGGACTTTTTAAATGGCAGATTAACAATACCCCCTTCACTTTAATAATTTTACAGCAGGCTTGTTTGTTGCCCCCTAACATATTTCAGAGTCCCTTTTTAATACACAAACATGAATATCTAATATTTTAAAAGTTTATTTGAAGGGACAATCCATAATACATTTCACACAATAATCTCTGCAGAGCATCCCACAATTACAACAAAAAAAATTTGGGACTTCTAGACTGTGTTAAACTTTGTAAATTTCACCAGTGTCTGCAGAGTGATTTTATTCCCACCACATAAAGCCTGGGGTTGGCCCTATACCGATTTCCAGAGTACTCACATAACATTTTTGGGACATCAGTCTAGTAACCTCGAACACCAATATATGCAGATTTTTTGATTAACTGGAAGCGGTGATCCTCCATGGCACAGCTTTCTGCTGGGTTCAATATCACATCATAACCCTCTCACTTTTAGCCTGCATATGTCAAAGGGAACACTGTCACTTAGCACTAGAATATCCAAATGGGCTTTTTTTATGGTTAAAACTGTCAAATTCGACTAGGGAATTATCCAAACTGGATTTGAAAATCCAGTTAGAATTTTTTTTTTACGAAAATTCTAATTTTATTTTCAAGATTGATCAAACTGTGGTCCAAGAATTTGAATTTGACGATTCGCCACCTAAAACCTGCCGCATTACTTTATAAGTCAATGTAAGAGGTCCAGTGACCAATTAGGAGATGTTTGTAGCCTCCCTGAATTTCAGAGAAAAAAACTTGAATCGGTCAAATTCGAATCAAATTCAATTTGAGTTTTCGGGTCGGTAAAATTTGTCAGAGTTTTATATATTCACTTTTTCATTAAATAACCCCCAGTCGAATTTATGGGAGTTTAAAAAAAATAAATAGTATCTGTTCTTATCTAGTATAGGTAAATCTGGAATGGACTTGCTGAGTAATCAATGAAGACATTTCACTAATCATCCGAGCAGCTTCTTCAGTTCAACTGACTGGTGTGGGAAATTCTCGGCATATAAACTCTTCCACTAATCCACTAAGAGTTTATATGCCGAGAACTTCCCACACCAGTCAGTTGAACTGAAGAAGCTGCTCGGATGAGTAGTGAAACGTCTTCATTGATTACTCAGCAAGTCCAGTTGTTTTTAGATTTACCTATACTAGATATACCATGACCTGGATGAATGAAAATCTTCATAGTCAGTATCTGTTCTTGTCAGTGGGTGGGGTACATCTCAGCTAAGGGATGTACATCTTGATCCATCCACAGAAAGGCACTTGACCCTCTGGCCAAAGGCTATGCAGCAAATTGAACCCAAGAAAGTGCCACTTGGGGTACTGGATTAACACAGTGAAAAAAAAGCACTGTTGCACTTTGCACACTTTGACACTTTTTTAAATTTTTGCACTGTTGGGCATTAGGGTAAAACTTTTTTTTTTATAATACTGGTCACTCCTTTTTTGATATTGATTATTTATGTATTCATATTTTACTCTTTGTGAGTCACCATGAGATTCATTTAGCACTTTTTGGATCTGGTGCAATAGACCTCTGGGTCAAATGCACTTATCTCTCGGGAGGGGGGGGGTTGTGTGGCAGTTAGGCTCCTTCTCCCCCTGAAATCCAACTCCACCAAGGGTGCATGTGTTACCTGGACCCCTTTGGAGGACCACTTGTTTTCTTATCCCATTATTTGCCTTCAGGCTGGAGGATGAACGAGAAAGGGATTCCCCCAGCCTTGCAAAGAAGAAAGTCTGAAGACCTGTGCCTCCTTTGGACCTTTTGACCAGGAATATCAGGGAGAAAGAGGCCTGCCCTAGTCTTTGGACAAAGGCAGGTCTGAAGACTCAAGATCATTAAGGCCGGGTGACCTGGAGCTTTTACGAACTTAGCGTTTTTTTGTGGCTGTCATTTTGTTTGGCAGGTAATGAAGGTTTGAACACATTTATGTGGTTTTTATGACTTATTACAGTTTTGCTAATGAAGGTGAATTGCCCTTCAAGCTGTAAGTCACAGTTTTCCCAAGAGACCTGCTTATCTTAAATGGTTACAATTGTTTCTTTGCTTATCTTAAATTGTAACAAAAGTATCTAAGTGCATCTGCCACATATTCTGGGCTCTCTGCCAAAAGCCAATTATGTTTTAGAAACTTTGTATCTTTTGCTGGCTGTTCATTGTAGGAGACCAAAGAGAAAGTGGGACATTTTAGTAACAATCCTTGAACTGAGGACAGAGCTGTAAAATCTAGACTGTCCCATGAAAAACAGGACAGTTGGGATGTATGCATTATTCAGAATGCTCAGAATTACGGAAAGACTGTTTCCCATAGAATTAATTTTATCCAAATAATTCAATAATTCAAATTTTTTTAAAAAAATCCTTTTTCTCTATAACAATAACATAGTACCTTGTACTTGATCAAAACTAAGATAATTACTCCTTATTGGATGCAAAACCAGCCAATAGGTTTAATTTAATGTTTAGGTGATTTTCTAGTAGACTTAAGGTATGAAGAAAATTACAGAAAGATGCGTTTTTCTGAAAACCCCAGGTCCAAGCATTCTGGATAACAGATCCCATACCTGTAATACAAATCCTTTAGGTAATACTGTAGATCACTTATTTTGAGTTTAAAGGTGTATTTGTAATTTATGTTGAGCTTAGGAAGAAATGTAATGCCTTACCCTTTGAGTAAACCAGTCTTTTGGAATAGTCACATAGGTTGATTTAGGTTGTGAGATAGCTAGTAAAACTGTTGCTACTATCAGACATTTTAGAAGAAATTATTCATGGGTTTGTGATAGTGTTGTTGACTTGTTTACCTCAATGGTTTTACACCAAGTGGCAGAGATTTTTGGTATTAAATTGGACAGTATCTTTGTACTTAAAGGGATACTGTCATGGGAAAAAAAATTTTTTCCAAAATGAATCAGTTAATAGTGCTGCTCCAGCAGAATTCTGCACTGAAATCCATTTCTCAAAAGAGCAAACAGATTTTTTTATATTCAATTTTGAAATCTGTCATGGGGTTAGACATATTGTCAATTTCCCAGCTGCCCCATGTCATGTGACTTGTGCTCTGATAAACTTCAATCACTCTTTACTGCTGTACTGCAAGTTGGAGTGATATCACCCCCTCCCTTTTTCCCCCCAGCAGCCAAACAAAAGAACAATGGGAAGGTAACCAGATAGCAGCTCCCTAACACAAGATAACAGCTGCCTGGTAGATCTAAGAACAGCACTCAATAGTAAAAACCCATGTCCCACTGAGACACATTCAGTTACATTGAGAAGGAAAAACAGCAGCCTGCCAGAAAGCATTTCTCTCCTAAAGTGCAGGCACAAGTCACATGACTGGGGCAGCTGGGAAATTGACAAAATGTCTAGCCCCATGTCAGATTTCAAAATTGAATATCAAAAAATCTGTTTGTTCTTTTGAGAAATGGATTTCAGTGCAGAATTCTGCTGTAGTAGCACTATTAACTGATGTGTTTTGAAAAAACCATGTTTTCCGACGACAGGATCCCTTTAAGTTTTCAAATCTTTGTATTTCCATTATAGTTTGTATTACTAAGATTTTATTTTACTCCCATGTTCATATAAAGAAAAATATAGATGATCTAACTGAAGCATTCTGAATATGTGTGTTTGTGTGTGTATGTATATATATATATATATATATATATATATATATATATATATATATATATATATATATATAATAATTATAATTATTAATTAATTTTATAAGCATGGAATAAAAATTGAACTTTTTAAAAAATCCCAGGAGTGCTATATCCGATTCTACGTTCTTTTATATATATATATATATATATATATAGTCCAACTCAAATAAAAAGATAGACAGTTAATCTGTGCAATCAAAAGGCCAGCAGGAATGTTTTAAAAAGTAGAATTTCTATTCTGATATGCCTTAATCCTTCCTTGATTTTTCTGCACCATGGGAGGCAAATCTTTGCTAGTGAGGGTTAATTTCTGTTCCTGAACAGTCTAAACCCCCCCCCCTGCAGAAAACAAAATATATCATGTGTACTTGGTATAAAACAGCAGGATGGAAATGGCCTTGCAGACAGAACAACAGGAGGGGCCATGTACCTTTCTGCTTGTTTAAAGCCACAACGCCAGCAGTTTGCCCACTTCCCCCTAAACCAGGAACATAGGTCTGCAGTATAGCACTTGGCCCATTCATTGTCATATTCCCTCCCACTGTATTGTGTCTGATATCATAATTAGTATTATTCTAAATCTATTTCAATATATTTCCAGTTCTTCGGTTTTGACTCCATAGCAGTGGACCATTAATCTAGTAACTGCTCCACTTATTATCTTGAAACCTAAAAAAAATGGCCTACAGTTCGAATTGATGGAATGGGGCAATACTGGAAAATAATTTGTTATAAGCCAAAGAAAAATGAAATTATCATCACTAGGGACTAAATTTGGTTTTACTCTTGTGACCATAAATTCCTGGAATACTGATTCATGGATTCTCAGAGACCTAACGAGCAAGACAGAAATATTGTCCAATGAACACTCTATTTTTACGTTTCTACTCACCTGAAAATAAAATTATAGTTTAATTTGAATACATTCTAAAAATCAGAATACAATAAAGGCTGCTGTTTTGTCAACAAAACTTAAATGCCACAGCTGGGTTTGCTGTTCCCTAGAATCTGCTTCCACTCAACCAACTAAGGACAGGACAGAGATTTCAGATATCTTTGTCTGAATATACCTGTAGGCTAATGCCACATGTGGGAATTTTAAAGATTCCCTCTGAGGCATATTTACGCCAATAATGCATTTATGTTGAAATTCATTGGATCAGTCAAATAACAAACATTTGCTTTTCCGGTTGGCCTAAAAATACCAAACTACACCATTATGTTTTCATGAGTAAATTGTATTGCTGTGCTGCTTGCAAATGCAATGGTAATTACCACATGTGACTAAAATATTCTGCGTTTTCAAGGTGGCACCAGCAATTGTAACTAGAATCATTGTGTTATTGTGTTATTAAGTAAAGCATAGTATGTTATCATTAGTGATGGTCCTACATCATTACATTTGCGTTATTATGCCAGTGTAATGACGCAATGCATCTCGGGGAACGTGAAGTTGCTGATAATCTCAGAGGGTTAAAGCGTTGCTGGTTGGATCAGAGGTTGAGGTATGAATACGAAGACATTTCATTCCCATTGGGGCATAACTGATGTCTGCTTTCGTGTTTTCTGGCTGACCTCTTTTCTGCTTCATGTACAGGCACCAAAGCGGAGTCTGTACTTTTTAGTACAGAATATATGCAGGCTGAGAGCAGAGCAACTCTCAGTGTGCCCTGGATCTTAAAGGAGATGGAAAGTCTTCTTCCGCTTGGTTAGGCACCCCCAAGTCATTATATATACTTACCTGAAACCACGGGCCGGTGCTCCTATCAGCAGAAAGCTGCACCGGCCCGGGGTTCTTCCAGCGAGCACCACAAAGTGATCTTCCTCCGGCTTCTTCTTCCTTCTCCTGGCTGCGCATGCGCAGTAGAGCAAAAAGCTGAACTTTAGTCGGCTTTTTCATTCTACTGCGCATGCTCGCTGGAAGAAACCCGGGCCGGTGCAGTTTTCTGCTGATAGGAGCAAGGTAAGTAGATACAATCACTTGGGGGTGCCTAACATTTGGCACCCCCAAGTGGAAGAACACTTTCCTTCTTCAATATAGCCAAAGGAAATTTTGTCTAAAAGCAAGAAATTGTTTATACTGTAGCACATTTGACAAGTCTCCTGTTTCAGAGATATGTAGCAAAAGGTCTAGAGAGAAAGGCACAAGCACTGATAAAATCTTTAAGACTGGGAAAGTTTTTTCTATACCCCATGTCCCTGTTATGGTGTTTTGTTGTAGGATTGAAACAAATTTCTTCTGTTTACTCGGGTGAATGTATATGGATCTCTGATAATATTTGATGAGTGACAAAGAGCCAGCTGCTATGCTACATTATATATTGGTAACCATGAACAGCAAATGTTACACATTAACTTATAGCACATCTGGTGTATACATATATTTATAGTTATATAAAGACTATTATTATTATACATTAGTAGTTATGAATGGTATTGGTAGACTATACATACTCACCCCCCATTATTATTATTATTAGTTTTGCTTTTTTTCTCTGTCTCGGCTTTATTGTATGGGGTCCTAAATTAAGTTTTTTTTTTTAAATCTGGAGATGCTATAAATAATTTTCCAGGCTGTGTAAACTGTGCTTGCAATATGTTAGTGTCAGGCAATAGCTGATGTGTCTGCTCATACACTTGAGATTCAGCATTGACCTTGTGTTAGGAGTGTATCACTTGTAAGCGCAAGCATCTACACAGCATCAAATTAGAATTTTTAGCAAAATGTAAAAATATTCATAGCATTCATAAGAATAGCAAACCCATCGTAAAAAATAACAGGGCCCATTTCTACTTAATAAGTATGCCCCCCCCCATTGGCTCACTGCTCACATTGGCCCCCTGGCCAGTGGGCTCTGCTAAATAACTAAAATAAGTTACCTTGAATATACCCCAAACTGCTTAAACTCTGCATATTTCACGTTCAGGTTTGGTTCCTTTGTCAGTCCATAAATTGGACCACCATGCCTGTTCTGGCCATTTTTTTGTCATGTGTCCCTGACAAGATTTACAGCTCCCTTGATGTGTTGGTGTCATTTTAAACAAATATATGCTATCCTTATGGTATAGTTCTTGGGGTGGAAGTGCTTTATTAATTATTTTTCAAGAATAAAAATGCATGAAACATGGGGAAAAAATGTGCACTATTCCCTTTGATTGTTTTTCTTTTCTTTTTTTGTTTTTGTGCGATGCAAAGAACATGCCTTATTCATGCCATATGGAAGCAACTTGTGTTTCAAGCCTGCACTCATGTGCCATATTGATGTATTTCAGATGATACTATCATCAGTGATAGGCAGCTGCCCCTCCCAGCCCAATACAAATTCTCGCTCCCTTGTCCTGTTATTATCTGCAGTCTCTTTTCTAACTGAAATGAAATCACGTCAGAGCCACCCAGCACACTGCACAGTGTTCCGCTCATCCCACAGGGCAGCCTGGTGTAAGGAAAGAATACATGCACAGTAGAGTTCTCTTTTTTCAGAAATTAAATGCCATTCTTTCAGGGATCATTAATGTGCTTCTGTTATAATACAATAACTGTGAAACTGTGATCCCTAACCATATCATTTTTTGGGCCCATCTGTGACTAGTGCATGAGATAGGTCACTGGGACAATAGCAGCAGAGATAAGGGGTGTTAGCCTGGCCTAGTAAACCATTACTGGGTGTTCCCATGTCAAATGACCACCTGGGGCTTCTGAAAGGGCTAACTGGCTGAAATCTGACCCTTCTAGATTTTTAATGGGCAAGTGTGACACATGTTTAACAATGCCTGTTACTATCATCCCTTCTCTAGGAAATAAAATTGCAGAAATCATAGCCTGGAAAACTGCATGATGCAGATAAAATTCTTCATTCTTGTTACATGTACTCAGCACACTGCAATTCTTATCTAGAATGAGCCTGACTGACTATCATGTTGATTGCTGCTAAATTCAGGATATCCCTCTATTGCCAAAATATGTTCATACACTTTTTATTTAATCTGAATTGTTTTTCTGAACTGCAGTGCATCTGTGTTTCTCAGGCAATTAAGTACGGCTATCATGTATTTTAATTTATTGTAGCAAAAAAACCTTGCATAAGACAAAATTCTGTAAAGATACATAATTGTTTCATTTTATAACGAAATGTTATTTTATAATAAAATGGTTATTTTTTTTCCACTACCTGAATATTTGTGCCATAAACATGGTGGATAATATTTCTCTGTAATATGCACAGGGACTGCGTTATACAATTTATAAGAAGTCATCATTAGCTTCTTCAAGGTAGGGTGAAGCACAAACTGTTATCAGCTGTATGCCATTACTATTTTTACAGAATTTATTTCTGTAATGTGACATGTGCCACACCACCCCCGTTGTATCCTTTTGTCCTGTTAACGACTGCTTATGATAACACACAAAAAATATTGTTTTTACACACACACCAACAAAAAAGTTGGTCTCCCACTCATGTCTCTGAGTTCCATAAAGATGACCTGTGCAGTTTTTGTCTAAAGCCATTTTCTCTTGCCATTACATTTGCGCTCTAATTGCTGTGACATAGATATAGGGCTGGTATATGAGGACCTATGAAAAATATCACACTGGGTCTCCACTGATAATTAGAATAGAAGAATAAAATGATTATAACATTTGATTATCTTCCCGTACATACAGTATATCCCCATATTATCCATATTATCAGGACCCAATAAACCTACTAGTATGGGGTCCATTTACTAACAAATTGCATTTGTATTTTCCAGAAATCATGAATTTGAAATGTATTAAGTGTAAAAACCATGAAAATCTTTAATGACAAATTCCTCCATGGAAAAGTTGTCGAGCTGCTATAGAAGTCAGTGGAAGGTGCTCTGATCCTATTGAACCATTTTTAAACCAATCAGAAATTTTAAAGGTTTTAAAAAAATTTCCTTATGAATTGTCCAAAAAATTTGAATTTTTCAAGGTTTTCGAGGTATTCGTATTTTTGTTTTTTGGATCGTTAAGCTTTTTTTTTTTTCGTTAGTACTTTTTATATTTAGATCTTTTAATCAGGGGCACTGTGCCAATGAGGCAAGTTAAGAAACTCGCCTCAGGCGGCAGTGCCCTACTAGGTCCTGCTACTTTAAGAGCTGGAATTCTGCTAGCGCAGAGTGCAATTATGCTCTCTGCACTAGCGTTCTGGCCCTCTCCTCCGCCCTCGTGAACCCCCCCGTGAAAAAGTTGAGTGCACGGGTGAGGGGTTCGGCAGCAACAACAAGCTGCCTCAGGCGGCGGAGGGGCCAGGATCACCCCTGCTTTTAATAAATTCAGTGACAATTCAGTTTGTGAGTTTTGTCCTGGTTTCAAAAACCTCCAAACCACTAAAGTCCAACCCTAAATTAATACGCCTCTATGTTTATTTTTGTGGGGATAAAACAAAATTCCACCTTTTGTAAACAATGCTGAATGAAAAATATTTTTCAACAAAAAGCAAAAATAAGTTTTTTTGTCTGCTGTATCCTCTATTAAAGAATTTGGAACAGCTCAGCTGTCCAGTTATTCTCCAGAATCCTATCTCCATTTTTATATAAGGGATAGTGGATTCATTTGCATTGCCTTTGCAAGTATCTCTTTGTGTACAGACACTTGTCAGAGAAATAAAAAAAATACATTCAAGTTTGTGCATGCTTCTGTCTATCTGTCTGTTTGTCTATCTAAAACCATTTTTGTTGTATTCTTGTGTTACACACACCTTATCTAGAGTAAAGTGTGTCTGGGCAATAATCCAGAAAAAGTAATGGTTCTGCTACTGTACTGTATGTATTGATTTGAGACATCTGTATCATTTGTATGAAAGCCCAGGGCTGGATTTACATAGCGGGTGCCCTTAGGCCTGCTGCCGTTCATCGCCCCCATCCCCTCTCTGAACAAATTTTCATCATCGGGACTGGAGCGATGGGGATTGGTGCACGGAAATTTTTTAAAACTATTGTAACTCCTGCACATTCCCAGTGTTTCTGAACCAATTTGGGGGCGTTTGGGCAGCATGCCACCCCCAAAAATTCTGCTGCCCTAGGCCTGGGCCTTGGTGGCCTTTCCACAATTCTGGGCCTGTGCAAGCCATAGCTGAATAGCCATTGGTAGAATATGATGTAACTGATATACTGCCATAAAGCCACCCTTTTAATACTTACTCACTCATTGCAAAACTTTTTGTGATATTTTAAGAGACTTTTAGGTTGTTCTGTATTCATCTGATGACAAGTAATGCTAACTGTTCCAACTTTCCATCCCTGCAAGTCTCTATTTATGCCTAATGCTTTTGCTGGGAGTCTATACAAACTACTTCAGTTGTAGAAAGCAATATGGCAGTCTTCTAGAGTTCTATGTATTGGGAATTGTTCTGTATTCTAAGAGATTTTGTATATAGCTGTAGGACTCAGATTAAGTCTAATGGGACATAGGACTGATGGTTGGCTTTTCTCTGCCTGCTTTTTTATATATTTTTTAGTACAGGCTACAAGCAATCCATCCTCAGCTTTTACAGGTTGAACTTTAAAAAAGAGGCAGATGATGTGAGAGCTGAGTGAGTACTGAATTGATGCATTGGATACTCCTTAAACATAGCAGAGTAAAGAGTATGTTTTTTGTTTATCTGCTCTAACCTCATCATGAGTTGGAGATGGAGTAGTGAAAACACTAATACATGTTGGATCATAAAGGCAATTTCACTAGTTCACTAACTAGTAGTTAGTTTGAATTGTTTGACATGCCATATAGACTGATCAAAGCTACATGACCATTGCTTGCTAAGTCATTGCCCTAATTTATCACTAAAATTACTGAATATATTATACCTTAATTTCAATCAATCTTTTTTTGGATATGTTTTTTTTTTCAACCAAAATTCAATGATTTCCATGCTGCTGGGTAATATTACTTAATTAGTAATCAGCCTTGTGTGATTTGTTTTGTTGTATAAACATTATACTGTGAGTTGTTTACTAAGATAACTCCCAGCAGCCCGTAGCATATGCTATGTGTGAAGTGGGAAACTACTGGGGGCATTTTTGAAGGCGCAGATCTCGGTTGGCAAAAGACTGTAATACGTTTTATAGGGTATCTTGTTAAACCTGATCTGTAATTCTGTGCTCATCTTAATTAATTGTGTGCTATGGTGTTTCTCTTTCCTCTGCTCTCTAGTTGTTTTTGATATAGTTTGTCAGAAAAGGGTTAAGAGTTCTGTTCTATAAGGATTGTTGTGAAGGTGCAAGAAAGAGGCCACAAATGTCAAATCAAATTAGTTCTGTTCAGTCATAAGTGATTCACAATTCTGCAGCCTTATTCATATGAACACTTCTCTACCTCCAGTGAACCATGCAGAGACATACATTATCTATTGTAGTTTGTATAATTATATTTTTTACCCATCAGCTTCCTACTTTGTGTAGGTCAAGTTGCATATTTTCCCCAAATGTTATTTTAGCATTACCTGTTTGCTTCATATGTTTGCATAACATTAATACTGTTTATTAGCTTTAAAGCAACAGTTCTGGTTTCCATCAGTCACTTGAGGATTGGTTCAGTGACTCAGTCCTCTGTTAACAATAAAGCTAAAAGTCTTTGTGTAACAATAATGCTAAATATCACACCTTTAGACAAAAACTCATTCAGTTGGGCTGATGTAAAAAAAAAGGAGTGGGAGGGGACATAAACACTACTGAACCAAATAAATATATAAATATACACCAGTTTATCATTCAAGAACTTCTTACTTAAAAAGGCAGTATAATCCTTTGTTAAATGTCAATCAGAAAATATGTTTTTGCCGAACATACATTTTGCCTATTTTAATCATTAAAAATCTATGTTTTTTGTTATTTATTGGGCTAAATACGGAAACGGGAAACTGAAGCTAATCAATGCTTGGGCCTTGCATGGTAGATAATTAGCTTGCCAGTTAACACCCCTCTCCCCCTTTGGGATTCCAAAAGAATTGACAGACTGGCAGAAATAAATATACAAAAAATTAATGCTTATTTTACATCCACAAAAAGAAAACCCTCCCTTCACTGCTTGTTGTGACTGTTTTGCTTTATTATACTGGTGGATTATCTGGTGAACTGGTTAATTATCTACCTTGCAAAGACCAAACATTGAGTAGCTTCAACTTTCTAGTTTAGCTCAAGAAATAACAAAAGTATATAGATTTATTGTGATTAAAATAGGCAAAAGGTATGTTCAGCACAAGCCTGTTCATTGCAATCATGTTGAAAGGGGGTATACTGACCCTTTAGCATGTTCCATGTTAAAGAGAATGGGATTCTGGGACATGAAGCCATGTGGATTCTCTATCTATCTATCTATCTATCTATCTATCTATCTATCTATCTATCTATCTATCTATCTATCTATCTATCTATCTATCTATCTATCTATCTATCATCATCTATCTATCTATCTATCTATCTATCTATCATCTATCTATCTATCTATCTATCTATCTATCTATCTATCTATCTATCTATCTATCATCTATCTATTTATCTATCTATCATCTATCTAATATCTGTGGTGTTAAAGAAAAACTAAGGTGGTTATTGCCTGTCATGAATTTGACGCTAAGTTAATTATAGAGTCTGTATTTCTACCAATGTCTGTGTGGTTTTCTCAGGGCACTTTACTCCAGTTGCCTACAACATTCCATAAAAATACAGGCAGATTCCTGATGAAATAGACCATTGTGTATTTCTTGGTTATAAGAAGAAATTTTGATGTTAAGCTACACTGGAGCATGGACTGGTACAAATGACTCTATAAAGCACCATGGAAAGTATTGGTTCAATAGAAATAAAGGCAGAACTGTTTTATAAACCAATACCCACTGGTTACTGCCTATGTATATTGTGATATCATTTACTTTTTATTCTGTACCTATTAAAAAGACCTTCTTATAACCATGTGGTAATTGGACTCATGATGATAAGACAATAATTTGCTTTCTGGCGTCAGTCTTATGTCCTAGTACAGCATAACATATTTAAATGAGCATTCTTTAGGCTAATTATACCTTAGAAATATATCAAGTGTTTCATGGAAAGAGCATATTGTTGCATAGTTGATAGAATGCATAATTAATACAACTCCATTTAATGTTTCCATTGGGAAACCTTTATGAGTTGATGGACATTATTGACAGAGAAGATAACAGAGGTGTTCTGATACAGGAGCAAAACGCAGTAAAGTGGTGAGCCCAGTCCAAAGGCTAAATGGATGCAGTTGTGTAGTGATTATTGTTGTTTAGGATGTTCCTTTAAAGGAACAGTTCAGTGTAAAAATAAAAACTGGCTAAATCGATACAGTACATCCAGTCACTCCAGCCTTTATACATTACATTTTTAGCTAACTAACTATATTAGAAACATTTTTTTTTTATTTTGGACATCTATCTTTTTACCTAGTTTTTATTTTTACACTGAACAATTCCTTTAAAGTCATTTTTAAGATTATTAGAAATTTAATTAGACAGAAAAGTCCAAACCCCAAACAGATATTGATTGGAGAGAGTATCATAATACCTGAATATCCTGTAAATTATAACCTTATTAACATTGCTTAGTGATGTTATAATCAGTACTTAGTGAGGCCAACTTTATGTGGTCATGAAACGCCTCTGTGACTTATAATATCCTTATATTGTACAATGGGGTGTACATGATTCACTATATCATACATGGGCCAATTGGTTGTTACATTTAAGAGTGAAGGGTATAAGCCCTAGGCAAGGAAAGATGCTTTCTATTATTTCACTGAAGACTGAAGTTGCAATTTGCACTTGTTTATCTACAGTAGCCAGATACATCTAAAGCTTTGTCTTTTCATTTACAGTATCTAGAAAAATGAATCTCTGATCCAGCAAATTAGCACTCATTGAGCATAAATCAGATCTCTGAAATGACTCTCTTAATAATACATTAGTAGACATCAATTGTTTGTATATCCAGGGGAAGTCCTCACAGTAAAGCCTCTTTCTCTCATGGCAGTAATACGTTGCTGTTTGATTTTTAGGAGGCAAAGACAATAGTGCTTATGTAAAAATGTACATGAAAAGTTGATTAATAGGGCTACCTGAGGTAAAATATATTTACTTACATAGTAACAGTATTTATGTTGTAAAAGACATTTGCCCATCCATCTACAATACACTTCTAGGCACTGCTCATCCCTGCAACCCTTCTCAGTTAAGCAGGGCCAACACCTCCTTAAACTGAATATTAAAATCCTATCCCTACTGATATATTACCCCCTTTCACCCCAACCCAACCACATGAACCAAACTCTCTTATATCTGAAAGGGGCTTTATACAGCTACATAATACACCTTTGCTAAAAATGAACACAATACATTGGATTTGTGTTGGAAACAATGTTGGACTGGCTCACCGGGATACCAGGAAAACTCCCATTGGGCCGAGGTGTCAGTACCCTCTTGCTTCTAACCATTTGGTCTATTTTATGGTCATTCCCTATTTCTTTTTAGGAAAAAAGAAGATTAATAATGGAACAATAGAGTACAGTAAGTAGATATAAAAGACTTGGAGAATAAAGAGGTTAAGTGAGTAGAGGAGGAATAATAATTTGGAAAGTGGGCCCACGGTCTGAGGTTTTCTGGTGGGCCCCTGGCAGCCCAGTATGACACTGGTTGTAAATGTACTCTGACAATTGTTTTTAAAAAATCCATAGTTTCCTGATTTTATGCTACTACAAATGGAATACTAATAGAAAAGTGTTGGTTTACCAACCTCACGCAATGTTATAAACAAGGAAGTTTGTTTAAAAGAAGATAATAAGCTTTGTATTTACAAACGTTCTCCTTCCCCTAAACTGCAGCCTATTTTGTAATAGGTTTCTCTTCTGCAAATAATATCTTGGCAGAACAGGGAATGTGAAAGTGGTTTGATTTTCTAGTTTCTAGACATTTCCTTAAAAAAAAAAAAGTTTAGCAAATGCATTGAGCTAATGTTGAAAAGTATATACTGACCCTTTAAAAGGACAACAAAACCCTTCCTGACACTTTTGAAACAGTGGGCCCCTTCACCTTCCCCAGCTACATGAACTATGCCCCTAAGAAGCAAATTAATCCAGGGCCAAATTTTCAGTATAAATATTTAGGGGGTTTATTTATCAAAATCCGAAAACTCACAATTTTTGAAAACGACTCAGACTAAATCCACACAGATTCCCCCCCACCCCTTTATCAAAATATTTTCCCAAAAAATAAGCGGCTTTTTCCAATTTGACGCCCAAATACTGCAACTTTTTTGGAAACCCAGCGCAAATCAGAATATCTTCAGGACATCAGGTCTGAGTTGGAGTACTTTTTTATTTTGACTTTTAACACCACCAAGGTTTATTAAATCACAAGGTTTTTTTCTCCACGAAAAATGGTGTTATTCCCCTTTAAAAGAAAAAAATCTGATTTATCGGACTAAATAATCCACTTTACTTCCTTAATCCTATATGACTGCAGTTTTTTACTTTTAAATTGTGAATGATGTTTTGTATTAGTCTTTCACAGTTAGGGAATAACTGAACCACTGTCTTTACAGAACAAAAGTATGATTTAAGTCAAATACAAGGCTAAGATGCTTTTTGTAGAAATTTGTGCCTATATTGAAAAAAGTAAGTGCAATCCTTAAATTGCCATGCAGGCCAGTGAGTTTTCACAAACTACTAGTTATTATCCCACTGCTCTATCATTCAATGCCACCAGGTCCCTCGATAATTCCTGTTATATGTACCTTTCAGTTGTACGAACGTTATGAACTTATGCCAAGTGTGTTCTGTAAAAAAGGATTATATTGTATGCAGTTTGTTTATGGTAACTGATACCACTTAAGGGGAAATTGGAGTTTATATCTCTTCTGTATGTACAGTAGCTTTATTCTTCTAGGATTTGATAGGAGTATAGTCTAAAGCTGCCCATACACATTAAAGGGATTCTGTCATGATTTTTATGTCGGTAAGATGCTTGACAAAGGGGCGTGCCCCGAAACGTTGCACTGCATTAATAGAATTGCAAGGGTTTGCCCTGCTAACTGAATCCCTGTGTGCCGGTGATTCTTCTATATTCCTTAATTTAACCAGTAACCCTCTGTGTGTTTTTGTATCAAATGCTTTTGCAAAGTCTAAGTAGATCACCTCCACTGCCACCTCAGTATCTAGGGTTTTGCTCACCTTCTCATAGAAAGCCATTAAATAAGTCTTGCAAAATCTATTAAACATAAAAGAATTATGGCACATAATTATAGTATTGTGATTTGCAATGTATTTCTGTATCTTAGCTGCCCCCTCCAAAAGCTTTCCTACAACTGATGTCAAACTAACAGGCTAACAACAGGCTAACTAACAGATTTTCAGGCTGAGATCAGTATGCATTTTTTAATAAAGGCAGAACATTTGCAATTCATCAATCTATTGGCGCCTTGCCAGACCTCAACATTTTTTGGAAAATTAAGTAAAGAGATTTGGCATTCACAGAGCTGAGCTAGTTTAGTACCCTGGGATGAATACCATCCAGTGCTGGACTTTTGTTTACGTTCACATGTTCTAGTCTCTTTTCAGTCACCCATCTATCAATAGTTATGTGATTACAATTGGGTCTATTAAATCATAAACTGGTTTCTCTGTTGTGTAAACAGGCAAAAAACAACAGTTAAAAATGTTTCCTTTTTCCTACTCTCCAATTGACCTCCCTCTGATACTAAGGGTCCCACCTCTTCTTGCCTCATTTTTTTACTATTGACATACTGTAGTTGAGCAACCTTATGAGTAGTAGAGAAAATAGAATGTGTACAAGCCCAGAGGTACTAAAGGTCAACCAAGATAAAACTAAATGCTACATGAGATAATGGAATCAGGAATTGGAGGTCGTTTTTAAATACACAGACACTATATTACTTTGTTTATTATTTCTGACCTATGCTGTTACATTGCATTTTAAATGCTTGTCATACAGTAGCTACATGGCAAAATAGTTAGCTTAGCATTATTATTTGATGAAATAACTACCACACAAGCGTTTTACTGATGTGCAGTTGCTTCTCCATTGCAAAAAGCCTGTATAGCCCAGCAACGAATGGGTAAAGTCCACAATCAAATATTCCCGGCTACTGTTCCTTTGTGATCTCTGCGGCTGCACAGACTATTTCCACCAACACAAGCAACATTAAATATAGCTCTGAGCCACAGGAGACAGCTTTAGATGGCAATTTGCCTTCCACGAATTGAATGCATAGGGTGTAAATATGGCTTTTGATTTTTCCAATGCTTACAGAAAAATACAAACGGAAGTTCCATTATATTTTTAGCCATTTTTGCTTCTTCATGGCTTTGTTTTTTTTTTTAGAGATTAAAATTATATTTAAGAAAATGATTGTGAACTTCTCTTCTGTTAACACTTGTATGCCCTGCATATTGCTGCTCTTTTGTGCAAATATTGTGCTTGGTTTGTGTTCGGAAATCCAGACAGGTGGCAACCCTATTTGTGCCCCTGTTCCCACCACCCTCTTTTTCAGACTGAGAAGTAGTCATTTCTATACAACTATAGTGGAAGCAAACCCAATGATCTTGAGCCCCCTCCCTGCAACTAGTCTCTGCATCTTCTATAGATAGTTATGCCAGTGACTCTACCACTCTACCACTAAAATGCTTCATGCAAAGTTCTAGACTGCCATCACTGACAGTGCAACATTCAGTGGTAGGTATTGATGGAATAAGCCCTTCATTGGTTTGTCAGCCCCTCTGTATTAGACAAAACTATTGGTAAAATATTTTTTACACTTATTAATATTTGTCTTGTGTGACCTCTTAATAGGAATTTATTGTTCTGTTCCCCTGCCTTTCCTAACTGTGCAAGTCGAGAGGATACATTGCTCAAAGAATCAATACTATGATTTAACAATGGTTGCGTAACCTAAAATACCCAAAGTAAATCTTATCGTTATGTATCTTTATCAAATGTTCTCAGCAAAATCCTACCCAGGTGAAACTCAAGAATGTAGAAGAAGATTAATGTTACATTATTGTGGAAGTCATTTTCAATTGGCTTTATAAAATAAGCCTTATTTCATTTAAACCTGAAAATAAGCAGTAAAGTAAGTTTGTGTGTGTATATATATATGTCATTTATAAACATTACATATAGTGGATTGCTTACAAACATTAAGGGGCTGATTCACTAAGGGTCGAATATCGAGGGTTAATTAACCCTCGATATTCGACTGGGAATTGAAATCCTTCGACTTCGAATATCGAAGTCGAAGGATTTAGCGCAAATAGTGCGATCGTACGATCGAAGGATTATTCCTTCGATCGAACAATTAAATCCTTCGAATTGAACGATTCAAAGGATTTAAATCCAACGATCGAAGGAATATCCTTCGATCAAAAAAAGTTAGCCAAGCCTATGGGGACCTTCCCCATAGGCTTACATTGACTTCGGTAGCTTTTAGATGGCGAACTAGGGGGTCGAAGTTTTTTTTAAAGAGACAGTACTTCGACTATCAAATGGCCGAATAGTCGAACGATTTTTACTTCGAATCCTTCGATTCGAAGTCGTAGTCGAAGGTCGAAGTAGCCCAAAAAAACCTTCGAAATTCGAAGTTTTTTACCTTCGAATCCTTCACTCGAAGTTAGTGAATCGGCCCCTAGGAATTCACGAATTAGCATACAGAAGAAAAGTGCAAATAAAGTATGCACTGCAAAAGAAGATTGAATCTTATGTGGGTTCTCGCTAGGTCCCTTTCTATCCAGTGCCTGTGCATTTGTGACCACACATGACTTTGTGCATATTAGTATAGTGTATTTAAGGAGCTTTTAAATTGTGTGAAAGGTATGATACCTGTGAATAGACATGAAAAGTGTCCATGTCTGAATCACTTTAAGGTCACTCACCAGTTTCTATTAGGGATGCACCGAATTCGGCCGAATACTGAACCGAATTCGAATCCGTATGTGCATATGCAAATTAGGGGTGGGAAGGGGAAAACATTTTGTTACTTCCTTGTTTTGTGACAAAAAGTGAAGCAATTTCCCTCTCCATTTTTGGCAATCATATCTGGATGGCTGGCATAAGAATGTGTGGATTACAAGCTCTTGTTCAGAAGCTTTCTGTATGACCCAGTGTCCAAATATCTTGGTGGAGCAGCATATGTTATATAGTATGACCTAGTTGCAATGATTACATACAATTTTAGTATGAACTCGTTTTCTACTTAGATAGGAGGTATTCCGTGTTCCCCTTACTCAAACAAAACTTATCCATTACTTATTTTGGTAACAATGACTGACCATGTGCTTGAGCAGAAATATCCATGTAGCCAGAAATGCTAGGATTCCTTTAGGAATGTAGTTGGAACCCAATGTAATACAGGGATCCAGTCCTTTATAGCTTTGCAAATTGGAGCACAATCTTTTGATTATTATCCACTGTTTCCTTGTATAGTGAGAATGACACACATGCCAGAAACAGAAGCAGGGATTTCACTGTTGTAGAATTGCTGGCCAGTTCTGAAGCTCATTTCCTGGAGTGTCGCTTACAAAAACTGTTCCACGCCAGCATGTTTCCTTCCTAACTGTATTGTAGCTGGAGTAAAGTGAAAACTCTTGGCAATAACAGAGTTATTTTAGTTTTTTTATTGCACTTTTTTGTTTTGTTTAATAATTAACTATCATTAGAATGTTTTTTTTTAAATTCAAGCACGGAAATATTTCATTTGGAGTTGTTTAAATCTTGCCATAAAGTAATACATCTTGGCAAAAAGAATAATCATTATTATTATTATTATTATTACTGTATGACCAATTTATAGCTCTAATAAATGCCTGGCAAATATATGTTTATACACTCATGCACACACAAAAGTTACTTGGCTGAGTACTACACATTCAAAGTCAATGGGCGCCAACATTTTTTCATGTGTGACAAATTCTTCTCACTCCAAATGCATTAAAGTCAATGGGCATTTTTCTTGTGGCAACTTTTTTGTCTTGGTGACTTTTTTATCTCAGTGACTTTTTGTCTAAATGCATTAAAGTCAATTGGTGTTTTTTCTTATGGCAACTTTTTTGTCTCTGCGACAATTTTGCCTTGGTGATTTTTTTTGTCGCATTGGACTTTTGCCACAGTTAAGCGAAAAAATTCACAGATGGTGAAATGCAGAAGCTGGCTGCGAATCCATGCCTGGAGAAAAAATTTGCTCATCACTAATTCTAATTAATTCATATTAAATTGCTTATACTTTGCCAATGGCTTGTTTGATGAGCAAAGTGGCAGTCCTGCATGTCGTGTCTATAAACTGACCATGAAGCAACCTCACATTCTAAACCAGGCTAACGATTACCCAAACCTGAGAAAACAGGTCTAATTTTATCTGCAACATTTATTAAAATTAATCCTGTAATATTTCCTTTACATCAATGACCAATTATCAGTCACTAGTAGGAAAGACCACTGCTCTAGTCTTAATACCTTGAATAAAATAATATGTCTTTGTAGTGGCATTAGATGGTAGTTTTAGGATGGCAGCATCATAGTGTGAGAAGACTAATTTATAATAAAAATCTTGTAACTTTTATTGTAGTTTGCAACTAATACATGCTATCTGGTTGTTTACTATTAATGTTGTCATAATTATTTTAAACATTGTTAGATTCCATTACACTATTTAAGGATATTCATAATTAAAGTCATTCTGTGATTTTTATGGTGACATTTTTATCTCTTAATTACACTGTTTACATTAAAAATGATTGACTCTACAATATACAATTTAATGCCTGAACCATCAAGTGAATTTATTTAGCTGTGATATTGGTGCGTAGGCAGCCATCTCAGGTCATTGTTCTGGTCATGTGCTTTTAGAATGAGCCAGCGCTGCATGATGGAATTGCTTTCGGATAAGCTATTTTTTCTCCTACTCAATGTAACTACAGAGGTCACAGTGGGAAATAGATTTTTACTATTGAGTGCTGTTTTTATATCTTCCAGGTTGCTTTTGTCTTGTGTCAGGGATCTGTTATCTAGTTACCTTCACATCGTTCTGTTGTTAGGCTGCTAGGGGGGAGGGAGAGGCAGTTGATATCACTCCAACATGCAGTACAGCAGGAAAGAGTGACTGAAGTTTATCAGAGCACAATTCACATGTCCGAGGGCACCTAGGAAACATGTCTAGCCCAGTGTCAGAATTTAAAATTAAATATGAAAAATCTGTTTGCTCTTTTGAAAATGGATGTCAATGCAGCATTCTGCTGGAGCAGCACTATTTACTTGTGCTTTTTGATAAAAAAAACATGCTTTCCTGTGACAGAAGTATGGTGCAGTATCTATGGTACGTCAGATAAACTATACCACTGTTTCTTTACCAAATATGGGAACTAAAGTAAAACCTTTTGTGGTAAGCAAAATGAATACCAAGTCTGGCAGGGCCGAATAATTTTATACCCAAAACAGAATAGGGCATAGTGCAATATAATTGTCAGTGATTTGTCAGGCATAATAATTACTGTATATACATAAAGGAGACATTTTATGATCATTAAAGATCAGCCTGTAATGGGATTAAGGCAAAGCGAGCCGGACTGGATGTTTTCTTTTTATGAGTAGCAATTCAACTGTAACTGTAACTAGCCAAAGTCAACAGCAAGAGTAAACAGTATAAATCACATGAAAGATGTGTTCTCTGGGCTAAGAGAAGGAACAATATGGATTGCTGCAACCACTGCATGGAATTATAAACAAATATTGCCAGTGGCAGGGGTTAAATTGTATTTGTGAAGTTCTTACCAAAAGGGAATCTTACCTGACATCAGGGTCAAATATCAAGGAAAGCAGCTAAGTGGGGAAAAAATGGGCCAATTTATCTAACAACGCAGGCCTTCCTACACAATCCCTGCCAGATAAAGATTACTCTGGACTCCTTATTTCAAATGAAAGAATAAAGGAGGTCACTTCGCCTAGTCTTATTGACCTTCTCAAATGGAACTTCTAGCAGGAAAACCAAGAGCTGCCTGTTTTTTTTGTAATTGTTTTAAGCACTATTTGTTAAGAAATGTTTTTAAATAAAGGGCAGACAAATATTGGTAGACATATTCAACTGCAGGAATACATTTACTGTGCGATGTCTCCATATTATGATTTGTTTTTTTAAGGTGTTCAAGGTCCATATAAAGGTAATTTTATACATGGCATGTGTCCTCTGCTGTATGCTCTAGGGTGGCAATAACATATACCCTATTGTAACATATACAGTATATAGATATTAGGCTGAAAGCTTTTTACCATTTATGAGACATGACATCAGATGACTTCCAATATTTGGCCAGTTTACAAGGGATACAATATTTTGTAATGTAACACAAGTTATATCTTAGAAAGAAACAAAGTATGTCTCAGTTTTTTTTCAATGCTGTTGTGTAGCATGGGTTTATATTTAGGAATGCACACTGAATCCTATGTGTTTCAAGATTCAGCCTTTTTCTGCAAGATATGGCTTCAGCTGAATCCAAGTGCCTGGCTGAACCAAATCCGAATCCTTAAAATCATGTGACTTTTTCGTCACACAGACAAACAAGCTTAAACCGCATGTGTTGTTCTTTTTCACCCCTTGTTTTCCTAATATGCATATGCAAATTTTGATTCGGTTTGGTATTCGGCCAAATCTTTTGTGAGGGATTAGGGATTCGGATGAATCCTAAAATAGTCGATATGGAGCATCCCTATATATAATACATAAGAGCTGTGAATTTCCTGTAAATTAATAAAATTAATAAAATACGTAATGCTAAATGATGTGACATGACTCACTGAAACTTGTGTATTATTATAAATAACATCTTTTATAAATGGTGCCTAGTGATGTCATCAGTCATAATCTGTGTAGCGATTTGTGTCACATGACACAGAAAAACTTCTGTATTATAAAAAATAATATACCCCCTGCTGTAATTATAACAACCATTCATTTTATGTTTTTTGTGGACTATAACTACCAAAAGTTATCGGCATATCTCTGTTCCAATAAAATAAATACTTTTGTTCCCTAGATAAACAGAAGCATAAACAAATTTGTTCAAAATAATAGCCCCAACATTCATATTTATTATGATATTGCTAGAAAGTTGTGCAACAGCATTTGTTGTCAGTAACCATTTTCAAGGTATATAACTTATATACCTTATAACTTATATTGTCTTGAATCATCACATATTTATATAAAGCAGTGGTTTAAAGTGGACCTGTCACCCAGACATAAAAATCTGTATAATAAAAGTCCTTTCTTAAATTAAACATGAAATCCAAATTCTATTTTTTACTAAAGCATTCATAGCTGTTGCAAATACATTTAAAAATCTCAACTGTCAATCAAATATTACCTGCCCCTCCTTTATGCCTTAGGCATAGAGGCGGGGCAGGCAGTTACTTTCACTTTCCATTTAGCACTTCCTAGATATCAATACTCTCCCCACATTCCTCACCATTCTCTTAACCATTTAATTGTGTAGCCAGTGCATGGGGATGGACATCAGGTCCTCCATTCTGATGCACAAACAAGATTCTGAGATGATGCAAGGCTTGCCTTGTCCACAAAATGGCTCCTACCTACTTGCTATAATTAGGACAAGCCAGACTGAAGGAAACAAAATTCTCATAATTTATGCAGTGTAATTAAAGTTAATTTTGCTTGACTAATGTGATATAATAGGATTTGGAATATTTTTTGGGGATGACGGTCCCCTTTAAAGGAAGCAGTCCCTGTGGTCTCAGTGGGGAAAGGGGGGCCCGAGCTGCATGGTCAGCTTCCTCTATAGTAAGTGCGTTCTTGTTTTGCCACCAATATAATGTGCTTAGCAACTTCATGCTCTACAAACATGCTAACTGAATTCCAAGAAATAGATTTTGCCTTTACACAAGGAGTCAAAACTCCTATTTAAATTATATATTATATTCAAATGTCATATTATATTCAAGATGCTTTTTCAGAGAACATTTTCATTATTAATATTTTTGATAAGGAGATTTTTGTCTGCAAATTGTTATTATTTATGCTGATTTGTTTTATGAATAGAAAATTGTAGTGTAGTAGAAGTGTAGTAGTAGATGGAGTTCTGCTTGGATATAACAAAGCCACAGTACTAGTAATTTGGGAGTATAGCAGATTTTGAAATGATAAATATAGAGAAGTTGCAGTAAATCTTAAATGACGCATCCTCATATTTAGAGGTTTTCAGACTTTTTGTGTTTATGTTCTATTTTGAGATCTAGAATATATATTCAGGGCCTTCACTAAATATATGATTCAGAAATATAAAAAGGTTGTTGTTAAATTTCATCCTAATATAGCTATAAGTACCCAAGACAGAAAATATTAATTCACAAAATATCTCACCCTAATAGGTTTCAGACTGGGCCCCCCCATTTAATGGTTTTACCAGGGGCAAATGGGCCAGGGCCCGCACCCCCGCAGGGCCCCCCCCCGGAAGATCGTGCTGCAGCCGGCTGGAGTCGGCTGCAGCGGCAGAGAAAAATCACGCAGACGAGGGTGGGGGCGGGCCCGTCTGCACGGCCCGCACCAGGGCCCGCCCCCACCAAGTTACGTTACTGAGTTTTACCATACCCAGGGGGCAGCAGCATAGTAAAAAAGCTTTTCAGTTTGGTCATTTGGAGTAAAAAGGCATATTTACCTGATTTGAATTTGTTAGAATTATTAATTGCCAAAAATGTATAATGACTGGAGATCAACATACATTTTGGGGCTTTTTTATACATTTTATAAAAAGTGCTACATTTAGGAAAGCTTTGCAGTTTAGTGGTTTGTAGCAGAAAGATATATTTACTTGTTTAGAACCTGATTTATTTGGTGCAAAAAACAATCACAGATTTACCCAACGTTCCAAAACAATCTACCATGTCAAAAGGAAAGATGTAGCTCATTGCTTCATAGTGCCTGAGCTCATCCCTTCTAACATGTTTCATGCTAGTGGACACTTTATCAGAGGAGGTTACTATCGCTATAGTTTTTATTATTTCTTGCCCTTTACAGGGCAAAATCTGAATTTGAAAGTACACCTTCTAGGTTTTTACAAGAACAATCTATACAAGTTAGTAGTCCATTAAAAAGCCCGTGTATAATGAGTTGCTCCATTTCACATAGAAAGGCTCAAGAGTTCTCAGTGAACTGCTTATTTGTGCGTATATGAACTTAAAGCAGCATGTGACTGAATAAAACATACAAATGTATGTTCAGCATAAACCTTTATACCACTATTTCAGCATTGAACTTATGTTTAAAAGGGTGTGTATAGGCCATTTTGGGGTTTAATACTTTGTGTATCTTTTGCTAGAAAGGCGAAAAAAAAACCTGAATGTCAGTAATAGAGGGGAGTAGTATTAGGAGGATGGGATGTTGCAGATAGCCCACTCATAATGGTTGCTTTTGGAGAATAACAATCCGGGACATCACCATGTATAAATTGCCAGGTAGTGGGGAAAGAATTAAAGTCTGTGTAGGCATGAACAGTAAATTACCAAAGATATAATCTTTTGATGATTTTACAAAAAGAAAAGCATTCTCACGATTGTGGGTGACTTTATTCATAGAGAATATGTTTTGGTAAAAATATTAACGCTTGTGGGTGCGCCTTTGCTGTTATGTCATAGCAGCGATTATTTCAGATATTTTATTACGCTACTTACATACTGCTCTTTGCAATTGATATTGAGACGCTGCATCTGTTTTTCCACAGTGGCAGAAAAGTTGCTGCATTTGCATGAAAAAGTTAATTAGTCAAATGTGAGCTTTTCACACACTTCATTAACCTCTGTTTAATGCCAAAGTTGGAGTTAATTGGCCAGGTGTCAAAAACCTGTATAAACCCTTAAAAAGATAAATGACTTACCGTAAGGACATGCTGGTGTGTACGAATTTGCTCTAGTTGAGCTTTCTAGTCCTAGTGTATGCCTATCTAACTTTATTATAGGTGCACCATGTCAGTAAAATGTGCTGACATACAGACAAAGGATCATTGCTTTCTGGAATCTAGTCATTTTTTTTTAAAATTAGAATATTTAAATATATTAATGTACATGTATTTATATCCTATTAGACTATAACATTTATTAAAACTATTAACTCCCTCGTACATTTGTAAAAGTGGGTATAGTTACAAGTGAAAGCATGAAGAGTGGGGAGGTTTATGTCTTTCTGCTGCCAGAAATTTGTTTGCTCAGCTGCCCTAAGTACCTGTCAGCCCAATCTTCTGCACTGCTTCCACACAATTCACCTATCCAGAAGTATAGTTCTTTAACAGGTTACTTTACCTTTCAGTAAGTTTTAGTAAGATGTTGACAGTGATATTCCAAGACAGTTTACAACTGATCTTCATTGATCAACAAACAAATATTTTTACTTACAAACTGTAGAGGTATAGGTAATCCTACAAGGATTTTGAGGGTCTAATTTTGCTGTAGAAAACAGCAACTTCTAGTCATTCTACTGGTAGTTTTAAATTTAATATGTTAATATTGTGCACAATTTACCAGTTATTTGTCACCTTGACCATCAAGCATCTTACCTAAGTGAGGAATGTAATATGGAATATAGATTCCATAATGCAGTAATGTCCAGCCTGCTCATTAATTTCTCATTCCTTTTGACCAAGACCCGCTCCTGCCATGAAGCAAGGTGAGAACCAGCAAAAAGCCGCCTCTTGAAACTTTAAGAGCCAAATTTCCGGGTTAAATTTGGCTCTGCTAGTGCAGAGAGTGCTATTGCGCTTTTGCACTAGCGATGCTGCCCCCTGAACTGCTGCCTGAGACTGCAAAAGCCCCAGGATCGCCGCTGCTTTTGACCATGCATTAATTTGAGTAACAGACTGGAATATGAATAGGAGAGGGTCTGAATAGAAAGATGAGTGATAAAAAATAGGAATAAAAATACATTTGTAGCCTTACATGGCATTTGTTTTTTAGATTAGGTCAGGAACCCCTGTTTGAAAGCTGGAAAGAGTCTGAAGAAGGCAAGTAATTCAAAATCTTTAGAAAAGAAAAAATGAAGGCCAGATGAAAAGTTGCTTAGAAGCAGACATTCTATAAATTCACTTAAAGGTGAATTGCCATTTAAATTCTCCAAACAGCTGGAATAAACACTGACAACCCCAGTGTTGGTGGCTGATGAATAGTGTTGCCACATGGCTCATGTTTTACCAGCCTAGCCATGCCCCTGGCACACCCACATCCCCTTGCTGATCTCCCCTCTAGTAGGGATGTAGCGAAATCGTTCGATTTTAGCGACCGAATGGTCGAATGGTCGAACGATTTTGACGCGAACGCCTATTCGCGAACTTGCGGCGGACGCGAACAGCCGATGTTCGCGCGAACAAGTTCGCCGCAGAACAGTCCGCGACATCCCTACCCTCTAGCCCACATACCGTGCTCAACTTATAAACTCTGGCCCATTTGTGTCATTACCCCAGCCCTTACATCATATGAACGTCCCCTCAGGGACTGGCCCTCGGCCCTGCTGTTATTGTATGTTGCAAAAGGTTGCAACCCTACAGATGAATAAGATTGTAACATGAAAACCATTTTGTGGTAGCATAACTGAGTTATCCTTCAGGGGATTTAGTGTCAGTTTTTATATCTGAAAGCTTGGAATAACTAATTTCTCTCAAGAAATACTGTCATTCAGTAGAAGGAATGTTTTTCCAAATATATATATATATATATATATATATATATATATATATATATATATATATAGATATATATATATATATAGATATATATATATATATATATATATATATATATATATATCTATATATATATATATATTATATATATCATATATTCATATGATGCATGTACTTTGCTTCCAACCCCAATGGAAAATGTTCCCATTCTAAAATAAGTATTATTTTGTGTTAATATTCAGTAATCAGTCCTCTACCACACACACTGGCACTCTTTTATTAATCAATTGCCACAGGTGCCCCCTGTAAATGTGGAAACTGCATGTAACCCTGAGTGTCATATATGAGCAGGTTTGACATTTGCAACAGGGATGCAGCTCTAACTGTGTACCTGTGACTCTCCAACTATCCTAGCATCCTCTGCTAGCAAACGGCTCTCAGAATCAGCATTGTTTTTGTAGGAATTTCACTAAAATGATGTATGCCACGATCATTTACACGCCAGGCATTCAGTAAGGGAATAATACGACAATGTACAATGTTGTAAATTAATGGACATGGAAACTAGATCAAAATGCATTAATTAACAATACTATTTAGTGAATGATTCCATGGTGCCAACCAACTGGTCAAGTGCCATAAGCAATATTGTATAATCCACGTGAAAGAGGCATTTTTGGAATAAATGTGCAAATTCTAGGATTATAGCAGAATTACATTTGTTTTTATGCATGATTAATAATAGCCTAGGCTTGATTATGCGGGTGTCATTAACTGTAGCCAAGTGTACTTGGTAAATTTGTACAGGTAGAGAATCTTCAATCTAACGAATCCTACAAGGAAAAGAGATGTGAGTGGTTGTATTGTAATATATTTCCGCTGTACTGTAAGCTGCATCTAATGGACAGTTTCCCAGTGAGACTATTACAGAAATGAACTGCTCTTCCTTCTTGTATTAGCCCTTAATGCTTGCAAAACTGGGTTAATTGAGATGAAAACACTTTGCTGATGTATTGGTTTTTTTATTAACCCCTTCTGTTCCAGTGGAATACTGAAGAGGCTTCCCACCTACTTTTCTATAATGTACCAAACTGCCTAACCCTGTTAATAATAACACAGAACGAAAGCATTTGGGTGTCCAAAGTTCTAGTGAATTCTTACTATCTCCGATGTTACCATTGCAAGAAAGTGATGAAAGAGTTTGGACACTGCTCATTAGCATAAAATTGGGCGAACAAGAGGACAGGGGTTCATGTTTAGAAATTGTGCTTACTGGGGCATGCCTAACAGATTGGAATTCCCAGTGATTTTTTTTTTTGTTTCCTTAAACTATAAACTATAAAAAACACATTTTTGAAAATAAATGTTTTTAACTCCTAATACCTAGTAATACATATTTCCAGTTAAGTATCAATGATCTGAAAAGGAACCATTCATTCATACTAGAAAATAAGAAGGTGGAATGGTGGCATGGCATGATTAGAGTTGCCCCTTTACTTCTTCGCTAACTCCAGACAGAGGGCAGGCAGCGATCTAAGGGTGAGTGAGCAGTTTTGACCTAGGCAGCCCTTACAAAAATGTAGGGGTCAAAACCGAACAGGTGGCAACCATGGGCATGACTAGTGCAGGGGTGTTAGTTGTTGTCTATAGGAAAACACAGCCTTTTGCAAAAATGGGGTGCTCAGTTTGCCTTTTAGAATCTCATTACATTTTTACTCTTTTTATTTGGAAATTACTGAACCTTTCCAGGTGATTTGTCACTGTGGTTGTAATAATTGGGTCTCAAGGATAAAACAGCTTTTTGGTCTTACCTTAAAGGGGGTTGTTCACTTTTCAGTTAACTTTCAGTATGATGTAGAGAGGGATATTCTGAAACAATTTGCAATTGGTTTTCAGTTTTTACTATTTGTAGTTTAGTTATTTAGAGTTATTTAGCTTTTTATTCAACAGCTCTCCAGTTTGCAATTTCCGCAATATGGTTACTAGGGTCCAAATTACCCTAGTAACCATGCATTGATTTGAAATGAATGATTGACTAAAATATGAATAGATGGAGGCATGAATAAATGAATACATTTAAAGTAGTAATAACAATACATGTCTATCCTTACAGAGCATTTGTTTTTTAAGATGGGGGTCAGTGACCCCCCATTTGAAAGCTGCAAAGTGTTAGAAGAAAAAGGCAAATACTTTTATGACACACTAAAAGTTAAAGGTTAAAGGTGAACCACCCCTTTAAGGCTATCTGTAAATGTAAGTAAATCGGTGTCCCAGAGTGGTCTTATAATGCAGCACCTAATATATAGGCCCGTCAGGGAATGTGAAATTTTCCTAATGTAGATAATATCTAATTGTATTTTAGTTTTAATATTCATCTTCTATCTAGCTTATGATCCAAAGGAAGAAACTTTTCCCCTACTGTGCACTAGAATTCCTGGAATAATTTATTGGACTGTCAAATCCTTCTTCTCCTTGAGCGTCTGTTCTCTTACTTTAAAGGGATACTGTCATGGGAAAAAAAATTTTTTTCAAAATGAATCAGTTAATAGTGCTGCTCCAGCAGAGTTCTGCACTGAAATCCATTTCTCAAAAGAGCAAACAGATTTTTTTATATTCAATTTTGAAATCTGACACGGGGCTAGACATTTTGTCAATTTCCCAGCTGCCCCATGTCATGTGACTTGTGCCTGCACTTCAGGAGAGTAATGCTTTTTGGCAGGCTGCTGTTTCTCCTTCTCAATGTAACTGAAGGAGTCTCAGTGGGACATGGGTTTTTATGATTGAGTGTTGTTCTTAGATCTACCAGGCAGCTGTTATCTTGTGTTAGGGAGCTGTTATCTGGTTACCTTCCCATTGTTCTTTTGTTTGGCTGCTGGGGGGAAAAGGGAGGGGGTGATAATCACTCCAACTTGCAGTACAGCAGTAAAGAGTGATTGAAGTTTATCAGAGCACAAGTCACATGACATGGGGCAGCTGGGAAATTGACAAAATGTCTAGCCCCATGTCAGATTTCAAAATTGAATATAAAAAAATCTGTTTGCTCTTTTGAGAAATGGATTTCAGTGCAGAATTCTGCTGGAGCAGCACTATTAACTGATTCATTTTGAAAAAAATTTTTTTTCCCATGACAGTATCCCTTTAAACATGTAATGTAATTAATGTAGGTATCTCTAATGTCTTCCCAGTGGACATACTTGAAAAGGGTTGAAATGTTATGAGTTGAATCTTGAGCCGTAAATGCACCATGGGGAATGAATTTATATTATATTTTTCGAACCTACAAATCTTTTTTTTTTTTTTTTGATGTGATGAATATTTTTTAATTTTATCTTTCTGTTTCTTTTTCAGGTTAGCTTTATATGTGTATGAATATTTACTACATGTAGGAGCTCAGAAATCTGCACAGACATTCCTGTCAGAGGTAAGGACCATCTAAATGTATATCAGTTATTATATCTTTCTTTGGAAAAATGATATAAGGCCCAAAATGAGCGAGTTGTAGTGCTGGTAAATTTACTAGTGTCTTTAAGAGTTGTTCAAAAAAAACCAAACTACGAAGTTTAGGGTGGAATTTGCATCTGAAAAAAGGAGATTTTTTTAAAAAAAACTTCTTCCACTTTACTGCCTACCAAAGCATGCAGAAATTCAGTTCTGGCAAGAGAGAAACCTATCTGTCCTAAGCTGGTAGTTTTGTCTAGCTATTGCATAAAAACAATTGAATAAACATATTTTTTTTTTCAAAAATGGAATCCTTTGAAACAACCCCCTTTACCACCCTGTTGTACATACAGATAAGATAGAGTCGAACCTTGGCTTGATATAAATATGCTGCTGTGTGGCTCCTTATCTGCCAGCATTGCTTTTGACTAAAATCTGTTAGCCCACCATTAAACTTTATTTTAGTGGCACTACTTTTTCTGAAGTGCTGTATGAAACATTATATAACTTGTGGGCCTCAGGATGATTTTAGCAAGAAACTTTGCCCTTAACCTCCAACCTCAGAAGCAGATCCTTGAAAGTAAAATGTCCATAGGAAATATTTGGCATAAATAGGGACTGATTTAAGTCTTTGCATTCATATTCTTGCTGCTAGTAATATACAGGTCAAAATTAATTACTGATTGGTTGCTATGAGCATAAGATGTTTAAAGTGAAATGTTTATACAGTGAAGCCTCAATTTTACATCTTCTTATTTTATTTAAGCTTTCCTGCATTTTATACCATCTTTTGTAGTCCCACCAATATATATAATACATAGGGGCCGATTCACCAAGGGTCGAATATCGAGGGTTAATTAACAGCTTGGTCAGGCACAGGTGGTTGGTGGTGACACAAGTTGCTAGCATCATGTATTGGTGCAAGTATCTTTGTGAATGGCATAAATTCACACTCAGTTTTGTTGTGCTTGCTTTAGTAAACTATACTAAAGATATAAAGATTTCAGTGTTTATCTGTCTTTTCCGCTAGTCTTTTGCAAGTCTAGAAACGAATCCTAGTCTGGATTATCACGCCATTTTATGATAGTGCTGTTCTCTAAGGCTTGTGACACATGGGCAGATTCGGGGAGTTTTCGGCGTTTGGCGACTAATCGCCTCTTCGTCTGGGCAACAATCTCCCCGAACTGCCTTTGCGTGTCTTCCGGTCCGCTATATTAAAAAGTCATCTGTGTTAAAGCACACGCCGTGCTTTGTTTTTTGAAGTTGCCCGAAGTTGCCTCACGAGGACGTGTGCTTTAGCGCAGACGACTTTTCATTATAGCAGACAGGAAGACATGCAAAGGCAGTTCGGGGATATTTTCGCCCAGAAGAAGAGGCGATTAGTCGCCAGTTGACTAAATCTCCCCATATCTGCCCATGTGTCACAAGCCTAAAGCTAAAGCTGTTATGATTGGATTCTTAAAAAGATCCTTTAGTCTATTATTGTTATCCCTTATTTATACAGCACTTTTCAGAGCATGATCATCATTTGATCTACTGCTCTTTGGGGATTTTCACAATTTGGTGCCTTGCAGCAAGTAAAGTTCCTAGATGTCATTATCTTGTGATTTCTTCCAATTCTTGTTAGGTACAAAACAACAAAACAAAAGATCATCTTTTTACTATGCTATATGTTAGTAGATCATGTTAATTGGATGTCATTCTATATATATTCTATTTTGTAAAACTGCTTTTTTTTTTGTCAATCCCAAAATTTGATTTCACGCTAATGTTATCAACAAATTATTTTTGTGATGCAATGCAGAATGGTAGAGGTATATTAAAAGATATGTAAGCAAAAGTTGATGCTTTGCCTTTTAAATGTGTTAAAGCATCTTATACATTCAAAACCAAGACATGTACAAGAAACTGGGACTCTAAGCACCCAACCACCCTCTTTTGTTGTGCGTCTAATACATGGGCACTCGGCAACTGCCAAGTCTTAATGCACAAGGTTCATAGAGCTTCCGCCAAGACTGGTATGGGGCTAATTGTAACATAAGTAACATAGTTAGGTTGAAAAAAGACACATGTCCATCAAGTTCAACCTTTTAATTCTATATTTAACTAGCCTAACTGCTAGTTGATCCAGAGGAAGGCAAAAAACCCTGTTTGAAGCCTCTCCAGGGGGAAAAATTCTTTCTGACTTTAAGATGGCAATTGGACCAGTCACTGGATTGTAAATTATACAAATTGTAAAATAAGGAAGATAGCTACAGTATAACAATAAAGCAAATGCTGTCTAATGCAGAACAGGGAAACATAGACAAATCAATATAAAAGTAGAAAACAAAAGGGTAGTTGAAAGTACAGGCCAAGGTCAGAAGTAATCAGAGAATAAGAAGACAAACCAGGCCCAGTTAAATAACCAGAAAATTAGTTACATAGACAAAAATAACAAAAACACAAGACAAGGGGAAGTAAGGTCTGGACTAGAAATTGAACTCAGAACAAACAGGACAGGAACAGGAATACTAACCATAACCCAAGGTATTACACAACAACAAAGCTAAGTAATAAGAGAAACAGAAGCCAGACTCAAGACCCAATTTAAAAATAACAGGGCACCCAATCACTGCTATTTCATGACAAAGCTTTTGGTATAATAATAAAAAGGACTGCTTTCCATACATTGCAATGTATTTCAAATGGCCAACTATCAAAGACAGTCACATGTCAAGTCATTTTTAGTTTGGACATGCATACATTACCTTTCAGTCAAAATCCCAACCTTTCACTAACAGGGGTCCCCAATCTTTTTTTATCAGTGATCCACATTCAGATGTAAAAGGGAGCTGCACACAAATGAAAAGGACCCTGGGCTGCCAAATAAGGGCTGTAATTGGCTATTTGGTATCCCCCTATGTGGACTGGCAGTCTAAAGGAGACTGTTTGGCAGTTTGCCTGGTTTTTATGCAACCAACATTTTCCTCTACCAAAAATAACCAAATAAGCACCTGCTTTGAGGCCACTAGGAGTAACATCCAAGTAGTTGGTGAGCAACATGTTACTCGCGAGCCACTTAAGCTGCAACTTGTTTCCTAAGGCTGCATCTCTCAAAAAGTTGCACTGATTATTTGACACCACTGAGTTATATTTCACAAAATAGTATATGTAAAAATGAATACAGAGGAATTTTTGTGCTTGAATTATGTAGTCACATCCACATTTCCCTTTATAATAAAAAAAAGTATTTGTTATGGTCTTAAAAGTTGTGCTCAGCTTTAATACAGTTTTATATTGAACCATGAGCCTCAAAACTATTGTACAGTAATGTGCTGGTAGAATATCAAATAGAATAAACTGTATGCCATAATTTAGAAATATTGGAGATATTATGTCTGTTCGTGGAGAGTAATGATTTCTTGGGTGAATTCATTAGAGCAGGCAAGTAATTGTTACTAATGAAGGATTGGTTCGAACGCTGGGGAATGATTGCTATCCTGTGCCTTACAGATCATTATAGTCCATTACAGCACTACAGTCTATTTGCCAAGGTGTTCATTTGCTAAAGAAGTTAGACAAGTTTTAGGCAGCAGGTCAATGAAACTGTTAATCCAGATGCATGTTTTTCCATTTGGTCTTAATCCCTTCCTGCTGCTTCTAGGCAGACGTTATTGATACTAAGTGGCCGTTCACTCATTTTAATTGAGGAATGAATCGCTTAAATTGCACTTCAACTAATTTGGGATTTGCAGGATCCACTCTGATTGTGTGGATTCATTTTAATAGTATGCAAGCCAAGAATTTATTTTAGGGTTTGTCAGTGTGTTTATTATGGAAAATTTGCGTGATTGACCCCTAAAATAGGAGTAATGAAAAGAATTGACACTTAAGATGCATTATTTTCATATGCATTTTAATAGCCCAAATCCAGTACACAGTCCAACCGATAGAAGGACTATCCAAGCACAACAGAAACCAAGAAAAGCCAAAAGCTTCTTGGGACATTGGGAGAATTGATTAAAAGAAGAACTTCTTTTTTGCAGTGCTTATTGTCTCCACGTTCCTTGTTGGTTATGTACCTAATAATGTCAGTATGGCCACATTGGGCCCCATTCCCTTATGACTTGTTAGAAGAGTACAGGGGTGATATCAGGATATCAGGATACCAGTTAATGAAGGTTTCCTTCTTAATAGTCCCAATTCTAGTAATACAACTAATAATGCATGGTTCAAATATAAGTTAATAGAGGGCACTCCCAGTATTAGAAAGAGAAAAAAAAGCTATTTTTTGAGAAATATAGATGCAGATAACCCAACAGTCAGTTACCCAAAACCATATATAAGAATAGAGAGGGGATGCACACTCAATAAAGAAAATAATACTTAGTAAACAAAGGTGGTATTTTAAAAATTCTCTTTTATATAGTGTATAGCAAACAAATATGCATCAGACAAACTGGTATATTATGCACAACAGTATTAGCACAAATATATACATATATCAAGGCAAAAAGGGACAAACCACAGGGAGCAGATACACTTTCCAATGAGAATTCCCCTTGACTTGGTGGTATGTATATGTTTGTGCTAATACTGTTTAAACCATGCAACACTTTAGTACATTAGAGGACATTATAGACAAATAGCAGGGGACCTTTTTACCCATAAAGAAGATCACTGCACCAGAGGCCATCCCTTAGAATAGAATAGAAGAAAAGAACTTTCATTTGAAGCAACGTAGATGCTTCTTCACAGTGAGGACAGTGAGGTTGTGGAATGCACTGCCGGGTGATGTTGTGATGTTGTGATGGCTGATTCTGTTAATGCTTGGGGCTTGGGTGATTTCTTGGAAAGACATAATATTAAAGGCTATATTCTATAGTTAGGGGGCACATTTACTTAGCTCGAGTGAAGGAATAGAATAAAAAATACTTTGAATTTTGAAGAATTTTTTTGGCTACTTCGACCATCGAATTGGCTACTTCGACTATCGAATTGGCTACTTCGACCTTCGACTTCGAATCGAACGATTCGAACTAAAAATCGTTCCGACTATTCGACCATTCGATAGTCGAAGTATTGTCTCTTTAAAAAAAACTTCGACCACCTATTTCGCCACCTAAAACCTACCGAACCTCAATGTTAGCCTATGGGGAAGGTCCCCATAGGCTTTCTAGCCAATTTGTGATTGAAGGAAAATCGATGGATTAAAATCCTTCGAATCGGTCGTTCGAACGAATAGCGCTAAATCCTTCAACTTCGATATTTCAAGTCGAAGGATTTAACTTCGACAGTCGAATATTGAGGGTTAATTAACCCTCGATATTCGACCCTAAGTAAATGTGCCCCTTAGTATAGATATGGGTATATATAATTTATGTTAAGGTATGGAGGGGTGTGTGTATGGATGCTGGGTTTTCATTTGGAGGGGTTGAACTTGATGGACTTTGTCTTTTTTTAACCGAATTTAACTATGTAACTATGTAACTATATCTGTCACTTGTGGGAAATCTGCTGCACATGAATGAGTGTGAATTGCAAGTGGTTAATCATGTTGCGCAACGTAAACGTCAACATTTTTCTTTTCGGGTACACAGTTCGAATGTTTTACCAACTAAAATTCACTGACGTCACAACTAAGGTATTTACAGGAGTCTTGATGCCCAAGAGTAGTGCAGATTTCTCACAGTTGTCAAATCCCCTCATTTGTCATTGCCCTAACCCAACAGAATGAAAAAAGGGATAAAGACATTTTCTGCCAGTCAGCAAGATGGACAATGGCATCTTAGACCATACTGCAAGCAGAGACAACAATTATAAAATGGATGAGGAGGAAAAGAAAAGGGAAAAAAATGCACTTATACTTACAAAGGACAAATACTAGGACAATTTTTAAAGAAAGGGTATATTTGCCCTATATATATTGCAGAACTGTAAACATAATTGAGCTTGCATAGCAATATTTTTTTAGATCACTCCGTGGGTACAAACATATATATTATATACTTTTTAAATTATGTATTTTAAAATTAAATAATGACTTGATCAACAACTATTATATGCCATGCGTGTAATAAACTGTTCATAGCAAGGATGTGCCAAGACAGCAATAAATAAATTATTGGTTGGATTTATGATGGTTTGGATGCCTTGCAGAAAGTGAACATGGCTAAGATTTGGAAATAATTTTGATTAATTCACAGTTTCATCCATGTTGGAACTGTGTTAAAGGGGAACTAAACACCCATACATCATAAAAACACAAGTCATTCTAAGAAAACTTTAAACTAAACTTTGTTATTTGAAACTGATCTTATCATGGGACTTATTTTGGTTGTTGCAACCTTCATCTTTGGATCACTGTCTCATTATTTTGGAGACCAATTCTTTGTGGCAGATCTAGCTTTTCTTATTTTTACACGGACACATTTGTGCAACAAATAGCTTTGAATGCTCCCTTTTTCCTGTTAATACAAATGCCCAACAGCATCAGTTTATGGAAACTATTAAAGGGGCGGTATATCCCCTTCATGAGTGCAATGAATAGGGCTTGTGCATGAGCTTGTAACAATAGCAATTGTATTTATAACTAAAGTGAATACATTTTTTGGTTAGTTTTAAGATTATTGATTTGATTGCCAAAGGGTTTCAGTTTTTAACATGGTCACAAGGCTGCTTATTTGAATGGAATAGTACTGGATAACTTTTAAGCTTCCTGTACCCTGAGATCTTAAAAAATATTAGTCCACAACGTGTCAGAAATAGTATGTACTTCAATACCATATTTTTGTACACACTAGTCTTCAAAACTGCCTTCAGAAAAACATTTACATGGTTTAATTAATATGTATTTTAATTTAATCACATGGGCCATGATTTTGACCTAAACCCAGATACTTTGGGATTTTGGTCATTACTCTGATCCAAGGGTGAGTTCTCTGGAATTCTGAGAAAAGAAGTCAGATTTCCTTCTTGGAATAAAAAAAAATATTTTTTTCCCTCTACCTTATATTATTGTTTTCAATAATCTTTTTAATTTTTCTACACATTTTTTTATCACATGGTTTTTGATTTTAAAGATCCTATCCTTTTATCGGTCTCATAAATTCTATACACAGTCACCTTTGTACCAGCAACCTATTTATCATTTTTTGGGAAAGGATCTTAATAAATAAAATATGTTTGGTATCTTTGACCTTAGATTCTTTGACATCTAACAAGGACCTTTGAAAGATTATTTTCTCTTGTTGTATGCACAGAGATACAGAATATATTAACTTCTGGAAATGTCAGTTTATTTGTCCCAAGCATTTAAATGCCACTTAAGGCTTTATTTCCCTGTAACAGATCTGTATGAATTTTTTTTGTTTTGCTTTGCTTAAAACCTGGAGGCACAGGCACATTGTTTTATCACAAGTATATTTTTACACATATATATATATATATATATATATATATATATATATATATATATATATATATATATAACCAGCGAAGAGCCAGCACTCTCGAATAAAGTGTTTGTTTGCCTGGGTGCACGATCAATATAATATCTCCATCCATCCAAAGAAGATCAGCACTCTCAGGGCTTAAAAATATGAAAAAGGTTTTATTGAAAATAACACAGCATAGGACTAACGTTTTCGGCCCTGTCCACAAAACGTTCAATAAATCCTCCTCCCCCCTGGCCTACCTGTCCCTATGGGTAAATGCCCCTAACTTGTTTCTCACCCCTCTGCGCAGGTCTTGTCCACGGAGTTCACAGGTGCCATCTTCTCCCGAGCGGTCTTCTTCCTGGATTAATTGGCATCTTCTGGCATATGCGCAGTAGGAGCATTTACCGGTACAGATCTACTGCGCATGCGCCGTGACTTTCGGGGCATGTGCAGTAGATCCGTACTGGTAAATGCTCCTACTGCGCATGCGCCAGAAGATTAATCCAGGAAGAAGACCGCCTGGGAGAAGACGGCGCCTGTGAACTCCGTGGACAGGACACTCCTTATAAGAAAACAGTTCTCTATAACCTGCAAATGAACACTCTCATTTTTATAATCCTACATAGTCCTAAACAATCATCCATCCTGTTGCCCATACGAGCCTACTTATAGAAAGTTGGCCCTAGCTACAGCTAACCTACTGCCTACAGTCTCATATTGAATGATGAAGGTTATCTCACTGACATTGCAGAATTTTATGTGACAAATGGTATTAAAACCTTCTAAACCTTCTAAACCTTTGAAGTGTATATTTGTTCATCTATAAAAAGCATTCCCATGGGATTAGCTACAATCAGAGCAGTCAAATCCTAAACTGACGGAGAACATGTTATTGTACATCAAGGGTTTAAAATGTATATAGTTTTCTTCTGTTAAGGGTGGTGGCATACTGGGAGATTAGTTGTCAAGCAACAAATATTCTCTTCTGCGGCGACGAATCTCCCCAAAATTTGTCGAAGATTTGTGGTGACAGATACAACAGCATTTTGCAGGGTGCTGGTAGTAAGAAAAATGTGGAGTAGGGGGGAAGGTGCTGTTAGTCTATATCCATTATAGCCATAGACCCAATTCTAATAATATAAGTATTAAGGAATGGGAAAGTGTAACGTATAGGTAAACAAAAGTCCAGGACTGGATTTTATTTGTCCCAGGGTACTAAACAAGCTTAGCTCTGTGATTGTTAAACCGCTTTACTTAATTTTACAGTATTCCCTGAAGTGTGGCATGGTGCTGAGAAATTGTCAAATTGCTATTGTGATGTGTGGCTATTAACAAAGGGATCCCATTCTCAGCCTGGGAACTATAGGCCTGTTAGTCTGACATCAGTGGTAAAAAAAGCTTTTGGAAGGTGTACTAAGGGATACAATAATATAATACTTTGAAAATCACAATACCATGAGTTTGTGCCAGATTAATATAATTGCCTTTTATAGGGGGTGAGCTGGAACCTCAACTCTGGGATGGTAGTGGATGTGATTTACTTTGCTAAAGCATTTTATACAGTACTACACAAAAGGTTACTGATTGAATGATAGTGTATAGATGTGCAATTATACTGATATGAGGGATGGAAGATTTAAACTATGAGGAAAGACTGTCAAGGATAGAATTGATTGCTCTGCTCAAAAGGCACTTGCAAGGGGACATGATTACTTTATACAGGTACATTACAAATCATTATAGAATTTTATTTGAAGCAGTGTGGATGGTTCTTCACAGTGAGGGTGTTGAATGCCCTGCCTGGGAATGTTGTGTTATATTAACGCACTTAAGAGTGACATGGAAGATTTCTTGAACAAACGTAATATCCAAGGCTATTGTGAGCTTAAGGTCTACAGATAGTTAGTGTAGATATTAGTATATATAGTTTAAATATGTGAACTTGAAACTATGAAATATGAAAAGAAGGTTGCTTCTATGTAAGCAGGCCCAGTTTTGTGGTTGCGGCACTCGAGGCCACTAGGTCCTAGTGCCGGCACCCTGGCTCGCACCGCCCCTGTGCGCAAGTGTTTGAATGCGTTGGAGCACTGGGGATGATGCGTATGCATCCCAATCTGGGCCTGTTTGTAGGGATGCATCAAATTCACTATTTCACAATTTGTCTCAAAACCAAAGCCTAATCTGCATAGAAAAGATGATGAATGAGAAGAACGTCCAGCAATCAGGCAAAGAATGTTTGACTTCCTTGTTTGTGTGACGAAAAGTCTTGTGAATTTTTGGATTCGGTTTGGACAGGCACTTAGATTTCGGGCAAATGTGAATCCTGCTGAAAAAGGCAAGAATCTTGGCTGAATCCTGAAATCCCTACTCCTATGACTTTTTAAACTGCCTTAAGGGCAGTGGCCGGCGGGGAGATTTGTTGCCTCTCCATTGGAAATAACTGAAATCGACGGCGTTAAAACCAACGTGTCACTCCGTTCTTCCTAACACCCCTCTGGAGGAAACTTTGGGCGACTTTGTGATATGTAGGTTTTCAGTTTTCAGATTTCAGTTATTTCCAGTGGAGAGACATTTTCAGGCAATTTGTCTCCTGCAGTCGCGCATACATAATTGAAGATGACAAAACTCCCCGTCGGCCACTATTCTAAACATTCCATTGTACTATTATTAAAATTGCTTTGGGAAAACACCCTTGCAGTGGTGTAACTTCGGATGCCAGGGCCCCCCTGCAAAAAATTTTTCATAATAGTGGGAGTATTTCATGTATAATATCCCCAGAACTCATAGAATGCTGGCACAGTGGCAATTTCTTGTATAAATACCCCATAACTCATAGAAGGATGGTAAAGTGGCAATTTCATGTATAAATACCCTCAGAACTCATAGAAGGATGATACAAAGGTAATTCCATATATAAATACCCTCAGAACTCATAGAAGGATGGCACAGTGACAATTTCTTGTATAAATACCCCAGAACTCATAGAAGGTTGGCACAGTGGCAATGCCACATATAAAAACCCCAGAACTCATAAGGATGGCACAGTGGCAATTTCACATATAAATTCCTCTAGAACGATAGAAGGATGGCACAGGGGCAATTTCACATATAAATACCACAGAACTATAGAAGGATGGCAATGTGTCAATATCACATATAAATACCCCAAAACTATGGAAGGGGGTCTGTTTCCTCGGTAGTTACGCCACTGCACCCTTGGGCTGATATACAAACCAGTACGACTACCTATAACAGAAAATTACTTATTGGCTGCTACTAGTAAATCCCATGTTACAGCTTAGAATCTATATGTTAATTAGATTAACTTGCTTAAAAGTGACTGTTTTTTTATATCTCACATAGTTGCAACTGGACTGAACCTTTCCAATAATAGTTATGTTAAAGGAGAACTAAAGCTTAACTAAAGCAATAGGCTAGAAATGTTGTACATTATGATTGGGCTTCTGTACCAGCCCAAGGTAACCACAACCCTTTAGCAGGGAAGATCTCTTTCTCCAAAGATGCTCCCAATCTCCTTTTCTGATGATTCACTGCACATGCTCTGTGCTGCTTTCAGTCACTAAGCTTTGGGACCAACTCAAAATTTACAGCACATATAGAATATAAATGTTACAATATAAGGCTGATTAGTAATTATTATACAGTCATATCAAAAAGTTTGGAAACCCCTCTTAATTCTTTGGAGTTTTGTTTATTATTGGCTGAGCTTTTCAAAGTAGCAACTTCCTTTTAATATATAACATGCCTTATGGAAAAGAATTTCACGAGTGACATAAAGTTTATTGGTTTAACAGAAAATATGCAATATGCATCATAACCAAATTAGACTGGTACATACATTTGGGCACCCCAACAGAGATATTACATCAATACTAGTGATGGGCGAATTTGCACCGTTTCGCTTCGCCGGAAAATTCGCGAATTTCACGCGTAAAAATCGCGAAACGGCACCGGCGTCTCGTTTTTGATGAATTTGCCGCGAATTCGCCCATCACTAATCAATACTTAATTGAGCCTCCTTTTGCAAATGTAACAGCATCTAGATGCCTCCTATAGCCTCTGGATTCTGGATGGCAGTTTTTTTGACCAATCGTCATACAAAATCTCTCCAGTTCAGTTAAATTTGATTGCTGCCGAGCATGGACAGCCTGCTTCAAATAATCCCATAGATTTTCGATGATATTCAAGTCGGGGGACTTGTACTTCTCCCTCTGAATAAATGCCTTTTAAGTGTGTTTAGGGTCATTGTCGTGATGGAATATCCAACCCCTGCGTAACTTCAACTTTGTGACTGATGCTTGAACATTAGCCTGAAGAATTTGTTGATATTGGGTTGAATTCATCCGACCCTCAACTTTAACAAGGGCCCCATTCCGTGAACTAGCCACACAGTCCCACAGCATGATGGGACCTCCACCAAATTGACAGTAGGTAGCAGGTGTTTTTCTTGTAATGCGTGTTCTTCTTCCGCCATGCAAATCACATTTTTTTATGACCAAATAACAAAATTTTTTGTCTCATCAGTCTAAAGCACTTTGTTCCAAATGACTGTGGCTTGTCTAAATAAGCTTTTGCATACAACAAGCACTCTGTTTGTGTTTGCGTGGGTGTAGAAAGGGCTTCTTTCTCATCACCCTGCCATACAGATGTTCTTTGTGCAAATTGCGCTGTATTGTAGAACGATGTACAGATACGCCATCTGCAGCAAGATGTTCTTGCAGGTCTTTGGAGGTGATCTTTGGGTTGTCTGTAACCATTCTCACAATCCTCCACATATGCCGCTTCTGTATTTTTCTTGGCCTGCCACACCTGGGTTTTACAGCAACTGTACCTGTGGCCTTCCATTTGCTGATTACATTCCTTACAGTTGAAACTGACAGTTTAAACCTCTGAGATAGCTTTTTGTAGCCTTCCCCTAAACTATGCTACTGAACAATCTTCGTTTTCAGATCTTTTGAGAGTTGCTTTGAGGATCCCATACTGTCACTCTTCAGAGGAGAGTCAAACAGAAGCACAACTTGCAATTGGCCACCTTAAATACCTTTTATTATGATTGTACACACCTGCCTATGAAGTTCAAGGCTAATCCAACCAATGTGGTGGTGCCAGTAATCAGTATTGAGCAGTTACATGCATTCAAATTAGCAAAATGACAAGGGTACCCACATTTTTGCACTGCCAGTTTTTAACATTTGATTTAATTCAGATGTTCCTGGGAAATGAAAAACATACCACTGTTTTTGTTGAAAGTGGAGTAAATTATTATGCAGGCTGAGAGGGTTTCCCAAACTTTTTCATATGACATGTAGAATTACTACATGGCAGAACAGAAACCAGTTGTAGCATCAGCTTATATGACAGGCCAACCTCATTTTCTCCTTGATAATTTGCAGCAACCCCTAAGCTTAGCTTTTCAACAGCTGCTCAGTGCTTACTGAGCATGTGAGTGTCGCAGGCACTTTCCAAAGTGGTGACTCTCTGTGACAAGTTTTAAGTCCTAGATCATTGCTGCTATTGAGAAGTTGAAACTTTAGGCTGGCATTTTTATCCATAATCATTTTTAGGGGTTAGTTCTCCTTTAATGTTCCAAGTGGAAAATGAATAGTAGCATTTTTTAAGTTGTGTTTTACATTTAAAAACATAGATATGATGTTAAACAAAGACCATGTTATTGTAACTCAATCCTTAAGCTGACCCCTAATATTAAGTCTTCTTAGTAACTTCTTTGAGAAACCAGTTCTTCCCTCCTGAGATGACTGCTTTAAAGTGAAGTTGTAAAACCTTCTGCAATTAAAAAAAATACAAGATATTATTAGAACTCAATAATATGTTCTCTGTGTTATGATGCCAAGCACTACCTGTAATACTTAAATGCAGTATGTGGCAGAAGGGTCTAATTCCCACTTTGTATGAGGGAAGTAATAGGTGTGAAGCCCAGCAGAGTTCTGCCATTCCAAGCTAACATTACCTGTTCAAAACACTTGTGCTCTCAGCAGGATGCAGAGCAAAGCAGCGGCAGTAGGACAACTGCATTACTTTCCTTATTACCTGCTTTTAGCTGCCATAAGGACTCCATTATCCCTATAATGGAAGTGTCTGGCTGCAAAACGAGGTAGCATTCGAAAAAACTGTTGACTGAAAATTAGATACCTTATTTGGGTCCACAGATTCAGTAAAGAAATGGAGACCTTTATCATGCGTAATGTCAAACTGGAATTCCTTATAGTCTCTTTCATGTGTTGATTAAGCATATATAAAATTCATACATGAATGCTGATGCAGGGGGGAGAAGGCAGGAGGAAGTTCTTATTTATCGAAACTTGTGATGGATTTGTGTTCCTTAGTAGACTTGGCTGAGCAGTATCACTTCATACTTTTACTCTATGGTATAGATCGTGTCCATGTGGCTGTTGAATGTATGAGTAAGGCAAATGTACTAAAGTAGAACAAAGAAAGAAGAAAGTGTTTGGAAAGACATAGCTTTTTAATCACTATTTTAGTAAAATAGTAATTTAGTAATATTATTCTGAGAGACATAATCTGGATGAGAATGGAAACTGGAATGGGCATTTTAATTGTATGCAGTGTTGTACATTTTTGTGATGAATGTAAAGCCATTAAAATAAAAAATATTATTATACAAGGGCCAGTAGAAATTCAGTTAATAATAAGTACATGGATCGGTGAGGATCTTGTCCGGGTACAAAAGATTGCAGAGTAAAAGCTTCCCGTTACTTCTTTAACCTGCTGTTTCAAACACTCCGTCCAAAGTGTGATAGAATTCACAAATGCACCAGTTAAAACAGACCAGGAAATATTCAGAGTCTGCAATTGCCTTTTAGTGGTGTTTATCACGACATGATTCTCTTGAAAAAGGGATTCGTTCCCGAAAACATGTCATGATAAACGACAATAAAAGGTCATTGGAGACTCAGCAATGCCTATTTCCTGATCTTGTCCTGGGTCATTCATATAGGGCTGATGTAAATGCCCCTTTACTTGACTAGATTGTATGGAAATGTAGGGTGTAATGGTGCACTGTACTTTTTTTTATTCATTATTATTATTATATTTTTATTAACTTGTAGATTAAACACAGTTTATAATTATACTCTACAGAATAGGAGGCATCTGTTATCTTGTGTTGGTTTTGGTGACTCAATCTTTTGGAGTCCTGTTATTCAGGGGTTTACAGTTTGTCTGTCAGTGTAGCTGTATATGTGCCTACATTCTGGAACTACAGTATTCAGCCAACATGACCTGTTGACTTGCTTACTGCACTTGGATACCACTACACGTCCAGCTCCTCAGTTGAAAACCCCTGTCACTGACACTTTCCTCTGTTCACTAATATAATTCTTTCCTGAGCAGTGCACTTGGAAGTCCGTTCTCAGCCAGGACTCCAGCCTATGTGCACTATATCCACTGAAAACAGATTGCTTCTCCTTTATATAAGCATCTCACATGTATGTAGATGCTGTAGCATGTCAAGGCACACAAGCAGTGTGAACAGAATGGTAATATAATTTGTCTGTAAACTAAGCTCCTTAGTCTGTAGGACAGGTTGCTTGTTTTTGGTTTTCTGTACTCCTCTCCAAAGGTTTCTCACTGTCAGGTGTGCCACTGGCAAATGAGCCATCTGAAGAGAGTTAGGCAAAGCAAACCTACAAACATTTTATATTTACTAATTACATGTACTTTCAGCCACATCATAGACCTTTTTTATTTTGTGTGATTGTTAGGGTTGCCACTTACCAATATTTCACCATGCTAGTTGTAAATTTGTAAGAACTAGTCCTCTGGCCCCAGCCCCTCTACCCTGCACTACTCACTCATTTAGCATGCATGTAGGCGGTCATGTCACGGCTCCACCCCTGGTACACGTCATTGCCTTGCCCCCAACCTCATTGACCCTCCCCTTCACGGACAATTCCCCCTCCCAGGCCAGAATTATATTTGACAAAAGGTGGCAACCCTAGTGATTCATATTAAAGGTAATTCCAAATAGATTAAACACTGCTATGGGGTTCAATTGTTTTGCAACACAGTGTAGTTTCTAATGATTGTTATTCTCTGTACCAAGGCTTTAAACTATAGCGCAATGAACATAAACTCTAGCAACAGCTACCATAACAATAATAATAAACCCAGTGAAAGATGAAGGGACTTTGGTTTTGCATTCCCATCCTATGCTGTAACGATTACACTTGGTGCAACATAATATACAATGACTTCTTTGTATACAAGGTCAAATAATTAGTGAGCATCATGCTTGCCATTTCAATGTGATAACAGATACCAGGACACAATACTTTCCATTTCATATACTTCATGTGCTGCATAATACCAGTATTCTAAGGCCATAATTACAAACTGGCACAGAATTGAAAAATTGCCCATAATACTAGGCAACATACCCTCTGCCAGGTTTATTACCAGCATAAATTACATGCAGTAGAGATGACACCAATGACTGTAAGCTTTCAGCTGTCTGACTTATGATCACTGTTAAATGTGAATGCATGTGTCTCTTCATCCTTGCATAAACCTCACTATTTGCCTGTAGTGCAAGGCATTTTCTGATTCTCATGGTCTGTTGGTTGGCCCACAGGATTTCCTTCTAATTCCATTAATAGTCCCAGAAGAACATATAAGAAACAGAGACTGCACGCAAAATGGTAGATAATATCAGACAGTACAACAGGAATGTATAATTTGGCAAAGGAGTGAAAGGGAACATGGTAGATTAAATCTGAGGTTTAGGACAGATGCATATAGGGCAGGCTCAGTGGGACATGCAGTTCATGATTGCATTCATTCCCTTATATTAAAGCCACATTGTTTAAAACAAAGATCTGTTCTTTCAGCACATATCCTATAAAGCAATTTGATCGTTTTGCAAAAGAGAAGTGCAATAAGAACTGCCTTAAAACTGTTCTTTTGAACCTAGGTGAATTACCATAACACCGTCACTGAAAACTAGATTGTAAATTCTTAAAGACAACAGTAGTAAATAAAAATGTTGCTCTTACTCTAACTGAGCTATAGTTCCTGATTAATGCAACAGTATGGATTACCATTAGCTAACTACCTCTAAGTGACCTATTGGAGGGAGGTCCAGGGCAACTGACTCTGGTGCCAGGCTTTTGTCACAATAGTTCATTTTACATCGAAATGTAAACATTACATTTTCAAGAAGTATGTGCTTTTCTATAGGAAGAAATTACTTAATTCTCCTCAAGTTCTTGTTCGTAATGAGTATTATACTCCGCCAGGAAATTTATGATGTGATGAGTTCAGATTAGACTGGCTTCTTCCGCTTAAAATTCTAATCACATTTCTGCAATTTATAGAACATATTTACTGTGTAAGTTTCATTTTAATGAATGGAAAATCTAAAATCTCACTATTTTCTGAAAAGCACTCTGACCAAATCTGCACTGACTTTTTTCATTTAACAATAAATCATTTTCACAAAAATTTCATGTGGGAAAAGACTCAATAAAGTTGTGAAAAAAATCTGAATCATACCAATTTTTTGGATTTGTTTTCGAAAACTCCGACTTTGATGCTTGAAACCTGTGACCATTTTGGAAAACCACATAATCTTGGGAAGTCAATTGAATGAAACCCAGCACAGATCAGGATATCTTCCAATTGTAAACAGGATATCTGCCATTGACTTCTACATGAACTCAGCAGGTCTGAGATGGAGAACTTTTTTATTCAACTTTTAACACCATCAGGGTTTAATAAATCACGAAAAATGTATTTATTTTTTTTCCTACGAAAATATTATGTTTTTCCCTTTAAAAGTCAGACCAGAAAAAAAAACTTAAATAACCCCCTTAATGTTTTGGGCTATTAAACCAGTCCAAATGCCATTATAGAACTTTAACAGTAAAGAATTGTGCCTCCAAAGATGCACATAATAGCTCTCCATCTGCTTTTTGGCTGACACATACTATGGGCTACTGTCACCCGACTAATTTGCAGGATACAATATGTAAACAATAACTAGTTTGCAATACAAAGATGATTAGTAATTAATGCAGATTACTGTTATATGGCACAACAAATAGCAGTGTATCACAATTGATTAATAATCAGAAGACAGAGCTGGTTTCATCCTCCCACTGACTTGCAAGTGCCACTGGGAAGCTACATGCAGAAGTATGAGTTTTGAAGCTGACAGTTGCATGTTTACCAGGCTCCATACTGGGCTACTGTCATATTCTAGGCATTTTTCCCAAAGTAATTAATAATGGTAGTAAAGTTGTGTGACACTAGCTGCAATCAAGGAACCTATTTCTGGCCCTTTTGGGGCCCTGTATAAGTAGGACATTTTGACTTGTGACTTACTGAATAGTAAGAAAAATTGTTTTAAAGCTTCAGGATTGATTGTGTACCCCCTAGCTGCTTTACTAGCATCATGCATGTTGCAGGAGGGGGAGAGTTAGTCAGAAGGAGCAGTTTGTTTTCTTCTTGGAATTATATATGTCTTTGCCTCTAGCTAATTTGAAAAATCACCAGATTTCATGTTTGTGTACAATCATTTCACTTTTTTTTATGTTTTTTTTATACAGATACGATGGGAGAAAAATATCACATTAGGAGAACCTCCTGGGTTTTTACACTCCTGGTGGTGGTAAGTAATTTTTCATAGTACATTGTATTTAAGAATTAAGCTGTTGATATTTTATTTTAGAATTAAGCTTCTGATATTTTATTTCAGAATTAAACTGTTGAAATTTTATTTTGGAATTAAACAATTGAAATTCCCTCTGAACCAGAGGCACTTTGCCAATGAAACTCGCCTCAAACAGAAGTACAGAGCAAGGGGGTGGCAAAAAAATCTCAATTACACTCATGTTAGTTTTAAGAGCTGAATTTTTGTTTTCTAAACTGCAAATTCGGCTTTTCTAGTGCCAGAAAGCACAGTTGTGCTTTCTTCACTAGTGGTGCGTCTAGGGTCTTACCCAGACCCGAACCCGACTATAATTGTATTGTTATTATTGTATGTGTTACCTATCTTACTGTTCAGACTTTCTCCTATTCTTCCAGTCTCTCATTCACACCACTGCCTGGTTGCTAGGGAAAATTGGACCCTAGACCCAAGCAAATACATAATTAATTATTTCCAAAACCATAAAAATAAAAAAAGAGCACCCTTTGGAAATTGCCTCAGAATATCATTGTCTCAATCGTATTAAAAGTAAATTTAAAGGTAAACTAAATGGTTGTAAGTGCCACAGTAGAATATTTTAAAATGAGGCATTATTCAAAAAGGAACCTAAAGTTTTCCATATCTAGATAGAAATTCCAATCTGTAATTCTGCCTACATACAAAGCATGTACACATGCCTATTCCCCTATTGTGTCCTAACAACTCCCCATTATGTACAATCTTTCCTATAATCTGCCAAACCCCTCCCAATCCTCCAGAAACCCTGCCCCCTTTGCAGCCGCCAATATCTTGGGGCACTGTTCTCTGTAAAACTGTTCCTCTTACAACACCTTCCCTTCTTCCTCATATATATACGTTTTAGAAAGGATTTCCAGGAGAAAGAAGCCAGAAGGCAATCCAAAAGCCAAACACACCAGTAACAGACTGGTTTTGATGTATTAGATTAACTCTTTGGAACATAATTTTAGAAGTTTTTGAAATCCCACATTATAAACATGTATAGAGATTTTTCATACGTTTCTGAGTTATAGTTAGATATGATATGGCTTCAGATGTGATGCTGAATGTTTCTATTCTTGAAGCAAATTAGAATTCACAATAGACAGCATACAGGTTCAGTTGAAAATGTGAGATCTGTATTCTGCTCTCGTGTATGATTTCACTCCTGGGAGAGCGGAGCCATTCATACTGCCTTGGAGAGAAGCTGCAACCTGTCTATATTTTGACTACAATGGAGAAACTCTCGTAAATTATGGTCCCTTTTTCTGCACAAGGGACCCATCGATTATGAGAAAGACATGTATTTCAAATTATTTATTGGTGCACTGCTGGGATTTAGTGTCTCTTTTTATCCATCTCTATCTGTATACCAGGAACTAAAATAATTTCCTATAGCATTTTGTGAGCCCTTCACCCAACACCAAAGGTTACAGCATTGGGATTCAGAGACTGTGCAACAGTGACATACATTTATCACTATTGGTTCTGGGTCATATCCGTGTCGCAGCTTTGAAAATACGCTTGCAACAATATAAAGGTTCTAACGAGCTGTTATTATATTCCTCCACTTGCTCTACAGGCCAAGGTCCTACAAATATAACTGCTCTTTTCTGATATCAAATGTTTGTAGCATTGAACTGCTTAGAATGAACTCAAAGGGAATTCAAAACTATGCATCACAATTGTTACATTAACTGACTGTAAATATATTCATTTTTTATTTTATGAGCATGTTAAAAAAAATGTAATGGCATATCTAAGCATTGATTATATGCATTAAACCCTGGATATGATTTTGACTAGATTTGATAAAATAATCCCTATCAGTTCTTAAATGATGGACCCTATATAATCTTTACCTCCACCTGTAATAATCTAGTGGAGGTAAAGGAAATGTGCTACAGTAGACTATAGGGCTCATTTACATCCACAAGCGCAGTTGGAAACTTGCACTTTTGCCCACAGTGATTTGCACTTAAACCCACTTTCATTAAAGGTACTTGCGACCAAATGTAATCCTTGCACTTCTGTATAGTTGCACTCAGAGACGCTCAGTCCTTCCTGTCATCCTTGAGACCAGGCGGTAGCTCTAGGGTTCCATCAGCGCTGTAAGTCAATAGGAGCAATGCACTAGAATGAATTATGCGCATACAACACCAGAAATTACGCCAATCAGACTTGGATAACTTTTAGTGCAATTGTGTCTGATCTACGACAATGTAGGAGCGCTATTGTGGTAATTTGACGCATTACTTACCATTGTGTTAGACATGATGTCATTGCTTTAGCCATTGTGTTAGACATGATGTCATTGCTTCAGGTACAACACACTCTGCAAACACAACGTATTCTTTGGACATAAATTACCCTTTTTATTCCTAGTGAACTGTTAAACAATAGAAGTGGAAAACCGTTAAGACCGTGAGCTATCCCATTCAAGTGGGACAGAAGAGATTGCATTGGGTAACTCCTAAAGACAGGAGGTTTGAAAATGTTTTTATGTCTGTTAATTATAAATTATTATTATCCTATATTTTTATAGCATCAACATATTCTGCAGTGCTTTACAGAAATTATATGTCATTCACATCAGACCCTGCCCCAGTGTAGTTTACAATCTAGGTCTCTATCACATTCACACACACTAGGACCAACTTACCTGAATATATGTTTTTGGAGTATGTGAGAATACTGGAGTATTCAAAGGAAAACCTGTGATTTGGTTGCAAAATATTACAGTAATGATCATATAAGTAAAGCTTTATTCAGGGTAGCAATAGTAGTAATAGTAAGAGTATTTTTCTTGAACTCCTGGTGGACTAGTGTAAGAGACTGAATGCACTTCATTACACTGCATTGGATTTGAAAGGAGGGATGACCTAGGATTAGTACTCATGGGCAATAGCTTGTAAGGTTTCCTTTGGTGCATTTTAGTGCATTCCACTACCAGGATGTATCTCATTCATCTTTATTTTGATCTTTCTTCCTGTTTTTAGCACTCGACTCCATATCATTTGGTGGTATCTGTTCCCCAAGGTGGTATCCACAGGCTTACCAGAATGAAATGATTGAATTGCAATAATTTTCTAAGAGCGTGCAAGTTCTTTTATGGCAAATTGTTTTACTTATGCTGTTTTGTAAGGCACTTCCAATTCTCCTTCATTTTTATTCTGAATCAAGTGGTCTTATTTACTTTGGATTATCTGCACTAAAATTATGGCACTGAATGTATTTCTTTGTGGAGGAATTTGGAATACTGAATTGGGAGAATATCAAATGCAAAGCAGTGGGGATAGATTCATATTAAATTTATAAAAACCAAAGTCAAACATTACTTTCAAATGATTCATAAGTAATCACTGTCAATTACTTGACAGTTTATTGTTGTTTTCTTTTTAAGACTTCTTTTTTTATTTCATATATGCACAAAAGGTCTTTAATACAATTAGTATTAAAAAGGCCAATGTGAATAGAAATGATTTTAGAGAGAAAAGTAAAAACCTTAGAGCTGTTTGCGTGCAGTATTAATTTTGTGACATTAGAAGGGAATATGTCAAGATTATTTTAGCATTATATTAGAGATTGTAATTGCCCTTGCTGAGTGCTAGTTGGTACAGTATAAGAGTGGATCAAGCAAAAACATACACAAGGGCACACATTATTCCCGGTTATAGCTGCTTGACAAGCATAGTTATGTTCCACAAACATGAGGATGCCAGAACAGTTTACAGTTTCTTATGGATGGATGACTGCAGTGCTTTGGCATAGCATCCTGCAGTTCAGAATCTACTAACTAGGGAAACCAATAATGCAGATGTGCCCTGTGCAGATTTCAGGTTCACAGAAGAATGTTGCAGTCTGTTATTTGGAAGCAATTCATGGAAACGATAGCTAGCTCATGATGTGTTTTTTCCCCAAACACATAAAGGGACCCTATTTATGAACAGAGCACTCTATTCATTTCATGTCCCATCATGACTGGTGGTAGGCATGTCAGGCCCATGCACTAACATCGTGACAGCTTTTTATGGGATTAGTTGACCTTTAACAGCAACATTTATTTTAGTCAATCAAAAGGAAGTATACTCCTTGTAGGGTTTAGGTTGTAAGGTTATAAGGGTCATAAGACTCTCACATTTTTTAAAACAATGACTGCAGTGAATATTTGCATATATTTTTTATTATCACTCTATGCTAAGGAGAGTGTTATTACCACCATGTTATGACCCCATTGACACACTCCTGAACTACCAGGCCACATCTCTTTTTCCCTTTGTAATGAGTTTATTAGACAGAAGCAGCTCATAGGAGTTGTAAAGCTTAAAACTGCATGGTGGGGGAAAGTATAAGGAAAAGTAACTCACATTCAGCTGTTAATATTTCCAGTAGAAAAATCCATAGGGAAAATAAAAAATGGGCACAAAAGGGTGAAATACATTTTATAATATGACAGTACATATTATAATAGGACAGTTTTATCTGCATGTTTTTTTAATTGCTGTTGGTAAAATAGTCACATAGGAGGCCCTCAGCAGATGCCTACAAAAAGATGGCACAATGCTTTGTCAGAATGGAACATAGCACCTCTCACTCATGGGAATACTCAGCAAGAAAAATGACAGTTACATCTTTATTGTTAACACAATTTATAATACCACTAAAACTATTGCTATAGAGAAGGCATAGTTGCCAATTCTTGCCAGGAATACTTTATTGTATGGCTAGTGTGTCTCATGCGACTGGTCTAAAAGAGGCACAGTACCATATAGAAATGGTTATCAATGATTAACTATAATTAGCAACTCTAATGACTTTTTCTTGCTGGAAAAACTATACAGGTGGCCTTTTTGTAAAACATTAGTCTATGGGGCTTTCATAGGGTGGCAGTTATGATAATACCGGAATGTAGCACAGTACAACTTTTATGCCTTGTGATGCATGGTGTTGCAAGGAAATAACACATTAAACAGCACTTTACTTATGATTTTATTGGTTTACATGATGATTGAAGTGAAACGCTATACATGGTCCATTATCTTTAGTTGAAACAACTGATCTCTCAACAGACTTTAGTGTAGGCCTTATATTGCTGCATAAGTGAGCATGTATGAATGAAATATACTTTTATAGAAATTATTTTAGCTCCCTATGTTTAAAAAAAGTACTGATGAAAACAATATACATCACATCTCTTTTGGGGGGTATGTAATATTGGTCGCTAATGCAAAAAACTTGCAATGCGAAAAAATGTACCTTTGCAAACACAGTAGGATTAGTGAATGCAAATTTCATTGTCTGCGAGTGTGTAGTGTATGTAATAAAACTTCTTAATGAAAAAGTAAATTGTTCCAAAAGTTTTTGCCACCTTCAAGCAGGTGTTAAAGGTTTGCAATGAGGAATTAAGATTCACAATACAATAGAAGTCTAATGAAGAATTGGTGTACACAATCTGCAAATTTAGGTCTAAATTCCAAAACTAGCAGCACATTGTGTTGTTTTGCTAGCACATACAGAGAACAGAGTCTTCATCCGTCAGGTCTTGCTTGGAGCATGTTGATTTCAATTTCTTGGAATTCTAAACTCCACTGCAGCGTTGCCTAATAAGAAAATAGTCAGTGCTCTTTCATCATCTAAATAAAACAAAGACTACAGTATGAGAGCATATAAAGGAATAGTTTGGACCAACACCCATACAATCCTTAAGGAAATGGTGTTTGGTTAATGGTATAGTATCCCAGCACAAGCAATGCTTGGGAATGGTGGAGTGAGTTGGACAGAGTTATGGTAAAACAGAATCTATCTTAACTGGAAAACTGATGTCATAATTGTAAACAATGTAGCTTTTAATTGTTTTAACCATACTGGATAAAATAAATTCAGGGGCAAATTCACTAAGCGCCGAAGCGCCGAACGCTAGCGTTACTTCGCTAGCGTTTGGCATTTTCGTTACTGCGCAAATTCACTAACGAACGCTGGCATAGATTCGCTAGTGTTACTTCCCACCCTTACGCCTGGCGAAGTTTCGCTACGGACGTAACTAGGCAAATTCACTAACGCGCGCAGTGTACTGAACGCTACCTTTTACGCTAGACTTCCTTCGCCACCTCAGACCAGGCGAAGCGCAATAGAGTAGATAGGGATTGCTTCAAAAAAAGTCAACATTTTTTCTAAGTCCCAAAAAACGCTGGCGTGTTTTCTACATTGTGGGTGATAGGCTGAAAAAGATCGAAAAATTTTTTGGGACTCCCCTCCTTCCCCCCTACATTTCCTGACTCATGGCAACTTACCTAGACAGTGGGCACATGTGTAGGGCAAAATAAAATTTTTATTTGATGTTTTGAAGGTTTTCTAGGCATTTGTAGTGCTGATACGTATTCCTCCATTGAAATTTGAATTTGGCGCGGTATGCAAATTAGCCTTCGCTAGCGTAACTTCGCTTCACTTAGCAAATCAACGCTAGCGCAATTACGCAACCTTACGCTACCCCTGAGCGCAACTTCGGATTTTAGTGAATTTACGAAGCGCTGGCAAAACTACGCCTGGTGAAGTGTGGCGAAGTGTGGCGAAGTGCGGCAAAGTTACACCTGGCGCAACTACGAATCTTAGTGAATTTGCCCCTCAGTGTCTCTCAAACAATGGTTATCAGACATATGCAAATGCAGCTGGACATAGGAAATGTGTCACATGTGCTTCCATTATGTGTACTGAGCCCAATTAGAGAGTTGGTTAAATGATTTGCCTCTCTTTGTTGTACAAAACAAATTGTTACAATATTAACAGGCATATCTGCATCAGTTATACTTAAACTGTTGTTAATTACCACTGAAGTACTGGTCTTTGCATTTATTGGAAGCTCTGGAAAACTGAGGCATTACAAGTCTTGTGTGCCTTGGCTTAAGGGACAACAAGCCAAGTGCCACCGCTCTAAACTTTCGATGATACTTTAACAATCACATTGTGCATTCTGTCTTGCTGTTGGGTGGTGTTTCTCATATTTCTTTTATTTTTGGATATTTTATATGTTTTGCTATTGGACCATTTCATATGGAAGTACTGCAATTTAATATTTTGATCTTTGTGTAAAAATGATCTCTTTTGGAGCATGAAAAGATTGACTTTTTCCATCCAATTTCAAATGGCACAAAGCCAACTGGAGCATCTCGGTTCTAGTGGAAATAAATGGTCACAGTAGCCAAAGATTATTCTCAAGATGAGAACTTGCTAAGATCACATACTGTTTAGCAGTATACCAGATGATTATGGTTAGCAAATGTGTTGACCTACCAAGACAAAGCAGCATCTTATTCAAATGTGTTTCTCATGCTATTCTGGCTCTTTAATTATAATTTGGTTCCTACCTGTAAGCCAGAATTTTGTTGCCATAATGCCATCTTTTGATTAAACATGTAACGTAGGTTTCTCACTAAGAGTTCTGTTATCCACTTTACATTGTGAATCTCACTGTGCAATGTGTAAGAATGTTTTTGGTTTTAGTTTTTTATTGATCCACATGTTGCTGTGTGGACTGTTCAGTGGTTATATGCACACCTTGTCCTTGGGAACTATGCATATTTAAACTTTCCTGCATTTTGTGTCCATGCAGCTGCCTAATCTACCAATAATTTGCACAATTACTCTTGAATTATGAGGGGACAAACCCCACTGTAGGTAAATAAGTTGGTGAATTGCACCATTTTCTATTATTTGCCCACAATAATACACAAGACCTGAACTATCTGTCTTGACCTAATCTTTCTTTGGGTTGTTTCTGACATCTGACTTTGAGCTGAAAACTGGACATAAACTCAACATGTTACATTTTAATAATGCTGATATGTGTGTAATATTAAATTATTTTGGTAAGATATTTTTGCAACAGTTAAAAAGGTTTTATTATGTTTAAAGAATGAGAGAATAAGAATTTACAATTGTACAGTTGGTATGAGTTGTCTGAAATGTTGTGAATGCAAAGTGATTTCCATGCTCATTTAACTTTATGTATATATATTTTTTACAGTGTATTCTGGGATCTGTATTGTGCTGCCCCCGACAGACGTGAAACATGTGAGCACTCCAGTGAAGCCAAGGCGTTCCATGACTATGTAAGTTTCATCTTACCCCACACTTACTGCGGCTTAAAAGTGAAATTTTGCAGTGGTTTGGTTAATCAAGCAAGTTGTGCCTGTTTTCAGTGATTAAGGGGAAAGATGGAAAAGATGAAAAGGAAAAAGGAATTCTTGCGTTGCATTCATTTTTTTCAATTGTATTGCCCTTACATATTGATTGCTAATTCCAATTTGGATATGTTATGCTTGCAGAGGTTTGATAAAGCCATAAAAATGACCTTCCTTACATACTTGGATTCCCTTAGGACGTAATTGCTTGGCCTGTATGTACCTTATTCGGATTATGAGAGATTTCTCCTCAGATGTATGGTCAAGTGGTGCTTTCCTATAACTTGGGAAGTAAAAAATATGACTGTTGATTGCTGACTTGCAAAAAGCACCTATGGGGGGTGGCAATGTGTAGTATAGACATTCCATTCAGTAAAGAATACCTATGCTATGTGATGGTTAGTCAGTTTGATCCAAAATGAACTACCTGTCACTCACAGAAGAAATATGAATTGGTGGAAAGGAAGACAGACAATCATGGGAGCGATTAACAAATAAAGGCTGGTCAGTATATTTTTGTCCAGTCCCAAGTGGAACTGCAGATGTTAAATATTTGGTGTGTTACACTAAAAATGAATGTTGGTCTCCTTTGTTTTCTTCAGCTATGTGGCTTGTGTTGTTTCTTTTTCTTTCTCCACCTTAACCACGTTCATTTACAGCACTCTGGTGGAACGTAAAAAAACAGCTGGAATGGTTTAAAATATATATTTTTAACAAAATCAGAGTTATGCCTGTTGCGTGCAGCTATTGTACTTGGCTATGGCACATTTGTGCATGATTCAGGCCGAATATATATATTCCTGTGGGTAGGCTCTGGGCTTTCTGTTTAATAGGTGGCTCAAAGGATATTTCTCCCAAGCTCAGGTTTTCCCTTCTGGTTAACAGTTTCTTTGCTGTAAAATTGTATAGGATATATCACTCCATAACACTCTTTGTCCTTAATATATTAAAATTTTCTGTTGAACACTTGTTCTGTATAGATCTGGTCAGGTAGCTTTATATGCTTTTTTTTGTTGCTTAATTTTCCACATTTCAGATTATCGGCATTTCGTGGCTGTGTATTTCTTTTATGCAAAGGTTTATGTGTGTTTACTTATATTAAAAAGGAATTATTGCTTATATAGCAAGTTTATGTTGTATTTTAAGTATATACACGCATATAAAATGAAGTGGGCAATACTAATGAATTATTGCCAAAAGAAGCATGATATTTTTTTCTTAAATTGATCCATTAATTTTGCTGCAAATTATGCAAAATTAATTCCAGCTCATAATATACAATTTTATTATATTTTATATCTACAGTACTTATGTAACAAATTGTTATTCTAAATTGTACAAAACGTCACTGCATCCTGCTAGGAGAGATCAACAAACACATATGGCAGAGGTTCTGGAATCCATTCCAAGCTGAGAAGTATAGTATACCCCCTTGAATATTTGTAATTTGAAGCCAGAAGGTTACCTAAGGATCAGTAACACCAAAAAATTTAAGTGTTTTTAAAGTAATGAAAATATCATGTACTGTTGCTCTGCACTGGTAAAACTGATCTGTTTGCTTCAGAAACACTACTGTAGTTCATATAAACAAGCTGCTGTGTAGCAGTGGCAGAAATTTAAAAAAGGCTATATGGCACAGGATAAATAGTGGATAACAGATAACATTAAATATGTTCTACAGAGCTTATCTGCTATCTGCTGTGTAACTTGAGCCTTTTCTCCTTTGAATCGCTGCCCCCATTGCTATACAGCAGCTTATTTATATAAACAATAGTAGTGTTTCTGAAGCAAACACAGCAGTTTTACCAGTGCAGGGCAACACTGCATTATATTTTAATTTATTGATATTACTTTTCTTAGAGACATACCCACAAGCCAATAGGGTTATGCCTAGGGTTGCGACCTTTACTTAAAATTTCCACCGGCTGGTGTTGGGGGCGGGAACAAAAGGGGCAGGCCATGATGCAAAAGGGGGTGAAGCCATGCCACGCGTCATGGCCAGAAGGTGGAGAAAAGGTAAGTTTTGAGCAGATTAGGTGCGGGGCAAGTGCTTTCTTTAATGGTATTACAAATCTACTGGCAACTACATTGCCGGTAAATTACTGGCCGGATGGCAACCCTAGTTACTGTATGCCTTGTCATTTTCCTGTTAACGTGCTTGGGATGAAAATGCTTGAATGCCTGACTGTTTGCCATAGCAAAGATGGTTTGGTGGCCTATTCCCAAAACTAACTGGCTCATGCTTATTATGATGCTGTTGTGTGTGCAGAAAAGTAGCTTTAGGGTAGAACTCCACGGGCGACTTTACCTGCGATACCTTCTGTTCCGACGCAATGAGACTAATCGCAGGTGTCACGTTGGATGTGCCGAATCTAATGTAAGTAATACAAATGTCGCTAGTAGAAGCTGATTGCATCCGACATGACACGACTGTCAGATGCGAACGCTGCATGTTGCGTCTTCATCCAACAGTCATGTATTGTATTATTGTATTGTATTACTTACATTAGATCCGACGAGACTCCTGCGATTAGTCTCATAGCGTCGGAACGTGGAGTTTTACCCTTTCTCTGTCAGCAAAGAGTCAATTTTTTTGCTGCATGACAAACGGAATGCTGGAGTTACGAAGGAAAGCTGATATTCCCTTTGCAACTCACCTACAATAAAAAGAATAGAAAAGCCAGCTCGGCTTCTGGGTGTTAGTATTGATCAGTGGCAATGATTCTTTCATGTTTGTAGCTCATGATTAAAGCATGGAATGCTGGGGGTTCCTATATTTAACCCCCTGCTGTCACTGTCATTGAAAAGGTAGAAATGTTATTGCACAAAAATAGAAAATATTGCCCTCAAATAGAAAGAGAATGGTTGCATAGAATGCTTAAGAACTATCAGATTGCTGAAGATATAAACTTGAAAGGAGCAGCATTGCGTCTCTTACTTCATTTGGACTATTGTTGCATGTGGCATTTTCACCACTGCTGCTGTTAAAAACACCCTTCTCTGTCTCTTAAGATGGCCATACACTGAGATCGCCAAACGAGCGGATCTCTCCCCGTTATGCCCATTATGAGGTGGGCAATATCGGGCTGATCCGATCATGGGCCCTAGGGCCCAACGATCGGATCCTAACGAATAGTAACTGCCGGTTGGATTGCGGGACCGCATAAACGAACAGATGCGGCCGCGATCCAATGGGATTTTTAGTCCCATCCGATCGAGATCTGGCCGACTTTCGGCCAGATCTCGATGGGGGGAAGCCTGTCGGGGGGGCCCATACACGGGCCAATAAGTTGCAGACTCGGTCTGCTGGCAGCTTTTATCGGTCCGTGTATGGCCACCTTTACTGTTTTTCCAAGCAATGTATAGGAAATGTGGTTCCTACAGCAGGTGGACTTCTGCTCAAAGCATTTGCTTGAGCATATCTAAGCAGAGGATGGCCTGTCACAGCTATGTGTGCTTCAGGCATAAAGGTGTATGAGTTTGGGGCTTGCCTGGAGCTAAGTATTCTGCTTGGTAAAAGACACTGAATTATATAGTTATGTATTTTCAGACTCATTTTGATACTGTACGTTTCTGTACAATGCTTGTATAAGTGTAATGGTTGATGGCATGTTTTCATAATGGGGAGTTATTCACTGACATTATCCACTTTCTACTTCATAAACATGCATGTCATTGCAGTTGAACCATGATTAAACGTTGCATGTGACTGCATCTAACATAGCGCTCTTTATGTTAGAATGCTGTGGTGGCTTCTCTGGCCATGAAAGGGTTTATACATGACTGGTGTAAAGGATTTACTACGGTTTTTATTCTGAAGAACTGGCTGCTTTCCCAGATGGAATGACTCGAGATGATGGAAAGATACAGAGCACTGTTTTTGTCCAATACAAGATTGCAAAACTGCTAGTACTCTGGGTATAGGTAACATAGTGTATCTAGCCAGAACAAGGCCTCTTCACCTTGAAACACCCTTCATCTTCTTAATTGGTGATCTCTGATTTACCCTTCTCATTAACCCTTTCAAGCATTGCTCTGTAAAAATAAAACTTGCTCTTTCAGTGCTTGCAAATAAAAACATTCACTGTACCTCCCAATTGACCTGTTTTCTGGGGGACAGTCATGATTGTGACAGCCCCAGTCCCAGGTTTCTTACAGAAATGGTCTAAGTTTCTCTTTGCACTGATACCAGAAAAAGATACAACGTTTCTGAAACATTTAAAATAAGAGACTTTTTGGCACAGAGCCCAGAAAACCAGCTATAATTATATAATTGGTAGCAATTTAAGATAAGCAAAGATACAATTGTAACTATTTAAGATAAGCAGGTTTCTTGGGAGAACTGAGGCTCGCAGCTTAAAGGGCATTTCACTTTCATTAGCAAAACTGGTGAAATACATTAAAAAATTAACTAAATCTCCCATAAATGTGTTCAAGCGTTCAGTACCTGCCAAATTTTGTAAAATGGACATGGTAATTATAGAGGGTGTGGTCATAAAGTTGGCATGGTCAAAAATTTCAAACCACAACTTTCTGTCCCTCTTTCCGTTTTTCAAATGTTGGGAGGTATGTCTTTTGCTCTGCTAGGGATACTCACTAGATACTAAACATACACCTATGATGGACAAAAGTATCTATATGTAGTACAAAAACAAGGAGAGTCATTACAGCGTTTATTTTAAGATATGTATTAATGTGTGTGCTCTCATACAGATCCCATACTGATCTGATACTGATACAGTGTCATGTGACATGATCTTTGTCTGCTAATGCAGAAGTGTTAATAAAGTTATGTCTTCTTGAAGCAAGAGAATCATTGTGTCTGTGTGCAGTTTCTCCTCTGTCTAAAAAAAAGCTGCAGGCTAACGTGAGATTGGGCTACCGGTTATGCCATCTCTTAAGCAGAATGGCAACAGTTTATGTCAGAAAGAAACAGTTTATTGGAGATAAAAGAACAGCACACTGTTAAAATAGAGACTGTTTGTGTTTTTTTCATAGACCCAAGTATGATTTGATGTTGTAAGAAGTGTTTACATTATTTAATGTAAAGGACTATACAAAGTTTGGTGGTTCCATTCAATTGCTAAAATAAAGCACCTAGAGTCGTTCCTTGCTTCTAGTTCCAAACCTGAAAGCAGGGCCTCATTTGGTATAGAAGTAGAAAGCAAGGCAAGCTTCCCTGTGTCGTGACATTGCATTGTACAAATTTGGGGAAAACAGCCACACAGGAGCTCTCTGCCAACATGGGAACAGTTTGGTGGTGTTGCTGTGATACAGATCTTGCTGGGAGGTAATAGCTGTGTCTGGAAAGGGAAGACAGGCTCACAGTAGCAGCTGGCAGATCAGTGGTAGCAGCAGGTACTGAATAAACTGGGGACACAGAGGAGCAGGCAGGGTGGAAAAATAAGAAAGGACTGTGACCCAGTGCATACTGCAAGGAAGCTTACTCCCGAGACAGCAAAGATATCTCACAAGGAGGAATTCTGTTTTAAAGAAACAGTATTACTTAGCAGCACTGAAACTGGACAGAAATAGGTTTTACACTGATTTATTCTAATGTCAGAAGTATATATCCTGTGACCATTCAAAGAAATCAGGTGGAATACATTCCATGTTCATCATTTATGCATTAGATGAGTAGTGGTTCTGAAAACTCTGACAATTAATGTTCCGTCAAGCATTATGTGCATTTATAGATGTCATTGTGGACACTTACATGTGCCTCTATGTATATTGTGGAAAGTGGTTAAGGCTTAGTTGGCAACCATGGTTTATATATCTGATGTTGCACAGACACTGCCAGAACAGCCCTGTGCTTATACAGGCATGGGATCTGTTATCTGGAAACCCATTATCCAGAAAGCTCAGAATTATGAAAAGGCCATCTCCTATAGGCTTCATTTCAATCAAATGATTCAAATTTATTTGAGTGTGGTTCACATGAGGTGCAGCTGAATTACACATTGACTAACAGTGCATCCAGATACACCACATAGTCACCATATTTGTTGATTAGATTTTATAATGTATCGGAGAACTAGCAACAGTCACCTACTCACTTAAAAACAATAAACACATTTTCTCTTCCACTGGAAAGTACTTTACCTTTTCTATTGCTTAAATTCTATGTGGCCAGGCATGTGCCTCCTGCCATGCCTTAACTATGATCCTGTGCATACATAAAATAGATTACAAGAACAACAATGTATCTATTTGTCAGGAGTGAAGAAAAGTCAGTATCACAAAAAGTTTACAAGGGGTACCTAGACCTATACTATGAATAAATATATCTAATTATTTTTGCAGCAAAAAAGACACCCATAGACTCCAATGAGCCGAAAAAATTGTTGTCACCCATAGACTTAAATTCATTTGGCAAATTTGTTGCGAAACGGGTCAAATTCACCCATCACTAGCGAGGTGCCTTCTTTTTATGGGGTGTGAAAGGGACAAAACATCTGACAGTTGACGAAGACACTTTTATTCTCTTTTATTGTTTCTGAATGTCAATGTTTATATAATTATTGTCTTGTCGGAGACTACCATGTTATGTGCTTATGCATTGGTATTTTTCCCTCTGTTAGGAGGTACTCAGAGTAGATGCCAATCATAAGGACAATGTTGAACACTTACAGTCTGAAAGAACGAAAGGTTAATAAATAATATTTTGTGGAACACTAATATATTCTATTATTTAGCTAGGTCATGCTAACTCAAGGACACCTCTTCAAAAGTACTGTATCAGCATTGCTCCTTTGCAGGAGAATTTTATTCAAAGTGTTAGAAAAACAAAAAGGTTGATATTGAACATTTGTTGATTCATTTACTGCCAAAAAACCCCACTATCTACATTTCTGTACATGTCAAATATTTAAAGATGCATTTTGTTACTTGGATATTATTATTATACTAGACATTAAATTAATTAAATTAACGGGCGCTAGAACATATGTAGTCAAACATTTATAAAAACAGAATTGTTCTAGTCTAAAAAAAATTCGCCAGAGAGGGTACGTGGGGCACATGCGCAGTAGCGCAATCCCACGGACACAGGGACTGGATGCAGAGAAACTTCAACTTTATTATATATAGGCCGCCAGAGACGGTCCGTGGGGCACATGCGCAGTAGCGCAATCCCACGGACACAGGGACTGGACGCAGAGACACTTCAACTTTATTATATAGGATAATTTCCCATCCCATTTGTATAATACGTAATGCAGATGGAGCAGTGTTTTTTTTTTCATGAAACCCCACCAACCAACATGTTTCAGCATACATTTCAGGGGATCGAGGTCTGATAATAATCTTTTAAAGTGGAGTGGTGTAGGTGAACCATCTGATCCAAATGTCTAGCTAAAGTTTGCTCCATCTGAAGTGACTGTTGATACTGATGCTTTTGCATTTTCTAACCTTTCTAATCTCATACTACTAATTAATAGTGATTAGAGCTCTTCAGCATGCACTGGATTTCAGACAGAAGATTCGTGATTTATTTGACTTGATGACCGGTTACAAAGATAGGTTAAATAACAGCCATATGGCCATGGAGCGTGGAGTTACTTCTCACGAGAATCGCAGCAATCAAAATGCCCTTCCCCTCCGGCAACTGGTTTTCCTTTAATCTCAAATGTTGCCTATGGCATATTCTACTGCGATTAAGAGAATATCACAGGAGAACTTGAAAGTTAGCAGTGCCGGACTGGCCCACAGGGATAGCAGGAAAACTCCCGGGGGGCCCAGGTGTCAGTGGGCCCTTATGCTGCTAAACATTTGGCCTATTTCATGGTTATTCCTTATTTCTATGAGAACAAAGAGGCTTAATACATGGAATAATAGATTATAGTATGTAAAGAAAAGAGACTAGGACAATAGAGGTTGAGTGAGGAGAGAAAGAAAATAGTTCTGAGAGTGGACCCCGAGTCTGAAGTTTTTTGGTGGGCCCCTGGTGTCCCAGTCCGACACTGAAAGTTAGCATTCTCCCACGATAGCTATCTCAAAGGCACAACATTGTGCCACAGTCAGGGTGTTTCTACGTCAACTGAATGGCAAGTATCTGCCTTCAAGGAAGGGGGTTTGATTTACTACAGCTCTCACTGTGAGATTCTTCAAGATCCAAATGCCCCATATGCTTTTGCATTAAAGGAGAAGGAAAGCTGTGAAGGCATTTTATTGACAATAGATTAGCTGCAAAAGTGCAAGCTAGAATGCTATATTTATTCTATAGAATGGTTTGCCATACCTGAGTAAAAAGCTCTAGAAGCTCTTTGTTGGTTTAGGATAGCAGCTGCAGTATTAGCTTGGTGTGACATCACTTCCTGCCTGAATCTCTCCCTGCTCACTTATAGCACTGGGCTCAGATTACAGCAGACAAGGTGGGGGGAAGAGGAAGAGGAGCAAACTGAGCATGCTCACACCCGGGGCAAGGAGGTTTAAGCTGAAGGCAGGAAGTCTGATACAGAAGCCCATGTGTACACAATAGAATGAAATAAATTCTGTGTTTACAGAGGACTAAGAGCAGCATTATTTTGAGGGTTTACTGGTATATTTAGGTGGACCATTCTGAAAAGGCTTACTTAGTTTTAACCTTTCCTTCTCCTTTAAAGCATGGCACGACTGCTTTTTTTGTTTTAATTGGAAGGCATAAACACAACACAACAGAAAATACAGTCCACTGGAAAAGGCATCACTATAACTTATAAGCAAAGTTCAATCGCTTTGGACACCTACCACTACAATCTGCACACAAAGGAGAGTAGATATTGTTGACTATATTAAAGTTACCATTTAATGCAGTGCTATCCAGTTTCTTTAGTGTAAATAATGCAAGGACAAAAACATTTTGATGTCCTTCAAAACATCTTGGAAGCCCTTGGTCAGACTTGGAGCAATAAAATCGCCTTAAACTCTGAATTTAGCTCACATTTACAAGGTCATTTATGCAGTTTTCAAAGTGTAATTTTGAGTGCAAGTCTCCACGTTTTTACCCAATGCATTTTTTTAACATAATTCCAACATAAATGCAAATTAGTGGTACATGTGTCTGACCCAATTGCTTCAGTTCATGAAATGCATAAGACTGTACTTGCACTTTTCTGCAAAATTGACTTGCTTAGGCACAAGTTCACTATGTCTGTTTATGCAGGCCTTTGTGGGAAACCTAGAGCTACTTACCCCTTGTGATGGTGAAAACTCCCCCTTCGTCAGCACATGTGCAAAACATGAGACAGGCTGAAAGCAGCAGTGTCAAGAGCAACTGTATGGAAGGGCAAGTAGAGCCTTTAATGCCATTAATGAATTTCACCACTTAATGTTGGCACAGAAACATACCAAAAAATCACTACAGTCAAGTGGAGCTCAGATGCACCAGCCTCACCCTTCAGCTAGGGGAGCGAAATAATCTGATTATATTAAGAGCAATCAGTGAGCAATCCTTATCATTGACTCATGCCTATGACTACTTGTTAATGTAACATAAATGCGTAAGGGACCTCTTGTACACAAATACATTTCTACTTTAGAATTTTACACAGCTGTTTGAAGGTTTGCTGTTTGAATGCCTACCCATACACAATCGGTTGATACCTTTAATGAATGCCATTTTTTCATGCAATGACTGGGGCAAACCTTAAGTGACCTGAGCTACAATGGTGCTTTGTAAATAGTCCTATAAAGTAGCAATGTCCCCCAACTGAGTTGGAGTGGGCACCAACTGCTTTTTGGAAATTGCAATTACCAAAAAACGGAACCAACGCAGGGTCTAATTCTGTCACTGGGCCATTCGTTTCAGTATAATACAGCACTAAGCATAGTCCCTGTAGTTTATCATTACATCAGTGTTATTTTGCAGAATATCACTGAATCCTATGCCACTATTGATTTTGTTTCCTTGTTGCAACTGGGAGATTTAACATAGTGATTCCTCAAATGTAGAGATTTCCTGAAATTTACATAAACATTAAAAAAGGCTTGAAGAATAAAGCTTGTACAGTGCATTGTATTGTATAGCAGTGTATTTTCTTACATACTGTAGGTTACATGGTTTTGCTTGAAACATTATTTAGCACTTAAAAAATACACAGTAAATAGTTTTAACTTAATTCTAATTCGCTTCTTTTTTTTTTACTATTAAAACTGTTTTTATTGAAATCTGCGTAAAAGTTAATGCAGCCCTTCGCAAACATATGAGAGATCTGTGACAAAATCCAAATTAGGAAGTGTCTTTTGCAAATATACTATAGTCCATTCCCTTACGTCTCTTTTTAGTGTTTGCTTTTATTTCATATTGGCTAGGTAAAACTTGCAAAAAATAGTAAAGTTGGCATATAAGTTCTGTGCGTGGTTTGTTTGAAAACAAAAAGTTGTAATTGTGTGCAAAACAGACTTTCTTTTTATTCTCAAATTAACAAACCTTGTGCAGTAGTCATTTAGATATTCTCCCAGGAGTGAATATTTTGTTTAACCGGCTGCTTAATTCCAAAGAATGCCAATGTCACCACATTGCAGGGGTATTTGGACATGTGTGGGGGTGTTCATAGTAAGAGAATATGATTGCTTATGCTAAAGCCACCCAGCACCTTCAAGGTTAAATTAATTCTCTGCCAGCACTATCCTCACCAGGCAGTGACATGTAGAATAGATGTGACCTATTTTTATACTCATGATGGTACTGGAGGGCTAATCCCCCAAGGACCCCTCCTTCCCCAGTATGGCTGTTCTCTCTACTGCCTCCCCTCCCTCCAATGTTCTCTCCTCCAGCACAACACAAGATAAATCTGTGGCTTTGCTCTGCATTTCATTATTGAAAGTTTCTTTGTTTCCTTATTCTTCTGCCATTTCTCTTGTACCTTTTATTTAGAAATAAAAATAAACTTAAAATGATCAATCTGCATAACATCCATATACTGTATGTGAGTGTGTGCAGTGACACGCTCTGTGTAGTATTTGTATCAAATTTGAATTATTTCATTAGCATAACATAGCAGACTAGAAACTGAATAAAAAAAAAAAATCAATGAAAAACAAACCTATACCAACCATTAGTACTGTAGGTATTAGACACAGTTCTAATATAACAAACACTTAAATAAAGTAAACACCATACTAAGAACAGTAGCCCCATTATGATTATGATCACTATTAATAACACATATTTATAAAGCCCCAACATATTCTGCAGCTCTGTAAATTACATTAGTCTTTACTTTGAACATACAAGATTACAAAACAACCAATAAAAGATACAAGGGGTAAAGATGGCCCTGTCCAAAACAGCTTACAGTCTAAAAATAAGAAACAAGGCAATGTGCTCCTTGAGTGGATTCTTAGAAAATATGTTACTGAGCTATATAAAATATATCTATGGGAGATGGCCTTCCTATTTTTCAGAGCATCCAGATAAGAGATCCAATACCTGTACTAATCCCAGCAAATCATTGACTCTATTTCAAACTGAACTAACTTTTTTATTGTTTTTTCAGGATGACGTGTTCCTTTTAATGCTTCTTTATAATGTCTTGTATTGGATCTGTGAACACTGTGACACATAGGTCTTTTCTAAAATATTTATAATGTCAGCCATAAACCATGAAAGGACTGCTGCATTTAGAGAAATTTAGCTAAATGCCTCAAACACATCAAACACATTCTCATAATATAATAAAAAAAAATTTGAACCTCAGTATCAGAAAAAATAATATATGTGTACAGGTGTAAAAGTGTTTTTTAGTTTTAATATTTCATTTTGCATTTGATATTAATAGTCACAACATGGATTCATTGAAATTAAACTTCTAAGTAAAAGTCCCCCATACAGTCCTCAGTGTTATACAAATCAGTACGGTTTTAAATTTTGCGACAGTTATTGTTATGTGGAACCCACGGCATTCACCAGTAAACTGCTTTTTGACATTCATGTAGCTGATGTCATACAACTCCATTGTCATGTTTTATAATTATTTCCATTATTTAGCATATTGCTGTAAGAATATCAGTTTCCTCCAAAGCCTTTACATCAAGTGGCAATGATGTTTAACCAAAGAGAGTCATTTTCTGCTTTGAACATACAATCGTTAAATATTATTCAGAATTTCAAATATGCTTGTCTACTCATTGTCAGGGAGCCGGGAGCTCCCTCCAGGGAGGTAGTCTGGATCAAGGAGGAAGCCCTCTTGAGGGAGCAAGGTCGCGGTATCCAAAGGGTTAAGCAGAATCAAGGTCAAAGTCCAGGCAAGAGTTCAATGGCAGGCGGATCAGGATCAAATAACAAGAGTCCAGGCAGGGGGTCAAAACCAAGGCAGGAGCAGGAATCAGGATACAGGAAACACAAACAGGAACCCAGGATTAATGGCAGCAAATCCTATTCTTGGGCGCCGTCACAGTGTTTTGGGCGCCCTTTTATGATGAGATCCCGGCACCAGAGATGACATCATCATACAGCGACGCTGCAGCCATGTGTTCAGCATGGGCGCCGCCAACTTGGATCTTCACTGTGACCGCCGGGAAAGTAAACAGCGCCGTCGGATACTTCTGGGTCGGGTACGTCTGGCAGTCCTGACAGTACCCCCTCCCCCACGGGGGGGCCTCTGGACCACCAGGACAAGGCTTTTGGGGAAACCTGGCGTGGAAATCCCTCACAAGACGAGGAGCATGAACATCAGAGTGTCCTTCCCAGGAGCATTCTTCAGGGCCAAAGCCCTTCCACTTGATGAGGTACTGAAGAGAACCCCTGGAGATTCTGGAGTCAAGGATCTTTTCCACCTCATATTCTTGTTGACCATCCACAGAGATAGTAGGAGGGGGAGACTGGTCAATAGAAAAGCGGTTGGAGGTAGCGGGTTTCACCAAAGAGACATGAAACACGTTGGGGATTCGCATCTCAGGGGGAAGCTGAAGTCTGACAGCCACAGGATTGATAATCTCCAAGATGGGAAATGGACCCACAAATTTCGGACCCAACTTGGGAGATGGCACCTTCAGACGAATGTTTCGGGAAGAAAGCCAAACTTTATCACCAACCTTGAAGAGAGGAGAGGACCTACGTCTCCGATCCGCGAAGGTCTTGTGCACAAGAGCACTCTTCTCCAAATAAGACTTGGTTGCAGCCCAAATAGCGGACATATGGGCCGCATGGTCATCAGCGGCTGGGACATCAGTCAAAACAAAGTCTTGCGGAAAGGCTTGAGGATGTTGGCCATACACAGACATGAATGGAGATCTTCCAGTGGATGAATGACAGGCGTTGTTATGAGCAAATTCCGCCCACGGGAGAAGGTCAGACCAATCATCTTGGCAGAGGGAGACATGATTTCTCAGGAATTGTTCTAAGGCTTGATTCACTCGCTCCGCTGCCCCATTCGTTTGGGGATGATAGGCAGAGGAGAATTGAAGAGCAATACCCAAGACCTTGCATAAGGAACGCCAAAACTTCGCCGTGAACTGGGAACCTCTGTCAGAGACAATCTCCGCCGGGAAGCCATGCAGGCGGAAAATGAATTGAATAAACAACTGTGACAACTCCACTGCAGATGGAAGCTTCCGTAAAGGGATGAAGTGGGCCATCTTGCTAAAACGATCTATGACGACCCAGATCACGGTGTTCCCACTGGAGGGAGGAAGTTCGACTATGAAGTCCATTGCCAAATGCGTCCAAGGACGAGAGGGGACAGGCAAAGGCTGTAGTAACCTGCTAGGGCGAGAATGGCTAGGCTTGGAAGTGGCACAAACGGTACAAGCAGCAACAAAGTCTTTGACATCTTTACGAATAGTCGGCCACCAGACTAGACGCCGTAAAAGTTCTAGAGTCTTAGCAGGACCAGGGTGTCCCGCTTGCTTGGAGCTATGAGTCTGTTGCAGGATAGGCAGACGAAGTTCAGGAGGTACGAATGCCATTCCGATGGGAGTATCAGGAGGAGCAGAAGATTGACCAGCCAGAATTTGATCAGCAAATTGAGGGTATAAAGAAGCGATGATCTTGACAGGAGGAATAATTGGCTCTTGTCTTTCAGGAGTACGATCCACCGGAGTGAAACTTCGAGACAGAGCATCGGCTTTCCGATTCTTGGAGCCAGGGCGATAAGTCAAGACAAAGTTAAATCGAGAGAAAAAGAGAGCCCACCTTGCTTGTCTGGGATTCAGCCTCTTGAGAGATTGAATGAACTCAAGATTCTTATGATCTGTGTAGATCGTGACTGGGATCAAGGAACCTTCAAGGAGGTGACGCCACTCTTCTAAGGCAAGCTTGACAGCCAGGAGTTCTCGATTTCCTACATCATAATTATGTTCGGCAGGAGAGAACTTCTTAGAGAAATATGCACATGGGTGCAACTTTCCATCAGAGGGATGTCTTTGGGACAAGATAGCTCCAGCTCCAACTTCAGAAGCATCCACCTCGATGAAGAAAGGTAACTCCGGATCAGGATGGCGGAGAACCAAAGCGGAAATGAAGGCATCCTTCAGGGATTGAAAGGCTTCAATAGCAGACGGGGGCCACAAGCTGGGTTTACCCCCTTTTCGGATGAGGGCCAGGATAGGAGCAATGCGAGAAGAGAACCCCTTAATGAATTGCCGGTAGTAATTGGCAAAACCAATGAATCTCTGGATTGCCTTAGTGCTCAGTGGTAGGGGCCACTCTTGGATTGCAGACACTTTCACAGGATCCATCTCGAAACCCTCTGGGGAGATGATATAGCCCAGAAAAGGAATCTTGGACACTTCAAACACACATTTCTCCAGTTTGCCAAAGAGAGAGTTCTTCCTCAAATGAGAGAGTACTTCCTTCACCTGGGAGCGATGGCTTGCAAGGTCCTTGGAGAAAATCAGGATGTCATCTAGGTACACGACCACAACCTTTCCCAAGAGATCCCGGAAAATGTCGTTCACGAATTCTTGAAAGACAGCGGGGGCATTGCAGAGACCAAAGGGCATTACGAGGTACTCATAGTGCCCATCACGAGTGTTGAATGCTGTCTTCCATTCGTCACCTTCACGGATGCGGATGAGGTTATACGCCCCACGGAGATCCAACTTAGTGAAGATTTTAGCCCCCTTCAGTTGTTCAAAAAGTTCTGCGATCAGAGGCAAGGGATACCGGTTCTTAACTGTGATTTTATTAAGACCCCGGTAGTCAATACAAGGACGTAGGCCTCCATCCTTCTTCTCCTCGAAGAAGAATCCAGCCCCTGCAGGAGAAGTAGAAGGGCGAATAAACCCCCGCTGGAGATTTTCTTGGATATATTCCTTCATGGCAGCGTTCTCTGCTGGGGAGAGAGGATAAGTGCGACCTCTAGGAGGCATGGTTCTGGGCAGGAGATCAACTGGACAATCGTAGTGACGATGAGGAGGGAGAAATTCTGCAGACTTTTCACAGAAGACATCAGAGAATTCCTTGTAGAAGGAGGGAAGCGTCTTCAAATCTGACGTAGAAATATTCACCCTCTGGATGGGTTCAGCAGGAAGGCAATGCTGTTGGCAGTATGGACTCCAACGGGAAACCTGCCCTGAGGACCAATCAATGATAGGGTTATGCAGGCGTAACCAGGGAAGCCCCAAGACGACTGGAACAGAAGGACAGGAAATAATCAGGAACGATAACTTTTCTTTGTGTAAAGTCCCAACCTGCACAGGCAATTCCCCAGTCGTCATAGAGATAAACTCGGATTCAAGGGGTCGGTCATCAATGGCGGTTACTCGAAGTGGAGGAGTCAATGGAAACAGGGGAACATTCATATGCTTGGCAAAGAGAGCATCCATGAAATTTCCGGCAGCTCCAGAGTCAATAAAAGCTGAGCAAACAATGGTCTTAGTGGACAGACGGATCTGTAAAGGCAGAAGAAACCTGTGAGAGTTCTCTTGTGACTTGGGAGTAACACCCCCTACATGAGTCTTTCCAAGGTTACCTTGAAGAGAGGAACTCTGAGGCTTCACAGGACAGGAGTTGGCAAAGTGAGATTGACCCCCACAGTAGAGACAAAGTCCAGCCGTACGTCTCCGGAGTTTCTCCTGTTCAGAGAGACGAGCTCTTCCGACTTGCATAGGTTCCTCCGGAGGAATAACAGAAGGCTGCTGGGGGGTAGGAGGTAATAGAGGTCTTTGAAAGCGAGGAGCCAACATGGGTTGAAATTTCTTGACTCGGTCCCTATCAGCTTGATGTTCTCTCTGACGGGTGTCCACCTTGACAGACAAAGCAATGAGGTCTTCAACCTGCGTGGGTAATTCACGAGAGACCAGGTCATCTTTGAGGCGGATAGAGAGACCATTGTAGAAGGCAGCATGATAGGCATCATTGTTCCAACAAGTCTCTGCAGCGAGAGTACGGAATTCAATGGCATATTCTGCAACACTGCGATTTCCTTGGCGGATCTGGAACAGACGAGAAGCAGCGCCACCCGACCGGGAGCATCGAACACAGTCCGGAATTCTTGAAGAAAGGCTTTGGAATCATCAATTAAAGGAGACTCCTTCTCCCAGTGCGGAGATGCCCATTCGAGCGCTTTCCCTGCCAGACGAGTGATCACGAAACCAACCTTTGCTCGCTCAGAGTTAAATTCTGCAGGTTGCAGGGCGAACCGAATCTGGCACTGATTCACAAAACCACGACAGGCTTGAGGGTCGCCACTGTAGAGAGGCGGTGCACGAATACGTGGACCAGAAGTGGAGGACTGTGTAGCCATGTTGGCAGCAACTAGCGTGGGCGTTGTCGGCGTTGGAGTAGTCGGCATCAGCATAGATAACTTTTCCAAAATCGCCTCCAGCGTGCGTCCGATATAATTTTGCCGAGCTTCGTACGCCTCCATGCAAGTATGCAGACCTCGAAAGGCCCTGCCGAAATCTGGCTGAGCTTCCTCAGTGGGATCCATGGCCCAAGAATAATGTCAGGGAGCCGGGAGCTCCCTCCAGGGAGGTAGTCTGGATCAAGGAGGAAGCCCTCTTGAGGGAGCAAGGTCGCGGTATCCAAAGGGTTAAGCAGAATCAAGGTCAAAGTCCAGGCAAGAGTTCAATGGCAGGCGGATCAGGATCAAATAACAAGAGTCCAGGCAGGGGGTCAAAACCAAGGCAGGAGCAGGAATCAGGATACAGGCAACACAAACAGGAACCCAGGATTAATGGCAGCAAATCCTATTCTTGGGCGCCGTCACAGTGTTTTGGGCGCCCTTTTATGATGAGATCCCGGCACCAGAGATGACATCATCATACAGCGACGCTGCAGCCATGTGTTCAGCATGGGCGCCACCATCTTGGATCTTCACTGTGACCGCCGGGAAAGTAAACAGCGCCGTCGGATACTTCTGGGTCGGGTAAGTCTGGCAGTCCTGACACTCATGAACGGTTTTAATAGATGTGCAAATGTACACATCAATACTTTAGCAAGTTCATCTCAGAGCTATTGTTTAAGGAAGGTGCAGATCATTTATATAAGTGGTACCAAACTCTTATTTCACCAACTATACATGACTGATGCTAAACGAACAGGAGGAAGGCACTCGGGGTAAAAGCAGGTTTTTATTGCAAGGTTCTGCAGAGATACATGGCCTTACACGTTTCGGGAATACACTCCCTTAGTCATAGGCTTGACTATGACTAAGGGAGTGTATTCCCGAAACGCATAAGGCCATGGGGTAAATTTATCAAAGAGTGAAGTTCCGCCACTAGAGTGAAATTCCGCAGCTCTCCATTCATTTCTATGGGATTTTGAAAGGCGTATTTATGAATGGGTGAAAGTGAAATTAAAAACCCCATAGAAATGAATGGGAAGTGGCGGAATTTCACTTTAGTGGCGGAACTTCACTCTTTGATAAATATACCCCCATGTATCTCTGCAGAACCTTGCAATAAAAACCTGCTTTTACCCGGAGTGCCGTCTTCCTGTTCGTGTAGCATATGTTGGTAGTGGGGACGCTGCGGACTGAGCACCCGGGATACCCAAAGGAGCAGCCAAAGGGTGGTGAGTTCTGAGCGGTCCTAATTGGTTTTGGTGATACATGACTGACGAACCATTTTCTTGCACTGAACCTCCAAATTAGAAAACCTGTAAAAATAAGTGAGAAGCACAAGACTGTATCCTGCCTAATTCAGCTAATTGAGTAAATCCAGACCATTAACCAATTAATTTAGCAAATGAGAGCCACTGTGTCAATTAAGTGTAGAGCATGTGTAAACACAACGACAGAGTAACACAGGCAGAAACAAAGGAAGGGTGACAGCTCTAACGTAGTGAGTGTTTTAGTTACAGGACATTTATAGGGTAATTATAATGTTGTTTTGGATTTGACATAATGTGGTTAGGTTTTTTTTATGAAAGGGAAGGTACCACTATGAAATAATCATATAGTACTTACGAAACACAGGTACAGTGTCACTGAAAGCATATCCAAAACAAATGTAGAGTCACTTAGGCACGCCATACTAGGGGACCAAACAGAAAAGAAGTTTGACATTTCAGCCCATTTTTAGGATTTCTAAGGGAAGTTTTTTTTCCCTAAGGCCTTCAATATTGGGGCACTTTGATCAATACCCTTGTTTTGTGAGAAATATCTTTAGTTAGAATTGTATTATTGGGAAACAAAATCACAGTTCAGTAAGCATGTTTCTGTATGTTTGTCTTATTTGTTAGTTGTACTCTAGTTTGTAAAGGCCACTTTTTAATTGATTTCATATATCAACATGTGCATTTAAACTGAAAGGTATTCCATACAATGACAATGGTGTTACTATTGTTCTGTTTGTCCATTTGATACTATTGGGTGTAAGCATCCTGTCAGGGAATGTTTATAACTATGGTTCAGCAACAATTGATGGGCTGGCAGTTGCCCACCACTGCTCTGGTGGTTTAATTGAACAGATTGTATAGTTAGTCATCGAACAGTAAGCTAAAAGAGTCCTAAAATACACCATATTCAGTATCAATATCATGCATCGGCATTATTTTTTGTAACATTTTTGTAAAATTTCCCCATAAGAAATACATAGGCACATAATCAGCCTATTTAATGTAGGGATCCTTAAATTGTGTGGAAGGGCCTAAGATTGTCTCCCTGTGCTTGTTGTGTGTTGTGTCATCACAATCCCCCAGGGTAAAAAGGAATATCAATAAGCAATCTTCCACAGAACATATATATATATATATATATATATATATATATATATATATATATATATATATATATATATATATATAGGTAAAACTTTGTAGAATGTATAATGAAGCAATAGAATTCTTAATGAATCAGATGAAAATTGAGCATAGGACTGGCCAGATAGGGGATGACTTTGACGTAGTTGGCCAGCTTAAATATATTGCAATATATGGACAAACAATCCCTGTTTTGTTTAAAGGGTAAGGCATTTTTCAGTAGCAGTATGCACAAAATGTCTCTGTCTTAAATATATTGATAATGGGTTGAGTGCAGAGGACTCTTGTATTTGTCTATATGTATTTTGTGGTCACAGCCCAATTGCACCCCCGCCTAATGGTTTTTAAAAATTAGTGGTGAGCACAACTTTCCCTTTGAGATCAAGCAAAGTGAAGTTTATTTGTCAACGTTTCGGTCCAGTCAAACGTTTCGGTCCAGTCTGGACCTTTCTCAAGACATATGTTATGTCTTGAGAAAGGTCCAGACTGGACCGAAACGTTGACAAATAAACTTCACTTTGCTTGATCTCATTATGAAGTCCTGGAGTGCGTCATTCCTCGGAACACGACTATCTGCACTATATATGACAGCACCCAGGCAGTAAAACTCTGCTGGATTGGAGTGCACCACAGCCTGAACTATATATATATATATATATATATATATATATATATATATATATATATATATATATATATATATATATATAGTGCATAACAAATCCCCGTTCATGTGTGTGGCAACCCCTGAGTGCCTCTGGATGACAGTGATATCATATTTCCATTTGCTGTGTGAAATCAATTATCTTTTAGTCTGAACATGCACTCTCTCAAGTTTAGTTCCTCTACCTCAGCAACATTCACAGGCCATAATTTGTAATAAGTGAGGGCTGGTTGCCTCTTGCAAAGCACAATCCATGCTCCACAGATCTCTGGTAAAGCTAATCTCAATAAATTACCTCCCTACAAACATTGTGTTTTCTCTGTATAATCTAATGCAGATGTCACAATTCTCCTGCCTGCCAGTAATCTGAATTGACAGATGTATGGCATGATGGCATCCCATCCCATGGCACCATGAATCCAAAAGTGATAGCAGATAGTATTTGGTGCTGAGGTAGAAGGAAAGCTAAAAGTAAAGGAGGGATATATAGATATGCAGATGTATTTATGTCTTTCCAGTTAGTCCATCGTAATCTTACAGATGGGTAGAATATACAGAGGACACTCTTATATTTCAGATATTTATATCAGATTACTGCTGTCTTGAAAGTTTGTATAGCATATTTGTTTAATTTGTATGTTAATCTTGTTTTAAAAGCAATAGAGACTAAATGAGACACATCATTTAATAGGCAAAAAATATTTGGGTAAACATAAATAGGCTGCTAAAAGCAATTGTGTGGAACCTCCAGTTTAAAGCTACTCTGCTTTAAAACATCTACTTATTCTTAATAGTAGTACTATCCTTGCAACCAGAGGGCAAGGTTTACAAACAGGTATTGTTATGAAGTTGAGAGAATAATCATAGTACAGTTGGTGAGTGGTGTTTCTTTCATAAAACATTATTACATTATAAAAAGTATTTTTAAAAGCTATATAATTTGTCAGATAGACCTCCTCTGAAGGTTACTGGACCAGTTTATGTATATATGTTATCTTTGTAGTGTCAAAATTTAGAATGTGAAAGGACAGGTTGGATATTTTAATGGGTATTAGTATTTGGGTCTATACATTAATCTGGGCATCCTAGTCAACCATTCTGTCTAACTGTCTAGGATAAATTGATTATTTTGATGTTGCCTGTGTGGTGTAAGATATGGGCGAGGCCGGTATCTAAAGTGGATTAGGATGACTTTCTTAATTAACATTCCCTCCCTTTGTCCATTTTTTATGGAGTTTATTTATTCATTGTCAGATGTTGGTATCAATATTTTGCAGAAATGGGGCATTGGCTTGTATACATTTTCACTAAATATCCATTCCTTCAGCCTTTTTTGGGATAGTACCCATCTTATACCCCAAAATTGTGAACTGTGATCATGCTGCAAATACGACTATCTAAAAACATGTATGTTGGCTAGTGTATGCTGACAATTGAGATCACTAAAGGGCACAGTGTTTTCCTCTATTATGATGTCAATTATAAATTAAATCTGTAGTTGAGCCTTAACCTGTGGGTCAGGGATTGTCTTTAAGTGAAGCAGTTTTTGGCTGTACCATAGTGGTGAATAAAGAAAGCATTGATTAGTATCCCTAGGGAACAGGTTTGGGCTTGGTTTCAGCCTCTGAACGTTGTCTTTATGGAAGTGGGAGAGAGTTTATAAGAGTTTCAAATGAGACTACTAGAAAGGTCTCTAGTATTGTTGCAGGGTCATATGCAGAGGGGAATGCCCACACCATACAAAGACAAGTTGAGCTGCAAGTAAATAACATAAATAACAAGTTCATGGTGGCTCACCCTCCAAGTGATTTAGGGAGTTTCCAAGTGATTTAGGGAGTTGCAAGGTATGGGCTGCTATCCAGTAGAATGTAGTTACCATGAAATTAAGCTAAACAAATGATGATTTAGGTGGAAAGATTAGAGGCTGCCTAAATTGTGTAAATTTTAATTAGCAAAAAATATTTGTTTTGTTATCATTGTTTTTGTGTTTTCTCTGTACCTTTAAATACAGCTCACTACAGAAGCAAGCCATACATATAATGTATATATGCAATAGAACATTGTCGATGCAGTATCCCATTTTATCTCCTAGGACAAAGAGCTGTCATCCTTGAAAGTCTTTAGAAGGCATCCTAAACTCAATAAGTCACAGCTATGTAAGGCAGCTATCAAAGCTATTATGTATCACTGCTATGCTAGAGATGTGAACTTTAAGTTTTCCTGAATTATTCCCTGATAATCTGGTAAATTTACAATGATAAATATGAGATTATAAATGTATTTTCCAGTGTGTGTTGGGGAAAGAGTATCTTCGGCAAAAATAAAATGTTCTACATGATGTTCTCATGGTTAAGAGTAAACTTTGGTTACATGCAAACATAGACAATTTCTAATGTACCCAAGGAACAACACTAAAACCCTGTTTACTAAAAATAAATGTTAAGTGACCAAACTAAACAAGTGACATGTTAAGGTCATCTTGTGTTGTTGCTGAACAATCCCTCAAACACAAAAGCCTTTCCCAGAAATCATTCTTTCTTTAATACACACCAGGCATTTGCCTTATGGGTTCATCATTCATCTTTTGCAACAAGCATCCTTATAACTAGGGAGACCCCAGTTATTTGTTTAATTTAAATGAACCACATATATAGATAGATTATACAAAATAAGAGGGCAGCCGCTGAGTTTAAGTTAGGTGGTTGCATTATATCCAAATAGTCATAAGAAGAAAAAAGCTCCACTTAGCGGATTACATTAGTATAGCTATTGATTCAGGAGACGCTTCTCTGTTTCTCTCAATTCTCTCGATCATTGCCTTTGTCTTATTATCTGACTGCTCACTTGTATTTTCTGTGATTCTCCTTTAAATTCGTTTTTTCATGCTCTCTTTCCTGTATGAAGGATGTCAAACAGTATATTCTCTCATAGATACATTGGAGTGCCATAGTTTTCCTGTGATTTACTTTCTTTATAATTTCTGACCTGACACTTAACCTCACGTCTCACCTTTTCAAAGCCTTTTCAGATCACAAGTGAAGAGCAAGTTTGGCTAAAAGTAATATATTTTGAACTTAGGTTAAACTGAAAGCTTTCAAGCAATGTAACAGGATTTGTAAAAAGATGAAAGTGTTGTCTAAAGCAGTGAACCCCAACCAGAAGCTTGTGAGAAGCATGTTGTTCCCAGTGGCCTCAAACCAAGTGATTATTTTTGAATTCCTGGCTCGGAGGCAAGTTTTGGTTGTATAAAAAACAAATGTACTGCCAAACAGATTCCTTGTAGGCTACCAGTCCACATAGGAGCTACTAAATAGCCAATCACAGCCCTTATTTGGCACCCCAGTAACTTTTTTCATGCTTGTGTTTTACCCAACTCTTTTTACATTTAATTGATGCTTATGGGTTAAAAAGGTTGGGACCTCCGTCTAAAGCCATAGATTTTAACTCTTCTAAGCCAATGTATAAAAGTTAAAGTTTTTGCAGTCCATGCTTAAAGGGCATGTAAAGTCTAAAATAGAATAAGGCTAGAAATGCTGTATTTTGTATACTAAATATAAACATGAACTTACTGCACCACAAGCCTAATCGAACAAATAATTTATGCTTTCAAAGTTGGCTACAGGGGGTCACCATCTTGTAACTTTGTTAAACATCTTTGCAAGACTAAGACACAGTGCACATGCTCATTGTGGTCTGGGCTGCTTAGGGATCGTCATAAACAAAGCTGCTTGAGTTCTGTGTGGCTGGAAAGTAAGGCGGGGGCTCCCCCTGCTGTTCATAAGTATGATTGTTTCCCTGCTCAGCAGTTAGGGACCGTCTGACAATTCCTATCCACAGCAGTAAATGAAGGGATTATTTCACTGCATACAGTAAGGTTTCTTATAAAAATTGTACACATTTTTTAATTAAAGTATATTGGAGATAGGTTTCTTTTTCATTAATGGGATTTTATTTTTTTTGCCTTTACATGCCCTTTAAGCAATGTGACAGTCACTAGGTGCAATTAATGTTTAACCTAATGGCAGATGGGCAGTTGTAATTGCTGTAGTCATCTCAGAGTGAAGGGCAAACAAAGCATCCATGTCAGCCTGCAGCCACTTGCCATTTAATCTAAGGGTAAATACAACTTGTCTTTAACTGCCATTGCCACAGTATGTTAGATATTGTTTAAGAATGTAGGTTTGAGTCCATTTCCAAGTAAAACCTGACTGAAAGACCTAATATTATTATTAATAAGTTGCATTGTAGTACTGCACTTCTCACTAAAACCTATGTGTATTCACACTGATCATACTTACAGAATGATCCAGCAAGGGGTAAGAGCAATTTATGGCATGGCTAGGCAGAAATGAATCTTATTATTGTGCTAATACCTTTTCTACCAGACCATACTGGCTTGATGGGGTTAATTGGATTCCTTTCCTATTTCCATCCAGACTGCAAGGCATGCTCCATAGTGTTTCATTTCTTTGACATGTTTGTCATTAAGGAGAATGAAATGCAGACCAGCTGTGCTGCCCTACCCCCCTGTCCTTACCAAAATACACCCAGAAGGTCTTAGCACCATACCTGAATGGGAACATGCATTATGGGCTCACTTTTTGCACTGTATTCACCATATCTGCAAAGATTTACTATATGCATTATATGCCCCATATCTACAAAAAAGACAACTAATTGTTAAGTTTTAATAAACTTATTGGTATTCTGTTACATTCATTATAGAATTGTGTCTTTACTCTACAGAATTGTGTGTCTCAGAGAACATTTTCCTGGTAGAATCAACTTGTTTTCATTGCAAAATTGTCAGCCTGATCTCCTATGACCTCAAAATGATATAAAATGCTGTCTCACTGTGGCTAATGCTGAACTTCCTGTCTCACATTTTAGCACTGGGAGGGGTCAGACATTGTTCTATACAGATACAGGAAGGGCTTCTATAGCAAAAGAACTGTGTTGTGGCTAGGAGTCTCCTAATTCCTTCCATTTGTTTATATAAGGAACAAAAGAAAGAAGATAAAAAGCATATTTAATAGAGGACAATGACCTTTAAAATGAATAAACCTGAGCTGAACCTCACCAGTGAACCCTTATTTACTGACATAGCTGTTTCCAATTAACCTGCTATCTCTTGTAATGTAGGTGACCAGTCTGTATTTTATTTAAATTACAAAAAGACATACTAATTATCAATTCCAAACATCAGTCCAAGCCTCTGCCTAAAATGATACCCTTTCTGTGGTGTTTTCAGTTCACTAAGGTCAATGAAAACACTCTTCAATGGGCAAAAGAATTCCAATTTATGTCCTGCTGGGCAATATTAGTGTAGTTAAGCATACAATACCCCTTTTGGGACCCTTTTGCATTTTCAAAAAACTAACTTTTATGGGATTTGTCACTGCACTGCAACCCTCTTTGGTATTTTGGGGATTAAAGAGTGTGCAGCCCAGTGCGTTCACACTGTAAAGCCAAAGCCTGCCCCCTTCCCTCCCTATGGGGACTGACTTTACCACCTCCTCCCTTTCTCACTGGCTTGACAGAAGGGAGAAGGAGACAGTTTTACTGGGTGAAAACTAATATGGCCTCCTGCCAGCAGCAGGGAAAGCGTTTAAGAAGGGGGTTGGGATTGTGGGGGGAGGGAAAAGAGCAGAAATACATACTGCTTTTCCTAAAAAACAAGTGGCCGATTCCCTTAACCCTTTTATTGTCTGAATATTAAGTCCTTTCAAGTCCTTTACTTGAGGACCTGTCCTTGAAGAAATGTACCTGTACATGTAACTGTGGAGGGAGTGGTAACTATTGCATGGTTGTAAACAGAAGCACTTTATTACACAAATTGCTAGAGGAAATAACAATGAATACAGAATTAAAATTTTAATAGGTTTACAGGAAATCCCCCCACCTTCTGGTAATCATATGCCAATAGTTATATGATGGACTGTACCTATGTTTTTCATTGGAGTCAAAAACAAGAAGAATCAGACAAAACCTTAATTTCAGTTGTATGAAGCTGTAACCTGCAAATTAGTAGGCCAGCCAATAACTGATAGCAACAGAGGTGACTGTTACTCTGACCAAATCATACTGGGTTTTCCATTGAAGATGTTTCATTCTTATAAAAAGCTGTTATTTTTCTTCCACAAATCCTCTGCAGTATATGCATGATATGCAATTCTGCTCCCTACAAACATACCATTAGCCAAAGCTCTGGAACAATTAATATTCTTCCATTTTCCTCTTCCAACCCACTTCTGTTCCCATGGAGAAACCTTGAGATTATTTAATTCTGCAATGGATGATTAAATAAACCTAATTAACATGATGATTCCCCTTGAATGTTTCAGTGAACTCAAGCAGCAGGTGGGATATTTGCTTTGGGGGTAAACTACCTGATATGTCAAAGTTTAACATCCACAAGGAGAACTTCTTTAGTTCAAAGGCTGTGTTTCTCTCTTCATCCGTCTGTCTATCTACCTATCTATCCTCTGTCATCTCTCTATCGTTGCTTCTTATCAGTATGCTCTCAGTTCATTCAACAGTAAAACCACTATTCAATCAGTTAAATAACTGGGGTAATCATATTCTTACACACTGTGCCCCTGCCAGGCTGGGATATCATTATTTGATTGGAGACTTTGTTTTAATTTTCCATTTGTAATTGTCTAGCAGCCCTCTGGGCATTGTCTAATCTCATTAGAGGGAGTGGCAAATCGAACAAGGCCCTAAATGGACTTTTAAAATCAAGAACAATACCTGGGTTTTCTCAGTCTGTACAGAGAAATCCTATAAGTGTGCCAACATTGGCATTCCCGTGAACTAAGCACAGTTCTACAAATTTTAGGATATAGCATTATTAGAAATGCATGAATTGCCTATGGCCAATTGCCAGTTAATAATATGACTTTTCTAACACTCTTCATAACTCACCTGAATGAACTTTAAGACAACTCTGTAATAGTTTTATCACTTGTTAAAGGAGAAGGAAAGCTACCAAAGCAGTTTATTGCCAATAGATTAGCCACAATAGTGCAAGCTATAACACTATATATAGTCTGTAGAATGCTTTACCATACCTGAGTAAATGGCTCTAGAAGCTCTCTCTGTTTGTTTAGTTGAGAACCTGCCATATTATCTCGGTGTGACATCACTTCCTGTCATAGTTTCTCCCTGCTCACTCATAGCTCTGGGCTCAGATTACAGCAGGGAGGCAAGGAGGGAGGGGGAGAGGAGCAAACTGAGCATGCCCAAACCCTAGCCCTGGAGGTTTATGCTGAAAACAGGAAGTCTGATACAGAAGCCCATGTGTACACAATAGAAAGAAAGAAATTCTGTGTTTCTTTTGACAGAGGACTCAGAGCAGTATTACTTTGAGGGTTTAATGGTGTATTTATATAGACCTTTCTGATAAAGCTTACTTAATTTTAGCCTTTCCTTCTCCTTTAAGACTGTTTTGCTATTAATATGTTAGCTGTTGTGTTTAAGACTAGGCTAATTATTCACCATATAAAATGCAATGAGAATTTTTTAATATTCATTATTTTAAATAGGAACCCAGAACTTATATATCAAGTATTTCTAATAATAAGGTATTTCATATAACCACCACTAATCAGAGTGCCAGTGTGAGAATGGAGTAAAGTGCTTTTTTTCCATAAAGTTGTGTCATTACCCTGTCTTAGGAGTCCCACGCAGAATGAATCATTTGGACCCAATAAAGATAGTTTTATTATAAAATTATCAGCAAACAAAAATCAACCAATACAATCAAACTCTTCTTCATGGTTCACATTATGCATAACATAGAGCTCTCATGGAGACCCCAAGCATTTAGTTCTGAAGTACCCTGTATATTATTTTGGATGTTAGTTAAGAAACCTATGAAATGGATGCACATGTACATAATAAAAGTTTGCATTCTCACTGCTAGACAATGACTACAACATCCTTCTGATTAAATGTGCTTTTCTTCTTTTATGTTTATGTTTATAATTTCCGTGGATGCTTACAAGACTATGGCTACCACCAGCATGTAAAACCATATTAAGAAATTTGCAAAAAAGAGTTAATATCTGAAAATTCCTTGATCCCTGCTATTTATGGCTCTCCAGATGTTCCTTGGATCCTGCATCAGCTTCTAAAAGCTGGATAACCCTGATGATTGACAGCAACACAGCTAGGGCATGCAGATATCTCTAAATAAATGCTTTACTGTCCTCAGAAACTGTTAAGGGGATTTACCATCATTGCAGAGAGTGCTGTTTTGAGTTGCTGATATGCACTATTACAGTCAATGATTGTGAACTTCATTGCACATCAACTGTTGGTGTTTGAAGAATTACAGTGACAAGATTTACATTATACTAAACTATTCAAAAGCATGAATAGTTGTTTCATTGTAATTTAAATAGTCAGAGGGATCATCAATATCAAAAGATGAATGTGAAGGAGTGGATAAAGCATTGTTAGAAGTACCCAATCTGAAAATAGCAAAAATTTATTTTATTCATTAGGGGATCCATTCAAGAGGCAAAGTTGTAGTTTTTCAGTGATAGTTTTTCACTGCTTTTTAGTCTGGAAAGGAAGTGTTGAACTAGTTGGCAAGAGATAGTTTCTGTTATATGTTTTACTAGAAGTTAAATTTACCACAGTAGAGGACCGCCCCCAAAATCACACTCCTTATTACTCATTTACCAAGCACTTTGCTGCACTCTGCATCTCGCAGATAGATAGTGTAAGGTTAGCCCAGTGTAAAAAAAAAAGGTAACGAGACTAGCTCCGATCTTGTAAGTAACCTTCTGAAAGACCTCTAGCCTTCATAGCCTGCTAACCCAGATGAGAATGAGCTAGACACCCTTTTTGGCAAGTTGCTATGGTCCTGATCCAGTTGCATAAAAACCCTTGTGAAAATGTTATCAAGGCATATGAGGAAATAAATGGAATAAATGTTATAGATAGTTTGTAGTTCAAGATTTCCATATTTGAACTAAATGGGACTATAAAAGGGTAGTTCTGATACATGTGAGGGAATGTAATAAATATTTTAACAGAAAACATATGTACATTGTAAACACATTTTCCATTATATGAACTCTACATATAGCACACATTTGCTATAGAGAGCCTGCAAAAATGTTTTTGACCCAGTTGTAAAATGTTGTTTGCACCAGTACTTGTTGTACAGTATGTACTTCTTAGTGAAAAAAAACATTGTTTGGCCCCAAATATCTTTGTCTTAAAAATATGATGATATGTGATTTTTCCCCCTGTTTACAGCTTTTATCACATTTCCTCAATGGTATTTTGTTTTGTACATTAAAGAAACAGTAATACAATATAATGTAGTGTTGCCCTGCACTGGTAAATCTGATGTGTTTGCTTCAGAAACACGACTTTAGTTCATATAAGCAAGCTGCTGTGTAGCAATGGTGGAAATTGAAAAAAGGCTATATGGCACAGGTTAAAAAGTGGATAACAGATAACACCATTATGTTCTACAGAGCTTATCTGTTATCTGCTGTGTAAATGGAGCCTTTTGTCCTATGAATGGCTGCCCCCATTGCTACACAGCATCTTATTTATTTAAACAATAGTCATGTTTCTGAAGCAAACATAACAGTTTTACCAGTGCAGGGCAACACTGCATTATATTTTTATTAGTTTAAAACATTTTCATTTTTTGATATTACTGTTACTTTAATGTGCCATCAAGTCACATGATCCAACACAAAAATGTCTTTGCAATAAACAATACAGTGAAACCATATTGGGTTTTTTTTTCTCACAAAATGGATTTTAAATGATTTCTTTCTTCTAAGCTGTAATAGTGTAAAACCGATATAATGCAAGAAAAATCACTATTAGAGGAAAAGCAGAAAGTTTCCTTTATTATTCCATTCTTAGAAGACCTACTGTGAGGTTTATTGATGTGTTTGCTTTAAAATGTGCATACCCGTAGCTCTTAGATTGCATAAAATGACATTGGAGAAAACGGAAAAAGACTTGAATCTATACAGCTTAGCAGCTTTCTGTCTGCAATCACTAATTCTCAGAATGGGAGCCAGCACAGTGATTGACACCATTTGCTAAGTGAATAGCATGTGTATAGCACACATGCCATTGCTAGTAATGCAGTTATCATTAATTTTTGTTCATGTAAGGTGCTACCTATACCCAGTATATTGATAGGCTGGTTTTCAACCATAGACTGTATATTACACAAGTTTAGATTCCAGTAGCAACCAATCAGCAATCCCTATTAACCAGTCTTTTACAAGTTAGAAATCAAAGACCTGATTGGTTGTTACCAGCTATATCACTTGTATCATTAAACACTTATGTTTGTAAATTAGCCATTCCGTTTTTACCTTATTTTTATCTGGTATCTAATAGGATGTTATGACTTCCCATTCCCCAGTTTTCCACTTATTTCATACATTTTTTTTTAAAACTGCCATTGAAACCCTTAAGTCAGGGGTTTTAGTATGATGTGTACTACTAATGTATGCACGCATACATTGATGGTGTTATCCAGTGCTGGTATAATTGTTTACACTTCTATTATACCTGCTATTCTCCTTCTTCACCTTGCACTGTGTGCCCTCTCTTCCTCTGCATCTTACTCCTCACCTTCATCCTGTGCCCCTCTCCAAGCCTCCCCCACCTGCCCCAGGGCTGTGAGCATGCTCCATTCCAGGGCTAGAATAGACATTAATATTTCATGGCCCATGCTGCGCAATGCTTTCCTGCTGGAAACCCACTAAGCACATGAATAATTTTATATAAACGGAGTGTAGGATCCAGGCCCAGCCCAGTGGGAATAACCAGGCACGCTTTCGAGACTAAGACCAGCTAGCAGCAAAAAGACAAAGAGACTTTTTTTTTAATCACAACAAATTATATGTAATAACTAACTAATTTTACTTTTATTTTACCTGATTTTACTCAATTAATTCATATGTTAAGTAAGGAAGCAAAGTATCTCTCTCTTGCCTGTATGTCCTTCTGCTTAGCTATTAATAAAAGCAAATGTATGTGTAATTTGCTTAGTGTGTATAGCTGACCGTACAATTTTTAAATAACTGTCCTAGAGAATGATTATCCCTTGTTACAATATAAAAATCACACACGTATTTCTATTTTCCTTGCTGGTTTAATATCGAATCTCTCTCTATAGTTATTGAGCAGCTTTGCTTGAGTCACAATAGAATTGCAATAATTGCACCAATTAGTTGTGTCCTCCTTCGTTGTTGTTACAGAATGTACTTTGTTTATATGGGAATAGGCCCAGCAGAAAAGTTTCCCTAAACATAATCCATATTGGCATAATTTAATCATATTTACTATTAGCATGCAGTAACAGCTACCACCCATCACTCTCCAATTATTCACCTTGGCCTGTCTGGATTTCAGTGGGCCATGCATCTTTTGGAAAGGAAACCTGGTATTTCCGTAGTTCATCTTTTGGTTAAGGGAACCTGGTATCACTGCAGTTCAAACGGACTTTGTTAAAAGTTATCACTTATCTTGCTCTGTTCAGTCTATCTCCATGCGGCTTTTCTCTCTTTATTAGAATATTAGGTGCTACTGAAAAACACTGTGCATTGTACTTGCATTGCACATTCAATATCGAAATGGGATTGGAGACTTGAGCATCTAGGGAGTTACCTAAATACATGTTTGCATGAAGGCTGCACAGGAGCTAAAGAGCAGTGCTCCATCTGTACAGTTTAAATAAACTGAAGTATGACTGTCTCCATGGTTAGTTTAAGTGTACTTTCAACTTTTTTTAGTATGTATTAGGCCATTCTATATCTCTCACCATAAGTATGTTAACAGTGAACTCTTCTCCTTCACATTGAATTGGTGGAATGTTAATTACCACTGAATGTATGTAAATGCACCATCCAAAACATTAAGAGCAGGGATTGCATTAAAAGGAAAGACTTGGATCTGCAAAGTCAGGGCAAAGGGCACCTATGGGTCAGCCAATATATATATATAAAATTCCTCCCATTGTTTGTTCATACTCATTTCTGCACAGACTGTTTTTTCTCTGACTGGTTAAAATTAAATGGTCAACCCCAATGCAAAAAAACTATCAACACAGTTCCCTTTTAATCTTTTAAATCTAATCCAGTGATTTATGGCCTAATGGAAGATCTTCATATTAAGGGTAAGGCCAGACGAGGAGATTCGGGGAGATTTTGTCGCCTGGCGACTTATCGCCACATCTTTTGCGCGACTATCTCTCCGAACTGCCTCAGCGTCTTTCCCCATATGCTACAGCGCAAAATCGCTTGCGGTAATGCACACGTGGCGATGCGTTTTCAATGCGTGTGCATTAGCTACCTACCAATGTTAGCCTACGCTTTCCTAGCAATTTCTGATTGAAGGAAAATCATTAGATCGATGGATCTCGAGCCCTTCCTGATGACGGCTCGAGTCTAGGAGCCGAAACGTTGAATAAACCCATTTTTTTTCTTCACAAAAGACCTATGAGTGTGGATTTCTTTGCTGTATAGATTTTGATATATGTTCCAGCACCTAGGCATTTCCATTGTTTTCTGAGTGCACATATCCAGTAGTGTGTGTGTGTGTGTGTGTGTATCCCGAATCCTTCATGGAAGATTCAGCCGAATCTTGAGGTAGGCTTTCCTTACCAAGCTCTGACACTGACAAGGAGATATTTCAAATTAAATTCCTCCACAGTATCTCAAAAGAAATTAGACCATTCCAGAAAAGTGAGTTATTCCTTGGTGGATTAACTGGAATGTATGGGGTTATTGTCATTGATCTGTTTCACCTCACCATGTTTTTACATATTTTTTTCCACATGTGAAATTTGCACTTATGTCTAAATTATACAATAGGCTACACAGAAATATTTCCATGGGTGACACACAGATAATAATGAAAGAAGGGTAAACCGATGGAACAGTTTTGGTAGCACAAGGCTGTTGTGTCTCTGATAATGCAAATGCAGTATGAATAAATGTCCCAATAGGCACAAAAAACATTAGGCCATACTTTTGTTTCCTTATGCATTTTGAAATTCACTTTTTTTTTTAAATTTTTTGGGAAATCTCACTATATACCTTAATTTTTCTGTCTCTGGTCTATGCCTCAAGCTACCTTCTCATTTACAGATAAGCCCAGGATACAATCTACTGCTCCCTTATCTAAAAGCCTAATAAAGGCTGCAGCTTAGGGACGGGGAAACAGTAAAAGGCAGGAAAATTCTTCTCACACTAGCAAATGTATTTACAAATCATTTTAGAATCATTGAAAGTGGGTAACTAACATATACTATAAAGTTAGTAATAATTGCATTTGCTTAAACGAGGCATGTTTTTTGTTGGGTACATTCCTTTTTTATATTTTTATTTTTGTTTGCTTTTCTCCCAAGGGCACTAGTCTGAATAATAATAACAATATTTAAAATCTTAATTTAAGTTTTTTGTCAACTTAATGTATTTTTTTATTTTTCCTTTTTTGGCTTTTAACGGATTTTCAGAAGTAATAGTAGCTACAATCATTTAGGGAAATGTCAAAACAAAAAATAAATTTGCCAAATAAAAGCATTTTCCAATATACTATTATTTATATTATTCTATGGTTTCACTGAAATGTATACACACAAGGGCGATTCAAAATTTTGCCTCATTCTCTGAATACCCAGGTGTTCTATTGCTGACTACAAAGGGGGTGAGCAAAATTGGTCTGATCCAATAATTTAGTGATTTGAACTTGTCCTATGGGTATATTAAGCAGCCAGGTTCTGTTATGCCAGCTCTCTATACCTTCATTATAGACCACACCAGCTACCTCTAAGCATGTTCTGGCAACCAGTGAACCATCACCTATTTTAAAGAGTAGGTATAAAAAGTAGTTTTATTGTGCTGTGTAATACATTTTTATGCTCCCTTCCCATATTCTGGATATAAGAATGAAGGTGGACATAGACGTTAAGATTTTTCTCTTCCTGAGTCTCTGGGAGTCACTATGCCATTCCTTCAGTTTCCCCTTATATTTCTGTCTTCAAGCAATCTCGGAGCATATCGTTTTATCTCGGGCTGTACACTGTGCTTATAGCCCTTTAAATTGTTAGCTCTATTTAGGACCAAATAGCACCTTGTTCACCATTTGTATTGATCTGTATTGTGGTAATTAGATAGACGTGTAGTGATTTCAAGGAGGACTGCAGAGATCAAAACTTAGACCATGAATATCAATGCAGGCATGTCATTGCTCTTAATTTTATATTTACTTGATGATAACAATAATAATGTTTGTTGTGCTGTGGTTCAGTGATCTTATACTCCTCAGATAGTTGCATTCCAGCGTAACTTACCGGCAGAGTTCAAGCAAGGTCAGACAGGCAGAGGTTGATTCAGGCGGAGTTCAAGCAAGGTCAAACAGGCCTGGGTCGGTACAGTCAGCGTTCAAGGATAGTCAGGCAGGTAAGGGTCAATACCGGTAGAATCAGAATAGTCAGGTAGCAAGGGTCAGGATAATCAGATTTCAGAATAAACAAACAGGCAGGGATCAAAACCAGGAATCAAACACGAGAAAATCTCACCCAGGATACTAGCAAGTAGACCTAACAACGGGCAATTAGTTTGAGTCAGAAGCCCCTTTAAATATTTGAATTTCGCCATAGAGAACCCGTTGCAGAGGAGAGAGGACTAGGGCTGCGGAGGACTAGTCCCTGCTAAACCACCAGGGTAAGCCCTTACAAAGTGTGTTACATTTCCATACAGCTAAAACTCATAGCTCAAAACCTTATTTGAATCATGTCTCTAACATATTCATCCTGTAAGACAATCCATTTCTCTTTTATTTGATTTCTCTCACATCGACTGAAATCACATCCTTGGAATTTAAAACATGTTGACTTGACAATGCATTCAGTTTGCTGGTATTTCCTTCAAGCATTTCTCCTACTGCAAATTCTCTAAGCGAAGGCTGTGTGGAATCTATAGAATGCATATCGGATTCTCTGCTTTATGAGAACTGTTATGTGTTTACTTGGGTTTCCTTCTAAAGCCTTGAACTCTCGTGAGAATGCTAAGGAAGTATGTGATCATCTTGTAGGGTAGTTTTTCCACTAAGGTTTCAAAACCTTTTTAGCTTGTTTTTGCTGATGTGCCAAACCATATGTCACCCAAAATATATATGTGTGTGTGGCCAACTTTCAATTTGTATTGCAGAATGTGTGGTTGCTAGCAAATGTGATTATAATTATCACCAATGTGGCCTGCACAAAAACTGGTACTTTGGAGATAGTCCCAAGATATATGAAGTAATCCTTCATTTATAAAGGGGATGCACCATTGTTTTAAATGTTTGCCTTGTTGCTCAGAATTTGCTTCACAAATTTTACTAACGCCTAAATCCTATCATACATATATGAAAGACATAATAGAAAAATCATATAAAGTGTCTATTGCACCATTGTATACTGAACTGGGAAAGACAATAAACTACCAAAAAAGGCAAACTTCATAACTGTACAGACAGACAGATACAAAAGCCAGTAACTTATTACAAACTTAAAACTTATTGCAAAATTATACAGTGCCATAACACAATGTATCTAACATAGGAACATTATGAACATTTATTTGTTAAAGATGCTAGCAGAGTGTTTTTTGGCCGGCAATTGTCCACCCTCCCAGCTGCCAGCATGTATCACAGTGGGCCAGTCACATCTGGAGAACATTAATGCAGCCGACAGACTGGAGGGCCGGGCAGGAGGTGGTTGTGCTGAAGCCAGCAACTGTGCTCTTAAACTTTCCTGCAGGCTCTTCTTTAAATCCATGTTTGTCAGTTCTCTTTAACTGGGGTAGGTTTTGCCAACATAACCTCATTGTTGGAATCAATGCCATTAAGGCAACATGTAAAGAGTTTTTGCAAACCTTCAGAAATATCATGTTTCTGTTAGAGAAAGGAGCATTTGACAGTGCTTCTTGTCCACTGTCACATCGGAGAAACAATTGTATCTTATGATATATTTATGGGAAGCTAGCTAACATTGAGCTGGGACTATACTGAGAATTTTTTTTAAGTGTCAAAAGAACTACAGTAGCAGTCCATCTAAATATTAACTTAATATTAGAGGAGTACCATTTGTTTTGTGGTGAAGGTCCATAAACGTTTGTTGTGACTGTAATTAAATATAGGAAGTATGTTATAATACGTGGAGGCAGGGGCGCTCCACCAATGAGGCAAGTTGAGACACTCGCCTCAGGCGGTAGCACCCCCCTGGTTGCCAGGGGAGGCAAAAATGTTGCTCCTGGTAACTAAGAGCCGAATTTCCATTTTTCAACCCGGAAATTCAGCTCTTCTAGTGCAGAATGTTGTTATATTTGTACCTCTATGACCTCGTACGTAAAGCAAAACCACGAAATAGTGCAAGTTCAAATACAATGAGGTAGTTCATTGTGTCCAAAATATAAGACAATAGGTTTTGCCTGGGGAAGCAGTCGTGTGTCACCTGGGTGGTACCCGAGTGCTTTCCCAAGATACTCCCACATAACATAAGTTTATATACCCATCTTGATGTCATAGATGGGGGTGATAACTAATGGGGGTATGCCAATACCATACATAGTCTGACTCCTCCTTGTACAATTAATGTCTAGATGATTTGCTTAGTCTTACAAGTTTTACAGACAATATTGCATCATATTGTTCTTAGTTCCAACAGTCCGCAGCCTCGGAATCAGCTATTAGCTAAACATAGCCATTGTGGTATTTCCAGTAAGTTTGAGCAACACTTATGCAAAAAGGGGCCCCACAAGACAGTCTGACATTATGCTGGCACTCTGGATTTTAAGTAACAGAGTGGTGATCATTTATTTGTATGGCCTAGTATAAGTTATATGAGTGACCATTGTCCACAGTAGACCATTAGCCCTTATAGTCCATCCTGCCTTGGGCCCTATAGCGTTATGGCGTCATAGAGGGCGGGGGTGACAACTATCAACCCTCTGACACTAGCCATTCGTCCGTCTTAGGATTTAGACCGTTCCAGATATAATTTTTCATAACAAGAGAGCACAATTGCGCTCCCTGCACTAGCGACGTGGACCGCCTGTCCCCCTTCGGTGCTGAAAAGGTGAGTGCTGTGGGGGGCGTCAAAAGGAAGAACGCCTCAGGAGGCAAATTGCCCAGGATTGCCCCTGCTTGATGGCCATAGGTCTCCAATAGCTTGAACGATTAATATTTCAGCTATGCTTTTTGCACTCATGTTAAGTGTTAAAGGCAATAAATGTTAGACAGCAATAATCTTTATTCTGAAGGCTGTAGAGCATGTGTAATGTGATATACTAGCCAAGCAGCCAAAGGGAGCACAAATAAGACTTAAGGTGGCCATACAGATTTAAGATGCTGATTCCGGTCCTTTAGACCAATTCAGCAGCTTATCTGTAAGTGTATTGGGCCCTTCGACGGGCCATCCCAGCCAATATCTGGCCAACAATTGGCCAGATCTCGATCGGGCAGGAATCAAGTGTTTGGATTAGCTCGATAATGCCCGCCTTTGGTGAGTATATCGGGGGGGGGGGAGATCTGCTCGTTTGAAGAGGGACAAATATAGTTATGGCCAACTTTAGGGGTAGATTTATCAAAGAGTGAAGTTAGAGATCACCACAGTCCGCAGAGTGAAATACCGCCTCTCTCCATTCATTTCTATGGAATTTTTAAAGGCATATTTATCAAAGGTTGATAGTGAAAGTTCACCATTTGATAAATATGCCTTTGAAAATGCCCTAAAAATGAATGGAGTGAGGCGGTATTTCACTCTGCGGACTGTGGCGATCTCTAACTTCACTCTTTGATAAATCTACCCCTTAGTCTTTCCGGTGATAGCCTTATAAACCACTATGAGAAGTGTCATATCTGATCTGCAGCCCATAACCTCTGCATGGAATGCACTAGCTTCTAGGAGATAGTTCTATCACTTCTTCTCCCTGGAAGGTTATGCTAAAGGAGCTCATGCTGATTTAATAACATATGTGATTATTTTTTTTTAACATTTAACCCACAGTTTAGGTTAAAAAAGCACTTATATAGCTCTGTAAATGACCACATAAGAAGATTTTTCCACAACTTTTGAAAATAACATTTTGAAAGTTTGCCGAAATCATGCTATAATTTAGTTGTAGATTATAATGTTTTTTGCCATTTCAGAGAAGAAAAACACATTTAGACGAAAACCCCAGGGGAAGAAACTGAAAATAAATTTACAATCTGCCTATTACTGTTGATGATATCTAAACTATTCCAACATTTGACACTTATGAGTTAAGTCTAGTTTTATCGCATTTAACCTGTGATCCCCCACCCTGGGTGATCTTCTGTGAGTTCAGTGGATTCGGATTATGTTTTTCTGACCCACACATCACTACTTTAGTGTCTGTTAATCAGCTGGCTTCTGTTACATTTTCTTGAAAGCTAGTAAGCAGTGATTGCAGAAAACCCGAAGAAATGCTGATGTGTCAAATAAGCAATTCTTTTTTTCACATTACAACCAATAAGTGCAAAAGAGTTACTATTGCTAGTTTTTTTTTTTAACACTTCTTACCTTTTACATCTTCCTTCTTACTAACTTAACCATTAGTTTGGCTTTCCGGCTGGCTCAGAGAACATATTGACAGCTGCTGGTTGCATACAGAGCTGCTGGTGGGTGTAATAAGATGCTTTAGTAGGCCCAGGCTCCCCATGTTAAAGCATATGTTACACTTAGGAAAATGGCAGTGTTGAACAGACCTTGCTCAACAGGAATATTAAGAGTAACTCAAGCAAACACATAGTTGCCAACATTTGAAAACTATTTCAGGGGCTCTTTCCAGGTGGGCTGGGGTATCAGTTAATATTTTTTTTAAATGGGTACTTGTTATAGTGTTTTTTAATCACTTTTCAGTAATATAGCTTTGGTACAAAGATACAGTGGGAATGGCATTTTACCATTGTAATATTAAATTGCTCCTGTCATTTGGTTAGTTTTAAAAAGGGCGAATGTTATGTTGTAGAAAAGTCAAAGATTTCTTGGGTCCTTTGGCCCTTATGCAATGGAATAAATTGTGCTGATTTTATAGTCAGGTCTAAAACTGTAATTTGATTACATTGGGGTACTTTGCAGATCTGTAAAAAGGAGTCTTCAGTCCAATAAGGTCATTGCCTGTCATGATTTTTCATTATCATCATCCAATCAAGCCCCAGGCACATACAGTACTGGTCATTTTGGGCCAAGAGGTTATCAGCCAGGAGTGGCAGAGTTGACAGCCTGTGTTAGTCAGTGTTAGTCAGTGTATAACCTGGTTAAACAATGTATATTCTATTTGTGTAAGGCACAGTAGTATATACCATAGAGCGCTGATACAGTAATAGTCAAAAGTATATATTATGATTTCAGAAATAGAGCAGAACAAGGGATGACCTGAAAGGAGAAAATAGGTTTCAGTTAAATGCAAAAGGCACAGGCATTTAGCTGTGCAAATCTTTTGCTGCCTGTTTGATGAGTTTCCCATCACGTATGTTTTTTGCTGGACAATAGTATAAACCTTATTTAGCAGTACAGTTCAACACAGTTTAGAATCACCAGAAAAGTAAGGTTCACCTATGAACTAATTGGCAGTTTTGAATTCTTCTCAAGTACCTCAGTCTGACCCCTTGCCCTTCCATCTGTTCACCTTACTAGTAGGGATGGGCGAATTTTTTCGCCTTGTTTTGCCCATAGACTTGTTTGGCGTTGTGCGACAAAAAAAAAGACGTGTGTCAAATGAAACGGGTCAAATTCGCCCATCCCTACTTAGTAGCCCTGCTGCTAATCTACCTGGCTGGTTATTCTATCCAGGAATCACTTCTGCCAATGGCTTCCCTCCCTGCTGGCTGTTCTGCCTTGCTTTCTACTTACACTTGGCCTGCAGTGAGCCCCCAGCTGAGAGTAAGAACAGCAATATCCCCTATACCTCGCTTAAACTTTGGACTCTGAACTACTTAAACTCTTGTTCAAAATGCTTGTTTACTTTGCCTGCACCTGAACTCTGAGACTGCTTAACTACTTCTGTGCTTCATCATCAGCTCATTGAAATAATTCCACTAAAACTTTTTTTTTGCAAAATGAAAGAAAATGCTATTCTAAGCAACTTTCTAAACACTGATCTCCATTTCAAATTTCAGTTACATTAAGAAACTACTTTAAAACCATTGAAATGTTGTAATTAATGTGTATTGGAAAGTTGCTTTCAATTACATTTTCTTCATTTTTCTTTCATGTACAGGAAACCACCCATTCTACATTTTTTATTGGACAGCAAAAAAAACAAAATAAAATGTGGGAATGTAAGATATGTTTTATTGTAGAATTGGTGGGGACCACAATAAAATGTTGGGAAAATGTAAAGTGTTTCACCTAGAAGACATTATGAGGGTATGTGGGTTAATAACACAAACATCAGAAGAAGTAGTATTTATCATAAACTACTTTTGTGAGTATTTTACTTGTTTTATTATGGTTCATAAATAAACAGGACTTTCTGTCCACCATACTACCTTTAGGGACTATTAAGGGACATTCTGGAACTTTTATCAGGATAGACCTATATATCAGTGTTATATGTTTTGAAGTAACTTTAATTTGGTGTTTTACCCTCATATGATCTTGATAGTACTCCTCAGGCCCATACAGTATTTGGTGTCTTTTTGTTTTTGCTCAATATCTCTCATTGTTTACTGATGTCCATGACAGACCTGTGGCTAGCACATTAAATACTCTTGCACTTAGTATAAAACTTGCTGTGATCTCAGCGTTGACAGTGAGGGGGCTTGCCACCACCCCAGCAAATAACTGGACCTACTGAAGATAAAACTAAATCCTAACCTGGAACCTGTATCAAACATTTAGCAGCCTGGAGACCCAAAAGCATTTTTCCACCTGTAGCCCCAGAACCACATATAGTATGGGATGGCAAACACAAACAAAAGCATTTTGCACCCCCAAGTGATTGTATATACTTACCTCACACCCCAGGTCAGTGCTCCTATCAGCAGAAAACTGCACCGGGTCGGGGTTCTTACAGTGAGCGCCACGTAGTGATCGGCTTCCTTCTTCTTCTTTCATTCTACTGCGCATGCGTTTGCCCTTGGAAATTTGAAGAAGGAAGCCGATCGCTCCGTGATGCTTGCTGGAATAACCCCGGACCGTTGCAGTTTTCTCTTGATAGGAGCATCGGCCCGGGGTGTGAGATTAGTATATATAATCACTTGGGGTGCCTAACTTTTGGCACCCCCAATTTAATAGGCCTTTCCTTCTCCTTTAAAAATGTCAGAAAGCCAGAGAGTAAACTCAAGGCAAGAATGCCTCCTTTCAATTATACTGTCAGTAAGCATTGCTGCATTGCAGCACTGAGGTCCTAGGTTCTAGGTTTAGTAATGGCTGGGGCACTATCTGCAAATATCTGAGTCTGAATGGTCTCATTGTACATCCAGTGATTTTATCTGCATACTCTGGTTTCTTCCCACTCTTCAAGAACATACATTCAGGTTAACTGACCTCTGATAAAACCAACCATCGTGTATGTGAAACTGACCTGAATATCAGAATTTTTCAGCTATTTAAAAAGGATAATATTAATGAAAATAATTGCTGAAGAGTGAGCGAGTATGCATAATTTGTTTGGTAAAAATATAGTATAAGTACCCTTTCTTATGCTTCAATTGGTTAAATTACCTACTTTTTATAGATGACTTAGTTCTTCTTCTATAAACGCCACACCTGTTAGAACTGTAAACTCTGAGAGAAGTAGAAGCTGATTTCCTCTCTGCCTGGAGGATCTAGGGTTAAACAGTAACAGATCTGTAAAACAGAAACATGTGCAGGAGGGGCGCAGGAAAGGGGAAGTTGAAGCCTGCTGATGAGGGGATACATTTCTGCCCAGCAACAAAAGAGTTTGTTTTATACCAACCAATCTCCCTCTGAATTCTCTGTTTTATAGCAGATGGTCAGTGTTCAGCTTTTGGCAAAGATAAGCAAGTTTCCTATATATGTTGTTTAGAGTGGTGCAAATCTAATGACTCTTCCGGGACATCCAAAAATATTTGCTCATACATGTGTGTGCAAGCTGGATATCATATTTTCATTACAGATTGTACCAAAAAATTAGCCAGTAGATTCTTCACTGCCAGGCTGTTGGAATACCCCTAACACATTCACATAGAAACAACTAGAAAACCATTTTCAAACTTACCTGTGACTGACCACAGATAAACAAAATCATCTGGCAAGTTTAGATATGAACTGCCATCCCAAATATCAATCAACAGAATTCTATGGGTACTCCTAGCTCTCAGTATAATTTGCAATTAATATACTCTACTGAGAGAGAGGAAGGGGCTAGTTGGGGTAATGTTTTATGCACAAATGAATAGGCATTGCTGGGTGTCATTAGTTAAAGGGGCAGTCATCCTTTATATAAGGGTCAACTGCAAAGTACACTTTTTTACACATTAACATAACCAGAGATGTTCAACTGCTTTCGCTGTTCAAATACAACTTACAGCAACAGATCTTTTTAACTCAGATTTGAATATGCAAAGTAGGGTTTGGATTCTGTTTGGTATTTGCCTGAATCTCTTTGTGGAGGATTTAATATTTAGCAATATTGAAAATGGATTCAGTGCATCCCTGAAAATACTGTAGTTGCTCTCAGCTTGCCCCTGGTCTCTAAAGACTTCTTTTGAAGACAAGTCTTCAGACAGGTTATAGTGCAACTGATATTAAGCAATAGGAGGGTTTCAAATTGAAGGTTTGCCTAAAAATGTCCTATTAGTTTAATGTGCATAATCTTACAATCCCATCAAAAACAGGGGTAGATGTCCTAAAATATTGTGCAAGAGATTAACTCAGAGAATCTATAGTTATTGCAGCAAGATTTTGTCAGAGAAGGGATTATTAGAACCATTACTTATTACATTTTTGGTATACAAAGCACCTTCGTATTCTGCACAGAAAACTCTTTCTTTTCGTAAAAGAGTACATTCCTGTGGGCATTGGAAAACTAATTATTCTTAATGAGCTAATGTTTCGTTTACAAACTCTACAGCTCATAGTGGTTGATAATGTGTGTATCGGAAGTAAATCTCCCATGTTACGTCAATTCTAATATCTACAACTAAATAGTACACACATTCCCATTATTCCCTCCCTGTTGGAGCCTAGAAGCAAAGCTGCATTTGTTGCTTAGGCATAATAGGCATATTACTTCTGTCTTTAGTCTGCTTTCTTATGTCTCTTTCATACTGACTTAAATATCAAATATACAGAAAGTAGCACACAGGCATTTCAGCAGTGGCAAGGTCTAAATAAATTAAAGCATAACGCTACTGAACCTGATAAGGCCTGCTGGGAAACAAGAGATATTTAACAATAATATAATATAATAACAAAGCTTTTTTACTTTTTGAAATGCTCAAGAGATCACATAACGAAAGCCTTCCTCATACATTAATGGTCCTTAGGTTAAGGTGGCCATACACGGGCCGATAAAAGCTGCCGACAGACCGATTTGATACTTTGGTGCCTCATAAGGGTGGTCTGTCTCCCCACCAGACACATTCCTAAGTAAATAGGGCTGAAGCTTTTGCTTTAGGGACTTGTTTATTGAAACTGAACATTATGTAAGAGGAAAACTATTTCAGACATGTGAACTAGAAAATAAGGAAAGTGGAGGAGGTTCATATCATTGCAGAATCTTTAAACCAAAGTGTGACACAAACGCTACAAGAAAAGGCAACATGGCAACACCTTTCACTGTTCCTGGAATAATGTTAACTTCATAGGTTCCCTGTAAATTAATTGTAAATTAGATTATCCTATAGCTCAATGAACAATAATTCTGGCTACTTATGAAGCTGACCTATTTTCTCTTCACTAGTTCTCATGACAAAGTGAATATTAGCAGTAAACCCATACAACCATCAGACAAACTTTCTTTATATTCACTAAAACAGACTGATAACTGCTCATTGCATGTATGCATTTTTGCAATCACAATAAAAACATGAAAGGTATGGGTATGTGTATATGGGTGAAAAAAACAAGTAAAAAGTATATTAAATACATATTTATTTTGTATATGCAAAACATTGTATTGGACAATTACGTTGTATATCTATATATACTATATATAATATGCCTTATTCATAACATATCCAGCCAGATTGTCTATTACCACACAGCACTGCGGCTGGAAGCCCTTATGTTTCATTAGGCATTTCACAACTTCACAAGTGACAAATGTTATTTTGTCTGTACCACGCTGCTGCAGTGTGCTTACCGGATTGTTGCCTGGGATACAATACATGTCTCCTTTTGTTGCATTGCCCTCCTAGCCACACACTACCCTCGGCAGGGAGCCACCATTCTCCGCTGTGTTCCTCTGGAAACCCATTTAGTATTGACAGCTTAAGAAACTGTGTAGCAACAGAAGAAGAAGATGCAGGGATGCATTATTGAACGAAGCGCTGGAAATTTTTCTTCTCTGTGTATAGTCTAAACACTGACCAAGAAACTAGTACAATGTTAATTCAACAATTTAGTTTTATAATCATAATGCAAAAAATTTGTTTAAGGTGTCACAGAGGCTCATTTCTCTCCCAGATGTCAGTATTTAAAAATAATTTCCAGAGGTGATGTCACTGCATGGTTGTATCAGCTTATTCTAAAAGGGTTAATATTCTCATTATATTTGTTACATGTATTTGTGTTATAGTTCTCCTCTTTAGTAACTGTATCTTTAGGTGAGATAGCAGACAGCAGCAGAACATTGAAAAGCTTCTGTACAGTTTATCAGATCGGAACCCCGGAAAACAAAAAATGTCTTTGACAAAGAGTCCCACTGTGGGGCACAGTAAAAGAAAAATGATCAGGATAAACACCGGATATACAGATTTGTGAATTTAGAATGCTGAAATTCCCTACACAGAGTAGGAAATCAACTGCTACCCACAGTTAAGTTAACAGGATATATTTAGCCTTTCCAGAACATCAAACTTTTGTAGACCCAAACTTAAAAACAATAGGGTTTATTTACAAACACAATCAAAATGTAAAATTGCATATACTTAAACACTATTCACTTATGATTAAATGGTGGTCAATGAACCAGAAGTGCTGTTTCTACGATTGTATGTTACATCATCAGAACCATTGAGACCCGCTACCCACAGAGCTGCAAACACACCCACATTTACAACCCACAGTTTTCCCAAACTGCTGCAGGTGCTACTGCAGGGGTTCATCTGAATTGTACCTAGTAAACAGTGCTCACTCTATGCACTCTATTTAGCACAGCTAAGAAGAAATACCATTGCAACTTTTTTTTTTACCACATTAATCAGTAAATTGCACACAACTTGTACCAACATTTAGCAATCTATTACAACTGTAAATAAAAATGCAGTGCAAAGCAGGTACAGCAACATCCTGTATGCAGAGATTTAGGGATATAGTATGAGGGTGGGGTTGTGATTAGGGCTTTCTGAAATCAAACCAAATCTTTGGGAGCTTACTCTGGAAATGAACAGCTGTTCTCCCTAGATTTGTTGCTTTCACTTTAGTCCATAGAATGTTCCTGAAAAGGAGTAATCTACATTAGATAATGCCATTTTATAATTTTATCACCTGTGTGCCCTGGTTTTATTCTGTGAAATAGGTGGGATATTGGTTGAATACTTTAAGTTTTTTCTAAAATGTGGTCATATGCATCATTAGTCCAGTGAGTGAGCATCAGAAAGTCATGCTGTCATTTATTATCTTTACAATTATTGTTCTTTACTGTTTTGTTGTTGTAGCTGACGTGAGTAGGCAATTTCACATAAACAGGCCATCCAAAAAAAAAGGAATTAAAGAAAGACTATACCCCCAAAACAATGTAGGTCTCTATAAAAAGATATTGCATAAAACAGCTCATATGTAAAACCCTGCTTCATTAAAATAAACCATTTTTATAATAATATACTTTTTTAGTAGTATGTGCCATTGGATAATCATCAAATAAGGGCCGTCCCCTGGGATCGTACGATTCACTGTGCAAACAAACAAACCATACTTGTTAGGTCACATGAGCCAATTAACAGACAGGGGCACATTTACTAAGGGTCGAAGTAAAATCCTTCGACTTCGAATATAGGATTTACCGATTTACCGATCGACCGATCAAAGGAAAAATCGTTCGATCGAGCGATTAAATCCTTCGAACCGAACGATTCAAAGGATTTTAATTCATTGATCGAATGATTTTCCTTCGATCAGAAATTGCTTAGAAAGCTTATTGGGAAGGTCCCCATAGGCTAACATTGGTGCTCGGTAGATTTTAGGTGGCGAAGTAGGTAGTCGAAGTTTTTTCTAAAGAGACAGTACTTTGACTATTGAATGGTCGAATAGTCGAACGATTTTTACTATGAATCGTTCGATTCGAAGTTATAATCAAAGGTCGAAGTAGCCAATTCTAATCCTTCACTCGAGCTTAGTAAATGTGCCCCACAGAGTTCTGTCTTTTGCTTCAACACTTCTTCCTGTTACAGTTAGAGTTGAAGTATTTCTGGCCAGGTGATCTCTGAGGCAGCACAGAAATTATTATGAAATGGGGGCTCAAGGGAAAAGATGTAAAAGGGCAATATTTACTTAAATATATATGGCAGTTTGGTAAGATTCTTTTATATGCCACTGAATATGATATAAACTGTAATATGTGGCTTAAGTATTCATTCTGGGGGTATAGTTTTCCTTTAAGATGGTTACAGTAATATGTGTGGTTTGTTCAAGTAAAAAAGTTTTTAGAATTGTTTTATGGGGTGAATCTTTGTGACCAGATTTTGTTTACGGACATTCATAGCTTTGCTTTAAATAAATAATTTTAGTACACTAGTAGCTAAATCCTGGTTTATTGAGTTGTAGTTGGTTAGGTCCTGCTGAGACAAAACCTGCTCTGTTGGTTGTGTTTAACCTGCTTCTTGAAGATTTATGTGTACCACATCAACTTTACATTGCTCCACTTTTTTCCCATATTTCCTCTTGAAAAAATCAATTTGTTCCACCTGCCTTAGCTCTATTATGTTTATAAATGAATATTTTAGTTGTCAGACCTGTAAGTATACATACCCCCTTCCCTGCTTGTAAGATAAAAGATCATTTTCAGGAATATTAAATGCATCGGTATTCACTACACACATTTCTAAAATTTGTTTTAAAAAAGTGACCTGTGGTTGAGCTTCCCACTATTAATTGGTTTGGAAGGAAAATACTAAAGTCATGTGGGGTTGATGCTCTCATCTTTGCTTAAAGCAGAAAAAGCTCTCCCAACTTTTTTAAGCGACAATCTTAAGGATCTTTTAGGATTCCTTGTCCTGGAACAGCAATGTTGAAATATGTAGGTGGTTTCAATGAAAATCTGAGTATCTGATTTCTCTTTATAAGCTATAGTTAAATCAAATGACTAAAGAAATGTTCATTTGGCACATCATGTATGCTTGGCATAGTGCTCTCTGGCCAATTTTGGAGGAAGTCTTGGGTGGCAGAAATTGACTAATGTCAAGTACTAGACTTATTTGTGTCCAGTGAAATTGCTAGAAGACAGTGTTCTGTTATTATTGGTGCTGGGCTTAGTCGGCCCAATGGGTTTACATTTTCTAGGGTGCCATGACACTGTGTGCCATGACAAATGAAGAATGAGCATAAATGACTGGGAGCACTTTCCTGCAGAAAACCACTATTGCATACCTCCCAACTGTCCCTTTTTCGGAGGGACAGTCCCTCTTTTGACAGCTCAACCCGCAGTCCCTCGTTTGTACTGGAAAGTCCCTCTTTTCTATGCACAGAACAGCCAGAAAAAGAAACAAAGTTTCTCACTTAATTGGCTTTTAGCAGAGAGCACAGAACAGCTAACAGGTGCAAATAAGATACTTTGTAACAATTTTGAGACACAAAAACACAGTTTAGATAAGGAGAAATATTTTCAAACTTTCATTACCTGCCAAATTTTGTAAAACAAACATGGTAATTAGGGGGTGTGGCCACAGAAAGGGGTGTGGCCAAAAAAATTGCTGTGCTACGTGCGTAAAAAAATTTTTTGTCCCTCTTTTTACTTCCAAAATGTTGGGAGGTATGCTATTGAGGTCAGGTTTTTGGCTCACAGGGCCTGGTCAGTGCAGCTTCAGCTTTCATAGTAGCAAATGTAACCCAGAAATAACATTTTAGAAATGCTGCCATGAAAAACTATTCTGAAATATTATTTAAACATGTATGTAAGCCGTTATACGTTTGTATGTAAATAACTTTTTTGCGTGTGGCTGAAAAGTACATTATTTTTTGTACCCTGGTATTGTTTTTTTAAAGATATCCTTTAAGCTTCTTTTAGGGGCAGATTCACTAAGCAACGAATTTGCGCTAGCATCCGCTTCGCTAACATGGGAACACTTTGCCAGGCGTAAATTCCCCAGGACAATACTAATTCACTAAAATCCGAAGTTGCGTCCAGGGCACCGAACGCTGGCGAAGTATCGCTAGTGTTACTGCGGCAAGCGAAGCAAAGTTGCGCTATCGTTGGTTAATTTGCATACGGCGGGAAGTTAAAGTTGAATGGATGTTTATGTTGCAGCCAATACATTACACTACACAAGCCCAGGAAACCTTAAAATAAAATAGAGTTGTTATATTGCCCTACACATGATCTCAGTGTATAGTTTATGTGCCATATGTTAGGAAATGTAGGGGGGAAGCCGGGTACCCCAGAAAAAATGTACGCTCTTATGCAGCCTATCACCCTGAAAAATGAATTTTTTGGGACTATTTTCAACTATTTTTGAGGAAGTCCTATCTACTCAATTGCACTTTGCCTGGTCTGAGGTGGCGAAGGCAAGTCTGGCGCAAGAGTAAAATCCACATCTTAGTGAATTTGCGTAGTTACGTCCCTTCACCAGAGCACTTCTTCGCCAGGCGTAAGGGAGCGAATTACTGCTAGAGACTATCTCCTTCACTAGCGAAATTACGCATGCACCTGTTAGTAAATCGACTAATTAACGAAATGACATCAAGCTGGCGAATTTTCGCTAACGTTAGTCACATTGCCCTTTAGTAAATCTACCCCTTAGTGATAATGTCCTAATTAGCAATATCAAAAACAGCCAATGTAATATCTTATTAAATCTGCAGCTGCAAATTATTTTCTATCAGAATGTCAGATATCAGCTCCCTGTCTTGCATGTTGTAAATGACCCCTGGTGTTGGTGATGCTGGATAACATCCACTTCTTGGAAAGTCCTTGCAGGATATTTAACTTCTGTTCTGAGTTACATTATAAAAATATGTTTATACCTATGCAAATGATTTAATTTTTTTTCCTTGGTTTTCATAATAATCACAATGTATTATGATGTATTAAAATCAGAAAGTAAAACATGGTATGGGAGTGTAAAAGTGATTAGTTACACCTGCAATTAAAGGGGAGATTTTTAATATACAATCATGTATTTTTTAAGCGTATTTAGAATAACTATTAGAATATATTGTTTTAATGTACAATGTATTGTTAAATAATTGATAAAGTTTTCTCAGTCAACAAGACCTGAGATATTTGGAAGAAAATAGATGCTAACTGTGGGTGTTTTTAAAATTCTTCAAAATATCTTCAACTGTAGTGGCTAGAGACAAATCCCCAGGAACTATACAGTATACAAGCTGAAAACCGCTGCACCGTTGACTGGAATGGTATTGGTTTACCTTTACATATATATATATATATATATATATATATATATATATATATATATATATATATATATAATATATATATATATATTATATATATATATATATATATATAGTGAATAAATTACCCACTCTTGTAAGATATAAGGATATAAGTCACCGAGGAGTTTCATGACCATATAGGTCATGGAACGCCGAGGTAACTTCTAATATCCTCATATTTTGCAATAGTGGGTATTTTATTTATTATAATACACAAGTTTCAGTGAGTCATGTGACAGAAATGACATCAGAACTCAACGTTTATAACTGATGACATCAGAACTAACCATTTGTAAGGATATAATTTACAAGATATTCATGGCTTTTGTGTATTATATATATATATATTTGTTTCCTGAATATTTGATTTTTTTTTTTTGGTTAATGAACAATATATATATATATATATATATATATATATATATATATATATATATATATATATATATATATATTCAATGTGAAAAAAAACATTAGAATTCACTTATTTGCCATTAGCAGTGGGACGAATGATTCCTTTTTTGAGAAACTCTGTAACGCTTTGCTTTATAGCCTTCCATGGAGTAATGAATTGATCCCTGCAGTAATCCAGTCCTACTTCCTGTGCTCCAGTAGCATTTGTGTACTTAAAGTTCCTCAGGAGTGCTGAAAGCATGTCTTGTTTCCTGTAATGGGAAGCAAAGCTGTTCTTGTGAACTGCTTAATGCTATTTTTGATAGAGACCAGTGTAGACCAAATGCTGTAGTGCTTATACTTGGAACCCCATCTCACATCTAAACAAAAACACACACTCTTGCGAGTATAGCTTTTGGCATTTACAGTATATGTGTAAACAGCAGTAGGCACTTACTTAAAATCTTAAATAATGGTACTCAGGTTTTTTTAAAAGTATTTTTCTTTGATATTACTGACATTATAGCATTACCATGAACATTTCCATATGGCCTTCTGACTGTGCTCGATTATTGCATGATACGCTGTGCTACAGCTAGTACACTTCCAGAAAACAATGCATTTGTGAACACATATTTAGTATCAGTATTCCCAGCACCCGAATTGGAACCTGAACCTCAGAGTCTCATATTAAGCTGCATAGGGCCTTGGCATGAAAGCATTATTACATCAGACAAACCCATGCCAGAGCTGATGACATTGTTTAAATAATAATTTGTGGTGGGCAGGGCCATAAGAAGGAAACTGTGTTTTCCTGTGTGTGACTGAGGTTTTTTTTCATAGGATGCTCTCCAGTATTTAGAGCCAGCCCCAAGTTTCTTGCAGGAGCATATTCCCCCAATGATTTACAGTTGGGCCTCAACAACTGCTAGGGGCTTAACCAGTTTTTGAAGTTTCAAAAAGTGAGCAACATGACAGAACAAAATCCTTATTATTATTTATCACACAGCCTGAAAGTGGCATACAATTCTGCCTGCATTTTTATCCAGAAAACAGACTCATCACAACCTTGTGGAAGCCAAAGAACTAGGGGCTTGTTAAGTTAACCATTTACATTGCTACACCAGTGTCAGTTGGAAGGCCCAAACTCAATGATTATTGTCATGCCAAGCATTCCGGTACTTTGGAGTATTTGAATCAATGATTCTCATCTTATGTGTGTAATGTAAGAATTCTCTTAAAGAAACAGTAACACCAAAAAATGAAAGTGTATTAAAGTAGTGAAAATATAATGAAAATATAATTGCCCTACACTGGTACAACTGGCACGTTTGCTTCAGAAACACTACTATATTTTATATAACAAGCTGCTAAGCTGCTATGTAGCCATGGGGTCAGCCATTCCAAGCTGAAAAAGGAGAAACGGCACATGATGCACAACAGATAACAGATAAGCTCTGTAGTATACAATGGGATTCTTCAGAACGTATCTGTTATATACTGTGTATCCTGTGCTTTAATGGCTGCCCCCATGGCTATGCAGCAGCTTATTTAAATAAACTATAGTAGTGTTTCTGAAGCAAACACAACAGTTGTACCAGTGCAAGGCAATAGTACATTATATCGTCATTCCTTTAAAACACTTTTATTTTTTTGGTGTTACTGTTCCTTTAAGCTGCCTCTGGTTTCTGTGGTACACTAGGGGGAATTTATAGGGGAGATTTTTAAACTGCAATAAAAGCAATAGAAATAGTGCTAAGAAAATGATGAAACCCACCATGTGCAAGTGTCAAGGCGACCTATATAGCAGAAGGGGTACTCATGACTCTCCAAACTTGTGGGTAATGAGAGTCAATGCATACTCACAAGGGTCAACATGGAATATGTAAGGTTGTATAAGAGATAGCTTCCAAACATTGATGTACTAAAACTCCCAGCATCTTCAACCAGCTACTATGCAGGTGAAGGAGAGTGATCTTCGTCCTATGATTGTCCCAGAATGCCAAAAGGTATCTCAGCCACAGCCATAGAGGCAGAGGTGGAAGATCACTGTTACAGGAGTTGTGGAGGAGATCAGCTGGATGGTTATGTGCCTGACACCCCTGTGCTAATGTGAGTGTGTAGATGACTGAAGGGGGAGGGTGCAGTAGATGCGGTGGGGAGAGAAGTTCTGAGCCTCACACATTCCTAGCATCCTTTCATAGAACATAGGAGGAAGGAAGAGAGGGGGATTAAATACACCAGAGGCGCTTCTCTTTTATTTAACCCTTTTCTACTCTTTGCTGCATATTGTTTCTAATTCACTTAGCTTTGTGCTGTCACACATTCTTGTAATAATGCAAAAATCAAAAACACTTATATGCACAACAATTGTAAAAACCAAAACAAAATTAATCATTTGCTTTCCCCTTAATTCTGGTTGCTACATAGAAAAAATATACAGCTTTTCCAACAGGGGTGTCCCAATATGCCAGGACTGATACCAATACTGATGACTATATTGTGATTTAGTATTTTATTTTATTATGATTTCACTTCAATGGAGTTGCACCTTTTAAATTGGGATCATAGTTGAATCCATTCCTTCTGCCAGCCAATACCCAGTGATTGGGCCAGTGGGTATTGGGCCATCGCCCATTCAGTCACTAACGTATGTGCAATATGGTAGTCGATAATAGAAAAAGTTAAAGGATTCTTAGTCTTAGGAAATGTTGACACCAGCCAAATACAGGGGGTTGGAAACTTGGGAGACACATAACCAATGGGGGCAGTTTTATTCAACCACTTTGTCCCAAGGGTGGAAGTAAATATGTCCATCTGGTTTGGAAGTCATATCAGAGCAGCAGGCATCTGTAGCCTGGGGGAATTATTTTAGACCCTGACCTTTGGCTGCTAGTATGGAGTTATAATTATATGTTATGTTCAACTGAATCATATGCCTTTACATTCTTACTGCCCTGGTGAGGATAGAGGGGGGTCCTCAGAGCACCAGCCCCATATTTGGGGTGAAAACCCAAACATATCACAATTGTCCCTCCCTGACCTATGACCCTTAGTGGAACTAGTGTAGTGACTGCTTTCCAAAATGTGATTACAAGGTGGAAATTCCCAAAGGTGGAGTAAAGTAAAATTGACATAAGGAAGATTAATGGAGGAAAACTGCTATAAAAAAAAACACAGAAACTTCTCTCTAGTTTCTTGAATATTGCTATTTATTGTGGTTTAGCAACCTTTATTAATTTTGAGTACAATGAACCAAGCATGCAAATTTAACAGAAACACTTAGTTTGTGATTGATTTAAGTTTTTTGGCTTTATTAACTCATTTTTGTTCACTTCAATGATGTTGATAAAGTTTTGGCCCATATTTGCCTTTTCTCCACTTGAAGAGAAAATACATAGTATGCCATAGCCCTAAATGTTAGCTATTATCTGTGAGATAGGGAAATAAATTATTATTTCCCTGGAGTCCTCCAGTGGTCCAGTAGGGTATTTTTTTTACGTATACATATTAAACATGAAAGAAAAACCTCTTCACCTAAATAAAGTCCAATTGTATCCTCCCCCCCACCCAATTTCCTAAGCTGGCAAACAATAATAAAGAACCACTATATTTCTACAGAGTTCTACAGTAGATATATCTTGACTTGCTATTAAGGAATAACTAGAGTTGCCACCTCACTTATGAAATTAACAACCTTCATGGTTACTTTAACATTATTTTAGAGTCATGCTGTAGGCTACTCTGATTATGGTACAGACATGCAGTTGCTAAATGAATTCCTAATTGGCAAATCAGCATTTGATTTCACTTGGCTCCAGTTGCAAACCAATACGTATGTGTTAATTTTACAATATAGTATTATTTTGTTATATGAGAGCAGCTGGTATATTAGCATTATCGTATTGTGACATTGTTAAAAATGCATAAAACACAGCATCTTGATCATGAAAGACAATGTGGCACAAGATGGCGACCCTCTAAATATTGTTATTCTACAACTCTTAAACCCACCAAGCAGCTCAACATCATCACTTGGCTGTTAGTTCATAACACAGGAAGAAATACCATTCTGAATAGATTTTGTGTATGTATACACACACAGACACATACTTATAAAATATGCATTAACCCCCAACTCTTGCAGGTTGCAAATGACAGAAAAAAATATCAGTCCTTCAATAAGGTTTTTATTCTTCGTGTCCTTTTTATTCTTCCTGTCCGTCTGTCCTTTTCCTAACACCCACACCTCCCCCTCCCTTCCCTTTCTTTGTCTATTGTTTATCCAGATCTAACTAACCCTGGGCGGGCTGAGGGCGCCTGATGCCTCACACAGTCCCAGAGCAAGCTCCGCTTTTCCATATTCAAGACAGCAGCTGCCATGGCAACCGGGCCTAAACCTGCCAGCTGACCTGCAAGGCAGACTGGCTTCTGAAGCAGTATGTCTCCGTTCAGGAGAATCTCATTAATTCTAAAATAGAAATCATTTATGCATACAGCGTACTCACTCCAATCACCCCCCCCCCACATACACACACACACCCCTTGCTCTAAAGGAGCAAAGATTTTTTTTCTTTCCTTTTTTTTTTGCTAGTGGCAAAAATTGTCTCAGGCAATTTTATCATTGTATTAAAAGTGTGTACACTCCATCCCATTATGTATGAAGAGAACAGACTTTCCCTCTGTGCTTAACTATAAGGGACACTGGTTTTTACAAAAAGGTCAACTATTTCCTGTCCACAAACTACCAGCAATGAACTGCCTCAGCATTAATAAAAATATATTCTATTATAATCAACATAATTATAAACTGCTGTTTTACTATTTATGCGAGTTAGGATATCATAATCCATTGGAGAGGCTTGTATCTGGTCAGGATGGGGGTTCAAAACAGGCCCTAGAATTTCAAGTACATAGAGGCCCAAAGAGACGCACACAGACCCAACTAGTGACTGTCTATGGCATCTTACAGCAACGCCGATGGCATTGGCCAGAATCTACAGACAGGCCCAGATTTTGTGGCAAGACCACAAAGGCCTGTGCCTACAGCAGCCCACACAATAAGTCCCTAGACTTTAATACTTATGACTTTGGGATATCTTTTAAAGACACTAAACGGAGCAGGTACAAATTAATGCATCAATATTAGTCTTACAATAGATGATAGAGATTTGCTAATACAAGTTTGGGATAGGCAAAGCTTGCATCACATAGTTCCTGCCAGTGATTTTGTGTATTGCGTAGGAGTGTAATGTTGGGATGGAATTTTGGATTTAATTTAGAAAGTCTTAGAGATCCTTCATCTAGTCTAGGACATGGTACTGCTGTAAGGGAAAAGCATTAGGGAAATCTCAATGTTCCTCAAATAATAATTGTAAAAGATCACCAATCTCTCTCTACTTGTAGCATTTTCATAGAGAAACTCCCTTCATTTGTTATACTTATACAGAACAATGTTGGCTAACACTTAAGGCAATGTACCAATTTATTTAATATCCAATGTATTTATTGTTCAAAATAGATTATGGGTTTTGTCTTTGGTTCTTTTATATGACACAGCTGAATCAGTGCTTAAGAGCCCATGAAATAAAAAAAAATCCTCTACGGGTGATACCTTCAGTAGGATCCAGAATAGAATGCAGCTCCAAGTCTGACTCTACCATTTATCATAGCCACTCATATATTTGTTTGAAGTATTTTTTACCCTACACAAATCATACACAATGCAGCTAGTTAACTGTAATTGATTGAAATATTTAGTTTTAAGATTTGAGATGCTTAAGCTGCAAAGATAATCAATGCTATCAGCACTTGGAGAGCTGTGCCATTGTGCTTTGAACACTGGAGTAGTTAGGTCTTATTCATTGCCCACTGATACACGCTAATGCCACACTGACAGGGCTCATAAATTTATAACAGGCTGGATAGGCTGCCTTTGACAAAAACCTATGGATCAAATGTGCAGATTAGAAGCAGGTTGACTGAAGACAGTCTCTGTTTATTTCCTGTAGTTAGCTAATCAGGTTGCTGTCAATTAAACATCATGTTCTGCTTCCTGCACAGAGCCATAAGACAGAAAGCAAAGTCCTGGTGCCAAGAACCCAGATTGTTCAGTGTTCCTTTCCTAGGGTTATATCCCCCACAATTGTTTCCTTAACATTCAAGTGTTATGTGTGGGTTACAGAGTTAATTTCTTTATGGCACTTTTGGTGAAGAAAGCAGGGCTGTGGAGTTGGTAAATAAATCTTTCAACTCAGACTCCTCAGTTTATGGTACTTCAGGCTCTGTTTTTAAGGGACCAGTAACACAAAAAATTTAAAGTGTATCAAAGTAATATAATCTACTGTTGCTCTGCATTGGTAAAACTGGCTTGTTTGCTTCAGAAAGACTCCAATAGTTTATATAAACAAGATGATGTGGGGCAGCCATTCATGCCGCAAAAAGAAGAAAAAACACAGGTTACATAGCAGAACAGATAAACAGATAAAACACCATTGTATTGGACAGGGCTTTTCTGTAATGTGGTATGTAACCTGTGCTTTTTCTAAAAAAAATTCTGGCTATATTATATGTAATTACTATAAAAAAATTTAATTTTTGGTGTTAATAGTAATGGCAATGGTCCAAATTACCCTAGCAACCATGCATTTATTTAAATAAGAGACTGGGCTATGTGTAGAAGAGGCCTGAAAAGAAAGATGAGTAACAAAATGTAGCAATATCAATACATTTGTAGCCTTACAAAGCATTTGTTTTTTAGATGGGGCCAATGACCCTCATTTGAAAGCTGAAAAGTTAGAAGAAGGCAAATAATTAAAAAACTATTAAAAAATTAATGAAGACAAATTGAAAAGTTGCTTAGAATTAGCCATTCTATGAACCACACCTTAAATCCAAAATTAACTCAAGTATTATCTTAGAAACAGAATTACTTCTGACATATCCTCCTTCATAGAAACTCAAATCTTATTTGATTATTTTCAGTGCTTGTATACTTCAGATTAAAATGATCACTATTCTTACAGCAGATAAGTACTTTATTATGACTATTATCTGTGGCACTGCACAGATAATAGATGGCGACTCCAACTCTGGGTACCCAAAATTGCCTCTGACTCTACAACTCTGGAAGGAAGCACCAAACAACCATCTCTCATCTTTGTTTCTAATTCAAGTCTTAACTCTTATGCACTGAGACTTAATTTATATAGTACCGTGTATAAAACTGTTCATGTTTTCTACATTAATTTCTCTTTCCATTGTATGTAGAAATAGTGCAGTTATCTAAGGTCCTTACCTTTGAATCAAGCAGTCTTGTCTGGCTCTTCCTATTTTCTAAGCAATCAAGTAAATTATATTCAAGTAGTTGATGAGCAAGTCAGCTTAGGTAGAAATTTCTTTCTTTTTTCTCTAATGCTAGTTACAACTTTCCTAATTTCTGGTGAAGCATTTGTTTTCAGTGATTTGCCATTGGCTTGTGTAGAAGGTTTTTCTCAATCCTTAGAAAACTGCAGCCCATTATCAAAACAGACATGGAGAGAGTTAATATGGAACTCCTCTCACTCACTACAATCCACACCAGAGCCTTCTTATTTCCTTTTGCAAAGGCCCAACTTCCAACTGCGGAAATGTCTGTGATTAAAAAAAGACAGCTCCAAAGCTTTCAACATCTGAAACCAACTAACGAGACACAATTTTGTTTCCTGTGCTTGACTCATGTCCCCCAGAAGCACTCAAAGCAGAGTTGATGTTTGCCATTTTATTTTTTTATCTCCATCTGCGTGTGACATGGGGGGATTTTAATGTTCAGGAGAAAGAAGCTTTCAGCTGTACCCTTTGTAACACTCTGAATATTACATTATTCGGTGACCATTCAGTGTTTATTTCAGAAATGCTATTATTTTCCTGTAATTGGAAGTGCTTATATACTTTATGGTTAAAGAATCTACTATTTAGAAACTTACAAATGATGACAATGCCTTATCTCATTGTCTTCTGTTTATGTGATCAGTTCATCATTTTTTGACTGTTTTCTCTCTGTATTAGTAAGACAGCAGCATGTATTGGTGGTGATAGAAAAAAATCCATGTTGTTATCAAAACAATTCTGTTGGGGTTTAAAGGTTAAATGTTTTTTGATGCTTAGATGCTCCATATTACAGTATGACAGCTATATTCAATCCGAGGTATTAGATACCATACCTAAACAACCATTTGGAAAATACAAAACGACTCCAGGGGAACTTTGAGTTGTTGAGCAGGAATACCTAAACTCAGTTTGAGTTGTTCAACTCCATTATAATCTCCAATCTAAGATTTCATCATAAACATACAATGATATCTGATAATCAAAAGACAATAATATAATATGAAGAAACCACAAAAACATCAGTTTGTCTACTTCATGGCTGCATTTCAAAATGTGATCATTATTGACGTATTGTGTACATTATTGGGACAGTGAAGGTTCAAGTTATATTGTTGCCCAAAGCATGGCATTTGGCTATCCCACCACCTAGTCCCCCTAGTCCCTCATATCCTTCCCCCACCATAGGGTAGTTCTGTTCCTTCATTCAGATCCTCTACTGTCCTGTTCCTGTAACCTTTTCCAATCTTTAATTTAAGGTTAAGAATTATTTACAGGACAAAAAGTAATAAATATGTTGCTGCACATAATTACATTTAGTAATCTGGTAAATAAAATATGTTGGGTTAAAATTACAAAGCCAAAGGATGGCCTAGTATGTGAAAGAGAGCTGATAAGTCAAATGGGCAGCATGGATACCATTGCTGAACATATAGGTTTGAACCAAGTAGGGCACTATATGCTGAGCGTTTGTATGTTCTCCCAGTTGCTTGGATTTGAATCCAGGTACTCCTGTTTCCTGACTCTAAAAACCATACAGACACGTTAATTGGTTCCTGATAAAAATGGCCATAGTGTGTGTGCAATAGTTCCACCGGGGCAGGGGCCAATATGTTGTGTAATCTCTGTAAAGCACTGTGGAATATGTTGGTGCAACATAAGCCAAAGCAACATAATTCTTAATGCATTGATCTAGGGGGAATCCTGGCTTCAGTATCAGTGTATTGTTTTACCCATATACTGTTTTGCTTGACTACAAATTCAAATGATGCTATGTAATACACTATAACATTTTTCCACAGTTCTCCCAGGCCAGTGTCAAGTATATCCTCCAATATCGTCCTATTCTATTTATACCTGTTTTACCATTTGATCAGTGCTTCAGTTTTGTTTCAATAACCTACAGCAACATATCTGCCCTTCAGATGTCTTATTATTGTTTAACATAAGAAAGCAAAATGGCACTGTGGTCCCATGTATGAAAACAGTAAGATATAGTGCTGATAGGGATGAATGTAACTGCAAGAAAAAACAAGTATTTGTAATGTACTGTAACTTGGGATGCCTATTTGCCTACTGGCTAGGAGAGTTTTAGGGAAGGTTTATATTCTCTTGTGGCTTTAGGGATGCAGCTCAAGTGCTTATAATGTAACTCAAACGTTAGATTATAAACCATAAATTAGGGACTCACTGTACCTTAATGTACAGCATGTAAAAGGTAGCAGCACCACATAAGGAGTAAAGGCAGTAATAGATTATAGCATAAAATTATTTTGTTTTAAAAAAAAAATAGTTGCATTACACAAGCCCCTGGTCTTTGTGTGCTCCACAGGAGCCTATAAAGATAAACATTCATTGGCTTAATTCTACTTGCCTTACCAGTGGCAAATGGTTGCAATTCTGTTGCCAGCAGATTCTGCAGCACTTTGCAGTCCAACATGATCTAGCATTGTTTTTTTGTCTGGGAAAGGGTTAATTGTGGCAGTGGTTTTAAACAGAGCTTTTTAGCCTCAACTAGCCTATTTGACAGTTTCATGGATCAATCATTGAGCAGCCCCTCAGGGTCATCATCCCTGTAACCGAAACCCTGCCACAGGCAGGAAGTCAGGAGGATATCCTGTTATGAGAGGTTCAGAGTGGAGCATCATGCAGAACTAGGGTGCCCGCCTATTTTCAGTCTCTCCCAGATATAACAAAAGGGAAATTGCACTCAACCATTTAACTGAGGGCTCCTAGGGTCGTGGTAAAAGCCTTAGAGCTGAAGAATAATTGTATAGTGTCTGTTTTAGATTCATAGGTAACGATCAAAGTTTTTCGACAAAGGCATATATTCCATTATAAAACTGATATTTGCTTATTTATAAATAGTTTATATATAAATGGAACCTTAAAAAAAAAAGCATAGAATCTCTATTTAATGACCATTTAGCGTGATGCTGTGGGTACAGGCAACACAAGCCAACTGTTCTAAAGGTGGCCTTACACGGCAGATTTAAGATACTGAATCAGCCTTTTCAGACCAATATGGTAGCTGTCAATGTATTGGGCCCTCCAATCACCTAGATTTGATTTTTCCATCGCATGAAGGACCAGGTCTGCACGTTAATGTGATCCTCAGTCTAATGAAATGCATAGCATCAATTATTATCCTATTGTTGGCCTGAGGGCCAAACAGTCAGATCAGCCTGATATTGTGGGCATATTGGTGAAAAATGTTTAGGTTTAAAGGTTTAGCGACCTTCCCAAACAAGCAGATCTTATAATGTATAGTCAGCTTTAAGCGTTGGCTCTGTACAATTAGAACACATTACTCAGCCATGTATCGCTCATCTAATCTTCCAGACTAATAAGTGTGCTGCCTGTGAACTAGCACCCCAATATAAGTGTTAGTGACTAATAGCATAGATGGGACATACTCTGAAAACTTACTGCAAAAAAACATGCAGTTATCCACACAAGCATCTTCGCTGTGGCTTCTGATTTGCAGTTATGTTTTTGGAAGCTCAGATAGTCATGCACGAGTTAATACTGTTGAGGAATGCAGCAGAAAGCATTTGAATGGGGGGGGAGCATCTTCAGGGGGAGAGGGAGATTCAAGGGGTGCATAGAGCTGGTGGCCCTGGGGCTGTTAGTTTTGGCTGTGTCCACATTGCAAAAGGATTTCTGCATGGGCTGTAAAGTGAGTTCAGCTGTGATCCTGCAGCAGATAAACAGGTATAGAATGAGGTTCATTAGATCAAATAACAGAAAAAGTAATGCTAATGCCCAACAATGCAACAGGCTAATGAATATATATGAGAGTTTCTGTGCATAAGATGCTGAACTGTGAGGTAAGGGATTACAAATATGCCAACAAAAAAGTTTCAGAATTCAATGCAGCTAAAGAATATTAGCAAGGTTGGTAGTGGTAGGGGATTCCCCTGTATGCATACTGCATAGCTTAGTGTATTTATGGCCTTTGGTGCACATTTTCACCTCCTCTACACATGGCGCTTCAGGTGTCTGGAACCTTAAACAAAAAACTGGTATGAATAGTAATCATATACTGCTGTCTGCTGTAGTGCACAGCAAGGGTAATTTAGGACTGCAGGGATGCAATGCAAAATGTACTTGCTCTTATATTTGCTCATTACAACTGCCACAAATATAAACTTACTGAATGTTAGTGTTGGTATTGGCACCATATGCATTGGGCCCACTGGAAAGGGATGCAATTTATACTTAAATTGACTTGATTAGATTAGATTACTGTACAATTTGCACACATTTTAATTGTGGACACTAATTTGGTTATGCATTGGTAAATCAGGTGGAAATTATAGTTACTTAGGTTTATTGTGTTATTTAATCCTGATAAAAAAAAGTTCAATCTTTTCTTGAAGCTATCTAATATATCTGCCATCTGGTTTAGGGGGCAAATGTCATAACTTCTCAGTTCTCACTAAAAAAAACCTTTTTTGCATCAGGGTAGAACACCCTTTCTTATCATTTCAATGGATGCTACTGCCTGCTGAAAGGATTTACTGGTCAATAAAGCATTAGAGAGTTTATTGTATCCCCTCTTGAATATTTATACATATTCATCATATCCCAATATATAAATAAACAGAAAATAACTATAGGAACATAATCTTAAACTAATTTGTTTATTTTACTACTTTCCCTTTAACTGTGAGACTCTTCTATACTCATATGCTGGCCCTGAAGTACAGTATAGCCTTGCTGGGGGCCTGATGACTCCAGAAGTGCTGGGATACAGCTCCCCCTACAGGTAAACATGTGCTACATTGGAATATACTAGAAATCTCTCATATCCTGAGCAGTTCTTGTTAATAGTATACACTGAAATACAAATAATTATTTCTCCAAAGCTTGGAGCTCCTTACTGATCATGCATAATGGTGACTGAGATAGGTAGCCCATAACTTTCCCTTAAGTTTCTGCTCATTTCATACCTGGAGGCAGGGGTAGGGCTACTGTCTATCCCAGTAAACTTTATCATTTTGTCTTGCAGGTCTGTTGTTTTGCATATATGAACTTGGATCATTTTTCAACAAAGATAAAAACACTTTTATAATCTAATTTATGAAAGCTTTCTCCACTTCAAGCTTTGATCAGACAAAAAAAAACCAATCTCATCTAAGGGTCAAAAAGTCCCCAACTATATTCTTAGTTAACCAAGGTGGAAAGTTGTGAAAAGGAAAGTTGCAGGGACCGTATCACTTGATTAATTCATGTGATCTGAATAGGAGGAATGGAAGGCAATTTCAGCTATTATGGTTACTGCGTTAGCGCTACTAATACATGTGGTGGGAAAAACACCCCAAAGCTTTCTGTTATTAATAGCAGATGGGCCCCAGGTCATTTAGTGCTCCTGTTGCTAGTTTGTGCCATGCAGTTTTTGAGCTGCTGGACAGACTGCACTGCAGTTCTGTTAAAGGAGATCTCTAGTATTAGGTGGTCTGTATTGTGCCAAAACCAATATCTTAGACTTAACCAGGAGGAGGTCATTTGTACATTCACATTGGCAAGTCCAAAGACTGTAACAGATAGATATAATGCAATAAATGAAATATGAGCACAGAATCAGAAGGAGGGTCAGAGGTCTTGCCCCGTAATGCTAACAGTCAAGTGGAATGATTCTTTAAATTTGTAGGCAGCTGTTGCTTTATCCAGGTCAGTTGTGCATTTGCGAGGCTCAGAAGCATACAATATAACATGCATATTGGGCCTGCTAGGAAAACATCCATCCTGCAATAGCATAGCAATGTGTGTGTGGCAGTGTTGTTATGAATACAAAGTGAGACTAACAGCCCAGTATATGGCAGTGTTGGGAGCTGCAAAAGCAAAGAGTTTTTTAGACAGACTGAAAGACTGACATTTAAGACTGGCATAAATGAGAGGCATTATCTGGGCTCTCTATGCCTGCATCATATACCTTACCTAATTTATCAAGGATCTAGGGGGAAAAAGCTTTTTAAATGAAACAGTTGTTTGTTTTGGAGTACATGTGCATGTTTGTCTCTACTGTATATAGTAGCAAAAGTGGTGCTATATTGATAAACATTGCAAATGGAATGCCAATAAAATACACACTAATAAGCATAACTGAGCATCAGTGAGTGTGAATTTGTTAGGATAGAATAGACTGTAAGCTCCACTAGGACAGGGACTTATACTGCTGAATATAATGGCAGCATATAAATAAAGGTTATAATTAATACAAGTATTTATGTTTATGAAGATTCTCATTCATCCAGGTCATGATATACATTATTTAGTAGAATCATGGCAACTAAGGGGTAGATTTATCAAAATGTTAGACTAGAATTCACCACAGAAAAACTCACCAATGTTCTATTCATTCATTCCATTCCTAATCGTAGTCAGGCCGGGATTTGTCAAGGCCACAAAAGAGCAGAGGACTGGTAAGAGGCAGCTGGACGTGGGGCGAATGTTTTAGAAATTCTGCGCTGATCATATTTATCAAATGAGTTTGATAAAGCATTTGAAAAAAAAAATGCTTTAAAAATCCCATAGGAATGAATAGAAAGTGAATGAGTTCTAAATCCACACTTCGATAAATCTGCCCCTTAGAGTTTTCAGTTGCCTTTGACTTAATTCTACTAGATACAGTACAAATATTTATATTTGCACCCAGGGAAGGCTGTGCTTTTGTTTTCAAAGCAGGATTGCTGTGAATTTCAGGAACTTACGGGTAAGGCCACACAAGGAGATTTGGGGAGATTTTGTCGCCTGGCGACTAAAGGCAACTGAGGCAACTTTGGGCGACTATTGAAAACGCATCGCCGCATGTGCATTAGTGCAGGCGACTTTTCATTGTAGAGTATGGGGAAAAACACTGAGGCAGTTCGGGGATATAGTCGCCCAAAAGACGATGCAATTAGTCGCCAGGCGACAAAATCTCCCCGAATCGCCTCGTGTGGACTAGCCCTAAATGTTGTTTGACAACAACTCAACCAGCTAATAATTTGGAACTTTTTCTAAAAGGTTTTAAACAGAAAAACATTATATTGCAATGTGCTCATGTAGAGCATTGTGTGTGTGTCCATTTTATTAGTTTACTGTCTATTGACAGGACAATAAACAATTGCCCATTGGCCATACATTGCTGTACATTCCCATAGCAACAACCTCCTGAATCTGCCTTAGGAACTCTTTAAACATATCATCCCATTCTATGTTTTTTCTTCCTCATATTGCTCCCCTCTACTGACATCCTTAGAATATTATACTAATCCACTTAAAAGCATTTGTACATTCATAATGAGCCCAACAAACAGCAGCAGTCTCTACAGCTTTTACAGCAGGTAAAAGCTGTAGAGAAAATGTTTGGGGGGCTTCTTAAGGCTCAATGGCAAATAAACAGGGTCTTGTGTCAGATGTGCTGTGCTAACATATTTAGTTTTGAGCTTAGTCAATGATGTCATGGAATAATACCCTAATCTTTCCCTCTTACTGATATTCATTGGCTTTGGCATCCGCATTAATATAGCTGTCATATGCATGGCTTTTATTACATAGGATAGTGCAAATGACTACTTTTCATGGAGGAAGGACAATGAACAGCACTAAAGTTATTTCTCATATGTACAGGTCTAGCAAATAGTGAACTACTTTCTTTATGGCTGTGTAACTGTCAGCTGACTTCAATACCCATCTCTAGCTGACACTACTGATATATGCATGTTAGATTTTTAAAAGATTTGAAACAAAATAGTGATAGCACAGAAGTACTGATAAGAGGCCATTGCACTAGATTCCTATGTGAGTAACTTTTGTTATTGTCCATATAAATCAGTGGGCTGCTGCATTACACTCTCACAAGAGATAACTGCAGTCCATTTAGAGAATTTAGAGGCAAATTGCATTAAAAGTTGGGTGCAGCATCACTTGTAACAAACCTTCACACATCATAAGGTTAAATAATCTGGTCCACGGTGTAGGCAACTTAGTCTGCAGCTCAGCCCTGACACATCCCTGCCCATCTAATCAGTATGGAGGGACCACTTGCAAATGAAGCAGCTTCCCTGCCTCTCCTGCTTGCTAAATTGGTGACATCTGTCAGGGAAAGGATTAGTCATATTTCATTTAAATAAGTCACTGACTCCTGAAATGAACTGCAGGGTCTGACGGGGAGAAGAGGGGGAGGGAGGCTCTTGTGTTCATTGTTTGTGCCTCCAGCCTCCCTACTTTTCCTGCCTTGTCTGCTCTGATGGATCTGGCAGTGCTGTGCTACGTGTTTGCTACGGATTTGGGGGTGGGTGAGTCCTGAGCTCTACTGCTACCAGCAGCATCTACAGCAAAATCTTCTCTGTGTGGCAAATATTGAGCATATAATTTGTGAGAGAGTTTATGTGCACTAATATACATGTGTAGGCATGCAGCTGAATCTTTATAATGAAATCCCATTGTCTGGGTAAAATGTAGTTAAAATATAGGGCTAAAATATATATCCACAGCACTCGCAGGCTTTGTAGGTGAAAATAGTTTTATTATGCTAATCTAAACCTTTAGAACGCATTCCATTATGCTCTTGTATATAGCCTACTTTAACTGTACAGTTTTACTTTAGAGCATATAAAATCATAAAACATCTAGCAACTGCATCCTAACATTGTTGTTGTTACACTCCTCATCGTATTATCCCTCCAAAATTCCTCTTTTACATACTTTATACGAAAGAATCCTAAAGTGGGGTTCTATACAGACTTGAAAAATGTTTTGTACAGTATATCATGTATTATATGTTTTTTTTAAAAAAGGCTTTCCAATATAAAATGTTCTTTGATTACAAGTTTTGGTCTCCGCTTAATCATTGCGGCAAGAAAGCACGACAAATTATTTATTGTAATAAACTTCCTTTAAGTATAATTGATGTTGACAAGGATTATGAGAAATGTATTCTGCTTGACTTCCTCTCCTAATACTTTGGAAAAACACTTTTAGTCTGACATTCTGCAGTAATAAGAAGTATAAACGTGACTGCCATTAGAGCAAGCAATAGCCTCTCCATAGGAACACATTTCAATATTTTGTTATTAAGTTATATTAAGTGCTTGCACAAGCAGAATTCGTATTGCCATTGAAATATCTGTAGGAGTAGATTTTACTTAATATGTGAACTTTTTATGACACTGAAAGGAGGATATACAGGGATGGGACTTGTTAGCCAGAATGTTCGGGACTTGGAGCATTTTGGATAACGGATATTTCTGTAATTTGGGTCTTCAATCTACTAGAAAATTATTTAAAAACAAAATAAACCCAATAGACTGGTTCTGCATTCCATAAGGATTAGTTATATCTTGGTTTGGATGTGTACAAGTGTACAAGGTACTGTTTTATTATTATAGAGAAAAGTGAAATCATTTTTAAAAAATTTGCATTATTTAAATAAAATGGAGTCTATGAGATACAGCCTTTCCGTAATTTGGAGCATTCTAGACAATGGATCCTATACCTGTATTAGAATAATATTTCATCTTGGTTTGACATATAGTGGAACTGCTAAGGTATAAAATCACTGATAAGCACAGATGTATTCCTATGTACTGGAAAACCTGGGGGTATATTTATCAAAAAGGAGAAGTTAGAGATCAACACAGTCCACTAGCGTGAAATACCTCCACGTCTCATTGCATGGTGGAAACACAGATGTTCTGGTTATGCAATGCCCCATAAATTAATATTAATAGACCAAAACCCTTCTAGCTTTTTTTTAAACTAGTTTACTAGTTTAAACTAGTTTAAAAACACCAACTACTCCAATGCATTAGAGTGACCTTTAAAAGTATTCATTTACTTTTGGCCAAATACATGGGTTTCCAGTATCTGAATATAGGGGCCAGTGGAAAACTATCCCTTCTAAAAAGGCTGTAAGTAATCTTCTTTAAGTTTGGCACATTCAGTCATTCAGGGGATTCCCAAAAAGTATAGTTTTAAATAAAGTTTTTTCTTTCTTGGATGAACCTAAGTTAGAAGTTTCTGTAATTTGGGAGAAACAATGAAGTTCTATATTACCTAGTAAATAAGAACAGAATTCCAACAAAGGTGTGTGTTCTGGCTGTGCCTATGGTTACCTGTCTATATCTTACTGTATAATTCAGTACTGTGAAAAATATGTATTTGATATACTCACTGACGTATAGTCTGCCTATTTTTAAGGGATGTTGAAGTTCTTTTATCAATAGGAGGTAGTTTAAAAAAAAGTACTAACACTTAGAAAAAGTACTAACACTAAGACTAACACTTAGGAGCAAAAAATTTCAAAATTGGAATTGAAAAAGACCAACCGAAATTAAGTCTAAGTTTTTTTTTGTCGAATAGGTCCGTTTTCAATCAAATGGGTCCGTATTCGGCCGAATTTGAATCGTACGAATCGAAGGAATAGCGCATTCGAATGGGTTCTAGGAGGTCCCCCATAGGCTAAAACAGCAATTCGGCAGGCTTTAGATGGTGAATGGTTGAAGTCTAATTTTTTAAAGAGACAGTACATAATAAATTTCGGTATTCGAATTTTCAAATTTTCTTCAAATTCGAATTTGGACTATTCCCTAGTCGAAGTACACAAAAAATAGCTTGGAATTCAAAATTTTTTCATTCGAAAATTCACCTCGACCTTTGATAAATCTGCCCCAAATGATGGTATACAGATGAGCAAAAGTCTCATTGTATAATTCAAGGTGCAAAGGTATAATAGCAACACTAACTGCTAATTTGATCCATGGGGCTGTGCAACTGGGAGCCAAAGTCAACCTCTGTTTTAAGATCTTTTGTTAGATATTCAGACTGCATCCATTCCAAGACTTTGTGCCTTTGGGCAACAAAAAGAAAAATGGCTATCAGTGATTTTCAGCTCTTTATTTTACAATTCTTTTCACTATTTAGTATGGCGGGATCAAGAAATATGATGTCTGCTGTAGCCTTGCTGATCACCTGCCAGCTGAAGAAAGCAATTTCAAATTAGGCCAACATTTTCTCACCCTGTCCTGAAATGCCCTTTTGTTTGTGCATTTTGTTACTTTCTTTCCTTCGAGCAGCAGTCTTTTCATAAATGACAGGAGATGAAGTTTGAGCTGCCATTTACACTCAAATTCTACCCTCACTCCTTGTGATTTTTAAATCCCTGCCGCTTTCGAAAATCCATCTTATTCACACTCACAAAAGGGTAAGAAAAGAAACAAAACTAAACTGTAGATGCCTATTCAGTGGGAGCAGAGAATGCTGCTTGTTGTTAGAAAGGAAAAAAGCCAGTAGGTTTGGTATTCTGTCCACAGATGTAGTTACTAGATTAGGTCAGTGTTTCTTCAGCCTGTCCTGATCAATTTGCTCTCAACTAAATCTGTTACTGATTTGGCGCTGTGAAATTTCAGGCTCTCTTATCTTTATTTTATTAAATGTGCATAACAGTGCCCTACTCCCTATAGACTTTTGCTTTCCATACCCATGATATATTTTTAGAGCCCTTTTAGGGCTTTATGGACCCTTCTATTATAAGAATCCTGTATTAATGAGGCCAGGGGTTTTGTATGTGGGGTAGGTAGTCATGCAAGCAGTAGTAACTATGGTCAGAGGACACAAAGGATTTCTTGGCAAAAATGCTCAATAAACATGTAACACCAACCAATGACCCAAATCTACATGTGTTATGGGCCATCAGACAACCTGCAAATTCCCAAATTTATATACCCCCACAAATTCACAGAGCAATGTGACTAATTGAACTGAAATTTTCCCATTGAATTACACTCACACTATCACATAGGCATTATTAGTCTAAAACCTTGGTGTAGCAAAAAATATACCACCATGCAAATTATCCTCTTTCCACTTAATTTATAAAAATGTATAATAACTGTGGGTTATCTGTGAATACTTACTAATATAATCATGCCTTTAACATATGCCCATAATAGTGCTGCTGCTGGTAGTACCCTTTGTTCTGCATAAAATGGGATAGCTCATCTTCTGTGGAATGCATTACATATATAATTGCTTGGTGATTAGTCCTCTAGTGTTCTTACCCTTGAGACAGGAGTTATGTCTCCTGCTATACTCCTTTGTTAGTCCTATCCAGCATCTACCAAGGGGTATAGGCTCTGCAAGCCTTAATTACCGCTTTTTATTTTACAGTATAAATTATAATTCTTCTGTTATTAAGGAAAAATAAGGTGCTTTTCTAATCAGACATGCATACCATATTACAATAAATATGATCAAAGCCAAATATACAAGACTCATCATTTTGTAGTTGCACCAAACCGAACTGTAGTTGTTTTTTTAACATGTCTCTGAATAATTCATTTCGTAACATACAGAACATAAATACTGGTTAAATAGACTAGAGTATGGGAAAAAATGGTTCATACATTTATACGTACATAGATGAAAAAAATAGTTATGACACATCTTTGAATTCATAAAGCTTATCTGCTATGTGTGATATAGGAGCCTGTTTAGTATATCACACACTGACACCTACAGGTCATCCATTGTCAGAGGTTAGGTTAGCTTGCCCCTTGCACACATAATTGCTGTTGCCTTTCTGTTAGCCCCAACTATGTCAGAGATTAAAAAACAGGTAATTGTATAAGAGACTTCATATCATAGTGATAGTAAATGATTGTTAAATAACTTTGGATACATGCTGGGGGTGAACAGGGGTGGTGTTCAGAAGATCCCATGCAAGTTGGGATGTAATGCATACTTTTCCACAAATCTTTCTGGAAGCTATTCTCTTTCTTTTTTTGTTCAGGGAAAAGTAATGTAGAATTTGAGACCTTCTTCCCTTTGGAGAATTTAAGTAGGAAACCTTACATCCTTTGCTTTGTTTGACATCCCATGACTGGGTCCTGTATGCAGTATACTGTGTGGTCCTCCTGGTTGGTCACAACATAGCTGTGTATATGTATAGGATCTTTAATATTATGCCACTATTTACCTCTTATTTATGTTAGTTGTTGCCCTAATTGCAGCAGGACTATATAAAAATAACATTGAAGCATCCTTTCTTCAAATATTCTAGTTTTTTGCACTTTTTTTGTAACTAATTGGCCTTGCAGCAACATGGAGCAAAACTTGAACCTGCTTATAAATGTTGTGCAACTTAAATGTTAGCCATTCTTACAGTCAAATAGGTACATAGGGTCATTAATTTGTGTGGAGGGCATAGTGTCAGAAGACACAATACATGTATGTGGGAGTGTAATGTTTCATTAGCGCAAAAAACATTCACAAACATGTTTGAGAACCTCAGCAACATTTATTTAGCGGTAATGAGCAATGTAGTATTCGCCAGTGAATGACTTTACATTGCGGACAGCTTTAAACATTCGTAAAATGCCATTTTAAACAATTCTTGCAGTTTTAATTACACTCCCCCTATAGGCGTGTAATGGTAAATGATGCTCATTTACTTTTACATTAATATCATATGTGCATTACTATGTGGTAGTTTTAATTGTATGGAATATTAATACACAAATACACAAATATATTCTTTGCACAATAAGTCCACTCAACATTTTATTGTGATTATGTAGCACAGCATAGCAACAATGTGTTTGTATGTAGGTTCGCTGATATGCTATGTTACTGTCTAGATCAACCTATTTCCTTTTTCATGTCCATGCATATTCAATTCTAGAATCTGGGTGGAGCAAGTCAGAGAATTAAAACATGCAAAAAAAGGGGGAGAGATGGTGTTTCCAAATTGTATAAGCAGTACCAAAGTCAATATAGTTATTAGGAATCCAGTGAAAAAATAGGAGGAATGTGAAGCACAGCGTGTACCATGCCGCAGGCAATTTTTCATTATAGCAGGTGGAAGACAGGGGGAATCCGTTTGGGGAGATTAGTCACCCCAAAGAAGAGGCGATTAGTCGCCAGGCAACTAAATCTCCCCGAATAGCCAGGTGTGCCCTTATCCTTCCCGAATCTCCAGGTGTGCTCTTACCCTTAGTGTTACTGTTTCTTTAATTTATATAGAGTATTTTTACTTTCTAGTTTTACTGGACCTTAGTTATAAGGGCCCAGTTTTTATCAGTATTGCTGATTTATAGCAGTGCCGGAACTCCCAACTCCTTTTGGCTGATTTATTTTCATTTCTTGCTCTCTGCAATGATGGGGTTAAAGACTTGTTCTTGCAGAAAATGTGAAGTATACACCTCCCAAACTGAATGCTACCGGCCTTGCACAGCGGCTTTATAAACTGGCATAAGAAGGGAGAGTTCTGTGTTCATCGCATCGCAGCCCATCAGCATCTCTGTGACAGGTTCTATTTATGGCTTGGGCTGCAGCAAGTTCCCTTCTTAAAGTGGCTGATCCTGGTAAATCAAGCTTGCTGCATTGTACCTCAGGCAAGGGGTAAGATTAGATCTGTGATATTTATATTGGCATTTTCTGTTTTGGCAGCTCATCCTCTGTGTGTTGAACTTAGGAGCTCAATACAGGATCTGTTATCCAGAATGCTTGGGACGGGGGGGTTCTGGATAAGGGTTATAATCATTTAAACATTAAAAAACCCAATAGATTTTTTGCCACCAATATGGATTAATAAAGTATAAAGAAAAAGGAAATCATGTACAAAAATTTAAACTTTTTGCTTAAAGGAGACATATAAGATAAATGAAAAAAAACATAATGAGTAATATATGGTGTTGCTTTTACATGGTTCTAAAAATGAATATTACCTTTAATAATAGCCGTTTATTAGAGCTCCCTATAGATGGTCACTGTTCCCTGTGCCTCTCAAATGAGGGGCGGGCGTGTCTTAATGGTCCCTGCCAGAGGTTCAGTATGAGGGGACAGCCAATCACAACCCTACAGTCACACCAGCAAAGACAGGCTTCAGTTCCCTATCAGGTCCTGCTAGCTGCTGATTGCTTCCTGTCCTACAGTGCAGTGAGCTGAGTGCCACAGCTCCCCTGCACAGCCTGGGAATTCAGGGAGCAGGAAGTGGAAGGGAGGGATAATTAGGGTTTTTGTAGAAATATTCAATAATTCAGCCTCAAACACTACTTTTTTAAGCACAACTCTTCTAAATGAGTATAACGCAATGGTACGTTCTTGTTTTTTCCACAAAATGTCTCCTTTAAAACATTGATCAGGGCCCCCCCCTGCAAGTAGAAAATTGCTTGCCAGGTTTTTGTGTCTAAGGGGTGGCCCGGCCATGCTTAACTTACTTGATTAGCCGCCCCCCCCCTGTCTTCAGCTAGCTGCACAGCAGCTCTGGGCATGGAAGATTTTCTCCTTTTAAGATTTCCTGTACCCTCGTGGTCCTTTAAGAATAAGTCCCGGTAAAGATGTACAGGGATTGAATAAGGGGATCCAACCCCAATGCAGATTTACCGTGAATAAGGGGATCCAATCCCAATGCAGATTTACCGGGACTTATTTTTAAGGAAAACTGCATTTACCCCCAAAGATTTATATCAAATTAAGTGGCATATTAAATCTTTAGAATCTATTAGAATCTCAACAAACTGGTAAATATATTTAAGTAAATATTGCTCTTTTACATCTTTTACCTTGATCCACCATTTCATAATGATCTCTGTGCTGCCTCAGAGATCACCTGACCAGAAATACTACAACTTTAACTGTAACAGGAATAAGTTTTATGCAATAATTTTTTATAGAAAACCTACATTGTTTGGGGGTATAGTTCTCCTTTAAATGGAATCATCTTACTCTCATTCCCCCCCCCTTAACAGTTTATTCTCCAAAATGTGTCATATAAACGGCCCATCATATATACTATACCTTCAGCTCCGTTTAGCTCCCGTATTTGTGCTGGAAGGTCACTTATTTATCCTTATCTCTTGTTTGGCTTTTGTGGACTTTAAAAAGAGGGATTTAAACCAGCAAATGGAATAATCTGTTTTTGTTAACTTAAATCCTCTACTGTGCTTAGTGACCTACTAAAATGATGAAAAAAGAGATAAATGTATCATTTACAGGGTTTCTAGTATTATGGGTCACAATAAATGTATTATATAGTATACATTTTTAGCAACATCAGTAGCCTTGTAGATAGTGTAAGCCGCTTCTATGGTATGGTGTAGTACCAGCTTGATATATTCATGAAGTCCATAGTTGCTAAATTTGAAACTATATTCAATTGCAAGTGTAGTGTGGCCTGTGAGGTTATACAGAACAATGTTCAACTTTCATGACATCTATATGACACATTTTAAATGACAGAACCCATCATCAAGTCTCTGAATTCCATCTTGGACATTATAACTCAAAGGGGAGCATTTACATCCTCCAAGGTAGACTGCAAAGTCCAAAAAAAGCAGCTCAATGTGCCCATTTTTGCACTTTGCAGTCTGCCTTCTTGTGTTGCTCTGTTACAGAGTGCAGAGATCTGCAGCCTTCCCAATTAATACAACACTGCCTGCTTTTGGCAGCTTTGAATTCATGAGGGGTAGGTGTGGGAGGCACGCAGGCCCCCTCTTCCGCCCTCTACGAACCCTCTAACCAAGGAATGGGATTGCAGCCAGCCTGGGGGAAGAATTCTGGCTGAATGAGAACTAAAGAGCACACTCTTGCACTTCTTCCCCTGCTCTGAGTAACTGACCCCTAATGTTTTCTAAATTAGCAAAGAATTTTAGTTTTTATAAGTTCTTGTACAGTCAGGACTGTTCCAACTAAATAGTGAAATGAAGCTCTGAATGATAATAATATGTATGTTTCATGCTCCAAAATAACACTGAAATTTAAAAATATATTTTATAATATATATTTAAAATTATAATATATTTAAAATTGCAGATTTCACCAAGATCTTGTTTTCTAGAATGACATGGGGCAGACTTTGGAGGGAGGCCAGTTGTTGAAAAGTTAGGCCTGTTGCTAGCTGTCAACCGAATATGACCTAAGCGAAAACAAAAACAAAAAACAGTGGGTCTATGTTCTTGGCCACAGTGTGTGCAGTTATCAATGAGACGCCATTCTGTTTTACAGCTTGTTAAAAGTTTTGATAGTATAATGCTTTCTTCCAGTTGTCTTCTGTTAAATCAGGAACTTAGTCTTAGCAGTAAGAGAAGAATTATCTAAAAGGAGCAATGCCATTATAGTTAGATAATAACTCAACAGTGTTTTTTTTCCCTTGAGGGTTGACTTGAAATTGTCAAAACCATGAAAAGAGCAAATGTCATAATTTGGCCAGTGGGTGCATTTTTAGGAGATATAAGGGGACATCAACCACAGAAACAAACTGGCTATTTTTAAATAAGCACACGGGAATTACGGGAGTAAGATCATTGGGGCTTGTTCAGTATTTCAAAATAGTATGGGTATGCTTTTTTCATGTGTACCTGTAGTGTTAAGTTGAGCAATGTAGGAGTTTTATCGTAGTTGCATTGTTTGGAATTTGTCCTTTTTATAACCTACTTGGTTGCATTTAAGCCCAACATTTTTTTGTTATATCAAATGTCTAACAAGGACAGTACTGACACACACACTAACCCGTATTTTTATTTCCTTGCAATCACTTACTTATCAAGAAGTACACTCTTGCATCTCTGCACCTTGCATGATGGGAGGCGTGTCTTCTAAGGACCATTTCCTGAAGTAATGTTTCACGCTTGAAAAAAAGACCAAGAGCGGCCTGAAATTTTGCTGTATCCTGGGGTGTTTGCCATGTTTTTGAAATAAAGGCATTTTAATTGGAAACAGTGCATTTTTTTCTCAACAGTTATTCTAATGGATTGTGACCATTAATGGAATGTGCACCATAGAGAATGTAAAGAGGGATAGTGGAATCCACTCTGAAGACTGTAACGCAGATTCTAAACTATTACGATTTGCTACACTAGTTGATACATTTCTCAGCAGCTTCTATATAATATTAACAATTATTGTATCTATTCTAACAACTGCCTTTAATGAAACTCAGGGATTCTGAATATCAGGGCCAAATATAAGAAATGTATCAACTTATCTATCATAGTTAGAACTGGAGATTCACAGAATCCATGATTTTGAATTCAGCCGAACCACTGAATCCTTCACAAAAGATTTGGGCCGACTACCAAACCAAATCCTAATTTGCATATGCAGATTAGGGGTGGGAAGGGGAAAACATTTTTTAATTCCTTGTTTTGTGACAAAAAGTCACACGATTTCCCTCTCACCCTTAATTTGCATATGCAAATTAGGATTTGGTTCAGCCAGGCAGAAGGATTCAGCCAAATCCTGCTGAAAAGGGCCGAATCCTGGCTGAATACTGAACCTTAGATTTGGTGCATCCCTAGTTAGAACAGTTTACTGAGTCAGTAACCCCCCTCGCAGCACTACTTTAAAAAGATATAAGAAGGTGAAATTTAAATTTTACACTGCAATATTAGAAAAACAGTCACAAATAGAATGCATGTGAAAAAAGTCTCTATTTCTGGTGAACTATCTAAAAACAAATGAACTGGAAAAAACTGTGGGAAGGTGTTTTGTTTGCTTATTCTCCATAATCTTAAGAACAGGGATATATCGGTTGACAAGTTGTTTTGTATTGGCACAGCAGTTGATGTGTGTTTCTGTAATTTTAGAGGGCTATCAGTGGTTGCATGAATAATGAGCCCCTAAAGATGATCAAGTGATGGTTGCCCTGCTGTAATTGGCCATGAATGTAAAGCAAAGCTCTTGCACTAATAAAATACATTCATGAGAGGACTTAGGATAACAGAGGACTTGGGTGAGCATTTAGGGAATAGTGATCATAACATGGTCTCCTTTAAGATTCTGTTGCAGAAGCAATTCTATAAGGGAGTAAATAAAACACTAAATTTCAGACATGCAAACTTTGACAGTATAAGGGCATCTCTGCAACATATTAAGTGGGAAATGCTTTTCACAGGGTTAAACACAGAACAAAAATGGGAAGTCTTTAAAATGCTGCTTGATAAATATACTTGTCAGTATATTCCACTTGTAAGCAAGGAACGTCGTTGCAAAGCAAAACCTTTTTGGTTCAATAGAAGCGTTGGTGTTGAGGTGGGTAAGAAAAGACGTGCTTTTAAGGCTTTCAAGTTAGCTGGTACAGCTGAAACATTTATAAGGTACAAGGAGGCCAATAAATCATGCAAAGAAGCTATAAGGCAAGCTAAAATTGATATAGAAAAGGATATTGCAGCAAGCAGTAAAAAAATCCCAAATTATTTTTTAAATATGTTAATAGTAAAAAAATTAAGCAGGAAGGGGTGGGACCCTTACTATCAGAGGGGGGTCAGCTGGTTGATGAAAACAAAATAAAAGCGCAGATTCTGAACTCAAATTTTTCATCTGTCTACACAAATGAGGAACCAGTAAGTGAAGGTTTCCTTCTTAATAGTCCCAATTCTAGTAAAACAACTAATGATGCATGGTTCACACATGAAGAAATTCAAAAGAGACTAGAACATGTTAAGATTAACAAAGGTCCAGGGCTAGATGGTATTCATCCCAGGGTAATTAGCGAGCTTAGCTCTGTGATTGCCAAACTTCTTTACTTAATTTTTCAGGATTCATTGAGATCTGGCATAGTGCCGAGAGACTGGCGAATTGCTAATGTGGTGCCTCTATTCAAAAAAGGATCCCGTTCTCAGCCTCAAAACTATAGACCAGTTAGTTTGACGTCAGTGGTAGGAAAGCTTTGCGAAGGGTTAATAAAGGATAAGATACTGGACTGGACTGGATTGTGCCACACAAAAGGTTACTGGTTAAATTAAGGAATGTTGGCCTGGAACATAGTATTTGTACCTGGATAGAGAACTGGCTAAAAGATAGACTACAAATAGTGGTGGTAAATGGAACATTTTCTAATTGGACCAGTGTTGTTAGTGGAGTACCGCAGGGCTCTGTACTAGGTCCCTTGCTTTTCAACTTGTTTATTAATGATCTGGAGGTGGGCATTGAAAGTACTGTTTCTATTTTTGCAGATGATACAAAATTGTGCAGAACTATAGGTTCCATGCAGGATGCTGCCACTTTGCAGAGTGATTTGTCTAAACTGGAAAACTGGGCAGCAAACTGGAAAATGAGGTTCAATGTTGATAAATGCAAGGTTATGCACTTTGGCAAAAATAATATAAATGCAAGTTATACACTAAATGGCAGTGTGTTGGGAGTTTCCTTAAATGAGAAGGATCTAGGGGTCTTTGTAGATAACATGTTGTCTAATTCTGGGCAGTGTCATTCTGTGGCTACTAAAGCAAATAAAGTTCCGTCTTGCATAAAAAAGGGCAATAACTCAAGGGATGAAAACATAATTATGCCTCTTTATAGGTCCCTGGTAAGGCCTCATCTGGAGTATACAGTGCAGTTTTGGACTCCAGTCCTTAAGAGGGATATAAATGAGCTGGAGAGAGTGCAGAGATGTGCAACTAAATTGGTTAGGGGATGGAAGACTTAAATTATGAGGGTAGACTGTCAATGTTGGGGTTGTTTTCTCTGGAATGCGAGGGGACATGATTACACTTTACAAGTACATTAGAGGACATTATAGACAAATAGCAGGGGACCTTTTTACCCATAAAGTGGATCACCGTACCAGAGGCCACCCCTTTAGACTAGAAGAAAAGAACTTTCATTTGAAGCAACGTAGGGGGTTCTTCACAGTCAGGACAGTGAGGTTGTGGAATGCACTGCCTTTAAGAATGGCTTGGATGATTTTCTGGACAGACATAATATCAAAGGCTATTGTGATACTAAGCTCTATAGTTAGTATAGGTATGGGTATATAGAATTTAATTAAAAGTAGGGAGGGGTGTATGTATGGATGCTGGATTTTCATTTGGAGGGGTTGAACTTGATGGACTTTGTCTTTTTTTCAACCCAATTTAACTATGTAACTATGTAACTAACTACTATGTAGAAACCATTCCATATGAAATCTCTTAAAATGTCCTTAAAGATAACATTGATAATGAAAAATCAAATGTAAGATATCAATAGCTACCCTCCTGCTCTTAGATATTTTATGGACCACAACCAGCTATGATTATGAAAATTTTGCTAGTATCAATGATGATAATAATATTATTGTTCATGTTTATTACATATGTAGTAATACATAAGTCATCTAACACTACTAACTACTGAGTCATAATTTGAGTTATCAAAGTTATCAGTTCTTTCCCTTGTGTTTAAGTCTACAATTATTTTGGAAATGGTTCCTAGTACTGTAAATTTCCTAATTTGATTTCCACAACCAACAACCCATAGCATAATATCATTGAACTTGAACACTGCTTATTATTTTGCGCAATTAATGTCATTCAACTGTCGGGATGTGTGATCCTTTCCACTATAACCACTCTTCATTAAGTATCTTTTACATTGGTTGAAGTTTTTTGCTGGTCTTCCTTGTACTGCATCTCTAATTAGTCCCATTAATTCTTTTCAATTAATCGCTCATTAGTTGTGAGAGTAGCCCCAGCAGGTTTGATCAAAGAACGAAGTGGATGTCAATGTAGGGTGCGTTCTTTTACTGTGCTGATGGATGTACTGGTTAAAACAAGACGGTGTAAATTTGCTATTAGTATCAGGAACAAATTGTCATCAACTGTGGTGGGAGGGCAGCTGCTTTGTAGAATGTAATGAGGGGACTTGGAAATAAACCGAGAAAAGCAATTGCCTGTATGCTTTTAGAGCACAAAAGAAGAGATCATTCTTATTTTAAGCCATTTCAGATATGTTTGAGCCCTCTGAACACAGAGGGGGTTATTTATCAAAATCCAATTTTTTCAGATTTTTTAAATAAAAAAAAGTCTGACCAAACTAGAATCCACGATTTGCTCTTGTTTATCAATAAAAACGGGGGGAAAAATTGAATTGGGAAAAAATTTGACTTTTTTTAGATTGCTGTGCAAAAAAACTGAATTTTTTAAGTTTGGCGCTCAAAAACCTTGAAAAATTTGAGTTTTTTGTGGAAAAAACAGTGTCAAACCCTGAACATTTCATGAAGGTTAAAATGGTTAAGGGGACATCTACGATTGACTTTTACATAAATTCGGCAGGTTTTAGATGGCGTTTTTTCGGATTTGGACTTGGAACAGCTTCGGAGCTTAATAAATCACTATAAATTAAAAAAAAAAAAAAAACTTTTTTTTTTTACCATGACTTTTTCGGTGTTTCTTGTCATAATGGGTGCCACAAAAAAATTGCGCCATAACAATAAATCCAAGGGTCTTTACACATCTTTCACAGCAAGCTAGGCCATTAGCAAGTCCCTATTAGTGAGAAAGCAAATTCACTTATAGTTGAAGGGAAGTTAAAATATCAAAATGTGACAGCATTTCTGCAACCTCCTCATTTCTTTTAATTTGTCAAAACTTGCTTTCCTTTTGGCTCCAGCAAATGACCTTTGGAATATATTTTGGGTCTTGGAGGGAGTTTATTTATATAAGTTGCCTTCTGAGATTTCTTTTTTACTGTTGTTTTCAAAAGGACTTTAAAACCTTCAAAAGGGAGATTTCAAGGACAGGCAGTGGTACAACTGTAATCTAGAGCACAGAAACCCAATTTTGATTGGTACTCCTGTTAATACCAGCTGTTTGTTACTCACAGGAGTATTAGTTCCTTCAAGTTTTCAAGTGACGTACACCCATTTTTCAGGCTTGCTTACATTAGTGTAATACCCTGGTTAAGAGCTTTTTTTCATTGACTTTGCAGTAATTATTTCATATTGTTTGGGAAATGTTGTTGCACCTAGTAATATTACAAACATATATTTTACCTTGTTTCTTTTTTTAGACTAGTGTTTTATGAAATGAAAAAAAACAACTGAGCATTATGAGGAGGGTAAAGAACAGGGTGTTCTTGTCAAAGTGCAGAGCACAACATTGCATTCTTAAAATGTCATTAAAGTAATTAAGCCAGCAATGCAGAGCTGAATTTTTATATTGATTGTTTATTAATTAAATGTGTTCAAATATTCTTTGTATCAGCAATTGCCAGCACAGGGGAGACCAGATTTAATGGAACACAGTCTCTCATTGTAGATCAAAATTCTGCTTTGTGATGTACTGTCGTTGTACTAATTTTATCACTGAAGGTTATTGGGAAGTCCAGTTCTTACATAGTGCCTGTGCAACGATATGTTGGTTATAATTCCCCTAACTGCCCTGGCCAGATGTCAGAGCCTAGCTTCTGAACTTTCCTGTTGACAAACATATATTCCATATTGCCACACACAGCTACTCTTTGGGACCATAGATAAAGATTTGATACGTTTCACTTGGTCTCTGTATTAGTAGTTGTACACAAGAATAGCATATAGGAAAACAAATAAAAAAAGACCAATTTCTGGGTTTGTAGCATGAAGTAACTGTAGAACCTCTATTACCAGTACTGTGTTATCTTAAAATATAGTTGTTCTGAAGATCACCTTGCACATGGTTGTTTCTCAACTGATGACCCTGAGATATGAAATCTTGCCAGTGCTGCTACACACGGATTCCCTGTGTTCCTAGAAACTCAATGGCTGAATAGTAATTGATAGATTTAATTGTAAGAAAGGTCCATGTGAAAGTGTGACACCTGCCATATTGTATCATGTCAACTAATGGGAGAAGAGAGAAATGGGGAACAGAAACATAGAATTTTAGGTTATTTACTTTTCGTTGGATAGTGCCAACTCCTCTTTGGTTCTTCCCAGCCAGTAATCTGCTTCCTGCGTTTCAAGGGGAAAAAATCCAAGATGGCAGTGTGTTTTACTGTGGAACATGTGGCCATCTTGAATTTTTTACAGGAGTTTAAAGCAGGCAGAGAGAGAGAGAGAGAGAGTCAAGCAGTATAGGAGCATTAGGGGAAAAAACTTTGGTGTTGGTATCCTGTATTTCTGCATTGATCTTACTGGCATGTCTGGAATTAATGAAGTGTTCATTAGTCATTTCTACAGTTGTCTTGCTGCCATGTCTGGGTTAATATGCCAATTATCTATTTTATTTAGTGATTTTAATATGCCCATTATCCATTTTATTTAGTGATTATAGGGGCACATCTGTGGATAATATGTTCTATATATGTTTTATTTAGTGATTATACCGGCATTGACCACAAATCGGGCATAGATAAAAAAAAATTTTGGAGCACTGCGCTTTGCAGACCTTTCTGTCCCTCTCTTTATTTTTCAAATGTTCAGAGGTGTGAAACCACTTACTAGGATACATTTGGACTAAACAGCAAGATTTTGTTCTTTAAATCTGCAGTCAAAATGTTAATCTTTTAAAAACACAGTAGAAATATAAAAAAAGGGAAGACCAAATGTTCCTTGTCTTAGAAAAGCACTGTTTACACCATGTTAAAAGTTCATTTTTAGGGTCTTAGACCCACACATACACTGTTTCATTGTGTGTCCAAACCTATATATTCTGAAATTCATAACATTTTTATTCTCCCTATAATTACTTTTTTATGTGAGTTTTATTAATTCCTACAAACTCTGCGCTGTGTGACTGACGTGCGGCCAGCTTGAACAACAGCGTTTGGAGAAGCCAGTAGGGCCACTGTCTCCATGGCAACTGGTGGTGTGAAGCGGGCGAGCCGTTCTGTAAATGAGTCTCTAGATGGCTATTAACCCCTCCAGAGCTTTCTCTTCCTCAACCCTAGAGAATAGTTGTTATCATGCTTTCCTTATGCCCTGTTGATAAAATATATTTCATGTACCTGTGCCATGTGAGTACAAGCGGTATTTGCTCCTCCGTAATAAGTATTTAGTGTGGCTTGCTCCAGCATTTGATAGGAACAACTAGAAGGGAAACTGACTTTAAAACACAAATGTGATTTATTTCTCTAAAGACTAAAAAACAACTAACATTTATATGGATTTTAATTTCATGAAAAGAATTCCCATAGAAAAGTTTGCCTGTGTGTTTGCGGAAATTGCCTGCTATTGCTTTCATATGGAGTCGGAGCCATCATCTAAAATCTTGGGGACCCATACAACTAATACTCAAGATCCCTTTCCGTGACTTGTATAAAAGCCCCTGGAGCCCAGATACTGAATTATCTTGCTAGCCCAATATTGCTTCTTTAGAAAAAATGTTGCACCTGGTGTTGTTTGATGGGCCCCTTACAGCTAGGGTTGCCATCTTTTCTGGAAATAAATACCGGCCTTCCTATATATTTATCTTTTTTTCCTATTAATAACATTGGGATAAACCATGATTTTTACCGGCCAGGTGGCAACCCTACTTACAGCACACACCTCTTCCCCTGAATGGGGGAGCAGTAAAGCTGTAAAGCTGGTATTTTGGAGTGGTTTGGATTTTAAATTTTCTCTAACAAAGCAAAAACAAATATAAATATGTGATAAAGAGAAAGCACTGGGTGAAGCATTTTATCTGGATACATGGTGTAAGTGGCGTAGCTGGACAGCAAAATCTTTTTGTGCTTACCCCTCTCCTAAAAAATTTAAAATGACAATCTGTTTTATTGTAAATGTATTGAAATTAGCCATTAGTTGGTACCTCTACATTTTTCTGGTGCCTCTAATATTTCACTGAATGCAAATTTAAGAATTTTTTCACAGTGTTAAAAGGGGTTCTCCACCCACAGAATGTTTTTCATGATGAAAGTAAATGTACTTGTACACAACTTTCCAATATACACTAATTAAACTTTAATTAATTAAAACTTAAACTTAATAGCAGTATATTTTTTCCTTTCTTCACTTGGTTCTGGTTCTGACTTTAGTAACAATATTGCAGAAGGCAGCCACGATATAGGTTGCAGATTGCTTTGTATGCTTCTTCACAGGTCTGTCAATCATATGGTGTCTGCTACATTGCCTCAGAACCAACAGTGCAGTGACTGGAAATGGGCAAATTACTTTAACAAATAACTCTACAAACATTGACAAATTAGAGCTAATGTATACTAGAAAGTTGCTTTGGATTGCCTTTTATTTCATTAGGCAAAATAAAGCACTTTGGAGCAGATTTTACCTTTAAGATACTAGGGGGCAAATTTACTTACCTCAGCCAGGGCTTCGCAAATTCATGAATATCCGAAGTTGCGCACAAGTTACCGATTGTTTGTGAAGTTCTACTAGCTATGTTACGATCAGCGATTCAAAGTTACGCTAGCGATGCCTAATTTACACAAGCCTGGGAAAGCTTTATAAAATAAAATAGAGTTGTTATTTTGCCCTATACATGTGCCCACTGTATAGTTTATCTGCCACATGTTAGGAAATGTAGGGGGGAAGGAGGGTTTTTTGTGACTTAGAAAAAATTTCAACTTTTTTTGAAGCAAGTCCTATCTACTCTATTGCACTTTGCCTGGTCTGAGGTGGCGAAGTAAAGTCTGGCACAAGAGGAAACATTCCCAAAATTCTGCAACTTAGTGAATTAGCGTAGCTAGGTCCCTTCGCCAGAACGCAACTTCATCTGGCGTAAGGGTGCGAAATAGCGACAGAGTAGGTCCACTTCGCTAGCGAATTTACTCCAGCACCCGTAAGTAAATTGGCAAAGTGGCAAAATGATGCCACGCTGGCGAATTTTCACTAGCGTTAGCCCCTAGGTCTTCTTTACAGATTTAAGTATAATGTGTACAGCATAAAAACACATTGAATTGATAAAATACATGCCCCTAAATGTAATATTTGGCGTTATCGCAGCACGCATTCGCACTTTTGCAAGTATATTTGCGCTAAGCGGAATGCAATATTTTTCGCACAGATATATTACATAAGCACAAAACAGTAGCAAACGCAAAAATAAGATGAAGAATAGCGAAAACATGGCCTTATGCGTTTCGGGAACACACTCCCTTAATCATAGGCTTCGATCAGCCTATGATTAAGGGAGTGTGTTCCCGAAACGCGTAAGGCCATGTATTTCTGCAGAACCTTGCAATAAAAACCTGCTTTTACCCGGAGTGCCATCCTCCTGTTCGTTTAGCTCATCATTCATAATGCTAGCAGAGGGCTGGTGTAACCAGAAACATGACATTGCTTTTCTATATGTTTAATGTCAATTTTTTAGGCCACTCTGTCTTTGGGGCAAATTGACTAAAGGGCAAAGTGACTAACGCATGCGTGACGTCATTTCAGTACTTCGCCGATTTACTAATGGCCGCCGGCGTAACTTCGCTAGAGAAGGAGATAGACTCCAGCTGTACTTGCTCCCTAACACCAGGCAAATTTGCACTCTGGCGAATGGACGTAACTACGCAAATTCACTAAGATGTGGAACAAAAAACAATAGCGTCTTTTCCTTTTTCAGGGTGATAGGCTGAAAAATAGCTTAACTTTTTTTGGGGTAACTGGCTTTCTCCCTACATTTCCTAACATATGGCACATAAACTATACACTGGGCTCATGTGTAGGGCAATATAACAACTTTATTTTATTTAATTAAGGTTTCCCAGGCTTGTGTAGTGTAATGTATTTGCTACAACATATATGTCCATTGAACTTTGACTTCTGGCCGTATGCAAATTAGGCAACGCTCGCGCAATTTCGATTAGCTTGGCGCAGTAACGCTAGTGCAACTATGCCAGCGTTCGGCTCCCTGGACGCAACTTCGGATTTTAGTGAATTAGCCTTGTTCTGGCGAATCTACGCCTGGCGAAATGTTGCGCTGTGACCGAAGCCGTCACTGGCGAATTTTCGGAGGTTAGTGAATTTGTCCCAAGTGTTTTACACAAAACAGTAATCAATGGGATAGCATTACATTGTATTAAATACTCTTGATAAAATACTCCTGATTAAATAAACTCATTGACAATGTTTGTGCTATTCAAGCAAAAAGTCAGTTTGTGTGAGAAGGATTTTCAGTTACCACCTGCTAAAGGTGCCCTTTCTTCCATAATCTGTCACAACCATATTGCAAGTACAGACAAGTGCAAGTATTTTATTGAAAGGTGTTTTGATTGGCATAGTGTTCCTGCTTAGCACTGGGCCTTCCAATTGTATATGGACCTGTATTTATTTTACAGAGTAGACCCTTGTGGGCAGTGTCCGCTGTAAAGTACCTCTTCTCTATTTCTGTCAATCTTACTTGTTCCTCATCATTATTGTTAAGAGTGTGGCACAATATGGTTGCCTTATATAAATAGATTGTACGAATGATAATTATATTCATAGTTCTCAAAGCTAGCACATGCACGATTGTTACCATAGATTTGTATAAAATGTGGGACCAAAGCCTGACAGTGCAACTAACACTTAGGGTGCTATATATATATATATATATATATATATATATATATATATATATATATATATATATATACCTGAACGAGCAGGAATGCACGACCATGAATGCTGCAAGGGCCGGGTGCCAGTCTGTAAACACATACAAAATCCCTCCAATGACGGCACTCCAGAATCAGTCACGCTTGAGTCAGTAGATAAAGATCATAAAGGTTTATTAGGGTGGACCAACGTTTCGATACCACACAGGTATCCTCGTCAGGCTGACGAAGATACCTGTGTGGTATCGAAACGTTGGTCCACCCTAATAAACCTTTATGATCTTTATCTACTGACTCAAGCGTGACTGATTCTGGAGTGCCGTCATTGGAGGGATTTTTTTTATATATATATATATATATTATATATATATATATATATATATTATATATTATATATATATATATATATATATATAGCTGTATATGTATCTACAGAGAGCTCTTATCACATGTATTCTCATCTTCTCCAGTAATGCTGTCCTTGAATCCTTTACAATGTCTGATATTTGCTGGCTAAGGTCTTTCTGGACTTATTTTTGTTCCATTCTATTGAAACCGTCTCTATCTCCTTGGATATATAAAAGGTCAATTTGGCCTCGCTGATGTGATTTTTGGAAGCTAAACTTCTTGCTCCTGAGATTAACATATTGTAGTGTTTGTGCCAAAATGTGTGACTTCCAACTCCTATACAAACGATATTGTCTTTGAATTTTTAGATCCCTTACTTTTGGAGATTAAAATCGGTTCAGTGGGTTGTAATTGTATGCATTTTACTTGACTTATTGTATGTCTTGCTTTATAAGGTCAAAGTTAATTTTACAAATTTAGTAGATATTCCAGGTAGAGAAAATCTTTCATGTGTTGGTTTGACTCAAGAACTATGTCATGTAGCAAGACTAGTGGCAGCTAGATATTTAAACAGATTTCATTGTTTCCTATACCAGCTACTATCTCCCTGAGTTTAAGAAGCCTACATTAATATTTATTACATGTCTTTCATATTGTACAAATAATCCGTAAAAATTGTAGGTGTGGCAAAAGATATTATTAGCTCCTAGTTATGTATAATTTTGGGAGAGCACATTGATATAACCTTTAGTAGTTAACAATACTGTAGTTTAAGCACAGAATAGGGTCTGCTCCCCCCTATTATTATACTCCTATCTAAGATAAGTTAGATTTATTGCTATACACAATAGTATGGCTCTCTCATATATAGTTCAAGAATTGCATGTTTAGAGAATAATTACAAAAAACACATTAGAAATAAGTGTTGGAACAGATAAATTACCCCATAGTGAGTTATGCAATGTCAGCATGTCTTTAATGTACAAATAGAAATGTGTAGAAGTGCAAGAGCAGGTCCCTTAGTTCTCATGCAAAGCACACAACTGGCTAGGGAAATGGCTGCAATAAGCATCTTCCACCGGAGGTGCACAGCACAGTGTCAGGGGAAACACACCATATGGCCTGTCATAGAGCAGGCAGTTAGAACCCAGCCCTTAGCAGCCTCCATCCTCTGCTACTCCCTAACTTGCATGCCTGAATGACGCACAAGTTACCGGGTGGGAAGATGGATGATTATATGCCACCCTTCCAGCAATTGATGAGATTTAGCAAGTGAGCTCTGTATTGTAACGCAACTGAACCTCAAGACTCACACAACAGCATTGTGTAGGTTGTACTTCAAGGATTACAATCACCTTGCAAACCAGAACAGAAATTGTATTATCTCACAAGAGGTGTTCTCCACACATCTATAAGCTGGAGGACCTTTTATCTATTACAATGCTTGTCCTCCCTATGTGTGTTTTTCTTCATTGTAAGATTCTGCAGCACTGCCTATTAATGTATTAGGTTATACATACATATCTGCCCACAGAAAAAGAAAATGCAGTAGTAAAAAAAGGCATGTGAGCATCTGCATTGTATTTGGAATGATAGATATCTGTAGAAGTGAATTATATGTAATTTAAGCAATGGAGGTGTTGTAAATCCTGGCCCCCGTTGCTGATCATAATTGATTCTATACATAACAAAAATATACAATAAAAGTCTCATAAATTCAGTGAAACAATATAAAACAATTACCAATTGTTACTGTAGGTCAGACTGGCTTGTTTTCTAGCAATATAAAATTTTCCTCCAGGTGAGGTGCATGAATTGTTTTTGAATTGTGGACATTTATAAATCTATGCATAATGTGTTATATACAATAGTACATCATATTATTGAATATCTGATCATTATAGGATTTAGTCCTTTTTTGAGCTGATTGTTGGTAAGAGTCTAAAGCTCTCCATACACCTTTAAATATTGCCCTATAACAAACGAATTATTGCAAGGACATATATACTACATATTGTAGAAAAGATCGTTTGCTAGGCAACTGGCTTGTAAAGATAGTATTTTTCCTATGAAATTGCAAGATTGGCCACATACAGATATTAATGTCCAGAAAAAAACCCAGATATTTTCTCATGGATTACTCACACAGGAACAAACTATTATTTGAAAAATTTGGGGCAAATTCACTAAAGGGCAAATTTTCACCAGCGAACATTCTGCCACATTTCGATCCACTTCGCCAGCCAAAAATTCTACTACCTTAATTCACTAAAATGCTAAGTTGTGTCTGGTTAGCCAAACGCTGGTGAAGTTTTGCTAGCTTTAATTCATTAGTGCGAGCATTTCATTTAGTTTGTTTCTGCCTAGAGAAACTTCAATAGTACTATTACACTTAGGTCAATTTGAATAGGGCGGGTACGGACGTCGTATGGACTTCTTTATTAGGGAGGTTGGTGCAAATGCTTAAAGTGGGCACTTTTTATAACAAATGTCCAGGGAAGCATAATACAGACAATAGAGATCCTCAAATGCCCTAGAACAAATGTGGCATGGCCCTCAGATGGTTGAGAGAGAAATGTTATCACAAAAATCTTTAATAGTTAGGACTTTTGAAGGCAATACTACTTTAAAAAATGAAAAAAAAACGCCAGCGACTTTCCAGCATACAAAATATGATGTCATTGACATGATTTAGGAGGACATAGCTTCATCTTATTAGTTCGCCTGGTCTAAGATGAGGAAGGAAACTCTGGCGAATGAGGTAACGTTCTGTAAAATTCACACTTTTGTGAATTTGCGGAGTAACAATCGTTCACCTGAGTGAAAATTTGTCTGGCTAGTACGCAAAACTGTACTAGCCTCTTTCTTTTGAAACTGCGCTAGTCTCTTTGTTTTGAAACTACGATAGTCTCTTTCGCTTGCGAATTGTCATCTGTTAGTATAATTGCCGATGTCCTTGCGGATGGCAAATTTTCACTAGTGATGGCCACTTCGCCCTTTAAAAAACATGCCCCCTTTGCAACAATATCTGTAGTTAGGTTTTCCACCAAAAAACATTGCATGATATAAAGTAACTAAACAGTTGAGTTGGATTTCCCAGCACTACAGCATCAGTTTATCACTTTATAATGTTTCTTAAGTAAAAAAACAAAGCATAACCTGAGGCATTATAATAGTTAAGTCTTTGCCAAATTCTTTTGTTGGGAGCCATAAACAGCAGAAAAAATCAAGCTATCTCAGAAGGTGGCTACTAGAAGCAAAGGAAGCCAAAATAGACATAATCTCTTTAGGATTAAAGTAGAAACATATAATTTAGCAGAGAATAACATGTGTGCCCTTTCCACATTCCCTGCACTGTTCTGGCAATAATTTAATGGTGACCTTTACTATTCAGAATCAGAATTTACTATAGCAAACTTTTTTTAACCGCGCATTCTCAACACCTTCAAAAGGAATTAGAGAAGCTATTTTTCTTATTCTCAGTTTTTAAGACCATTGGGAGATGAATAAATGAGTCTGTCCATGTGCTACTGGAGAAAAAGAAATCCATGAAATATAGTGAGACAATACTGTGGTCTCAAGGTGTAATTTCATTAGATTTTCATCCACTGTTTGTGCTGAGCTCCATACTTTTAGGTTAACTGGTGGGCCTTATTTTAAAAATAAATACACGTGGCAAGTTTCATAAATGTATGAGGATATTATTATTGTGTAAGATAAAGATGTCAGACTGGACGCCCCACTGGCTTCCAGTTATCCATTGACCAATGATACTGAAAGTTGCAGAAATATTTGTATTAGTTTATTTGTGCAGACATGAATATGTTCACTTTCCAACTTTAGACCACCTTTTACCTAACATTATGGCTGATCTGTGCCCATTTATACAATAATTCAGTACTTGATGATGAATACCGTATTATTTATATTGCATTTAAATGTATTGTTACCCCCTGAGCTGGTAAGTACTGGGCATTTGTTTGGCAGAGGCTCTTATATGGTTTATATAAATATACTCCTGTGTGGCCACATCAATAAGACTGTAGGGCCGATACTGGCACCAATGATCACAGTAAAGATGTTTAGAATATAACAGTTCAACCGCATAATAATTAAAGGACAAGAAAAGCTTGAGTTAATAATGGGTGCCGATGTTAAGATGGCCATAGACGTAGATATCTGCTGGTTTGGCGATGTCGTCAAATGAGCAGATCTTTCCCCGATATGCCCACATTGAAGTGGGCGATATCGGGCTGATATGATCGGATCATAATGTATCCGATATGGGCGGTCGGATCGCGGGACTGCATAGACGCACAGATGCAGCCGCGATCCGACTGGATTTTTTAACCTGTCCTATCGAGATATTGATCGGGGAAGCCCATTGTATGGCCCCACACACGGGCTAATAAGCTTTTTATCGGCCATGTATGGGGGCCTTTAGACATGCCCTTGTGACACGAATCTCTTAAATGGATCCTGTCATGGGAAAACATGTTTTTTTCAAAAGGCATCAGTTAATAGTGCTACTCCAGCAGAATTCTGCACTGAAATCCATTTCTCAAAAGAGCAAACAGATTTTTTTTATATTCAATTTTGAAATCTGACATGGGGCTAGACATTTTGTCAATTTCCCAGCTGCCCCTGGTCATGTGACTTGTGCCTGCACTTTAGGAGAGAAATGCTTTCTGGCAGGCTGCTGTTTTTCCTTCTCAATGTAACTGAATGAGTCTCAGTGGGACATGGGTTTTTTACTATTGAGTGTTGTTCTTAGATCTACCAGGCAGCTGTTATCTTGTGTTAGGGAGCTGTTATCTGGTTACCTTCCCATTGTTCTTTTGTTTGGCTGCTGGGGGGGGGAGGGAGGGGGATGATATCACTCCAACTTGCAGTACAGCAGTAAAGAGTGATTGAAGTTTATCAGAGCACAAGTCACATGACTTGGGGCAGCTGGGAAATTGACAATATGTCTAGCCCCATGTCAGATTTCAAAATTGAATATAAAAAAATCAGTTTGCTCTTTTGAGAAATGGATTTCAGTGCAGATTTGTGCTGGAGCAGCACTATTAACTGATTCATTTTGGAAAAAAAAATTTTTCCCATGACAGTATCCCTTTAACTATTTTTGCAGGGCAGCCATCCAGGGCAGCCATCAGGGGGGGACAGGGGGGAGAGTTGTAGGGGGCCCCGAGGGTAAGGGGGGCCCCAGCCACAACACACTTACTTGATTAGCTGGGCCCCCCATCTTTCTGAGAGCTGCTGACTTCGGGAAGGCAATGACGTTTAAGGGGCCCTGGCCACCAATTTTCTTATAATGTGGGGGGGGGCCTGGCAACCATTTTTTTTTCTCATGTGGGGTCCTAGCCACCAATATCTTTTTATTTTTTATTAACATGTGTGAACCCTAGCAACCAATATTTTTTTAGTTTTTTTTACCGTGTGGTGGGGGCGGACCTGTGGGTTGGGGAGGGCTGACCTGTAGGTGGGGCTTGTGGTGGGCGCAGCCTAGGGGGCCCAGGAAATTTTGTCATATAGGGCCCTGTGATTTCTGATGGCTGTCCTGCAGCCATCACTACCTTCCCGCAGCTTCTCAGGCATTCTCTATGTCTTAATCAAACTTGGCCAATATCTTTATCTTTTTGAACCAACGTACTGTATCATATTTTCTTTTGAAGTTTAACATGACTATACTGGAGAATTTTTAATATGCTGAACATCAAATTATCTTGCTTCTAATCATTTTACCAATTTTGTCATTTAAGCTGTCCATACAAATAAAGATCTGCTTATTTGGCACAGGTGCCAAAAAAGTAGTTCATGATCCTATTTAACCTTCCATATGCTGGGCCAAAACAGGGGCCAATGATTGGATCATTCTGCCATTCTGCAAACCTATGGGGAGCTGTCAGTTGCGGACTTCATCAATGCACTGATGAAGCTCTCATCTGATGAGATTTTCGAACCTGCCCAATTGATGATTGGCCAATTTTCAGCTAGCTAACAGTCTGTCAGGAGGTTCCCAATGAGCTTGAGACATGGTCTGGAGAAAATGATTCTGAAGCTTTAATGGCCAGCTTTAAATTATTATTAAGAGTTAAGACTATTTGTTTTGACTAGGAATGAAAGCATGTGTAATAGAAAAAAATACTTCTTTCTGTATTTTTAATTATTATATCTAATAATGTGTATTCAGATTCCTCACTGAGCCAGTATTGGATTACATTATAGATCATAAAATGAAAGTTTAAATGGGGTCCCCTCCAAATACACAGCAAATTGTGAATATAAAAAAACCAAAATACTGTATGAGAGGCTAATGGCAAATACAAAATCCTCCTCAAAATAATCATAAAATATTAGCATAGGTTGGGTCAAATTTAATCCCTTAAATTTATACAAAAAATTGATCTTGAAACAAAAATGTGTTCTTATTCATTACTGCATTAAATGAATAAAGTTCAAAAAGAGCAAAACTTACGTAATGTAATATTCTCAGGCCTGGATTTGTAGCAAGGCCACAATGGCCCGGGCCTAGGGCAGCAAATCCAGGGCCTCCTGAATTACTTTGCACTATACTGTAAAGGAAAAATCTAGATCTGCATTTAATTTACGGCACACTCTTGTAACATAGTAATGTGCAAACTGATATAATTAACCTTATCCATCTCAAAAATTGCTCCTCAATTACAAGCTGATTTTGTGCTTAAGTCTGTTTAACTTAACCCTAATAAGGTTAATACTAAATGAATAATGTGACTTTACAAGGGTACAAATAATATGTTTTATGTTAGAACGTTATGGACCTAAGAAAGGGAGGTTAGACAGCTGAAACCTTGCGTCTTCATTTTTATCCTGCTGTATCTGTGAAATTGAACAAATAAAGAAAGTTGTGCCCTGCCTAGGTTTGCAGAGAATCCTTACTTATACTTTAAATAGAAGGTATTCCCCACTCTGCATAAATCAAGCATGAAATTTGTTACATACAGAGGCAGGGTTGAAACTAGGGGTAGGCAAGTGCCTAGGGCACTACTTGATGGGGGCACGTTTGGGGGGATTTGCGCAGTTCCCACCGCATGGTGATTGGCAGCAAATGGGCAGCCAGTTTGAGGGTGGGGGCAGAGTTTTCTCCTGTATCTGTTGGCCCTGCTTTGTACATAGAATGTTATGTAAGGTACGTTAATTAAAGTCTCAGGCATAATATAATGCATCTGTGTTTTATTCATGTATATAGTTTATTATACACTTTTCATTTTTTTTCACCCCTTTCTCTAACCCCATATTTTTATTTTTAACTCTTCTGTTCATTCATCCTCATCCCTTTTTTCCTCTCATTTACTTTCACTGCTTTTTATCCTCTCACACTGCTTCTGCTTGTTTCGTTCATTTGTGCTGTTCCCATTCCTGTGGTTCACCTGCCTTCCCTACACTTCCCCTCCCTGCCTCTCTCGCCTTGCTTCCCTCACTTCTTCTCAGCAGAGTGCTCTACCCCTCTCACTGCTGAAGCTAATCTTATTGATATGCAGGAGGCTTTGCTGAGCAAGGTACTTTTCTCCCTTGGCCGATGTGATGTGGAAGTAGAGGAGGAGGTGATAGAGCAGCAATGACAGCAGTGAGGCAATATCAGAATTTTCAGTTAACCCATTGAAGCCTATTTCCTTTAGACTGTTAATTTACCTGCTGTAATTTTACCACCCCTTATGTCCCAGTCAGTTTTTTTCACATTCTATTTCTTTAATTTGTTGTTTTCTACACCCATTCCACTATTACTTACATGCTGACACCTTCAGTGCTGTTCTTTACTTTTCCTGTGCCACTTTCCTGTTCTTATTCTCATATTGACAGTTATTTGTCTCTGTGGCAAAAACATTCAAGTTTTCCTGGCTTTCAAGAATCCCTTAATCCAGAGTGCTCAAGATATTGTGCTATATTGTCCATATTATATACCCAGTTTTCTATACATAAAGATGAGTGAAGAGGGATCTTGACAAGAGTTAGAAAAGAGGGCCCCCTGGTAATGCAGAAAGGCTGGAGGAGGGAATAACATAAATCAGTTTTATTAAACCAGCAGCCTTCCAGATGTTGTTGAATTACAAAAACAAAGCCTTCAAATGTCAGTAGGATTCTTGAAGGTGCTGCCCAAAACGATTAGCAGGGATGATGGTTGGACATGCTGATATATGTACCGAAAATATCTATCTCTGTACTTTGTATCTACATTTCCTCCCCAAGGGGCCCCTCTAATGCTGAAGGACCCAAGGCGAATGCCTTCTTTCTCTCCTACCCTTAAACTGTCCCCAAAGGAAGCAGGGTGATACTTTTTCTTTAACTATTCAGCCTTCACACTATCATTCCATGCTTCTTATACACTACACATGCAGATCCTTGTGTCCACAACACAGCTTTGCTTTTATACCTTTTCAAAGCCTATATTTCTACTACAACTGATATTTTGGGCTTTGCAGTACAATGCTTGATATGCTGTCCGTAAATGTTTTATTCATTTGGAGATAAAGGAAAGAGGGCAAGTCATTTCTAATTATTGTTGTTGTGTTGAAACTAATTAACTGTAAAATTAATAGAAGTAAGCACAGAATCAAATACTTGCACTGGTGCTTTCTCTCACAGGGGGGAATTATGGTTGATGCTTTCCTTGGCATCAAACCTATGTGTCATAGCTACAGGTGGTCTAGTTTTTTGGCCAATAGGAAAACATTGAAATGTAGAGAAACTATTTTTGTCTGTGGAATTCTGACTCAATGATTGGTATCTGACAGTGAATGATTCAAGCCGGATAAGTGACTTGTTCTGGGGCACAGACATTTAAAAGTGCATATCTTTTTATTAAAAGGGTATCGTTACAAAAGAATTTAAAGTGGAGTATTTCCAGAAGGACACTACTGCTAGACATATTTCAGTGAATAGTATCAGCATTCTTTACCTGTCAGACACAGATTTGCCTTGCCTTTAATTACATTGCTACTGATTTGTTTTTGTCAGCCACATTATTGTGCATTTTCTAGTCTTTGGAAGAAAGCTGTTTCATATTGCTGTATGCAAAATAGACCCTGGTTATATTTTGTGATGCTATTTAGAAGACTGGAGAAATTTAACTTTATACTGCTTTAGGGTATCTACTGCTATATAAGTAATTTTGCTAGAGAGGTACATATCTTTGGGCACTGTAAAACAGGAGGGAATAACAGTAAAATATGTAATCAAAAGTACTATGCAACTATCAAACAACTTTCATTTGTGGCAAAGTAATCTTGGATTACAGAGCTAAAGGCAGAGAAGGTGTAGTCACATTCATATGTTTAATTCTCAGTACAATGGCAACAATATACATTAGCACCAATCTAATATAGATTCTGACTGAGTACAGTGTTTATATTTTGGAGCCTAGAGATAAGGTGCTTTCTTGCAATGCAGCGTTGGTCAATCTGAAACCGAAAGAGCTGCAAATATGGAGTTTATCTTATATAAATCAGAAAGGTACTAATTTGATTCCAGATGGAATAGAGACACCCATTGACTCAGTACAGAGAACAGTTGTGTATCTTCAGTTTTGGATTTAGAAAGTAGTGCATATTTTGTCTTGCTTTTAGTGCCAAGTATCAGAGAGATGTTCAACAGATGTACTAAATTTAGTGTAAAATGCTATTACTCAGTAAATATATTCTTACGCAGTCATATTTCAACTCTCGAACAGTAAGAAGCTCCACTCATATGCAAATAAATAAGATGCAAGCTGAGTGTGCTTTTTGTTGCTTAAAATGCTGAGAAACATTTTCTATGAACTAGAATAGGATGCAGTGTGAGTAGCCCCTGGCCTATGATTGACAGTCGAAAATGTGCACCAGAGATGCTCCAGGCAAAAATCATGGCCCAAGGGCTTGAAGTGCTTCTCTTTGCAGTGACTTGGGCTGCTTACATAAAATATCAATCTTCCTTGTTCTTCTCTAAAATATTACTACAGAAATTGGTTGAAAAGTGGCTATTATAAATTGATTTATCCTTCACATAGTTAACTGTCCATCAAATTGACTCATATATATACACACACATATATACAGTTGTGATCTTGGTGGGGTAAAGCATTAACTGTGATGCTGCTCATAGCATCCAATCAGATCTTTGCATTTGACTTCTAACTGTTGAAATCTAATTGCTGATTGGTTGCTCTGGACATCATCATCAGTAATGCTTCACTTCACTTTTTACACAGCATGTTAAATATACCCTATAGTGTAGTGTTCATTGCAAATGAACCCCTTCTTTTATTAAACATTAAGTTAAAGGTGTCTCCTCCTCAAGTGCCTATGAGAAATTGCCTTTCATAAGTGCAGCATTAATCGGTTCATCTTCCCACTTCAATGCAGTAGTGTATTGCACTGAGGGAGATACATGAAGTTAAATTATAGTCCATGGTGCTCAGGGAGTTTGATTTTATGTGCCAGTTTTAATAAAACCCGAAATACAGAAAATACTGTTACAATAGCAAATTGTCTCAGTAGTTTAAATGTGAAGCAAAGGGGAGAGAGCAGCTAGTACCTCATATGGGGTAATAGAACATGAAGCTGCTATATTGGAATATAGCTTGCAACTTACTTTAGCATTTATAGTTTATATAGAAGATACACTTGGCAAAGTGCAAATATCATTGCTTATGTATAAAATGAATGAATTTTTGTATTATGCTCAGCACTGTCCAGCCTTCTCCATTTCACTTGTTATTAAACTGTCTTCCCCAGCATCCGCCAATAGCCAAATTATATTTAAGATGCTGGATGACATAGTTTAAAGGGATGGTTAACTTTTTAGTATCAACACTTGAGGTGCTACTGAATGAAATAAACATTTTTGTAATCGGAATTAATTATTTGCTATGAAGACTTTTTTTTACCAGATGCATTTGAATATCTCATATCTGTACTGTTCCTGCTTGCCTGCTCATTGCTGAACCCAGGTCAGTTGATAGGGTCGCCACCTATTCGGTTTTGAACTGGACAGTATGGTTTGCTTTTTACCAGGGTTGTCCGCTGAAAAAATTGCATGTTTGGAATTCGAAAAGTCTGAAACATAAGTCTGAAACTCAGACAGGACTCTGTGGTGCAATTCAGCCATTTATCTGCATCCCATCCCCTGATTTCATCAGTCCACCCCAATGTTATTTTCCCATCCTCGGGGGTGGGGCGGAGAGTAGGTGAACAGGAACTGGTAGGGTCATTTCATGCATTAGCCACTCAATCACTGTGTGGTGGAGCCCTTACTATATAATGCAAGTTCTAGTCAGAAAGAGAGAGAGAGAGTTTGTTTGCCAGTTTGTCGACCTGGGTTTATCAGTGATCTGGAAAGCTGGTACAGTAAAGAAGAACCTGCAATGTTCAAATGCATATACCAAAAGACTTAACAGCTATCTGTCCAAACCACACAATTCCCTGCACACGTGATTCAATAAGGAATGGAACATTACAGTGCAATGCATTGTGGGTTATGTAGTTCCTGCATGCTGTCTGTAAGATGTGGAGAAGTTGTTACAATTTGTAACATCAGTGTTTAGACCCTCCTTCCCTGTCAGGATTTCAAATGTTACTGAAAGAAAATAACTGTTAAACAGCTGGATTTCAGCATAGAAAATGGCATTTATTCATACTTTTTGAAGAAACCGATAACGGTGATAGGTATATAAGGGGTTTCTGTGTTATGTGGGCCTCTTAATCAAATTTTGGGTTGGAAGCCGGAGTTCCCCTTTAAACATTGCATAGGGCACCCACCCCCTCTTTAACGGCAGCCCTGGGTATAGAAGTGGCTGTGTGCGAATGAGCTAAAAGACGCATTTAGAAAAGGCAATCTGCCCACTTCAAAAGCAATGGCCTCTCGCACCAAGGGAAATGCACGGTATTAAATGATAGCCCGTGCTGTTGAGGGAATGTGATTTCTGTGCCAGGTTTGATAAAACAGTTGGAAGTCAGATGTTGCCCTGGTTACAGGACACAACTTTGGTTAAACACTTCCGCCCTTTAGCGGTAAGACTCAAGCCAAACAGATCCCCTTAGAGAATATGTCTTCATTGGAAAGATATGTTTAAATTAAAAAAAAATTCCTTCTGTTTATACTGTAACCCTTTTACCTCCAGGATATTTTAATTGGGAAGTGCTTAGAATTCTGTGGAATCTTGTTTTTAGAAATGGTTCTGCCATTTACAAATATACAGAGTTTTTGGTGTAAGTTAGACACTTTCTCACACATACCGAAGGACAGATTTGTTACAGCTTGAGCATATAAGCACTGTTTTTCACACAGGTCGAATTGAATTTTTTTATTTTCCCTGTAATAAAACATTTTCTGCCAACAAAATTTTTTATCAAATAGTTGGTCATATATTTCTGCTATATATATATATTTGCTAAAGCATTTTTTGAATTTCACCTTTGGTTTTCTAATCAAAATTATTTGCCAGTCCTGAGATAGTGAAAGACATTTTGAATAGGCCTCCTACATTGGAGGGTGGCACATCAGCCAGTAGCGTACCTACACCACACCAGGCCCCCTCTTGTGTGTCACCAGCTCCCCACTGCTAGTGGTGAAGCCGTGGAGGGGGGATTTATTTAGAACTATAGAGGAAACAGTCCCCACTGTCCCTCCCCTCCCATGACCACAGGGTCTGCTTCCCCTATAGTTAAGCCCAGGGCCGCCATCAGAGGGGGACAAGTGGCCCAGGCCCGGGCATGAAGGGGGGCCCGACAGTGCTGCACTTATGAAAGAGCACCGAAGCCGTGCGGCCATTTCCAAAGTCCCGAGCAGCCAAAATGTGCCGAAAAGACGAACTCCAGAAGCGGCGAAAAGACCCGAAGCCACGAAAATATCCGAAGCGCCGAAAAGACCCGAAGTCACTAAAATAGCCAAAGTCCCGAAGAGGCGAAAAAGTCCCAAAGTCACGAAAGGAGGCGAAGTTGAAGTTCTGAAGCCATGAGTTCAATTCTACTAAACACCAATTTGTGTTTTTTGGGTTTTTTTGGTTTTTTTTAATCCCCTGGCCACCAATGTATTATTTTAATATTCTATAGGCCCCTGCCACCAATGTTTTTCTAAAAAAAAAAATTTTGGGGGCCCCAATTTTTGTTTAACTTGTAAGGGGGGGCCCTGGCACTAATGTTTTTTTAAAAAGAAATTTTTGGGGCCCCAATTTTTTTTAATTTGTAAGGGGCGTCCTGGCGCCAATGTTTTTTTAAAAAATATTTTTTTGAGGCCCCAATTTTTTGTACTTGTAAGGGGGGCCCTGGCACCAATGCTTTTTAAAAAAAAACTTTTTTATAAGGGGGCCCTGACCATCAATAGCTTTTTATAACTTGTGTGTGTGGGGGTTACTTTTTTAGCGCTGATGTCTGTGTGGTCTTTTAACAGTGATGTGGAGTGGGCGGGGTCTGGGGCGGGGCTTGGGCATCAGGGTGGGTGGGCCCAGGGGGCCCTGAAAATGTTGTTGTACGGGCCCCGTGATTTCTAATTGCGGCCCTGGTTACGCCACTGACCTCAGTCTATGGTGCATGCACAATATCATTTGTGTAATGCAAATGTGCCCTTTGTGATAGAAAGAGGTATCCACCTATATTAACTGATCAGCTGGCAACATTTTCTGGTCATCTGCTTAAAAATAAACATCTCACTGATTGCTATGAGTTACTGTGCCTGTGCAAACTTAATGCCTTTCATTATACGTGGGGGTTTGTAACTTGCCTGCAGTTACAGTGTATGTAACAAGGCAATTAGGGAAATGTATGTATGTGTATTTGTATAGCGCTCCTTGAGGGCAAAGCACTGTACCAAACAATAAATTAGTAGTCATTGAAATAAAAAATAACAATAAGTGCATTATTAGAAATACAATTCACATACATATAAAATATAATTACAGTACAGATTAAGTGCTCAGTGTCAAGGAGACAAAAGGCTGGAGGACCCTACCCCGTAGGGCTTACAGTCTAAATGGAAGGGTAACATACAGACACAATTTGGAGGGGTATTAAAGTGCTGTAGGTTACAGTTTGTTACACTGTCATATAAGTGCCAGTTCCCAGTTCAGGTGTTATACAGGTGCTCCCAGACGTAGTCTTTGAGTTTCGTTGTAAAAACACTGAAGGATGATTCTCTCCAGAGAGTTTTCAAGAATGGCTTTCCAAATATAAGAATCCGCAATCAGGGCCACTCCTTAGCATAAGAGACAATGAATGATCGGTTAGAAGAGAAGAGGTAAGAAGAGAGCCAAGATGCAGCCTGGTTACCGATGCCAAGCGAATACAGGATCTGCATCAAGAGAGAGTGGTCAACCATTCAAACCCCTTAAGTCCCAGGTTTAAGTTGTATGCTACAGTATGTACAAATGAGTCTCATGTGTGGAAATGCTAAAGTTAGTGCCTGCTTGTTTGTGCTCTAGTGAACATTTGATTGGGATGGGACTTAATCTTAAATTACCCCATTCCAATACACAAATACAACAGTAAGCCGTCAATTCAGCTCTTACTAAGCAAACGACAGTAGAGTAAAGTAAATAATATACGTTTCCTCTGCAACAAAAAAACCTTTTTGGGAAAATAGTATTTTGATTCATATTCAAGCCACGTATATATAGCAGTGGCAGAGCTCCAGTAATTACTTGAAATTGAGTGCATAATGCAAACCTAAAATATAATCAAACTCATAATTTTGAGGGATCTCAGGCTATTCAATTGTTCACCTATTCTTTCATCCAAAAACCAAAATACTTTCAAATTAAGGCAGTTTACCTACCTCTCTGGCTCATGTAATTAAGGGGTGCTGTTTGCTTCTTGGGCACACTAAGTTGTTTTTGTCATCCAACTGAAAGGTAACACGATACCCCCACTGGATACTTACCCGGGAAGGCAATTAAATTTAGAAATGTAAAATTAATGCTGCATTTCAGCATGGAGTGGTTAAAAGTATGATGTTGAAGGCTTGGATAGCTTTTGTGACCATATACTTAGCTTTTTAACCTTTGAGGTCCTGAGTTCCATTTCAACTAAGGCAGCTTTTAGGGCTTATTTACAACATGGAAGGCAGGGTGCAAAGTAGTAAAAATGGGAGGATTATACCTTTTTTTGCACTTTGCACCCTGTCGTCCACACTGTGTGTATTGCTACAGGTCTTTGCACTCTTATTTGATGCACAGAGACCTACTGCTAGTCCTGTGAATACAGTGCTGCTAGTGTTTGGCAACACTGTATTTGTGAAGTGAAAGCATCCCAAATCCTAACTGTCCACTACGTCTGAATGAGGATGCTGGCACTAGCTACAACCGGCCACAAGGTAGGCCACAATGATAGGGCTAGCCTGCTTCCTCTAAAGATACACTTTGCATGTCACACATCTGGCTCTGGGTGCCTCTGCTCCCCTGTTCTTGCATTTTTTGCCCCGGGTCTTAGTAAATGACCCCTTGGGTTAGTTATGGCTTATAAATATATTTGTAAGAAGAGAAAAGTCTGTCTAACTTTTATCCATCTTTCTGAGTTTAGCAGTCATATGATGACAATACTGATATTTTCCTTATTTTTCTCTTTTACAGAGTGCGGCTGCTGCTCCCAGTCCAGTGATGGGTAACATGCCTCCCAATGATGGAATACCAGGTGGACCCATGCCTCCAGGATTCTTTCAGGTACCTAGAAATATGATTTTGCATGTGGATTTTGGGCATTTCTTTGTTATATGGCCTTAAGTTTTCCTCTAACATTCAGCAGCAACCTCAATGTATGTCCTATTAATGTCATAAAATGTTAATGTTAAAAAAATGTTTACAACATTTATAAAGCAGTGCTTTGCATGTATACATTTACCATCATTGTCTGCAGTCCCAGATTAAATACACAGCAAAAAATATCATTAGTATGTAATAACAGAAACCTTTCTTCACACATATGGTTTTTTGTTATATATACTTTAAAGGCCATTCTGTACTGTAGTTTTCTTAGCCATTGCTGTCTTATATAACAATATCTATGAGAAGCCTATATGCATTACTTTAATCTGCTAAGAAATATTTATAAGATCTGCCCTTTTGGAAATCATTTCATTAATTCATATTATTATAATTAGGATTATTATATAATTATTTAAATATTTTATAAATTGTGCACGTGGTAGTGTGGCTTTCTCAAAAGAAAGGCGGCACAGTAAGTTGTGTCAAAAGAAGCCGGCTCTTTTGGTGTTTAAAAGTTTTCCATTTAATCGGTTGAAGCTCACTAGTTAAAAACATGGAGTTCTCATGCTCCAGACTATCAGAAAATGTAGCAGATAATCCGGGACTGTACTATAGAGAGATAGGTACTCACAAAACTTATGACCAGTTCAGAATACAGAAAAAGTAATGTTTATTGTATGAAAATGCTTAGGTAAACCTTAAGCATTTCATGCTATAAGGCACACAGACATTGTTGCAAGTTTACATTTACTGTCACAGCCATGGTAAATACATTTTCTAGTTAGGATACAAAAACTGCAGTTATTTAATAATGATCAACACACAGGTGTGTCACTTTGCTGAAATAGGTCCATATTTCCAGCTCCAGAAAGTTACGAAGCCAGTAAATTCTGATAACAGTATTTCACATGAAAAAAATATTTTCTCTGCTTCAGTAATTCACATCATGCAAGAAAGGTCCATGTGTGGTTTTTAGAAGAGATCAAAATTTAACTAATAAAGCCTGCCTGTCCTGTTTCCATGATCTTTAATTCTACTGGCATGTGCAGCTACTCACTAATTTTCTGACTTTACAGACTGTAGTACAGATATAAGAATAACTGTATGAAGAAAGGTTCAAAATGGTTTCCATTTGTGTCAGCTAGGTACTGTATGTACCAACTTTAGGTAGATAACTATGCAGCAAAGTTACTTTGTTTAGACAAGTAACATTTTATAGGGAAATTATCTTTAAGACTATTTGCTTGGGGGCCTTAACTTATTAAAAAAGGCAATGTAATGAAACTAGAAGAGTTTTTCTTAACAGGCTTCTGGCTACTAAAATCTCCTTGATTACTAGATCTGGCCTTCTGCTTTTAAATCTTAATTAGGGAATTTAATGGAAGACAAATAATAAACAATTAAAGTAGAATAGCTTGCCTGAACGTAATTAGCACTAATGCAATTTTATGTAAAAGGGAACATAAGTCTTCTACCTGAGGTGGACTGCCTCACACAGGAAATTCCTTTTAATAAGTTGGGAGTCTGTATTGGTAGACTTATTAAGTGACTCCCAGTTGCAGCTACCAATACAGACTCCCAACTTTTACTTTTACTCTGTGACCCAAAGGAAGCAATCTAAGAAAAAGGCCCTCATGTTGATTGGTCCACTTATAGTGCTGCTGGTAAACTATTATAGCATAGAGGATATAGCAACTCTTTTTGGGGTATCTCCACCTACTTTATATTTTAACATAAGGCCCCATTTCTACATAATAAAGGTGTTCTTATGTTGAAAGTGGAAAATACTAATTAAAAAAAGACCCTGATCCCAGGCATGTAGCAAACTGGGAATGGATTGGCATACCTGCTGAGTAAAATAGGACTGCATTCCTTAAAGTTTACATTTTCTAAAGTGATCGTAGGGGTCTTTTTATTCATGTATTATTTATTTTTCAAGATATTTTTAATTAATTTGGACATTTAGAGGTTTTCTAATTATTTTTCACTAATTGTCAGAAAAATAGTTTTGTAGGTTTTAGAGGTTATTTGTATTTTTTAGCACATCATAGAACATTATTTTCATTCATACTTTTTATATATGGATCTTTTAATAACTCATGGCATTCATGATTTTCAAGAAATAGAGTTCAAAACCTCTATAGACACTAAGATTTAACCATTGATTAATGGGCCTCCCCTTGTCATATGTGTTAATGCTCTGAATCAATATTCTCCATGCATCTTACTAGCTTGTCTGGGGTATTAAACATTTTCTCTTATTTTGGTCTTAATGGAATACTTATGTAATTATGGCTAAAGGGAGTAGCAGGGGGGGTGGTAAAGTGGGAGTGGCCTAGTACATTTGCATTGCCTCGCTACACAAGTCACATTTTTTGGGGCCCCAAGATGGTCATAGACAGCATATATTTTGTCAAGAACTACTGCTTTATTAGTTGTTTAATTGTACGGGAGTCACAGGGCTTATGCTGGTACTATATATACAGTGTATTTTAAATATAATATAGAAAGTGGCTCTGTCAAATACCAATAATTAATCAGTATCACCAAAGCAATGAAATAGGGATAACTTGCTTACACTGACATATTTTCTTCCTGTTTGCAAGTGTACAAGCAACTCAAAATTTATACTTTTGCTTTCTGACTGGGTGTTTATTCAGGAAGTTATATCAGACGCACCATCATATTTTCCATACTAGCTGAATGTTCCTATTACAGATAGCTTCACCTTATTGATTGCGGGCACATACACTTTTCCAGCAGCCACTGTGTCTGTATAAAGATTAGCTTGCAAGATGTGTTGGAAAAGCTTTCCTTTTAAAGAGCCAAAGAGTAAATACTGTTGTATTAGCAGCACTTAGTATATATAACCTAAGTCTCGTTTATTTTGGCATTTAAGCTTCCCACCTCAGAACACAGTATCTTATCAAACACATCATCTTAAATACACCCATCATTAAGTGACTCCCAGTTGCAGCTACCAATACAGACTCCCAACTTTCTATGATTTGCATGTTTCTGCTAAATTGACAACAAAGATGTTTCCTAATAACAAATGCATAGAACCCCTCTGCCCAAATCATCCCAGAATCCATTCCATTCTTAAAAAGATACTGACACTCTTTTTTACATCTATCATAATATTGCCTTTGAAAGCAACTTATAACTTTGCCATATTAAGTATTTGCACAATGCTTTTACATTACCTGTCTAATGCCGCATGTTCCTCTATATGAGGGGGCTGCCATATTTGTGCAGCTGGAGTCCGTTAGCATTAGAAACTTTAACTGACAGGCTGAGATGAGACAGTCAAGTTGGCAAAACAGTCAGGTTTAGAAACTTCAACTCAAAATTGCTTACAAAAACAAACCTCTCAGCAAAAAATGCTCAACACGACCTATAGGTAACTTTTAATGTACATTCATAATTTAAAAAGTAGTTTTTAGTGTCAGTATCACTTTAAAGCTACGTTGCATTTTTTTTGAGTATGCTTCTTTTGTACCGTATGTCTTAATCTTGGAATCGTCATGTCTGTTCAGAGACATACATAATATCATAAATCATAAGCACATTAACAGCAACCACTTCATTTCTATCAACCTAAAGAGCTGACTGTTTTATAGCCAGAAATATTTATTTGGTACAACCTATCTGACTTAAATCCATGGTGACTTATTGCAAGTTAACTAATAACAAAAGTAATTCAGTTAATAATTCCCTTTAATAATGGCACAGTGTTTCAAAAAGAATGTTTGAGACACCATCAGACTCATTTACCAAAGAGTAAAATTGAACCTGAGCAATAACTAGGTACCAGGCATAGCCACCAGTTATTAGTTAATTATACCCAGCTGCTATTTAGCTATTATAGCTACAATTCCATTGTTTGCCATGCGTTACTGCCCAGATGCACATTTAGCTGGCGTTCATAAGAAGTTAGTATTTTTTTAATGGGGTTGTTGTTCAACACAAGTGCAATATTTTTTTTTTTCATTTGAATCATTAAAAGGTTTTTTTTGGTATTTCTTGGGTTAAACAGGGCACATGGGACAGTTGGAGCTACTCCAAAAACCATTATACACTTGTAGTTTAAGCATCTACCTTGCAAGGACCAAACGTGGGATAGCTTCAGTTTCTCTGTTTACCATGTTTGTTTAGCTCAATAACCATAGGATCATATCAAAGATTATGTTCATCACATGCCTTATTCATTATCCTTGTGTAAGGGCGTAAACTGTCCCTTTAACAATGTTTGAATGTTCTTGTTTAAGCTGTAGTAAGAATACTTCTATATTACTGCACTCGTGACTAATAGCGTCTTGGGCATTTAATAACATAGATGAGAACTTTCATTTGCAGTATATTATTGGGAAAATGGTCCAATCCCTGATTTTTTTGTTGAAACCCTCGCCTTTTCTACACTGCAGGCATCGGAAAGAAATCCCCGATCTGCAAACCATCACAGCTTGTGTTTCTACCACAGTTACTCTATAGAACATTCACCCTCGTTTGCTAACAAGTTGCTAAGCAACCAGTGTAAAAGTTTAGAAACTAATACAAAGAAATAAAATGCATACTTAAAAACGGTAGTTTACCTGCCCATGCTTTTGTATTTAACAAACGAGTAAAGCCACACTTTTACAACTCCAAAGTTCTCAGGTAATGATAAAGGCAGGATATATATATATATATATATATATATATATATATATATATATATATATATATATATATATATATATATATATATATATATACAGTATATGTGCAATGGTAAAGAATCTATACAAATAGCCCAGGTAAAATCAAACTCCTGATTTCGCAAAGAGAGAATTGTTGTTCAGAAATATGGAATGCAGATTGTAACTGCACTATATTCCTGGAGTGAAGAGCCTCACTATCCTCGAATGCTGTTAGACAGAATCTGAGACAGCTGTATTAAGCTAGGGGTTTTTTCTCAGCAAGTGAAGCATTTAAACACTAGCCATGCAGTCTAAATCAAGCAGTGCTAAGCCCTTTTGTATCCTAAAGGGTATATATCAGCAAGCAGGAGACCTCTCCAAACAGGATTATCAGACAATGCTTGTCTGAGCTTCACCAGGAATGGGACCGCAGCCTTCTAGATAGAAAACCAATTGCTGTGTCCATTTTAGCAGCTTTTGCAGTGCATTCTGGGGCTTTTGTCGAGAAGGCTGTTGAGCATTGTAAAGGTATTATTGGGCATTCAACTGTTTTATATTGATATATTTAATATCTATATTTGTTTATGCTAAAAAGTGTGTGAATTGAAAAAAAAGGCTTTTAGAGTATTTATAAAAATGAGATTTAAAATCCAACTGCAGAAACATGGTAGATCCCAAAACACGCTCTGAACCTGCAGAGCTTACATTTCCCATGATGAAGTGAGGCATAAAAAAGTTATGTGGGAAACTCTAGTCAAGGTAAAAAAAAAAAGATCTTAACCTTGAAAATAGATATGTGTATAAACATATATATTTTCCTTCCCCAGCATCTGGGCCTCTAATTTCATCTTATTTATTTATTTCAAGCTCCACTCAGCAGCACAGCTGGCTATAAATCTCTGAGATGGGAAGCGCAGGGCGGGGCGGGGGGAATGGTGGGTTTCTCCTAGTGTTCCCTCTGATTTTTCTCTTTGCAGAAACCATTTCTCTTTAATTGTTAACAGCTTCTGAAGCAGCCAGGGAGAACAACAATGGCCAGCTTTGAAAAAAAAGGCATGTACTTCATCTGTTCATGCTTGAGGGTGCTACAGACAAAACATCAATCTTCTGCATTTACAAAAAGCCCTTGCCAGTTTTGGTTCCTGACTCCAGTCTCCTTGGGACCCTATATCTTTCTAATCCAAAGGAGCCACTTGAGCAAAGTGGAGCAAAGTCAACAGTATTTCTTGGCCAATGAATATTCTACTCATGGCCATAATTTGTATTTAAAAAAGTACAGGATACAGTTGGTGAGATAACTGTCTCAGAATACTGAGAAACAAAATGGGGGTTAGGACTCTGGGTGAAACGAACAGTAACACCAAAAAATTAAAGTGTTTTAAAGGCGACAATATAATGTACTGTTGCCCTGCACTGGTAAAACTGGGGTGTTTGGTTCAGTAATATAACTATAGTTTTTATAAACAAACTGCTGTGTTGCCATGGGGGCAGCCATTCAAGCACGGGATATACAGTAGATAACAGATAAGTTCTTAAGAATCCAATTGTATACTGGAGAGCTTATCTGTTATCTACTGTGTATCCTGCACCCTTTCTCCATTTTCAGTTTTGCATAGCTGCCCCCATGGCTACACAGCAGCTTGTTTATATAAACTATTGTAGAGTTTCTGAAGCAAACACACCAAGTTTACCAGTGCAGCACAACAGTATATTATAGTTTCATTACTTTAAACGACTTTCATTGTTTGGTGTTACTATTCCTTTAAACAAATAGACCCTGTCTAAAGCCCTCTAAACAAATCAAATGTTTTTAGAGGATGCCAGTCATGTCAAGACTACACTGTTCTTTAAGTATTTGCAGGATTGATATGCCCAGATACAATGTATAACATCCACAGGCAAAGGAGGAATTAAGTAATCTACAAAATACTGAGAGTATGGTTGAGGCTTCGACCAGACAGCTTTGGAAAAGACAATTATAATGTATTCATCTTACCAGCGAAGCTGACATGCATTTTTTTAACATATAGTCAAGAAAGAAGACAATTGGAACGTTATGCGCAGGCATTTTAAATCCATATGGTCAGAGGTTATTCCTACCTTAAGTCTTTAATAATATTTGAAATATATTTAGCTATATTCATCTTGCCTGGTTTATGCCTGTATTCATTACACCTAAATGTATTATTTAAATGTAGATGGTATAAGGATTTGAAGAGCTGTCCTGCACTGGAGGAAGCAGATCCACATGCACTGCTGTGGCATTGTAACACCCTAATTTCTATACTCTTTTGAGTGTTGCTTTGGGCCTGTTTCCTATAAATTGTAATCTGGTTCTCTCTATTTTAATGGAAGGTGGCAGGGGCAAGAAAAAGTAATATACAGGTCCCAGTATCAACATTTAAACAGTCGTCAACACGAGCAATCCATCACTCAAGTGCTGAGCCTCAATACCCTATATATGTGTAGTCACATGTACAGCAGATGTAGCATATGTCAGTGACTGGCAGGAGGAACAGAACTGAATTATCTAGCAATTGACAGAGAAAACGTATATTTTACCGCTAATTATCTTCCAATGAATCTAGAGTAGGTAATGTTGCAATGTATAAGCAGTGTACAGATAATTTTTAGGGCTAATTTAGACAGAGAGAGCAAGAACCTCTCTGTTACTCAAGTCCACGCAGCACAGTATGTAATGCAATGCATCATTCATCTAATTATGTATAGAATAAGTTGCAATTAAGGTCCTTTCTTACACCAAAATGAGTTGACTGTAGACACTTTTTCCTAAGTGTGCTTTATAGTATGTTCATGTGTTCCATGAACAACCAGTCCCTTTCATGAAATTAAGTCTAATCCCCAGTGGCACTCATCTAAAACTGATTGAAAAAACTGAACTGAGTTTGTTCTGTGTTAACCAAGTGTGCTAGTCTCTATAAGTGCGTGTGTGCATATATATATATATATATATATATATACAGGGATCTATGAATTTATTCAGCACATTTAGACTGAGTTCCTCCAGTACTGATACACTGTGTCTGCCTCTACAGTTAGGCAACTGTGCCCCCACCAACCATCCTATGCTTCAAAGTAGATCAGAAGCTGGAAGTTCTCTTATATAAAAGCGACATGCAGAATTGGGCAGGCATATGCGTCCCGTAGGGTTAGAAGGACAGAAAGAGCAGCAGAGAGAGGGCCACTTTCATTTGAAAGCCTTCCCTTGAATGACTCTCTGAATGCTAGAAATAGTGGAAAGAAATAGCTGCAATTCGATGCTTTCATTACACATGGGGAGATACGCAAGGGACAGGTTTTGCAAAAAATTGAAATATCACTCAAATAATCTCATAGTAAAGAGCTCCCTGGATTCCCTTTATATGGTAGGATATTCTTTTCTGCTTTCCAGCTGTCGCCTACTGGAATACACATAGCATGCATTTAACACCTTGCACACCAACAAAGCTTTTTTTCAGGGGGTTTTTTTTAAGCCAAATAAGTTTCCTTGTTGTTCCTGTAAATTTACAAACATTTGTAAAGCTGTAGGTGGCGGCATCCCCTTAAACTGCTCCTCAAAATATTTCTGAAGATTAAAAGTCATCTATAGGTCATGTTGACTGTTTTTTGCTGATAGGCCTGCTTTTATAATAAATACTGTAGCTACTTGAAGTTCCTAAACCTGACTTCCTCTATAATTAGCATAGAAATCCCCCTTCTTAGACTCACTTTTACATTAAATCTTTGCTTGAACAGGGAGGGGGGAGTGTGGTTGAAGCTGATGTGTGCAGTGAGACTGCCACACCACTGCCAAATTTTCAGAGTTTCTACTCTACTGCTGCACAAATATGGCAGCCTCCAGAGAAACATGGGGATTAGATAGGTAGTGTAAAAGCACTGGGAAAATACAGTTGTGGCAAAATTATAAATAGCATGCAAAGAAAATGTTATAATAGATGTCAAAAAAGGTTGAATTTCTGGTGTCAAGATCTCTTTAACTTTTTTCTAGTTAAATAAAATACTAAATATTGTGAAATAAAATGCCTTCTTGCCTTGAGATAGCTCATTATATGGATCTACATTTGCACAGCTATAGTTATGCTAGTTACCATTGTTCACGATGTCCTTAAGGTTTTGTGAACCAGTAAAAAAAAAACAAAGGATCATTTTCCATTTCATATTTCTGTAGCTCTTAATTCTAGGTGACTGTGTTTAGTTGTAATGGCCGCCAACACCATAGTGTTGAGAATAAACTAATCCATATTTTTACTGGTGGAAATGTAGTTCAGTGGTATATTATTTTATATTATTTTAAAATATAGGAGCTTGTTCAAGCCATGCTAGAAGTTTAAAGCATGTTATGCACATTAAAACGATGTCAAATTGTAGACTCCTTGAAAATTAATGCAACAATGTTATTTGTCATTGCAAACAAGTTTACTTTTTCTGTGTCTTAAACTTTAAAAAACCCAAATTGACTTCTATAACACCTCGACAACTTTTACTTGGTGAATTTTTGTCATGGTTCATGGTTTTTACACTTAAAAAATCAAAATTTTTTAGAGTTTTCAAGAAATATAGGAAAACCACCATTTTTTAGAGATTCTTAAAAAAAAATGTGAACGTTAGTAAACATGCCCCCTAGTATTGAATGAAGTTGAATTTATTGGCCACATAAAGTGTGTCTGTGAAGTTTCAGACAACTGAAAACAATTCTTTGTTCAAAGATGATGTGATTTTTTTTCATGTCAAATTTGAATATACATAGGGTTTGTTATAGAATTAGGGTTCAGTGTTGGTCAACTGGCCAATCTTTTTGTGGAAAGTTTAGTATTTGGCCAAATCGAAAAATCATGAATTCTATTCTTTTAATATAGACATGTTTTCCTAATTGTTTGCTATTGTAGAGCAATAATGGACAATTGATTTGTTTTATACTGCACTAACTCCCCCAATAAACAGGATCACTTGCCTTTCCCAAGAAAAGGACATGTCCCAAAACATGTGGAATCAGCGCTGACTGTTGTGCAGTTATCTACTAGAAAGCCTTGACTAGTTCAAACTTGGTATCTGAGTGCAATAGATCTCAAGAAATGCTGGTGTGGAATAGAGTCTTCATGGGATTCCACTCTCTAAAGCATACTCAGTCTTTTAAAAAGAATTTAAAAACATTTCTTATTGTACTATATTTCTTAATCTGTATTCATGGAATATACTTCTACCTGAAGCTAACACAATTTGTTCACTTAAAACCACGTTCTTGTATTTCTGATTGGATGGCATATATTCAGTCCTAAACATATACGTAGAGCAATGTGTTTCTACAAGCGTACAGGCCAATGAACAGGTTGACATGCTGAGTTTCATACCTATGTATGTATATATATATATATATATATATATATATATATATATATATATATATATATATATATATATGGGATCCATTATCTGTATATAGATACCCTGGAGCTTTGTTACAGTATTATATATATTATGTTATTATGTTTGTTTGTTTATATTGCCTTTTAGATACAGTACATGACCAAGCAACACTTAGACCCAGTTGTTGTGAGCAACAGGAGGCCAGGTGGGCTCAGGAGGTCAGGTTCTCTGGTGGACAATATGGGACCCTTTCCACCACCTCTAAATCACTAAAAAAGTTTTGTATTAACAAGCAGTGTTTGCTCATGGTCTAGTAACCCTTAGCAACCAAATGTTGGCTTTTTTCTTTTCAATAGTTTTTTATTGATTTTCCAAGAAAAGAAAAAGGTTATACAATCAAGCAGTGTCGTCAGGTATTTTCAAACAGAGGAAAACAGAGAAGAGAGAAAGATAATGAAACGAGCTCATCCTCCCCCCCTCCAGACACTCTGTCAGAAGTGGGAAAGAGACGAGCTACAACAATGATAGTACTAACTTTAGATGACATGGTACAGTTGACGTATGCTTAACTGTATATGTGAAGCAGAGATGTTGGCGACTTCAGCGGGGTCCCTTGACTATGTAGAATATCTTGATGAGATGGATTCATTTTCGTTGGCTCACGGCTCAGGAAAAAACCAATGCTTATCCAAACAATAGTATCAAGTGCCCATTACCTCAGGTCACGTCAGGTACTGTCTAATGATTATAAACACTTTACATTCAGAGGGGATTACCAGAGAATAGAAGGGGTTTCTGCCAATGGAAAGGAATATCTGTACCATGGTTCCCAGATTTCCTTGAATTTTTGATATTTGTCCACAAGTATGCTAGTTAACCTTTCATTGACCATGATCCAATTTAGTTTCTCTTTAAAATGCAGTATTGGGATCTGAGACGATTTCCAATGTTTGGCTATTGTAATTTTCGCAGCAAGGAACATAAAAGAGTCCCGAGATGGAATAGAATGATATATATATCGGAAGCCGTTGGATGACCACCTGTGGAATGGTTTAGCCGATAAGCCAGGGGGGAAGGATGGATTCCCCAATATAGGGGCTGCTGGGAGTGTAGATGAAATAAGTTTAGCTGGATGTTTATATCTGTCCCAAACTTTGAGGGAGTGGGCCAAGGAAGGGTCAATGGCGTCAGGACGTAATACAGGGGGACACCATACCAACGCCTGTGGGGTGACCGGGTTTAATTGATGTTTCAACATTGTAGCCCATTTGGGTGGTATGGTAGCATGCATATGGATAAGTGGCACCAGTTGAGCTGCTGCATAATAATAGCGCAGATTGGGGACATTTAGGCCTCCTTGAGTTTTGGGGCTGTACATGGTTCGTCGAGGAATCCTGGGGTGTTTGTCTGCCCAGATAAATTGGAAAACCTTCCTTTGTATAGTTCGAAGGACATTTTCTGGTACGGGAACGGGTAGTGCCCTAAAGTAGTAGAGAATTTTAGGTAAAAGTGTCATTTTAAATGCCTGGATCCGACCGAACCATGAGAGGTCCATTTTCGACCATCTTTGTAAGGTTTCCTCTGTCATTGTCCATAATCTAGGGTAGTTCTGGCGATACAACCTGCTGGTGTCTCGAGGGATATCTACTCCTAGGTAATGGATGGCTACGTCTTGCCATTTGAAATCGAAGTTAAGCTGTAGTAACTTAACTGTATGATGGGGTAATGAGATATTAAGGGCCTCTGATTTAGTATGGTTTATTGTGAGTCCGGAAATCTTCCCAAATGTGTCTAATAAATGGATTAAGTTGGGTAAGGAAGTAAGAGGTCTTGTTATGGTCATTAGAATGTCGTCGGCATATAGACCCAATTTATGAGTATGATCTTGTTGAGAGATCCCTGAGATATTAAATGTTGGCTTTTAAACAGAAGACAAGTAAACATTTAGGCCTGGATTTGTGGAAAGGCCACCTAGGCCCAGGCCTAGGATGGCAGGATTTTAGGGGGGCGGCATGCTGCCCAACCATAACCACATTGGTTTAAAAACACTGGGGACGCACCGGAGATACAATATTTTTTTAATTTCTCATGCACCAATCCCCATTTCTCCAGTCCAGATGATGAAAATTTCCGAGAATAAAGGAGAGGGGACAGGGGCGACGAACGGCAGTGGGCCTAGGGGCGCCCACTATGTAAATCCAGCCCTGTAGACATTATCTGCTGACTGTGGAATAATATACTTTAAATGGAGCAATGATTGCACCTGATGTTCTGTGTATGTGAGGGTAATTAGGGAACTGACCAAGATAAATGAAAACATTTTGGCCAAAAACTTGCAATAGCTTTTTGACAAATGTATGATTTCTACAAAGAGCAGATGTTCTTTGTCCAAAGTACCTGCCTGTGTACTCAATAATAGTTTTGTATTGAACCAGGCAACTATACTAAGCTATAAGTAATACCATGTCAACAATAAAGGACTGACATCTTTCTGATAGCAATAATCTGTATATGTGTGATACTTAAATACACTTGGGGTTGTATTATATTAAGAGTGGTGCATTTGAAAGAAACAGTACCTTTTCAGAACCTTGGACAGCAAAATAGCCAGCCCACCTGTAAGATCTATTTGCACCTTGCAACCCTACATTGCATAGAATTTCAATTCTGTAATCTGATAAATGCCTGACCTATTGCCCCCAACCTCATGCTCTTTTTTAAACATATGTGACACGGTATAAAGAGCAGTTATTGCATTTGGGTGATTGTAACTCTGCACCACAGAACTCTTTTAGGTCTTCTTGGGTATATGTCCATGTGTTAGTAGGAAGTACTTTCATGGTGTTTCCTCTTCTTTTATAAGACGTGATGTTTACAGTAGATATTATTTAAAGGAACAGTAACACCAAAAAAATGAAAATGATTTAAAATATAATTTACCATTGCCCTGCACTGGCAAAACAGGTGTGTTTGCTTTAGAAACAATACTATTGTTTAAATAAATAAGCTGCTGTGTAGCAATGGCTCAGTAAATCATAAGATAAAAGGCCCAGTTTACAAAGCCAATAGTAGATAAGCTTAGTAGAATATAATGGCATTCTACAGAGCTTGTTCCATTTAGCCCTATTTCAATTGACTCCATTGTAGCAGCTTGTTAATATAAACTATAGTACAGGTATGGGACCTGTTTTCCAGAATGCTTGGGACCTGGGGTTTTCTGGATAAGGGATCTTTCCATATATCTTCAGTCTACTAGAAAATCATGTAAACATTAAATAAACCCAATAGGCTGTTTTTGCTTAAAATTAGGATTAATTATATCTTAGTTTGGATCAAGTACAAGTTATTGTTTTATTTTCAAAGAAAAAGGAAATACTTTTTTTTTTGAAAAATTTGGATTATTTGGCTTAAATGGAGTCTATGGGAGAGAGCCTTTCCATAATTCATGCTTTCTGGATAACAAGTTTCAGTATAACAGATCCCATGTCTGTACTGTTTCTGAAGCAAACACACCAGTTTAACCAGTGCAGAGCAGCACATTTTATTACTTTAAAACGTTTGTTTTTGGGGGCACATTTACTAATTTCACAAAAGTTCATCTCACTTCGGCAGGTGTATTTACACAACACATCTCAATATTTACTAAAAATTGTGAGTTCACTTTTTCAAGAGAAATGTGGTGAATTTTCTACTGGTGTAAATTCTCTGCAAAAATTTGCCAGTATTTCCCCCATATAATAATAGTAGGAAAATTCTCTAGAGAATTTTCGCCATGGATAAAATTAGCATGGAAAGGGCAATATTGATTGTGATTTAAAAGTGGCTGCTCTGTCTTTATGATGAGTTCATTTGTTTGCAATATCTCCAAGTAAGCCACCCACTAAAACAAGCAATTATTGCATAGAATGTTCATTGCATATCTTTGGATCATACGTGCATCCTATTGACTATATGTGGATGAAAACATTCTGCAAGTCTTTACTATGTAGAAAACTGACAGGCTTTTTCTCATTTTATTGCTTATACAATTATCTTAAGCTATTTAGAATTTTCTTTGCTGTTTCATAAGCAGTGTTCATAGGCTTGGAGATTTCATTGATTCTACACATTCAGTTCAGCAAGCTGTTTTGGCCTGAGTACTATAAAACTTGATACTCTCCTGAGAGATAATTAAAATAGCATTGCAATAGGCTGCCATTCCCACTTAACACAGGATTGAAGAAAACTTTTTATTTTTTCATATTTTACTTCTGGAAAGCTGGACACCATTCTTGCATACAAAAGAAGAGTCCTTTTTTATTTACTGCAGAAGTTCTACAAAACAACAGGGAGAGTGTCAGGTTTTCAAACTATATTGAAAGGCTACTGTTTGCTTATCCAGAAAAATCTTTCAAACCTTCATAAGCCACATGCACATTTATTTTCTCTTGCTGGTATTTTGTCAAACATTATGTAACAGCCGAAGTTTTGCAGAATGTCATTTTGAAATTCAGAACTATTTACAGCCAGCTGGAAACCTTTTAGAGTTGCAGAATGAGCACTAATAACTCTTATATTATTTCTTGGTACGGCCTGGGTTAACATTTTTAAAACAAAATGGAAAAGTTATTTTGGAAGGGCCTGGACTGAACCCAGCAGTCCATCCAAATGCATTCCTAAAGTATGTATAAAAAGCAGGCTAGCTGAGCTCTTATCTATCATCAGCTTCCATTTTTCTGTATATCTTGTTACAGATGCTGCTTAATGGCTTCAGTAAATCGGAGCAAATGTATTTACTATCTGTAAACCTAAGCATGATTTATTGCACAGGCTTATTCAGCTAGCCGAACTTGATAGGATTGTCATAATTTTGGTAATTATTGCACACCTTCTCAGGCTAAAGCAGTGGTTTTTTTTTGTTTGTCTTTGCATTGCAGATGGTGGTAAAAAATTAAGGTAGCCATTTTACCTTAAATGTGAATGTAGATTTCTGGATAAGTACCATTTTCTTTACTGGCATGGCCGACATTAGTGCCAAGTTATGGGCAAGTGCTCAAAGGCAGTTTACTTTTTGGACATTACTTGCTGTACTGCTGGGTACCACTAGTATTCTGGGTATGGGACCTCTTATCCAGAATGCTCAGGAACTGGGGTTTTCCAGATAATGGATCTTTGGTAATTTAGATTTTTTACCTTAACGCTACTAGAGAATAATTTAAACATTAAAGAAACCCAATAACCTGGTTTTGCTTCCAATAGGGAATCATTATATCTTATTTTGAATCAAGTGCAAGGTACCGTTTTATTATTACAAAGAAAATCATTTTAAAAAATGGGGATTATTTGATTATAATGGATTCTATGGGAGATGGCCTTTCCGTAATTCGGAGCTTTTTGGATAACAGGTTTCGGGAGAAAGGATCCCATACCTTTACTTATGTTCTATGGATGAATTGCCTTACAAATCTGACTTGTGCTTTATTAATACATGTATCACCAGATTGTCACCTACCACTACCCAAAATATAAACCTGAATTATGTTGGCTGTTGCTGCGGGGAGTAATAAAAGTTTTTCTAAAACTGCAATGGTAGGCATTATGCAGCTGGCAATATTCAATCACAAAAGTTGTCAGAAAAAGTCAAACGCTGTATAATTCTGCAAATTCAGGGTGCATTTTATTTCTACACTACATGTTTCGAGCGACTGATCTTTTTCAAGTCACTGGACGGAAGCAGGATTGGAGAATTGGTCCTAATATTGTGAGTGAATCCATATCCTGCTTTGGTGAAGGAGCTGGGAATATACTGTTGTCTTTATCTTGAATTCCTGGTGCATTTATTAAGATCTGCTGCCATTTTAATTTCACTATGTGGTGGTCACCATACAGTCAGCACCCTTGATATAGGGATGAAGCACATGTTATATTGTACATTTCGCAAAAATCTACACTTTGCACAGTCAGTCAAAAATGTTAGCTTTCAGATGTCTCCATTTTGAAGAGTACTGGCCAATCCAACAAATGACATGTAGCCTGCAGTTCGAGTTAAAGCATGAAGATAGTGGGCAGAGTAGGTGAGGTCAATCTGTCATTGATTTCCCAATGTCTAAATATCTAATTACACAGGCTTCTTAACGGATTATGTGTCCATGCACAAATGTAATTACCAGCAAGAAGTAAGAGAATGAGCCAAGGTAGAAACCTCTTTAGGCAGCACTGGCTATTCCCATAATTTAACAACTTGGCTAGGTTTCTTCCTCTGTTAGGCTCATTACTGGCTTAGATTTCTCTTCTGCCTCCTAGAGCTATCTGATTATTTCTTTAGGAACAACTGGAATATCAGTTGGACAAGCAGTAGACCAGTTGGATGGCCACCATCTTTTTATGTCTTCTGGGTATATTTCTCACTGGTGTTATTTCCTTAGAATAGAAGATGTATACTAGTGTGATGGAGAAATTACCTCCTGACAATGCTTTGGAATTCTGATTCTTGCATTCAATGTAAGGTGAAGAACAATCCTCTCACTCTCTCTATGGTAATATATTAAAAAAGTCTGTGAAATTGTTACAGCCACCCATTAGTCATGTAAAAAAAAAATCTTAATAAGTACATGGCATGCCTTTAAAGTGTACAATTAATGATGCAGCATGTGTTTTTTCTGTGTTATGTGTACTAGTGCAATCAGTGCAATGTTCCTCACTTTGCCCAGATGTCTGCATGGCCAAACTGGTCATAGATATGTTTATTTAACCCTCAGACAAAGCAAATATAAAAACAGAATGAGACACATGCAAAGCAATGAACAGTAAATTAGCATTTGTAATGAAGAAGAAAAGGTGAGACGTAAAGGAGAGTAGCAGATGAGTTGGAAGATATATCTAGTATAGCCCTACCCATCATTATGCAATTGTGTTTATATAAATCACTTTACGTTGACTGTAAACTTCCAATCCCAGCAAATGTGTATATATCTCAACAATACATTGTCCCAGTATAGCACTCTTACAGTATAGCTTTAAATGCCAGTTGTTGCCATTTTGAAATGCATTGTATGGTTCCCATAACACCTTACATCAGGCTTTTCTGAAGGTATGCAAAATTTGTAAAGAATTTGTAACATCAAATCCATGTTACTACCAATACAAGGAAACAGTCCCAGCTGATGGATCAGCAGGCTAAAATTACAGACTCAGCGTTTCCACTGGTGAAATGTCCACAACACAAAAAAGATGTTCAATAAAATTCCATAAGGGATGTGAAGAGCACAAATTCACCAGCCAACTGTCTGACAAAGTCATCAGCAGGATCCCACAGTGACGTATGTGGAAATGATGATATTAATTCTTTTCAAATCCTGTGGGTACCAGATGGCTGTGGTAACAGAGTTGTTTTTTGTTTTTTTTTTGTACTTTTTCTTTTTTATGGCTTCTATTGCCTTTATTGCTAACAGGGTTCAAATATAAAGTATTTACCTAAACATTAAAAGCACTCCGATATTGCCACGAGAGTGCTTATCAGCACAGGGAGACTTGTAACTACAGTAAACAGGATATTATAATGAGATAGGATCCATTAAAAACAGAGAAAAGCCACAAGAATGTGACCTGTGGTTCTCTGGATTGTTATTATGGGGGTACTATCTTCTTAAGAAAATATTTTATTCCAATCTGAAAAGAATATTAAATGTTTAGTTAATTAGGTTTACTTTTTATAATTTTTCAATACTACTCTTAGCTGCCTGACTGTTTATATTTCATTTAATATCGTTTTAATTATAGTATTCTTTATGTCATCACTAATAACTGTTTAAGAGGCTGGGGTGATAAGAAAAGAGATATTTTAATCATATGGTTTTGTTTGTATGCTCACCTCCTTTATTAAGATGTAAGTGAATCATGAAGCTGCAGGGTTGAGAGATAAAAGAGTTCAGACCACTGACTCATTGTAAGGATATTGATCACACATGATCTTCTGCTGTCTGCCACATCTTGTGTATGTACTGACAGTCAGCATGCACATAAAACAGATTTCATATTTTCCCGTTTCTGCGCCAAAAAGCATACGTTATACATTGTCTTCTGTCTGTGAATATAAGAGTAGTGTCATGTGTTGCTTTCTCTCCACTGGTAGAAAAACACCAGCAACGCCTGTCTTCTCATGATCCACACCCCTGTTCAGTAAGCACTGGCCAGCATGGCATCTGTCTGTCAATACTTAAAAAACGTGACAGATTTTCAGATTTTCATGTACATTTTCTGGTTGAAATCTGCCCCATTTGAGGAGGTGCCCTGCCCTGGATGAACTACTTGCCATTTTCTCTACCACCATTTTTCTGCCGGTAGAAAAAACTCCACATTTGACAGCTAATAGCATTGCATATGACAATACTAGTATATGTGGAGTTTGGCCTGAAAATGCTCCAGTGGTGGTTAAAATATACAATTGGTTCTGATTTAACAAGCATTTTTCACCCTGGAAAAAAAGCATTTCATTCTAGTACAGAATGGTGTCAGGAAAGTGTTTAGTTACTGTGATAAAACCCTTTAGGATTCCCCAGTTCACATATATTTTCGTTATATTTTAATGACTATGTCCTTTAACAAAGGGTTGTATCTTAAGAGCTTGTGAAATGTGTATATTTCAGCTGATCTTTATGTATACTTTGGTTCTGGAATGCAACATCTGCATGTTAATACAACATTTAGCTGTATCTGAATGCATATCACAGTGTTGCATTTTATTGATAATTGGTATGCATGCTATGTATAAAGTGCCAAGTATCCCTAGGCAGAAGAAAGAGACAGCTGACTTCATAACAATGTCACTTGATATGGTGTTTATTAATTTGCTGTAAAGTAGAATATGAAAATATTAAAGGGATTCTGTCATGGGAAAAAAAAAATTCTCAAAATGAATCAGTTAATAGTGCTGCTCCAGCAGAATTCTGCACTGAAATCCATTTCTCAAAAGAGCAAACAGATTTTTTTATATTCAATTTTGAAATCTGACATGGGGCTAGACATTTTGTCAATTTCCCAGCTGCACCATGTCATGTGACTTGTGCTCTGATAAACTTCAATCACTCTTTACTGCTGTACTGCAAGTTGGAGTGATTTCACCCCCTCCCTTTCCCCCCCCCCAGCAGCCTAACAAAAGAACAATGGGAAGGTAACCAGATAGCAGCTCCCTAACACAAGATAACAGCTGCCTGGTAGATCTAAGAACAACACTCAATAGTAAAAACCCATGTCCCACAGGGACACATTCAGTTACATTGAGAAGGAAAAACAGCAGCCTGCCAGAAAGCATTTCTCTCCTGAAATGCAGGCACAAGTCACATGACATGGGGCAGCTGGGAAATTGACAAAATGTCTAGCCCCATGTCAGAATTCAAAATTGAATATAAAAAAATCTGTTTGCTCTTTGGAGAAATGGATTTCAGTGCAGAATTCTGCTGGAGTAGCACTATTAACTGATTCATTTTGAAAAAAAAATTCCCATGACAGTATCCCTTTAATATCAATAATAATATCTTTTGATCTGTCTCTTTATTGGCCACTCCATTATCACTGCACAACTTAGAATAATGAAACATAGTTTATTTATTAAGGTTTTAGACCTCAGTTAAGCCAGTTAGGCTTATAGCATACCACATAAATGTGACTAAATAAGCAGTATACAAATAAACTAAGGGCTCATTCCTAATGAATGAGTGTAAAAACCTCAAGAGACAAGAATGTGGATGTTAGAAGGAAGAAGAAACATGTACAGCAGAGGAAGGAATTGAGAAGTGGAGGGCAGAAGGTGCTGACGGATGGAATATTTGCATATGTTTACATTAAATAAAGCAGATAATTAGTGTTGCTAAGATGTGCAGAGATGTGTTGAGCTTTACACTTTGTATAGTAAGGCTAGCAATTTCTTACAAATCGACAATGGCCTAGTCAAGTGATTTCACAATTCTGCTTTATTGTCTTGCTGCTAACAATTTAGAATAGCAATTTAATTCCATTATGCAACATTGTTTTTGTCCTTGCTTTCTGCATTGCCTGGCAAGCTGCCTACTGGTCCCACCTTTATTCTGTCCCTTCAGTCTTGACAAGGTAATGCTGATGTTATCTCTCTGACTGGCACTTAAATGAGCTCTGCATTCCTGGTAAGGCTGGCAGTTTAGGAGGCCAGGAGTCTTTATTCTAATTTCAAGAATATATGCCTGTTATGTATTGGTTTGAAACTTTACTATCAATGGCTATAGGCTTTGTTGGGGTTGGTTTATATACCCTAACATAGGGGGAAGTATAATTATAATCCGACTATGTCCTTGCTTTACATGGCTTTTTTATGATTACAATTTATTTTATATAATACTATATAAATAAGTGAAAATAAAATAATAAAAAAAGGCATTTAACTTTTCCTGTGATGCCCTGATGTCATTTGAAACTTCACTGAGAGAATGGAATAATTTCATTTTCAAAGGCCTCTATGCTTGTATGTTGCGTCGGGAGAGTTCAGCGCTCTCTTACCTCCCAGTAAGGGCGTCGGTGAACACCGGAGACCGCAGGGTTTTCCTGTGCAACCGAGTTCTCATCATCACGCAAGGTTCTGATAACGAGATTGTTACATATGTATTTTGACATTGTGTCATTGTCACCTTTCTTTATAGGTTATGGGAGATCTAACATCTGTTGATGGCATATATAGGTGCCTCTATAGCAGGTATTTTACAATATGGATGTGCTTCCTGCATAGGGATGTACAGCATTATCTGTAGGCACCTGAACATTTCCAAAACTAGTCATGCTGTATAAGTTTCTGACTTGCCAGCAGCAGAAGAGCTGACTTTGCTTAGACTAAGGAAGTGCTGCACATGCCACTTTTATGGATAAATCAGATGTTTTAGCTGAAAGGAGATTCTAATTTAGAGTTGACTAATTTTAGCCTATCTTGATAAATCACTTGCTTGTTTGCATCTGTGTGGGTGAGAATTGCATCGTTTCCAGTCCAGCGATGCTTGTAGCATTAGACGTGCGCCATTTATTAGATGCAAGTCTATTGGATTTATAGTTGAACCAGACAAAGAAAACCACAGGAGTTAAAGCAGGTGTTAATTCCAGCACTCCCTTGTGTCCATGCGCCCTGTACTTCATAGAAACAGGTATGAGACCTGTTATCCAGAATGCTCGGGACCTACGTTTTTTCAGATAACTGATCTTTTACGTAATTTGGATCTTCATAGCTTAAAGGAGATTTCAACCTTAACATTAAAAAAAAAAACCTACCCTACATAGACCCCCCTCCCTCCTCCCCCCCCAGCCTAAGTGTTACCCCATACAAATGCCCCTAAATTTTTAGTAACCCCTCGGTGCAGATTCAGGCATCGGAGTTCACAGGCGCCATCTTCAGCTGATTCGGTAATCTTCAGAATGAGACTGGAGCTTCAACAATTTTCGTGAGTTTCACCGCATGAGCACAAAACAGAAAATTGCTCCAACTGCGCATGCGCCGCCACACCGGTTTCAATCCGAAGATTTCCAAAGAGAAGAAGATGGTGCCCATGAACTCCAATGCCTGAATCTACACCGAGGGGTAAGTAAAACGTTAGGGGCATTTGTCCGGGGTAACACTTAGGCTGGGGGGAGGAGGGAGTGGGGTCTGTGTAGGGTAGGGTTTTTTTAAAGTTAGGGTTGAATTCTCCTTTAAGTGTGCTAGAAAAGCACGTAAATATTAAAAAAAACCAATAGGCTGGTACTGCTTCCAATAAGGATTAATTATATCTTAGTTGGGATCATGTACAAGGTACTGTTTTATTATTACACAGAAATAATTTTTAAACATGTGGTTTATTTGATTATGATGGAGTCTGTGGGAGACTGCATTTTCGAGCTTTCTGTATAACGGATTTCCGGATAACGGATCCCATACCTGTACTTTTGTGAATACCATTTGGTTGGATGCAATTATGTTCTTTGTGCTATCCTTCTATAGTAATTGAGCCCAACTGAACATCAGTCTTTTAAATATGAAGATAAATCCTAGGTACAAACTGTGTACTTTTACACTTCCAAATTTCTATAAAAGTACTATATAGCACAACATGGCCTGAGAGTACTCGACTGCCGTAAATATGAATAAATATCAAAATCTACCAAAAACCTTGCTTTAGAAAGCTTTTACCCAATTCTTTTATGGCTTTAATATGAGGATAATAATCTCTGTCTTCCGTGTATCCAAGATTTTCTTTTCCTCTTCTCACTTTTACCATTAAAACCTGTTTCTCTCACAGCTTTTCTAATAAGAGCAGGTTTACAATACATTCATGTTTAAACATCCCTAATGAAGTTGCCAGTTTGAGGTCATGAACTACAGTGTTGAAAGCACTTTTTATACACGCACACGGTTTTGTATATTTGTCTTAAAAAAAACACTGAAATTAAAAGTGCTTAAAATGTAATAGTTGCACACACACTGCAGTGTCTACACACGATAAAAGGGTTAATCATTGGCGGTTGTTTTGTGGCTGCATTATAGCATCAGCTATTTGCTGAATTTATATCTGGATATGACAGATCCACATTTATCCACTTATTATGCTGTATGAAATGTGTGCATTATGTAGGGTCTGCAGTGCTAGACATATTTTCCATCCATCTATTGGTTAAATTTCAGCCTGCCTTATTTTTTATAGCATGCTGCAGGTACAGAAAGAGGAGGGGGTAGCAACAAACTTGTTGCTGTCAAAAATGTGGAAATAACGTTTTCTTCTAAACAGCCGGAGAAATGAGAAAGGTCACAGTGCCCTCTAATGGTGGATCCTTTTTGTTTGTCTTGAACGCAGTGTGTATGACTATGCCAAGTATTTATCTTCTTAGCTGGATAGAAAATGATTTTATTAATTGCTTCATTTATCCCCATTTCTTTTGCCTGGGCATGATTGGTCTGGTTGGAACCTAGCGGGACTGGGCTTGCAGACTCAAACCAGTGGCTGCCATATGTCTCTTATTAGCCTTGGATGTTAATTGCAAGCTGTAATAAGAAGCTTTATTAAATCTGAAACCAAGTGCTGGAGATGTTCTCTCTCTTCTTAGTTGGAAATATTTGCACTGAGATCCAGTCTTGCCTCATAATCAAGCATTTATTCTTATTACTCCAGTCGCCACTGGTTTAAATGCAGCCATGGAGTCAAAATAATTTGCTAGTTAGCCATTCAGAATGTTAATTTGATATATTTTTGGTATTATGCATGTAAGATTTACTAATACAGTATATAATATATAAGACTAATTATACTCACAGTTCTTCTGTGACTTCTAACATGTATATAATGTTATGGATATGCTATCGATTATACAATCTTATACACAAAATTCATGAGTATCCTGTAAATTATATCCTTATAAACGGAGAGTACTGATGTCATCAGTTATAAACAGTGAGTAGTGATGTCATTTCTGTCATATGACTAAAACTTGTGTATTATAATAAATAAAGTGCCCTCTGTTGCAAAATATGAGGATATTAGAAGTAACCTTGGAGTTCCATGACCTGTATAAAAACTTCTCAGTAACTTATAATATCCTTATAATTTACAGGAGGGGGTACTTTATTCACTATATAAACAGTGCTTAGTGATGTCATCAGTTATAATCGGAACTTAGTGATGTCGTTTCTGTCATGACTCACTAAAACATGTGTATTATAATAAATAAAGTGCCCCATGTTGTAAAATATGAGGATATTAAAAGTCACCTCATAGTTCCATGACCTGTATAAAAACACTCGGCCTTCAGCCTCATGTTTTTATATGGTCATGGAACTCCTCGGTAACTTATAATATTCTTATATTTTACAAGAGGGGGTACTTTATTCACTATATAATGCTACCAACTTATAATGCCCTGTAAATAAGATTTATACGCTTGTGTTATCCTCAATAAAGTAATGCTAATTACTTAGAGGATTCTGATTATTGACTATACACCCTACTACTAGCATCTTCTATTTGGCGAGAATATTGTTATAAAGAAGTTTGCATTGTATGCCTTTAAAATGTACAAAATAGAAACTTGAGAATTTGCACAGAGGCTGAGGAGTTTTCGTTGCCTCCCAAAAAATGTACTTTGTACTTGAAAATATAAAATTGAATTGAATTTGGACTATTCCCTAGTCGAAGTTTTTATTTCGAATTTTCTTATAAAAGATAAATCTGCCCCTAAGTGTCAGAGACTTACTTAGTTGTAGCAATGACCCCACAACAACCAAATAGAAACTTACTTTGGTAATCCTGTGCAAATGGTGGTTATTGGGGGTTAATGTTGTGAAGTTTCATTTATATAAGTAAATGTGTCTCAGAGGGTATCACGTAATTAGGAACCTTTCTTATGTGTTGCCAACTATATAGGGCTGCATATACCTGTGTGTGCTCTAGCCTTGTAAGCTCTTTATTATTATTATACCATAAGCATATTTATTTATTTTGTTTTGAAGGGACCTCCAGGCTCTCAGCCATCACCTCACGCACAGCCTCCTCCACACAACCCCAACAACCCTATGATGGGTCCTCACAGTCAGGTAAGATTGATGGATTAAACCAATGGATTTTTACCTGTGGGCCTTGGTTCCACTTTGTTATCAATGAAACCTTGAAAAGTAAGACTGACAACGGAAAAAAAATGGTTGTCAAGTCAGAGAGAAAATGAATGAAGCCAGAAAAAGTAAGCAGTGGCATGCACTTAATTAAATCTCTTCAAAAAGTAGAATAAAAGTTAATTTTACATTTTCCCAGTGCCCAGTAGAGGTACATAACCAAGGCAAGGCTATGCTTCTTTAACCATGATACAAAATAAACTTTAATTTTTTAATGTACTTTTTGGAAAGACTTAAAGGGGATCTAAACCACAAATAAATTAATTGATGTAAACTTAGTCCTCTGAGCCATTTTTAAGTTTACATTCATTTTCTGGTATGAGTGGTTTCTAAAACATTAGCAGTTTTAGACTTCTAATACCAGGCTTTCTGTTGCTTAGCTCTTTGAAGGTCAGAATGTAAGCAACCAAAACTGTCTATGCACTAATGTAGTTAACCCTAGGGCTGCTAATAACCCAAAAAGCACGTATTAGCAGTCGAAAATGCCAAATATCTCAGAAACCACAAAAAATATAAAATGTATGCAAAAGTGCTCAGAGATCTTCTTTGAGTAAGTTTACATCATTTAATCTGTTAGGTTCAGATCCCCTTCAATTAAGTGCCTGCCACAAAAAAGCAAATGTCAGTAATAAAAGAACACAGATGCTTATAACTTGCAATTATCCAACACAGTAGCTAACATAGAAAAGCAATCCTCCCATTACTACCCCCCCCCCCTTAAGTTTAATTTGTACTTTTCTACAGTTCTACATTGCTATACAAATGAAAAGTCCATAGACAGGAGATCAGCGCTTTTCTTTCTTTACATAGTCCTTTTTATTTAGTTGCCCCCACATAGCGCTCTTCTCATCACTTCATTCCATCTTCCTAAACATCAATGGCTGTTTGATCCTGTTCACATCCTTGATACACATGCATTTTGGCTGCTGTAAGGGGTTTACTTTGGAATTTATTGCTGAGGATTGCTTTTCCTTTTAGAACTTTAACATTGCTTGCAGGGGGTTATTAATCAAAATCCGAATGCCAAAAACTGGAAAAATGTGAGTTTTTTTTTAACTATAAAATCCGAATTTTTAGTGGGAAAAAAAACCTCGAATTTTTCGAGATTTATAATTCCCCCAGGATGTAAAAAGTCAGAATCTGAAAATACTCCATCTCAGACCTGCCGAGGTTGTATATAATTCAATGGGAGAGGTCCCTATCCTATTTGGAAGTTTTTTGTGGTCTGCGCTTGAATTAGCCCGAAATCGGGATAAAGCCCAAAAAAATCGAGCGATTCAGGAAAAAAATATCGAAAAAATTGTACAATTCAGATTTTTTTTCACGTTTGTCCCTGATCCAATTATATTGTGCTTTTTTAATAATAAATAAAATAAAATCATTTGTTCTAGTTTGGTCAGACTTTTGTTATTGAAATAGTTCAGATTTTCAATAATAAATAAAATCAAATCATGTATTTTATTTTGGTCAGACTTTTTTTTATTTAAGTTCAGATTTTGATAAATAAGGCCCTAAATGTCAGTTTATTTCAGTGCAATGTTGGGTATCTTAACTCACCCCATTAGCTTGGTAGCAAAATGAAATAAGTCAACATTTCATAAATGTTTGAGTGAACCTTTTAGTTACAGGCAAATAGACTGCACTCTGAAAAATTTGAGGTTTTTTTTTTTGTTTCTTCCTCAGCCCTTCATGTCCCCACGGTATCCAGGTGGCCCAAGACCTTCCCTCAGAATGCCAAATCAGGTTTGGATATAATTCCATCACAATGTTTCCACTGATTTAAAGTAATGATCTTGCTGAAGAAACAAAATGGCATAGTTGCATCAAGTATAATAAGCATTATTCTTGTTATAAGTTTTAGTACATATATTATTGACCTGACATATTTAACTAGAATTGTTGTCTGTCTGTGTGTGTGTTCTTTAGGGTGACAGAATGAATAAGAGTAATGGCACACAGGGTGTTTTGTGACATTTTGTCAATCTGTTATTTTGTAGCTCCTTGGGGGTGGTGCAAAAATGCTCCATATTGCCCCTCCAGTAACTTGAATTAAAAGTGCCTGAAAGCTTAGATATTTAGATAAAGAGAATCTAATTTGCTCTTAAGAGGGTGTAGTACTTTAACATAAAATAATTGACTTTCTTTTTCAGCCTCCTGTTGGGGTTCCAGGTTCACAGCCTTTGCTGCCAAACTCTATGGATCCGACACGGCCACAGGGTATACAATGAAATGGGGTTTCATTTATTCTTTATAAGAAGAACGGTAGAACTCATTTATTTGAGACTTTCTCTAGTAATTTAGTTGTAGTAAAGTCTGTAACCTGGGTTTATTTTCCCTAAACCTCATCCCACTACTATGATGGCCCCAAACTAGGTGGCACCAAAGAAATAAATGGGGATCCTCTATGAACTCTGGTTACAGTGACGTTTGGGCTGAATAATCAAATACCTGAGAAGTGTTCTAGGCAAGAATATTTTAACTTTTAATTTACAAGTGGTAGTAACAGTGTTACCATGAGATTATTAATAAATGGTTATAATATACTGGGCTACATTCATACACATGAGCCTGATTCATGTATTGTTATAATAGTACTATGTGCCATAGACTCGTATAGGTCAAAATAATATACATATGTATAATATTCTAAAACCATATTCTTTTTCTTTCATTGGCTCATTAGAGCCAGGGATAAATGGACAAAATACAGAAATAATTACTGTATCACTGAGATCAGGGTTGCATTTTACAGCAGGATTTCAGAGCAGAGCAGACTTCTACTTGAGCACTCCCCTGATAGGCTTTCTCTGCGATTAGGGAATGGTTTTGTAGTGTATCCTGAGTACATGAATTAAAATCACTGAACGCTGGTTTAACACCATATGATGAGTTTAACTCTGCTCAAGTGGAAATAGATGTAGAAGCAGAGGGACTCTATCAGAAGTCACCGGTATTTCAAAGTGGTGCACCTGAACAGCTGGCACAAATAGAGAAGCAGAGGACTGCTTGGCTCAGTATATCTTTGTCAGTTTTCTCAGTTTACAATCGGACCAGGAATAATCCATGAGTTTTGGATTGCAGAGTGGGGAGGGTCAACCCACGTCCAGTTAAATTTCAAAGCACTAGGTTTGATACTTTGAGAATAGGTCACTGTTTTGTCACTTACAAAATATGTTGTAGATCTTATTCATTAGCCATTTAAATCTTCTTAAAATAATAAGATAGCCCTGCAAGCTAAGAGACAATAGCAATTTAGGTGTGCCAGTAATGCTTCATAGTCGCCAATGACAATAAAAATAAAGCTTATAGAATTTCCAGGAAAGTAGACAGCTGGTTGCTTAAATACTAATATTCAAATTACCTTTTGCAGGACATCCAAACATGGGGGGCCCTATGCAGAGAATGAACCCACCACGGGGCATGGGAGCAATGGGACCACAGGTAACGAAACCCAGCTACAAAACTGACCATAGTATAGAAGAGGCTACTGTGTTATTTTTGTTGGACCTTAGAAGATTTTAAGTTTTAACAATATTTCTACCAAAACTTTGCCAAACGCCCTTTCCTACTGGTCCTTTGGAAATGCTTATTCCTCTCTTTTGTCACAAGTGATCCAAAGCAGTAGATGCTGGTTGTTATTTATTTTTCATCAACAAATTAAATGTATCACTCACATAGATGTAAGATGTAAATGATTACTAAAGCAACACAAATGTGAAATGTTTGGTTAACTTTTACCCATTGCTTATTTCAGAATTATGGCAGTGGGATGAGGCCTCCTCCAAACTCATTAGGTGGTCCTGGCATGCCTGGGATGAATATGTAAGTTTTTATGTTTCTGTTGACTACGTATCAGTAGAGCAGGTTGTTCTATGTCTTTTAATATATGTACTTCAACAACAGTAGTGTGCGAATGGTAGAGTGGAGTAGAGTCTAATTCAATAATTATATTTTGAACATAAATATCATAAGATTTTTTACCTGGAAACCAATTATCCAGAAGACTTTGGGATGCCAGGATCTCCCATGCTTCCCTTTTCTTTGTATTTTTCTCTGTATTAATAAAACAGTACCTTAAACTTTATGGTAACTAAGATGTATTATAAAAACGATTTTTTTTTCTTTTCTTCTGTATTTAAATTTTGTGTTTCTGTTTTGTAATTTGGATTTTGTGGTTAGATGCATGGTCCGATTGATAGAACTGAAATAACTGAAATGGTATTGTGCATAAGTGTAATGTTATAATGTAATAAAAAGAAAAAATCAAGTAACTAAGATGTATTAATTCATATTGGTGGCAAAACAATCCTAATGGGTTTGTTTAATGTTTTTTAAGTAGCCTTGAGGAATGGAGATCTAAATTATGGAAAAGTGTCTTATACATAAAAACCCAGCTGCCAAATATTACAGATGGATTCTATACCTGTAGCATTATACAGTATTTTCACATAAGCTAGTTTTAAGTGTTGAGCCAGACCCAAACAGAGCCGGACCACAATAAAGAATTAATTAGGCAGCAAATGGTTTAATAATGTGAATTTAGCCAGCTGAATAAGAAGGGTCTGAACAGACTGTGCTAGCATGCTCCATAACCTCTATATTGCTGCTTCCCATTTTCCTGATTCTTGATTTTCATTAGAAAAAGAAAAAAACCTTTTATATATATTTATTTTACTACCAGAGGTTTGTAATTCCACTTTGCTTATTATATTAGTTTATAAACACAATTCATTATAAAGTTTATAAACACAATTCATTATTAAAGGGGTGGTTCACCTTCAATCAACTAGTTGTTTTCAGATAGTAATAATGACTTTTTCCAATGACTTTCTATTTTCTATATGTGACAGTTTTTCTAATATTGAAGTGTAAAGTTTAATTTTTTACCTTCTGAAGCAGCTCTGGGAGAGGGGATCGCCGATCCTGTAAACTGTTCTAAATTGATACATTTAGTTGATACATTTCATATCTTTGCTTTGCTAATACCCCAGAGATGCTGCTGAGAAATGTATCAACTCAATGTTGCAACATTTTAGAGTCTGCACTGAATTACTGAGCTGCCAGACTCAAACACCAGAGACACGAACATTCAACTTTAAACTCGATTCGATTTTGGAAAAACAGTAAAAAATAAATAATGGAAAGTAATTGGAAAAAGCCTTTATTTCTGGGGAACAATCTAAAAACAACTGAATTGAAAAAAGTGTTTGAAAGGTGAACAACCCCTTTAACAAACTAGAAAATATAAAAGGTTAACCGTATGTGTATATATATATATATATATATATATATATATATATTTATTTTTATTTTTATATATATATATATATATATGTAGTTCTACTACAATTTATAAGTAATATGTATTTCTTTAGAATGCTTCAGAAAAGCTATACAATATGGCGTCCCCCATTCTTTTGGTTTGGAAACATGCATAAACTTTCTGTAATAACTGCATGTGGCATATTTACTGTATATGGATCATGGCCTGGTGTAATGAGTAAAATGTTTCACACAAAAAGCCAGCACAGTAGTTCATCTGTCCACTCATGACAATGTCCCTTGATATGTGCTCTGACATATGACACCCAGCGCTTCGTTTGACATAGTTTTACAATGTTCCATTGCCAGTGACTAGAATTAGAATATGTATAGTCTTCAGAGCTGCATTTAAAATAAGGGGGTGTCCTTTTATTTTACACAGGGGTCCAGGAGGAAGGGGTCCTTGGCCAAATCCAAATGCTAACTCGGTAAGTAATGCAATTAAATTCAGAATGTAGCTATTAAATAATCCATGTTGACTGTGGGATGTTAACATGTGGTTGTAAATACCATATTATCATTTATGGTAAAATGTCTACCATGATGTATTTAACAACCAAAGATGTTTTGTTGCTCAATTATTATATTTCTTGCATCCTTTTGCCAAAAGGGTAAGAGTGAAATATGGCCAGACAAGGGACCTCCCTTCATTGCTGACCCATCTTCATTGGTTCACCCATACTTACAGTAGATAAAGGCCTACTAGGAGCTGAACAAAACAGGGAATCTTTATGAAAGTAATATACCCAAATTCTCCACACACTAAAAAAAAATTCCCATCCAATGTATTAGGTTGCTGTTCTTTTATTTGATTCAGCTGATCCCATTCTTCTCATCAAAGACTTTCTATGTTTCTGCATTGTATGATAGAATCTCAGGCTAGCATAGTCCATCTTGCATTTAATTTATCGAACATCATTTCTGTTGTTAGTGCTTACATGCCATTGCCATGTAAAAAAGACTATACCAGCTCATGCAAACAGATCAAGGGTCAATCACAACACTAGTGCCATGGATATATGGTAAAAACTATAATACCCCCAAACAATGTAGATCTCTATACAAATATATTGCATAAAACAGCTCATATGTTAAATCCTGCTTCATGAAAATAAACTATTTACATACTTTTTTAAAAGTATTACTATTGGGTAATCCTAAATAGAAAATTGCTATCTTAAGCAATAAGGGCTGCTCCCGGGGATCCCATGATTTGCGGTACACACAAACAAACCAAACTTGTTAGGTCACAGAAGCCAATTGATGCCAAAGTTCTGTCTTTTGCTCTCACACTTCTTCCTGTTACAGTTAGAGCTGCAGAATTTCTGGTCAGGTGATCTCTGAGGGAGCACAGAGAATATCATAAAATGGGGGCTCAAGGGAAAAAAATGTAAAAGGGCAATATTTACTGATATCTATATTCCAGTTTGGTATTAATAGGTCACTTAATATGATAACAACTATCTGTTACATAAGTATTCATTTTGGGGGTATACTTTTCCTTTAAGTCAATATTTCTGCAAACAAGTTGCATGGTTGCTGTGTTTAAAGCAGGAAGGAATGTACATTCATAAACCTTTTATTCCTCAAAAAACTAAAAAAAAAAAACTGAAAATGAATAATTAAGCAACTAAATGTTATGTAAATCTTCATTCAAGAGAATAACTGTTTTTTTTTTCTTATTCCATTACAGATAGCGTATTCATCATCCTCACCAGGAAACTATGTGGTATGTGCTATAGTAAAACACACGTTGATTTCAAAGTTTTCTGCTCATTGCCCTTCTTGCTTTGTCAGTCCAACCCTTTCTGTTTATTGGCCCCACAAATAAGTAATTCAAAACTCCCTCCTTGTTTTCAGGGTCCTCCGGGAGGTGGTGGTCCTCCAGGAACCCCTATCATGCCAAGCCCTGGAGGTAATGACATACAAATATTGCACCTTTCTTGTTTTTATCGTCTCAATAAAAACACTGCCAGTACAGTCAGTAGCCAATTATACAGTTAGGAGACACATATAAACGTCAGTGTGATGATTCTCAACAAAAAGGCTCAGTAAAAAGCCAGGTAGATGTAGCTGTGCGTACACTGCTGCGGCTGCCATTGGAACCCATAGGAACTTTCTGAAGCTGCTGAGTGGTTGCTATGGGTTAGTGGACCATGGCAAACTTTGCCTATTTTACAACTGACTCATTTTTGGGCATCCCTAAATTACAGCACTGATTAAAATGCAATAAAGCTCATTTGTATGCAGCACCCACAATTCTTGGATGAAACAGCAATACTGCTTAGTATTCAGATACTGGAAAGAATGAGTTGGGAGTTATATGGCAACAGCTGTAGTAACATAGTAACATAGTAAGTTAGGTTGAAAAAAGACACACGTCTATCAAGTTCAACCTTTTAACTTTTTTAACCTGCCTAACTGATCCAGAGGAAGGCAAAAACCCCATCTGAAGCCTCTCCAATTTGCCTCAGAGGAGAAAAAAAATTCTTCCTGACTCCAAAATTGGACTAGTCCCTGGATCAACTTGAACTAGTGGCAAACTATGTAGTTGTGCACCATGGAGCATCACTGTTCTTCTGTGTAGGCTAACCATAAGTCACAATGACAAAGCACACATAAATGCGCAACACTGAGTGGAAAATTTACTTAAGGTCGAATATCGATTAAATCCTTTGAATCGTTCAATTTGAAGGATTTTAATCCATCGATCGAACGACTTTTGTTCGACCAAAAAAAGATAGCTAACCCTATGGGGACGTTCCCCATAGGCTAACATTGACTTCACTAGCTTTTAAGTGGCGAACTAGGGGGTTGAAGTTTTTTTTTTTAAAGAGACAGTACTTCGACTATCGAATGGTCGACTAGTCAAACGATTTTTAGTTCGAATCGTTCGAATCGAAGTTGTAGTCGAAGGTCGAAGTAGCCCATTCGATGGTCGAAGTAGTCAAAAAAAACCTTTGAAATTCAAAGTTTTTTTTCCTCTATTCCTTCACTCGAGCTAAGTAAATGGGCCCCTGATTGTGAAAGAAAAACAGATGCAATTTTTGTTACTTTAACATGCTCCCTCAACTGATTATAACCCAGCAGGATTCATGGTGGACGGGCATCTACTTGCATGTACTCTCCATCATTATATCAGGTTTGTTATAACCATTCTTTAATCTCTAATAATCTCTTGCACAGACTCTACAAATTCTAGTGAAAACATGTACACTATGATGAACCCTATTGGACCTGGCGGGAGTAGACCTAACGTAAGTGACCTTTGCACCCTTGAATTACAAAGAAAATGAATTTATGTACTGTATATGCATGCCGAGTGTGCCCATGTTGCTCATATAAAATGTTACATTGCCTGCATTGTATACGTCACCTTACAGCAAAATCCCAATCCCAGCACTAAGAAGTCTTTAAGCGAATAACAGAAGTGTGTTACAAACATGTTTCTGATAATAGTGCCAGCCTTTTTAAGGTCTGTGTGGTAATTACAGTTACAGGACAATATCGTCTTGTTACATATAATCACACTTTTCTTTTGGGCACATACAGAGTTCATAGACAGCCCATTATTGACTGCATTACAAACACACAAATGGATTTAACATTATTTAACGGATTTTTAATGGATTTAACGGATTTACCATTTTAGCCAAAGTTTTAATTGACCAACTTCTTCTTACAGTTCCCAATGGGCCCTGGCCCTGATGGTCCCATGGGAGGAATGGGAGCTATGGAACCTCATCATATGAATGGATCTCTAGGTAAGAGCCTCTATATTGACTGTACCTTTCAGACTGCCAGAAAAACTTTAACAGGTATCTGGAAAGATACCTGTTAGATACCTGTTAAAGTATTTATTTTTTCACCCACACAATAAGTGGGGTGAGGATAGTAAATTGAGCCACACTGATGAGTTCCCCTTGAATAAATCTGCTGACATAGGGTAGGAGAGCTGGCCAGACTGTGTTAGGACCAAGTTAACCAATAAAACATGCAAATGAGTTCAGATTGATGTGCCCAAGCTGTACTTTGTTGATACCTTGGGGCTGTTAGAAACATCTAAGATGCCCCTAGAGTGAAATACCCAGGTGCAGATAAAACTTCAGTCTACCGCCAACTCCACAGATAAATCGCAGAACATGAAGGGCACTGCCCTCACACTGATACATGTATTATTTCTCACAGCTAGCCAAAAGAACATCAGGACTCCTCTCCAGCACAAGGAAAGGGGGAAATCACTAACATCTTTGGGTGATGCTGGGATAATAGCTGCTAGAACATAATAGATAACAAAGATTGAATGAAGAACAAATGGAGAGCCTATGTGCTGCAAAAGAAAAAGGCTCAGCAGAAAAAAAACCTCTTAATACAAATAGCTAAAAAGCTGCCTGGCATTCATGAAGAACTGAACATATAATAACACAAGGCAATTCAAATATAGAAATGGGCCCCACAGAGCAAAGAGCCAATGCTTACAGAATAACAATAACTATGTCTGGCAGCATTAGAACAGAGATTTAACCATGTCATGTTAGTGCGTATTGCTCCCTAATAAAGCAGTGCCTGTTTCTGCCTATCCACAAAAAGCCACAGGTGATAGAATGGGCGCCCTCTTGGCTGGAGATTTACAGCCATGGCTGGACAAAATGATTGGTGGGGGAAAAAAAAGAACAAAGAACAAAGATAGGGTGGCTATAAGGATTGACACCAAAGCACTGATAATACTTCCTATGAGAGCCCATCAGCCAGACAAAATATTAGGGTTCTTTAAACACTTGAATTACTCAAGGAATTCAGCTTCACCTAGTGACTATTTGCTTTGGATCTGTAGATCCCTGTGTTGCTATATTTGCTTGGGTTCACTTTCTAATATCTCCAAAACTGTTCCAGTGTATACCGTATCAGCAGTTGGTCTAAAGGTGGTAGAACCACCAATGCAAATGGCTGATTAGTTGCAATTGTTATGGAAAATGGCCGTTTTAAACAGCAGCGGGTATATCGTTACCGTTCATATATTTGCAGGGCACCTTAGATACCCACATCATTATAAATGTAAAACCCCCTCTAGTGCAAAAATCCATTGCAACCAACAATCACTTTGATTTGTCTAGTGCAGAGAGTAATGACTGCAAATATCAAGGTTCCTATGGGTTACTATTAGAGTTAAGTGCCCTAGTGAGACCAGCTGATCAAGCCTAGTATTTGCTGGCACTTTTATGGTGCTTCTAATGGAGTTTCATCACATTATTTTTGTTTTACACAATTCTGTATTTAGCTTTGGTATGGGAAAGGCAAGAACATACAGGTTATAGACGGCACGACTGTCGGATGAAGACGCAACATGCAGCGATCGTATTCGACAGTCATGTTATGTCCGATGCAATCAGTTTCTACGTGCGACATTTGTATTACTTACATTAGATTAGGCACATCCGATGCGACACCTGCGATTAGTCTCGTCGCATCGGAACAGAAGGTATTGCAGGTAAATTTGTCGGTGGAGTTCTACGCTAAAAAAGGAACAGCAACAAAATGTGTTGAACAATAAATACATTGTCAAAACATAAAAGGTTGATACTTATTCACTTTTGCTTTTGTGTGTATTTCTGTTTTGTATTTTTTATTTTCATTAAAATGTTATACTATAAGTAAATCACTGTAGTGGTGATAGTAATCAGTAGTAGTTCATCCGTCATCCGGAAACCCATTATCCAGAAAGTTCTGAATTACAAAAAAAGGCCATCTCCCATAGACTCCATTTTACCCAAATTATCCAAATTTTAAAAAATGAATTCCTTTTTCTCTGTAATAATAAAGCAGTACCTTGTAATTGATCCAAATGAAGATATAATTAAACCTTATTGGAAATAAAACCAGCCTTATGTGCTTGCTTAATGTTTTCATGATTTTCTAGTAGACGTAATGTATGAAGATCCAAATTACGGAAAGAGCCGTTATTCAGAAGACCCCAGGTCCCTAGCATTCTGGATAACAGGTCCCATACCTGTGTATTAAAGCCTGGTTAATAGAAGATCAGATTTGAAAATAATGTAAGGCAGCCATCTAGTGGTGTTATTTAGAACTACAACTTAAAATTGAATGTTTACTTCTGCCACTAACTGTCCTTCAGTCTTTTGCTATTTTTGAGTATTTATTTGTAATGATATTTATGTGTTAAGATGTCAGTGGTGTGTATCCAGAGAACATATTTTAACCTTAAGTATGCTGGGTATCCCAAAAGCACATTCATCTCATACCTTTTATTTTTTTATTTTAGGCTCCGGGGACATGGATGTGTTGCCAAAGGTAATTAACATATGTCTGAATATGTGTGTATGTGGGCTTGGTTCTGCCATCGATCTAATAGTCTCTATTGTATGATTTTAGAACTCTCCAAATAATATGGCAGGAATGAATAACCCTCCAGGGACACCTCGAGACGATGGAGAGATGGCTGGGAACTTTTTAAACCCCTTCCAAAGTGAAAGCGTAAGGATTTTGCACTAATTTGAATGAATAATACAAAGCCTTTTAATATTTGGCTTATGATGCCGTGCAGATTAATGGTAGGCCTATGAGTAGAATAATGGAATACCTAGTAATAAAATGTTACATAGTAATACATTATATTTAGGATGAAAAAAAACTTTATAATTGTGGGACTTGTTGAGGGTAAAGTAATACATGAACCAGTTGTAGCTCCAATTCTTCCTTGTCTGCTGTATGTGCTGGTGCTGGAAGAGACTAGTATGTGTACCTTGAAGACCCCCACTAATTATTGCTATACCAGGCCACTAAATGCTTCCTGTTTATTGGTAGCTGTGAGTAATCCCAACTATTATTTTCAGGGATAACGGTTAATAAGAGACCTACATAGACTCTTAGAGCAAGGTCACACGTGGTGTTTTTAAAAACGTGCGTGCCAGCGTAATTACGCCAATGAAACCACACATGCATGATAATGTGTGTTTTTCAGCCTGTAGTTTTCTTTTCCCAACATACATTTCTGTTTTCTCTCATTTCCCACAATTCCACTCAGAAGAATTTTAGTAAAGTTTTACAAAAAAAAAGGCAAGTGGAAAACAATTTACATGCAGAATGTAGCCGTACTGCTTGTCAATACGCAACATAATTACGTCACCAGCATACAACGCCGTAAATACTCGCTAAAGTTTGGCCCCCATGTTGAAAATACGCAGATCCCATAGAGTTCAATTATACTGTGTTTCCTTGGCGTATTGGCATTTCTGCTAAAAAACACAAATGCTGGCGTCTTGTGCCGGATGTTGGCTCGCAAGCGCCCTGTGGGTATTGCTATAGTGCACATTCCATTATTTTCAATAGGGCTTCATTTTGTGCGTATTTACGCTTGGTTGTATGTTTTTAAAAATGCAACATAAAATGCCACGAGTGACCTTGCCCTTAGACAAGAGAAACGCTGGATTTACTAACACAGTATGGAGAGGAATATGGGAGGCCTATACACTGGCGTGTGATTTTTGCAATCCCTATGCTGTGCAGAATAATCCTGTAATGTTCTAGAAAAGCTATTATCCCTGTACTTTCCAAATCCTAGTCCATTTTCACACTACATTCACCTGTACCATATTTCCCTCACTTTCTATCAAATTTGTTGGAGTCTACAGGTTTATACGTGGCAACCAAACAGACGTTTAATCACTTAAATTATTTTATTAACATTCTAATAATTGCATAACATAATGGACCATCTCAGGCCACATGTAATGATGGCCCAGGCTTGATTTATATTATCTTTTTTAATTTCTCTGTACAATTTCCCACTTTTGTAAGCTTTTCCCCATTTCCAACTATAACCTACTGTCATAGAACTACACAATACTTTTTACACAATATCCATAAGGACATGCACATGAACTATGATGGATAAATGAGAAATGATCTCAACCTCTGCCTTCTGCCTTATCTCTGCCTCTCTGTAAAACAACATATGCTCTAAGTGTATAGAAAGACCCTTGTGCACTATTTCAGCTATGGCATCTTTCCAAAACTGCTCCTATACAGCAGAATGGCAATGGGAAAAGCTGTGTACAAATTACAACTTAAAGGACAAGTAAAGCCTACATTTCCTTCCATGTAGATAAGTTGAGCATATCTCACCCACCCAAATGGCATTATTTTTACTGCAAATATCCCCTCCATTTGCTAACATCATTACATTTCCCTAAACAAATAGCAGCTTTCCCCTGGGGGCCATTTTCCCTCTAACACATCATCAGTACATTTATATCTGCAAACAGCACATATGCGATGTAACATTCATGCATTTAAAAAATGCAGTCTTACACAGGCAGAATTTATTATGATGAAAAGGCCTGCTTGGATTAAGCACTGTAATGGTTAAGATGAGCTCAGGAGAGGAGGTTACTAGAACAAATAGGAGCAGACAGCTTGAGCAGAGTTTCTATGGGAACCAGTAATGCCATCTCTTGATTGGCTGTTGGACTGGAGGGTGTGTTTATTAATCTGAGTTGAGAAGAACTGAGCATGCTTAGTAGCCAACAAAAGGAAATTCCCAAGGGAGGGGCTGAGTGGGTTAGAGGAGCAGAAGGAATCCTAAGTGATTAAGGGGATGCTGCAGCCTTACTTTTAACCTTTGAGCAACCAGTGTGGCAACCAGTTGTTACATTTTTCCATGGGGGTTTACATGTCCTATGAATAAAGGTGTCTGGGAAAAGCTGCACAGAAATACACAGACCCTAACCATGTAAAACCTGGAATAATCTGTATGCTGCGAAGCAGCTACAAATCCGAGAGTACAAGAAAATTGCATAGGAGACCAGAGAAGCCTAGTACACCTGTGTAGAAGCCAGGTTAGTTAATACTAATACACTGAAGTGTATTATTAACCATAAACTCTAATGTCCATACTTTCCTCAATGGAACACCCAGAACTTTGTCATAGGAGTTTTACACAATTGACAAGCTCTGTGTTAGTTTCAGTGCCACAGCTCTATACACTAAATATATAATTACTTTTACCCAATTTTTTACACTTTGGCCTAATATTAAGTACACACTTTACACTCTTAAATATTCTCCTTAATGTGATTCTTTACTCTCTACTTCGGCAATCACAACTATAACTTATACTTTTACTTTGTTCTATCCCCAATCTTCAACTCCTTTTTCCATGACCTTTATTGAGATATTAGCCCCACCTACTCTCCCTACTGTATCTTTCAGTGCCCACGATCTAGCAAATTACTTCAAAGACATGATCAGTGCAGTCAGATGAGATTCCATCGAATCCCGTTACAAGCCTCCCTCCATACATAATTTCAGATTCATTCAAAGGTAATATCTCCCTTTTTCTGTCTAAAATCCTCCAAATATGCTTCATCCCATCCACTACCCTCTTTAGTTAGTAATGGCTGCTTTTCATTTCCTCTAAATTTCTCAAGCACCTAATATAATATATTAATGCTTCTCTTGTTGCCTAACCGATTTTATCCAAAATGGCTGTAACATATTAAGGCTTGTTTATGACTACAAGTACAGTGTGTGAGCAAAAAGTCTTTGGAGGGGCTCAGTAGACAAAGCAACTTTTCCCATGTCCTCTGCTCCCCACCCACCTGTATCTCCCACAGATAGAAGAACGACTGGGAAGGGGGATTTACTTTACAACTACAAGCAGACCCCACAGTCCGGGCCCCCAAATGAATCCGGGGTCTGCTCCTTTTATAGTTATGCCAATAGTGCAAAGTGCAATTTCAGAGGCAGTTGCCATTTTTTACCCATAATTGAGCTTTAATAATATACAGTATATCTGTACGTGGTAGGAAATCAGAGTCAGTGCTCAGCATTAAAACAACATTTGCATGGGATTTTTCCCACACGTCTGCTGCATCAGTGTCACTCTGGAAACATCATGTGCAATACCTATTTCCACTTAACTTCTCCCAATATTGCCCTTGTCTCTGCTATCTCATGTTATCAGTTGTTTATCTGCCATATCCTCCTGGAGGGACACACAGCAAAGTCAAAGTTCTATAACAATAATTTAACACAGTTAGGGGTGCTGCTGCCATGAACCTCAGACAGCAGTGCCCTGCAAGTTACTAGGGGCATCAAAAAAACACTCCTAATATTTTCATAAGATAAAAATTACAATTTTAAATTGGAATTTTAGCCCTTCTAGTGCAGGAGGTGCACTTGCACCCCCTCCTCAAACCGCTCCAATCAGCTAGGCCTTTAGTTGCCATTAGTGCTAAATTGGCCCTAAAAGACAGTTTCTTTGATTTACTTTTCAAATATCACATTGATGTCTGAAATCATCTTTAGTAACCAGCATGTTACAATTTGTTTCAGTGTCATTCTCCCTTGTGTAGTCACAATTGTGTTCTGATGATTTTTTTTCAAATGCCACCAAACCTGCTTTAACTGTCGTGTTAATACTGCTCCTAATTCTCAGCCCTGCTTCTAACATTGTATTACTCTTCATCATACTTTTCATCAAGGTCCTCGCTCTTCTTTCTGAGCACACTTCACCTGGCAAATTCTCTCTTTCAATCCATTAAATGCTCTCCTAACTTCTTAGCCAAACTATTATTATGATTGGAAACACATATATTTTTAAAGCACCAACAATAAATGGGTCCATACAGTGTCGGACTGGCCCACCGGGATACCAGGAAAACTCCCGGTGGGCCCAGGTGTCAGTGGGCCTCTTGTTTCTAAACATTTGGCCTATTTCATGATCCTTACCTATTCCTTTATGGGGGAAAATGCTTAATAATGGAAAACTATAGTAAGTAGATATAAAAGACTAGAAGAATAAGAGGTTGAGAGAGGAGAGGAGGAATAATAGTTTGGAAAGTGGACTCACAGTCTAAGGTTTTCTGGTGGGCCCCTGGCATCCCAGTCTGACACTGGGTCCATACATTGAACATATACATAATATACAAAAATAAGAGGTAAGGCGGGTGCTGTCCAAAAGAGCTAACAACTTGCCTATTCTGCTCTTACTCAGTCTTCTACCCTTCCCTATCAGCTGGTTTGTTATAATGAGTGTTTCAGTGGTGGAACTGTATCTGTGTTCAAGCACAACAACTATGTTATTATTTACATTGCTTATTTTAGAGAGTGTGGTTCATGATCAGGGGTAGAGCTTGCCATTATCTATAGCCATGTCTACTAATGACTTTACATGTTGTTAACATATCTCTCTCTCTCTCTCTTTTTTTTATTTATTTTTTTGTCTGCACAGTATTCACCCAGCATGACCATGAGCGTGTGATACCCCCCCCCCTCCCACGTCTGCCATTGGATTGAGTGTTCTCAAGGCCTCATCACTGGAAGACTGCCAGTGCCCCTGGAAGTGAGGATTTACAAATGAATTTTGCAACATTGTATATTTAGAAGCAGGAAAGCACCCATTCTACAGGTTCCTTGCATCCTTTTCAAAGACAACAAAAAGACATTAAAAAGCAAATGACTGGATTGCATTTCTGCAATGACTTCTAACCACAGTGTGCGCTGATTTGAGGATTCAGGAATCACCTCTGGAAAGCTCTGCTTTATTTCTGCAAAAACCTGATCTGAAGACACAGGATCTCTCTCACCTGGACCTTTTAATGCAGTTTATGGGACTGACATTCAAATTCACTGACATATTTGTTGGTAACAATTAGAGCTTTTTGTTAATGCCCAAGGGGTCAGTCCTTGGTAGTGAATGGGTTAAAGCAGCCAATCATGTAGATTACTTTTGTTTTCCCTTTTTCATAATTATGTTTTTAAAACTGGGGCAGCTCACCAAACGCTCCTTCAAAGAAGCCATGACACCCAGTGCTGCTTCCATCAGAACAAAATGGCAGCTCCGACGCCGATGTTGGTTGTAACACTTTATTTCAGGATTACAAGTTCTAATACTTTATTGTTCTGGATTCTTAAGAGATGGTGGCTCCGTTATTGTTCATACAGCAGCCTTTCAGAATACTGCTCGCCAATTTTTTATGCATTTTTCCCACATTTTGTAGAGTACTTGTTCTTTCCTCTCTTACATCCTCATAGCAATTTTGAACAGAAAAGGACCTGGGGATCATCTTTATTCCTTTTTGTTCCACTTGGCAAAGAAGTGAAGTAACATGGATGGCACCATCGATAACATAAGAACTATTATTGGTGAATAATACAACGTCATTCGCTAACCACAGGGGGCAGTTTAAGACGTAAGAATATTGTAGATTTGCTCTAGGGGATCCTTGTTTCTCATGTCTTTTCCATCCAGTTTTTAACTATTAAATCACTTTCCCAGGTTTGCAGAACATTTGGGAGTCTTTAGCAGTTCCCTGTTGTGTCTGGATTTTTATTATATATTTAACTGCATCAGAAACCAAAAAAATAACATGTACAACCATATATAAACATCTACCTACCTGCATACATGTACTGTATGTATATAAACATACCGCTATGATGATTAGGAGATTAGCGCTGGGCAGAGACCATCACGCATTGTCTATATGAGTGTTCATTAAGGTGATTAGACTTAATATTACAGAATGCCTTTAAAATGCATTCTTCAGAGTATATTAGCAGCTCTAATGGCATTTATCTTTGACCTTTGTGAAATGTATATGTTAGACTTGTGTATGGTCAGTAAGATACATATGTTTCATATCAGGACATCAACAAACAACAAACTTGGTTCGAAGAAAGGTTGGCAAGGTCTTGACATCCTAAAGATCCACCATAAATGAAATGCTGTTATGGTATGTGATTAAGGGGAAGAATTATCAAACCCCAAATTGGGGAATACAAGGAAGTATTTCTCAGCTCCAACATTCTAGGACCATTATTCATTCATTATTCAGTTCTACAGATTGTTTGCCTCCTGTTTGAAAGAGGCAGCAGCAGTGAGACATCTCCAGAGCTCCCCATAACACGACACAAATTCTTTTGGGCATTTTCTGAGCGCTCTGTGCTTGATGGAGTAGAGATTAACTGTATATAAATGTCCCAACCACTATTTTAAAGAGCTGTTTTAGTTGTGAGCCTCCTATTGCCACCCCCCACAGAATTTGATTTGAATGTGTCAAAGAAAGCAAGTCTCGCTCACGAATGAGGAACACGTTATATGAACAACTTGTATTTTGTCAGACAGCACGGTTGTATTGGAATCTGCGGCATTGCTACAAAAGAGAAACAACTGTCTCGTATTTCTTAATTTCTCTAAAGAAAAGTCGATTTGTTTTGCAAAATATATAGGTTATATTTACTTTCATAAAATGAAAGTAAACTTGGTCAGATTTCTCTTCTGAGCACTTTTGTATTTTACTTTTGTTTTCATTTTTTTGCCATTTAAGAAATATTAGCAGTTCGATATTCCCACTACCATGCTTTTATTCTCACCTGGCAGCCTGGGGGCTAATTAATAAATTTAGGTGCTGTCACCAATGTGATGCTACTCTGCCTATTGTTCTCTCTAGTCTGTTGGGCTTCCCAGTTAAGCTTTATAAATCCCCTTTTCACTAAATATTTAATCCGGTCAGCAATGTGACTTGGACCCAATACACGGTCTCACCTCCAAAAAAGCCCAGAAAAAGCACTTTTCTCCCAAGGCAAGTCACTAGCCCCTCCCTCCTTCTTTCAGCAGTATAAAACTGTTAATATCTTTTGGATTACTATAAATAGGAAGTTGCAAAAATGCTCAGAAGAGCAAGTTTACTTTTAGATTCTATTTGCCGTTAATAATGTTCGATTGCTTGCTTTGCCCGAGCCTTCCTGGAGGCCACCTTTATTAAACTATAGAGAACAAGTCCCTCTAAGAAAAACACCATCAATGCAGGGTTAAATCATGGACCTGAAAAAGGCTCTAGGATAGCAGGCTTGGTTTGGGGATAGATGATGAACATGGCTGGTGTTAAAGAGTGGACAAATCAAAGTTATGCTAAAAATGCCACTATTTTGAATCAGCAGTTTTAGGAGGCAATGCGTTCCCATTGGTACCCACCTATACAGCTTGTACAGTGCACTGGAATGAAATTCCTAGAATGGGTTTTGCTAGAATATTATTCTAACCATGTTCTAAAGCTACAAATAGAGACTATACCTTAAGCCATCAGAGAGAGACCCAGTTCTGGCTTTTACAGAACCTTCCATGTTACACTAAGATGATATTGACAAGTCTAGGGCTGGATTAATATGTCTTGGATAGAGTAGAGCTGGCTGAAATCTCTCTCTCTCTGTTTAAATCGGCCATGTTGGATATACAACACACGTTGCATACACAGATACTGGACTTGCAGCTACTTTATTCTCAATATCAGGTTTAATCCCTTCCATAATGACACTCATTTGATAATGTTGGTTTTGTTTGTTTGTTTTTGTTTCAACACAACTGTGATTTCCTCAATACCTTGTTCCCAGGCCAGGTAGGGTCCGTCAGCAGATAGGCGCCAAGCAAAGAAAGACCCTAAGTATGAACTTCCTCCATGCTGCTCCGCCCCTTCCTCTAACCTCTCCCATAAGAGCATTGCAGGGACAAGGGATGGGCAGGTGAAATGAAGCAAACCGTCTCTTTTTCACAACGGGACAACTTTTACATTTCTTATGAAGGATTTGTTGTTTTATTTGTTTTTTTTTTTCTAAACATAATGGACCTCATTACAAAAGATGTCTGTTCTTTTTGTTGTTTTTTTCTATCGTATTCCAAAGCAACTTTGTACAGAATAATGATATAATTACCTGCCTTCCTCCTATTCTTCATTTTTATACTTCCCCTTCCCCTCCTGAAATGTCTGCGTAACTATAGTGTGATGTAAAATACTGTAACATTAGGACAGGATTTAAAAGATAAAAAAATAAAACTGTACTGCTCTTTGTTCTTTATATGATATGACAGTATTTGGAATATAAAGCTCTCTCTCTGTCAGAGTTGGCTTTGTATTTTGCTCGTAGGTTAGAATTCAGTCCTAGATTTTAGTTGTCCAGTGTAGCGAATATATATATAAATATACCACTATATTTATATATATATATTATATATATATATATATATAGAATATCATGTCATTTGTATGTTCTTTATATTGTAAAAATTCTTTAGACTGAAAGTTGCTTAACAAAAAAAAACAAAAAAACAAAACTGCATCAATAAATGTAATTTGATTTTTTCATAAATATTGTCTGGTCTCTGTTTTATTGTTCAGCTGTTTTTATTGAGCGTTACCAATAAAACGAACAGGTCATCGTAGCAGAGTGATTAAAGCTGAATAATGTTCACACAAACAAGTAAACAAATGAGGTTTGATGAAGACACAGTAAACAGAACTGGATACAATATTATTGCTAGAACATTATTGAAATAATAATGACGCAAGGTAGAGTAAACAATAATAAAACAAAGCAAAGCTCAATGGATTACAAAGGCATTAGAAGCAGTTTGAATATAAACAACCAAAAGTCAAGATAAAAGTCAAGAAAAATCACATTTATGGTCTTATTTACTCATTTTCAAACTCGAGTGACAAGAAAAAACTGCAACTTTTTTTTTTTCTCAAATGCTTTGCTTATTTAAGAATATTCCTGTACTCGTTGTTTCTCATAAAAAAGTCACACACCAGCGAGAATCATAATGTTCCATTCATTTTCAATGAGGTAAAAAAACAGAATGTTTTCATGAACCAGGAAAATAAATATATAATTAAAAGCTGTTACGGAGACAACTCCGAGGCCTCCTGAACTTCTCCAGCTTTTACTTGCAGAGTAAATTAATTTAATAAATGGGGACTATTCCAGGTTCCAAAGAAGAGTCTCAAGTATATTAGTACTTTTTCTTGCTGCGTTTTTTCTAGAATTGTAAAAGAAAAACAAAAAACTCCACTTTTGATTAATTGGCTCCTAAATATTCAACCATGACCTCCATACCCAAATTATATCTGCAACTAACCAAAAACTTGAGATTTATGCCTAGAATTCATATGGTCCAGAAAACGGGACCAAGTGTCTATAAAGATCTGTTTTAAATTAGGTTCTGCAATTTTTTCCATATGTCAGCATAGAAGATGTAAATGGGAGATATCTTGAAAGCCAAAAAAAGGAATGTTGACTTCTTAGTGGCAGCAGTGAATAGGGAGAGTAGATTAGCGAATAGATTAATTGGTTTATTTATAAAAAATCTAATTTTTTTTCTACTATAAACTCACAATTAAAAAAAACAGAATGTTTGCTTATTAATGAAAAAATCTGAATTCAAGAAACTTGACTGAATACAATCCTGAAAAAAATTGTCATGGAAAAACATGTTTTTTTCAAAACGCATCTTTTAATTGTGCTGCTCCAGCAAACTTCTGCACTGAAATCCATTTTCAAAAGAGCAAACAGATTTTTTTTTTATACTTAATTTAAAATCTGACTTGGGGATAGACATATTGTCAGTTTCCTAGGTGCCCCCAGTCATGTGACTTTTGCTCTGATAAACTTCAGTCACTCTTTACTGCTGCCCTGCAAGTTGAAGAGATATCATTCAGTAGTAAAAAATCCAGGTCCCACTGAGACACCTTCAATTACATTGAGTAGGAGAAACAATAGACTGCCTAAAAGCATGTCCATCCTGAAGTTCTGGCTCTTTCTGAAAGCATATGACCAGGTAAAATTACCTGAAATGGCTGCCTACATACCAATATTACAACTAATTACTAATTACATTTTACATGGTAGAGTGAATTATTTGCAGTGTAAACAGTATAATTTAGAAATAAAAAACTACAACATAAAAATCATGACAGAATCCCTTTAACATTTTGCATCATCAATACCAAGTAATTGGCAAAAATCTAGAGATTTCAGATGAAAACCAAACATCTCAAAGTCATCTAGAGCTTTAATTAGTGGTTTGAGGGAAGTATTACATTGTAATGGGAATAATTAGCAACCTTAGAGAACAGCAATTAATGGAGGGCATTCCCTTTATAAAATTGCACACAGAGTGCAAGAGTAAAGGCTCTTATCAAATAGAGCTAGAAAATACTCCAAACTACAAGAGTTACTCTGCACACCACCTCTTTAATACATACTTATTTGCATACCTTAAGTGCCTATATATATTTTGAAAGAAAGGGAATTCAAAGGGCCAACAATCCCAAAATATTCCATGCAGTTGAATAGGTGATCCCATGCAAAGATGTCAAATGCCTTTTTCAGCATGGAATCTTGTGTCTTTTAGGAAATAGCATGCAGTAAGTTGTAAAAAAAAAATCAGATCTTCTTTTTAGAAAACCATTTTGGGTTTCTGAAATAATAGTGGGCAGAATTAAAGGAAGTCTGTTGGGCATTTTAGAAAGTAGCTTAATGTCTTGGTTAAGGTCTGCAGAAATGATCATTCCTTTGGAATGATAATCGAATTTAACTGAGAACAAGTAGGTAATTGCTTTACCATAAATAACATTTTATTAAAGTAGTTAGTAAGGAAAGGAGAGATTTTAAGGTTTAACAATTTATAAAACGCTGAGGGTGGGCCATCAGGACCACTTGCCTTTTTTTACGGTTTTTCATTAGTACAGGTATGGGACCTGTTATCCAGAATGCTCGGGACCTGGGGTTTTCCGGATAATGGATCTTTTTGTATCTACTAGGAAATCATGTAAACATTAAATAAACCCAAAAGGCTGGTTTTGCCTCCAATAAGGATTCATTATATCTTTGTGTGGATCAAGTACAAGCTGCTGTTTTATTATTAAAAAGAAAAAGGAAATCATTTTTTTTAAATTTGGATTATTTGGATAAAATAGAGTCTATGGGAGTCGGCCGTTCTGTAATTCGGATCTTTCTGGAAAATGTGTTTCTGGATAATGGACCCATATCTGTAGAAGTAACTCCTACAAAAATCTTAAAAAGCTTATTCTGAATTTCTAATTGATCACTAGAGATCTGAGGAATCTGTAAATGTATTACTAGTCCTTGCATTATATTCTGGAGAAGAACATTAGGATTCATAGTTTGCTTTCCAAATATTTACTGCTTTAGGTGGGTTATTTGTTAGGAAACCTTGTTTGTCTTTGATTTTAATCAGGTTGAATTTTTTGTTCTAGAATTTAGAAAGATAAACAAGGGCAATGTTTGCTTTGTTACTTAAATTAGCCAAGAATCCATTAAAGCAAGTTATCCAAGTTTTTAAGGATTCAGTGACCTCCTTATATTTTTGAACATTAATAAGAGATGGAGAATTTTTTTTAATTCAAGTAACAGTCTCTTTGCGGAGTACTCAACACAGAACATATATGCAGTTACCCCCCCCCCATGTTACATATTAACATACTTCCATGTTTCCAATAACAGGGGACAAGGGGACATTGCTATTATGTGGGGAATTCTCCTGTAAAAATAAGCCCCAACTGACAGCATTTTAGAAAATTCAGACTGGTCCACCAACACCAAGGACACAGAATTGTTGCTTATATTTGAATTGGATAACTTAATTGAAACTGGGGCATGATCAGAATAATCATTGTCAACAGTTTTACTAATTAGATCAGGGGTGTCCAAAAGGTAGATGGGGATCTACCAGTAGACGTTTAGCTGATGATCAGACACTGTCAATAAAACAGCTTGTCTAAATCACCCTCTTACTTCATTCTTTGCATTCAGATATTTATCCTATTAAGGTTACATAAGAAATAGTTACATGTTGTCATAAATCAGTATTTAAGTAATATTTTCTATGGAACAGAATGCTAACAATGCTTTTATGGATGTAAATCATTATGGCACAACATCACTAAGGGGCATATTTATCAAGGGTTGAATTCTGAAAGTTGTTTTTTTTTTGGTTGAATAGGTCCCTTTTCGATCGAATAGGTCCGTATTCGGCCGAATTTGAATAGAAGGATTAAGTATTTCCCAAAAAAGTCCACCAATTAACTCCTAATAGGTTCTAGGAGGTCCCCCATAGCCTAAAACAGCATTTTGACAGGTTTTCGATGGCGAATGTTTGAAGTCTAATTTTTAGAGAGACAGTACATAATAAATTTTCGATGTTCGAATTTTCAAACTTTTTTCAAATTCGAATCGAATTTGGACTATTCCCTAGTCGAAGCTCAAAATTCGAATTTTTTTCATTCAAAAATTCACCTCGACCCTTGATAAATCTGCCCTAAAAATAGACCTTGCATTAGATTGTTAGAGATTAAGATGTAATCAGTTCTAGTTCCCAACCTGTATTGAAAGAAAGAGTGAGTAAAGTCTATTTCTGTGCGATGAAGGAGCCCTCAAACATCAGTAAAACCAGAAGTAAGTTTTATACTTAGATTTTTTAGCTTGTAAGTTACTGGAAGAATCTGATCTGTCCAAACATCCAAATATAGGTCTTGATAAAATCACCTCCTAAAATAACATTAGTCTGGGAAAGTGTAGATAATTCTGACTTTGGTCAATCTTTTGAATGATCAGGAGCAAAAATGGAAACAATGTGCATATTTTATCATGAATTAACACTTCAGCACATACATATCTACCATGTTTATCGATTTTGTTTTGGCAAAATCTGAAATTGCGGTGAAAAAGGATAGCCATGCCTGCTTTTTTTCTAATAGCAGGGGAGAAAGCTCTCGTGCTTAACTGGTCTCTAATCCTAAAGGAGAGCTATATCACTTTTAAAATGTTTAAGATGTTGGAGAGCCTTCTTCCTTTTAAGTAATGGTTTAAACCATGTTCCAAGAGACAATATTTATATTTATTTAGTTGATAGATGTAAGAGCATATTTGCCTTAAACAAACAATAAACTTAGAACGAAAACAGGAGGTCAAGCAATCACATTTGACCAAGTAGAGAATGCTGTTAAGGACCTCCTCTTCTCCCTAGAAATAGATATCTATTAACCCTCTATGGGAGAGAAGTTATCTAGATGTAAACTGGCCAACAAGTAGAAGAAATGAAGGGATTAAGATTTAAACATCATGCCATCTTCACTTGAAGGTGGCCGAAGATCTAGATCTTTGTTAAAATTCTTTTTTTTTATATATATATACATAGTTAAATCAGGTTGAAAGAAGTCCATCAACCCCTCCAATATCCATACATACACACTGACACTCACATAAACTATATATACTGTACACCCATATCTACTAACTATAGATTTAGTATCATAATAGCCTTGCATATTATGCTTGTCCTCACTGTAAAGAATCACCTACACTGTTTCAAATGAAAGTTCTTTTCGTCTAATCTGAAGGGGTGGCCTCTGGTGTGGTGACCCTCATAATTTAAGTCTTCCATCCCTCTAACCAGTTTAGTTGCACGTCTCTGCACTCTCTCCAGCTCATTTATATCCCTCTTAAGGACTGGAGTCCAAAACTGCACTGCATACTCCAGATGAGGCCTCACCAGGGACCTATAAAGAGGCATAATTATGTTTTCATCCCTTGAGTTAATGCCCTTTTTTATGCAAGACAGAACTTTATTTGCTTTAGTAGCCACAGAATGACACTGCCCAGAATTAGACAATGTGTTATCTACAAAGACCCCTAGATCCTTCTCATTTAAGGAAACTCCCAACACACTGCCATTTAGTGTATAACTTGCATTTATATTATTTTTGCCAAAGTGCATAACCTTGCATTTATCAACGTTGAACCTCATTTTCCAGTTTGCTGCCCAGTTTTCCAGTTTAGACAAATCACTCTGCAAAGTGGCAGCATCCTGCATGGAACCTATAGTTCTGCACAATTTAGTATCATCTGCAAAAATAGAAACAGTACTTTCAATGCCCACCTCCAGGTCATTAATAAACAAGTTGAAAAGCAAGGGACCTAGTACAGAGCCCTGCGGTACTCCACTAACAACACTGGTCCAATTAGAAAATGTTCCATTTACCACCACTCTTTGTAGTCTATCTTAGCCAGTTCTCTATCCAGGTACAAATACTATGTTCCAGGCCAACATTCCTTAATTCAACCTTCTGTGTGGTACTATATCAAATGATTTAGCAAAGTCTAAGTAAAGTCTAAGAAGCAGTGACCTTGCACTAAAGCAGTTGGTTGCAGATATATTGTCTGTCCATGCTGCCCAGCCGCTTGCTGAGGAGCACTGGGAACGTGCAGCTCCGGCCAAGGTGCACCCGTCTCTGAAATCTGGCCCTACCTTCCCATATGTGTGCTCGTTAGTATATAGTATTAGTGGTGACAGACAAAACATCCTTTACATAGACCAATACAGCTCTACTGATTATGTCATGGAGAAAATGACGACTTCGCAAACACTTTGTTGCATTCAATAAACACAAAATGACAGAACAACTGTGCATAGATAGAATTTGCCCAACCAGTTAGTCCTGCTCTGGGTGTCTATTTAGTGAAATGGCTCAACCAGTTTAGAAATCTCCTGAATTTTGGAGTGTCTGCACTTCTGTAGCTGAAAAATGTTTGGGCCACAGGTGGCAGAACCAAATTTGGCATTACACTAATTGGTAGTGCCTAATTTGCTAACCTTTAATAGCTTCATTATTTGCAGTTAGCGCTACAACATGTCCAATTACTCCCTAAAGGAGAACTGAAGCTAAACTAAAGAAATAGGGCAGAAATGTTGAACATTATGTTTTGGGCTTCTGTACCAGCCCAAGGCAACCACATTCTTTTAGCAGTAACTTATTTTCTGCTGATTCTCTGCACATGCTCTGTGCTTCGATCACTTATTGAGCTTAGGGGCCAACTCACAATATACTAACTATATAAAATATAAAGCTGAGACAAATTAGTAAATATTTATTGGCAGTGGCACATGACAGTTCAGAAATTGGTGCAATTAACATCAGAATTTTATAATCAGCCCTTTAGAATCAGTTTATATATCAGGCCAACCTCATTTTTTGCTTTATGATTTGTGACAACTGAGCACACTGAGCATGTGCAAACACTGCTAATAAAATCCAAGATGGGAAACTCCTGTAACGACATGGGGAATGAGATTTGGTGTACTGTTAAGGATAGGGAAGACCACATGGCATATGTTCAATATGGTACCAGTATTAAATGTATGTTTGCAAATGCAAGGAGTCTGACTGGTAAAATGGGAGAGCTGTAGGTAAAATATGATGTGATTGGTGTGGCCGAAACATGGCTGAATGGGTCGCATGACTGGGCAGTAAATATCAGTGGCTATACTTTGTTTCGGAGGGACAGAGGCTAAAAACACAGAACAGAAGTGGTTGTCATTTAAATCATTACTGTTCTCAGTTTATTCCCTTAAGAAGTAAATGTAGAACTCTAAGAATCACCCTATGTGTTTTAATATAGAAGTAATGAAGTTAATAAGAAAGAAGAGAAAGGCATTTGTGGCTATGTAGTGCCCAGGGGCATAACTACAGAGGAAGCAGACCCTGCGGCTGCAGAGGGCCCAGGAGGTATAGGGGGCCCCATGAGGCTCAAATTCATGTACAATTTAAATACATTTTGGTAAAACAGGACAACCTCTGGATATGTTTGGGGCCCTAAAATTAATTTGCTGTGGGGCCAAGTAACATCTAGTTACGCCACTGGTAGTGCCCTAAATACTGTATATTTCACAACTTATCAGTGGCTTTGGTAACGATTGCTAATTTGACGCCAGAACAAATTTGAGGCAAGATTTGCTATGTTTCAAATTCTTAAAATGGATAGCTTTGTGTAAATACCCTGCATACATGTATAAATATATATATATATAGAGACCAAGGAGGATTCAGCACTATCGATACAAGGTTCAAAAATGCCTGGGTGCAGTGTCCAAATTTAGTATCTATGTCACACAAATAAAGCTGGCCATAGATGTAAAGATTTTTAAAAGATCCAATAGTTATCGTGAGACCACGATTATCTCGAAATGATCATTTAAATGTACGATGTCCATCGACTAAAAAGACCATTTCAGGCAATATTGCCAGGATTGGTCGGACTTCGCTAAAATCAAGTCGTTCGGCAAGAGAAATCTTTGTGTCTATGGGGACTTTTAGGTCAGCACTCTCAGGTCTTAGAAAAAATAATAACGTTTCGACCTTTTCCAAGGCCTTTCTCAAAGTGAAAGGCCTTGGAAGAGGCCGAAACGTTAGTCATCCATGTGAATACATTTTTTTATTTTTTCTAAGACCTGATATATATATCTGACATGGTCCTACCCAATGAACCGAATGAAAAAAGCAAGAGAATTACTGTATATACACTGGCAGTGCCCTTTTTTTATATGGCATGAATGGCAGCCAAACTAAAAAAGAAATGTGAATTACATGCAAAAATAGTAGTTTCTTAGACCAGTTTGGGGGTGGGGGGTTCCTAAAGTTGGGAAAAGCTGGCTCTGGTTCTGATGCCTGTACAACATATAAAAAGTAGAGAACAGTAAATAGTGTGATGCCCAGAAGAAGATCTCTGTGATCAATGACCTATAAATTGCTGTGACTAGGAAAGGCCACTCTATAGACAAAGTACAACAGGATGTACAAGTTAGTAAAATAAGATCAAAGGAAAGGTTTTGCTCATTAATAGGTGACTAAGCCCAGGTCATAAAAATGCTTATACTTTCTAATTACTCTATACGGGACTATTTGTTATCCATAAAGGCAGAGCTGTGCACAATCCTTCATCTTATAGCAATAATTGGCCTGCCTAAGCATATATACAGTGGATAAAATACCCCCTATTTTAATTTATAAAGGTCTGGACTGGGAGTCAAAATAGGCCCTGGTATTCAAAGTACATAGAGGCCCATACAGTTTCCATCAGCCCACTAAATAGTGACTGTCTTTGGACCTTCCAGTCCTCTTTGTGGTCAGTCTGGCATCTGCTCTAGTGATGTGCAGGTCCAGTTTTACCCGACCCGACTTCCTTTTATAGACCCGCACCATCCCGCCGATAACGTCACAAAAGGGCCGGGGCGATCAGGTTCGCGCCTATAAAGCCGGAGGTCAATATTTGAAGGCGGCGGCCGCCACCCGCAAAGAGGAGTTCGGGGTTGGCCTGAACCTGTCCAACCCGCAGGCATCAGGCCGGCCCGCAAATCACTAATCTGCTCCCCTCAGAGGGCTCCCTCCTATAGTTACTTAACTATATGCTTCTATTCCTGTACAACACTCCCCCCCCCATCCCCTGGATATAGCCTTCCCAAAATTGATGGCATGGTCAGTCACATGTTAGAGAAAGAGGGGGAACTGGTGGGGGGGAGGTAGGCAGCAGGCATTTCAGAGAGTCTGGCAGGGGGCTATGGGTGCTGGGATAACAACACAATGTACGTGTACGTGTACATATGTGTGTGTGCGTGTACGTGTGTGTGCGTGTGTAAGTTATAAAAGGCATGTTCTGACATCTGAATGTACCATTTATAAGTAAATTACAATTGGAACATTATAAAGTTACCATATTATGGATCTTATAGTATATAATGTACCCCTACTGTAAAACATAAGGATTTCTGGATGAGGCTGAAGCCCTATATTTTACAGCTGAGGTAAATGATTTGTTATAATACCAAAGGCTCTTGAGCCATGTCACACAAATGGCATCACTAAGCACCAATTATAAGGATATAATTTCCAGGATACTCATGGATCTTATGTATGATATACAATTTATATAATACACAAAGAGCAATCAATATCCTTTAAAAATAAATCCTTAATAGGTTGCTTTGTAACATCATCAGTGATTATAAGAGCTTACTAATGTCAGCAGTGTCTCATGAAACCTTGTAAGGCTGTACTCGAATCCCAGCCCTGAGCAACAGTTCATTAAGCTGCTTTTCCTTTAGTACAAACTGATGAGCAATTGCCTGAAAGCAACAAGTAAAACAAGTAAACAGAGACTGGGTACTGGTGGGGTTTGAGAAAGATATTTGAAACATCCTCTGCTGATCACCAATACCACGCCTCCCCCCGCCATCCGCATTGGTACAAATACGAGAGACACAAAACCCTCTTTTAAATCTCTTTTAGATGTATATCTTGCAGATATTTTCCAGTGTGTTGTAGTTTGACATCTCTACCTATGTAATTAGTGTTGGGAGAAATGAGTGTAAGATGAGATATCCTGATCCCACCCTGCACCAGATGATTATGATTTAGATATACTTGCTGAAAAGACAGTGTACCCCTGCTATACTGAATATTCCAGAACTATCCAGTGATGTTTTTTGCTGAGCTTTTCTTAGCAAGAATAACATTGTTTGAAATTCTACAAATGTCTCCACAAAATTAAACTGTACATTGAAATCATGTTAGATGTTGCTGGGGGCAATTTTTTGTATCAAATTTCTTGGAAATGTTTCTGTGTATAGATAATTTGAGAAATATCGAAATAACTAGGTGTATTTAGGCAGCTGAAAGCTTCCATGCATGTACGCTCATGATGTTCTCTACACACATGGTGCAGTGAAGTTGGCTCAGGGGTAGTTAAATAAATATTTAACCACACACAATAAAAGCTGGGCTTGGTAGTTGTTCCACTGCAGGAGAAAATATATAAAACGGTATAAACCAACATGAATTATGGGAATACAGGAGCAACATTTGTGAAACATAAGAAATAACAGCACAAGTTGTCTCAAGTTCATTTTATTGAGCTGGACTAGTGGTGGTTGGTAATCAGACCACACAGATAAGGAACTTCAGTCCGGGAACATCTCAAAATCCCAGCACACAGCTAATAAGTTCTAAAAATAGGAGTGGTCAGTAGCTGTAAAGTCAGTTTGAGGTTTCTAAGTTATATCCCCAAAAAAGGTCCAGTCCTTTCTAAAAAGGTAAAATAGTAGTGTCAGCATCTCCACTAATTCTCAATCTCAATGTCGCTGTTGATCACATTCTTCCCCAGTCCATTGGATTGGCTGAGGCCTTTGCTGATGCCAGGAAGATGGAAACCATTGGCATTATTCCCCTTTTTACTGGAAATAGGTTGAGGATTACAAACTGTGCTTGGCCTCTTGAGGCTGACAAAGCTTCTTTGCATCTTGTGCTCCAGCATCATGTGGTTTTGAGGAGAAAGACCCAAGCAAGCCCTGGTAAGAAAAGAAAACATTAGAATTCTTATACTTTACTAAAGTGTATGCGGTCCTAAAGGAAATGCCAAGCCCAGAACAGCTTATGTGGAGATTAGAACATATTGAGAGTTCAGTTCTTATTCACATCTTAAAGGGATTCTGTTATGATTTTTATGATGTAGTTTCTCTACAATATAAAATTTCATTCCTGAAACAGCAAGTGTAATTATTGGTGGGTGTAGGCAGCCTTCTCTGGTAATTATGCCTGGTCATGTGCTTTCAGAAAGAGCCAGCACTTTAGGATGGAACTGCTTTCTGGCAGGCTGTTGTTTCTCCTACTCAATGTAACTGACTGTGTCACAGTGAGACCTGGATTTTACTATTGAGTGCTGTTCTTAGATCTTGTGTTAGGGAGCTGCTATCTGGTTACCTTCCCATTGATCTATTGTTAGGCTGCTGGGGGGGGGTGATATCACTCCAACTTGCAGTACAGCAGTAAAGAGTGACTGAGTGGTTTATCAGAGCACAAGTCACATGACTAGGGGCAGCTGGGAAACTGGCAATATGTTTAGCCCCATGTCAGATTTCAAAATTAAATATAAAAAAAATCTGTTTGCTCTTTTAAGAAACATATTTCAGTGCAGAATTCTTCTGGAGCAGCACTATTAACTGATAATTTTTGAAAAAAACATTTTCTTGGGGGGGGGGGGACTGCTCACACAAAGCTGCCCATGGTGACAGAGTCGAGCAGCAGAGATGATTTTTACAATGTTACATGGAAGCTCCCTGTATACCTCTCCCCAACTTTTAGAAAAGATGCATGCATACAGGACATTTGTGTTTTTATTGTCACTGGCCCTTGCACCATTCAGAGGAGGGAGTAAATGGTAGCCAATAGATACATCCAATAGATATAGCAACAAGTCAGAAAAAGAACATGCTATTTCTAAACAAGATATTTACAGAGCCGTACACAGCTATATACCTTACCTTAGGATATTCTCAATGCAGTTCCTCTGCCTGAAAAAAGCATTGATTACTGGGGTCCCTGCAGGAACAAGAGGAGCCTTGCACAGGAAGCTCAGTATGGAAAGCACACTGTGGAATGTCTGGAATTCTTGGTCCGTCTCAGTGCGGAAGGTAATTCTTTGACAGAGCTCAGTAAGAAGCACTAAGTCCAGGATTATTGGGCTAGCAAGCAAGGAGTCCTGAGAAAGAAAAGGGGGTAAGAAGCTATTGCTAAATAGGTATGTTTGTAAAAAAAATAATGATAATGCCTTTAGAGCTTGCATTGTCCTAGCAGTTGTCTAACTATAAGTCCTCTTGCCCACTGCACAATTAGAATGGCAATGCCCACAGGACTGTTAACTTTTAGTCATGCAGCCTCCTCAACTATAACTCTTTGTTCCTGCATCAGGGACAGCACAAGTCAGTAGAAAACAAATCCCACCAGCACGGTGCACTGAGCCTATTACATCACTTTGGAAGTGATGCGATTGGATTACCGGTAATAGCAATTCATTCAAAAGAGCAAAGAGAAAGAAGTCAACAGGTTAAATGGGTTGTTCACTTTTTTCAGTTCACTTTTTTCAGTTCACTTGTTTTCAGATTGTTCATTTTTCACCTTCATATGTCTTTCTGAAGCAGCTCAGCCGGGGGGGGGGGGGGACTACTACTTTTAGTTGAAACATTTCTTATCTTTGTCCCTTGTGTGCCGAATCCCTGAGTTTCAATAAATGTGGTGTTATGAAAGATACAATAATTCCTAATATTGTAGAGATCCTGCTGAGAAACTAAATGTAGCAAATTGTAACCGTTCAGAATTTGCACTTGAATTGCTGAGCTGCCAGACTGAAACACCAGAGACAGGAATGTTAAGGGTAAGGACAGACACGAAGATTCGGGGAGATTTAGTTGTCCAAAGATAAATCTCCCATAACTGCCTCCCACCGGCTAGAATCTAAATCGCCAACTGGATGGCACTCTGAGAGCTATGTTTTCCGAATTCGCCTGAGTCGTAGCCGGTGGGAGGCAGTTTGGGGAGATTAGTCGCCCCGAAGAAGAGGAGGTTTGTCATGGTGCGAATCTGAGCGTGTGTCTCTGCCCTAAACTGTAAACTTAGATTTTGGAAAAAAGGGGTAAAAAAATAAAAAAAGGAAAGCAACTGAAAAAGGTCTTTATTTCTGGTGAACAATCTGAAAACAAGTGAAGTGAAAAAAGGATGAGCAAATGAATCCATCATATTTAGATAATTTGCAAATTAAGGTTTACATTCATTTTGCTTTTTAACATTTGACTAAAATACCAAAACAGACAAAAAGAACATTACCTCACATGTATTATGCAGAACAATGGTGTTGGCTCCCCCCATCATTATTTCTGATGTGTACTCATCCATTGCCCTTTTACTGTCTCCCACATAGGGGACATATTTGATCACCACCTGTTAGATAAGAATAAGAATATCACACCACAGTGGCTCCAATAGCTTATGTACAAGAATGGCATGTAGGAGGAGAAACAAAATAACCGTCCGTTTGACAAGTAAATAGACTATTTAGCATTATAACCATTTATCCTGATGTTCACAAACTATAGGCCAATGAATTGCACACTGTGATATACTGCTAAATGAAAAATAGGATTTCTAAATAAAACTCCACAGAACAGTAACAATTATAACTATAGTTTACTGCTTCGTAGCCATGGGTCATCCATTTAAGCCTGTATATAACATAAGTTCTAAAGAATCCCATTGTATACTACAGAGTTTATCTGTCATCTGCTGTGTATCCTGAGCCTTTACTCCTTTAAACGGCTGTCCCCATGGCTACACAGCAGCTTGTTTATATAAACGATATCAAGAGTTTCTGAAGCAAACACACCAGTTTTACCAGTGCAGCACAACAGTACATTATATTTCCATTATTTTAGGACACTTTCATATTTTGTTGTTTTTGTTTCTTTCAACATTTCCAATGGTGTTAGAGTTATTTATACATTGAACATTGCTACTGGGCATGTTATTGAATCAATGCAGCAGAAGTCAGTTCTCCTCAGCTGGCTTCAGCTACAATATTTAGAGTTAGAGCCAACAGTGCAACACAAACAGCCAGATAGCTAAGGCTTACAACAGTAATTACTTTTATAGATAGCTTTAAAAGACAAAGAAAACTCGCCCTACTAGAATCTTTGATGGGGAGACCCTTACAAATAGACCCCCTAACATTTCTCTTAGGAATCCCATTCTCTAAGCTCAAAAACTATGTATAGAAATTGGTTAACATGATACGAACTGCAGCCAAGCAACTAATAGCCCGCAACTGGAAAAAAACACCACCACCCACCTTAAAGGGATATTGTCATGAGAAAATGCATCAGTTAATAGTGCTGCTCCAGCAGAATACTGTACTGAAATCCATTTTTCAAATGGGCAAACAGATTTTGTTATATTCAATTTTGAAATCTGACATGGGGCTAGACATCTTGTCAGTTTCCCAGCCGCCCCCAGTGATGTCACTTGTGCTCTGATAAACTTCAGTCACTCTTTACTGCAAGTTGGAGTAATATCACCCCTTCCCCCCCCCCAGCAGCCAAACAAGGTAACGAGATAGCAGCTCCCTAACACAAGATAACAGTTGCCTGGAAGATATAAGAACAGCACTCAATAGTAAAAGCCAAGTCTCAATGAGACTGATTCAGTTACAATAAGTAGGAGAAATAACAGCCTGCCAGAAAGTAGTTCCATCCTAAAGTGCAGGCACAAGTCACATGACTGTGGCAGCTGGGAAACTGACAATATGTCGAGCCCCATGTCAGATTTCAAAATTGAATATAAAAAAAATCTGTTTGCTCTTTTGAGAAATAGATTTCAGGTCACAATTCTGCTGGAGCAGCACGATTAACTGATGCATTTTGGAAAAAAACATGTTTTCCCGTGACAGTTTCCTTTTAACTGATCAGAAAGTCGGCAATCTAGGACATCCGATGAATGGAATACTTGGCAGCTTTGCACGGCTCTCAACTAACTGCTTTTGTTAAAATATGGGCACAGTGGGATTCTCTGCACCCGCTAACAAGATGACCGGACCCTGGAGGCCTTTCACTCAATCAAGATATTGTATTTCTCCGAAACCGTAAACAGATATATCACTTTTTTTTCTTTTTCCCCAAAATCACTAACATATCAGTGTAGATATCTCACCACCAGGCCTGTACAAAAAGGTGCATTTCCATAAAACTGAGTAAAATCTTCTTATATTATAATTAATCTTAATTCATAAAGATAAATTATGGCCTGGTCCAAAATCATTTAAGAATGAAAAAGTGCAAGTAGTATGTGTAATTGCAAACAAAGCATGTTAAGACTTTTCCCCAGCATGTGTATCAAATCATTTATCATTTTTGGGTGCACCCAGTCACATGAATGTATACTTCCAGTGGAGCAGCCGTTTTTTATGGGAGGGCAATAAAACGTGGCCAAGCCACTGTGTCATTCCGGATAATATAGTTTCCTGTTTGCTTACGTGAAAACAGATTTATGAGCCTGGAACAGCCCCTGCATGACACCAAACTTTACATTCTGTTTGTTTTACTATAAACAAAAACCCTAAGAGCACAGCTTGTATTCTCTGCAGTCACATGGGAGCTTGGCAAATGCTTCAGCAGCTTTTCTACTATTCTCACATCTATGACAGAAGTAAAGTACACATTTAAAGATCTCAAATTGTACATGAAGCAGGTTGTGGAAGAGTAAGGTATGTCATAATAAACATGTACTTTAACTAAAAATACAATGTTAGTGCAAAAAAATGCTTTGAAACTGAATAAGGTTCCTATGCTAAAAGTTTATAAGTGCACTTTAATTCAACATCCTTTTCTGCTCTTTGTGGAGTTAGTCATTACTAAAGAACTATGTGAAGAATAGATTTGCAATGCAAATATCTTGAGGATTATACAATGGCATGTGCAGGTGTGCTAGTAGTACTCACACAGTGGTCTGGTTTCTCATTAGGCCCATACAGAATAGGGTTAGACTGCACCATGTCATCCACCACGTTGCTTTTTGATATTTCTTTTGAGCGAAACTGTTGGGGTGCTGAGAGATTTTTTCCATCATTATTCCCCAGATGGTTGTAACTCACAATAGAGACAGGCTGTAAGAAGAAAATGGGAGAGGTGTTTAAAACAAAATGAGAAAACTAGGTATTGGGGTGCAGCCAAAATCCAGAATAGCTAGGAAGTAACAGACAGGTTTGAAGAAATACTTTATTGCTTCTATTTAGGTTCACTAAAGCTGCAGATAAAGTTGTAGATTTTAGGATAAATAACATCAATGTTCAGAAACACAGGGTATATTGTGCACAGAGCATTCTTTCTTTCTTTCAATATTCACTTGTGTATCTCCATATTGCTTGCTTCCTCTCATTTACACTTTGGCCTACAGAAATGTGTGACTAATACGGGTGTTATATTGCTAGTGTACATGCAGATTAAAAAAAAATTATAGTACATTTTCCCTAAATGCGTACTTGGATTTAGATTAAGAATATAAGATTATACAGCACATGATAACCTACATATGCTTTGTGTCTTTGCTATCTTCTTCTAATCTTTTGTTTTGTTAATGTTTATCAAATCAGGATGGTGACCAGTAATTTTCAACAAACAAATTTTTACTTATTTTAGCATTAAACAAATGCTAAATATGTTATTGGAACATCAGACAGACAAGCAACATTTCTACAGTAAAATCGGATTTATATGGCATCTGCATTTTTTAAATGCATGCTTCTTTTTCCTGTTCAAGTACAATTATTACTAGTTTAGTTTTATTATTACCTTAAGACCAGCGCTGACTAGGAAATCCATCAGTACAGATTTGATCTTGGTCTGTCCAGACTTAAAATCATCTCCACCAATAAACACATTATTTTGGACAGCCAATTCAATAGCCCCTGGGACAAAAGTATTTTGAGGCGATCCATTGATATAAGCACAGCCCTCCAGGATGCTGGCTACTGCAAACATTGTGGATGGAGACACTTCAAGACCATTCTGTACAAAAAGGAAGGTGATAAAAGTAATTACACAGGGATTGTGTTGTTTAAGGGGTGCAGTAAAACAGTCTTCCCTAAATTAAACATTAAGGAACTGATGAATTGGTCCCAATATTAACTCCTTATGTGTCCAATTAGAATAAACTCGAATATGACTGGAAATAAAGAAGTAATTATGGTTACTTTTTCCCCCATTTGTAAACAACACCTTTTACAAATCACGAGACAATGCCAGACAAATAATACACTGTTAGCAAAGGCCACATCACAACACGACATATTAACATTTTTTAAATTAAGGAGAAAAGGGCACATCTAAATCAAATTTACTCACCTCAATAGCTTTAAGTAGATTATCAGCTGTATCATTCACCCCAGGAATGATGTCACAGAAACGTTCAGTGTTTGCTGTCCATAATACAATAACTTTGTCTACGTCACTGGTTCTCTTAAAGTCCTGTATATCTTCCCGAATTTTCTGCACCTGAAAGGTTGAAAAAAAGAAGGGATTGAAGCATTGACTAACTTTGCATGATAAAGAGTTTAACAGAGCAAATCTGAAGTTCATGTCGTCATCTTGTGAAAAAAAAAAAAAAAAGGGCATAATATACAACTAAACCTAATCATGTATATGGCCAGTCACAGTAAGGTCTAAGGTACGTACATGGGTGTCTCACAAGTGACTGTCTTTCTGCCTGTGTAATCAATAAAAAGCTTCCTTTCCGATACACAAAGCGACTGCTCTCTTGCCATTAGCTGACACATGGTATATGAGATGGAAATTATGCAGATAAATTTAGAAGTTGTATAAACTAAAACAACGCATCTGTGTATTTAAAACTAGATACTGAATACATAACTAGTAAATAGATTCTAAGCCTTAACCCGTGGAGCAACATGAATTACCTGTTCGGCTTTTGTTCCATGGATGGTGTGGTTGGCTCTGTCTTCCTGATTGGCTGCAATAAAATCTGGGATATAGATCGACGGCCGTGGCTTCATCTTCTCCATATATGGTCTCAACTGTTCCTGAATCTGCCAGTCTAAAACCTCTGCCCTAAACATGGCATCAGCCAAGTTCAAGGATGAGATATCCCAACCTAGGTCCAAAATAAGACATTATATTTATCTGTATATGTATCTCAAGCTCAATTATGTCTCATGCCACGTATTAAAATTGTAGTTATAGAAGATATAAAATGTTAGAGAACATAAAATTTTATGAAAAAATAGGTTTATAGAAGTAATGCAGCAGGAGCGGAAATTCTGAGTCAGATCACAACAAGAATTTTTATTACAGGCTTACCATCGAAGACTATATCATTGGGATGAACCATGGGGAGAAGGTCTCTGAAAGGGACAAAAACGTCCCCAGCAGGACCACTGCCCAGACAGGCAGTGGATGACTGGAAGAGTGAACCATAGTAATTTGCAACCTATAAGGAGAAAAAAAAGTCTTTAAGAAAAAAAATACACATGAACAATCCTTTGTAAGACTTCTCAGTGCTCCAATGCATTAATTATATGGGCAGTAAATGATCAGGATTTCATAAGAAAAGCAATATGGTCTTGAGAAAAATATATATAATGTTTGTATAAAGTATATTGCTGTGTCCAATGCAATAGCTTTATTTTTCAGTGTTTCTATGTGTGTGTAGTAATGGGATTTTATGCAATAGAAAGCACTGTTGTTGCATAAATTATAATGAAAACTTAGGCCTGATAAAGTACATCATATATAAGCACTAGCTAAATTATTAAATATATAATTTTCAAAAAACAATACACAGAGTGCTTATTTACCTTTTTTCCTGTTTTGGTCATCCATGAAAGCCCCAGACGATTTGCTAATACAGCTGCAGTGACAGTGGTTCCATTATTTCCACCCCAGCCAACCAGCATGACACCAAGTTTGGGAACTTTTCGCTCTGTGTGGAAAGTAAACTTGGTGGAACAAGGTTTGACCTGAGTATGACAAGAGTTGGTAAAGTAATGTAACTCACATTCAATATCAACAAAATAGATTCTACATGTGTATAATCTTGAATAAAATAAAACAAAACTATCCTTGCTCTCTCAGTGAAACACAAAATCATATGGTCGGCAAATGAATAAACAGTCTAAGTATGATATGCAGGACATACAAGATCTTACACATGTTTTTCATTATTATCCGATAGGATAAGAATATGAGCTATAAGTTATGAATGTACCCTACACAGGTGACCTTGTCTACAGTTCCTTATCTCTGTGCACCCACCAACAAAAAGCTCATCAGTACTGTAAGGTGTTTAATCTACACTTGGGTAATAGGGATATAAACAGGAATTTAAATGGAACTGTATTTGATTTATATTCTCTGAAATAACATTTCCAATTGCACACAAACTGTTTAATCCCAGGCAGTAGGTTGCAGAACCAACACCACACTTTGCTAGGCAACTAGATTGCCAGAACACTACTTCCTGCTTTTCAGCTCTCTTGGTTTCCACTGATTGGTTACCAGGCAGTAACCAATTAGTGACTTGAGGGAGGGGGCACATGGGTCATAACTGTTTGTTTTTGATTCTGAGCTGCATGCTGAGGATCAATTTCAAACTCACATTTATGTCCCATGTGGCCTCCCTTAAAGTCACTCACTAACTCAGAGTTAGAGAGCAGAAAAGTAGTCACTCCAGCCTTTATAAATTATATTTTTGGCTACAAAATGTATGACACACAATGTATGACTTTATTTATTTATTTATTTATAGTGAAAGGGAAAGTTAATTTTAAAGAATCAAAACAATAATATATTTAGCAAATTAACTTTATACTGATTGGTAAAATAGATAAAAGTGTTCTGTAGAATTTTTCCAGGGCTCAGTAACAAATATTTATCTACTGTAGCTAGCCAAGTACAGTTAAAAGAGGACAGCATAAGCTACTAATCAGGCCTAATTTACCATGATACTGTATGAGACTGTTTTAGTCTAAATGCAGTTTATTAGAACCAAATCACACTTACCTTGGTAACACCTTTCTCCTCATAGACTTGTGTGGTGTCATAGTTGTAATCGGCTTCTATTACATCCTTTAAATATCGCACATGTGGGCTTTCCACCTTGAACTTCTCAGCCATATTTAACTGTGAAGAACAAAAATATCATTGTAACACTTTTCCTACTTCAGAGCTTTGGGAACAAATAGAAAAAATTGCAGGATTGTAAGACTTCGATATTCATTTCATAAAACAGCTTAAAATTTAGCATAATTATTGTGACAAAATTGCAAGGACATTTTTCTAAAAAGGTTTTGTTCACCTTCCAAAATTTTTTCAGTTCAGTTGTTTTAGGATAGTTCAACAGAAACAATTACTTTCTATCATTTATTTGTGATGATTTTCCAAATATTGAGGTATAAACTTTCATTTTTCATCTTTTTATATCAAAAGCAGCTCTGGGAGGAGGGGGTCACCGACTCTGATACATTTACTTGATACTTTTATTATCTTTGTCCCTGCTGAGCAGAATCTCTGAGTTTCATTAAAGGCAGCTGTTAGAATTAATAGAACAGTTGTGAATATTCCACAGATACTGCTGAGAAATGTATCAACTAATTGTATCAACTAAATGTAGCAAATTGTAACCGTTCAGATCCTCCTGGATCACTGAGCTGCCAGACTAAAACACTAGACACAAACATTAAACTTTAAACTTAAATTTTCGAATATGGTAAAAAAAAGAAAACATGGGAAGCAATTGTTATTATTTCTGGTTAATCTGAAAACAACAGGAAAAGGTGTTTGGAATGTGAATAACCCCTTTAACTGTACTGGCTGCATTATACACCTGTAGGACGGTTTAACGACATACGTAGGTATAAGATTATACGTAATTAAATTAATTTCAGACCTATTTGACCATCTGAGGAGGCTACTTTCTGGTTCTCATGTGTAAACTGAAGCATGACAACAAAGAAAATACTCTGTTTTTAAAAATCAAGCAAGCAAAATACTGAAATTATGAACTTTTATAACGAATTATAAGATTTTTGGAAAAAGTTTTTTTATTTCTTTACAGCTAAATTAATCCAAGTATTCCTTGCTGTTGTTTCAGAATGTTCCAATAAGTCTCTGCTACCTGTGGCTATCCAGCTGTTGTGGGACTCCTACTATGCCCTTATAAATAAGCATTGGCTAGTGAGTGAAAGGTTAAATAATCTGGATCTCATATGTCAGCCATATACTATAGGAAGTTAACCCCAGACATCATGCTGGTAGAATGTGAGAAATGAACTTTGAGCTTTACAGTAACCCCAGACATACCAGTAACACCACTCCACGAAAGGGACTCAGCATTGAATTAACCCCAGATATACCAGTCACGCCACTCCAAGAAATGGACACTGCATTGCATTAACCCCAGGAATACCAGTAATACTGCTCCAAGAAAGGGAATTTATTTTGCATGAACCCCAGAGTTAACACCACTGCAAGAAAGGACTCTGTGTGTTGCATTAACCCCAGGTACATCAGTATCACTGCTCATTGGATGAACCAAAACCACCACTGAAAGGAACTATGTGCATTGCATTCACCCCAGACATGCCAGTGACACCATAATGAAACCACCTAAAAGGAATAGATCCATGTCCTTCACATGTCTGCAGAGCCTCTTAATCATGCGCGCTGTATTGCATAAGCAGAATAGTGTAGGGAGGGCATTTTAAAGGGACATTCCTATCATGCAATTATTTACAGAAACTAGTGAATGGTTTAGTTTGTCAGCTGGGGTTAAAAAAAAATGGCATACTTATTTCCAACAATGATCTACCAAGCCCACGAATACCCCCCAGTAACCATTTTTAGCTCCAGAATTTCCCAGCAATCACAATGGACTCCATTCTCCTTGCTGTACTCACAAAAGCAGGAGGAGGGGAGGCTGTTGCACTGGCATTCTAACTGGATTTAGAAGAGCCAAGATAGGGAACAGGCTGCAACCCCCCTGCCCTCACAGACATACACTAGCAGATTTAGGGAGACTAGACCACCTGCGACAAATCTTCTCTTCTTCTCCTGCGGGAAGACACTCTGAGCGTTTCGTTTACTGAAGTCGCCCGAAGTTTACTTCGGAAAACAAATCGCTCCGAGTGTCTTCCCGCAGGAGATTTTCATTATAGCCCAGGGAAGGCAGTTCAGGGAGATTAGTTGCCCGAAGAAGAGAAGATTTGTCGCCGGGAGACTAATCTCCCCGAATTTGCCAGTGTGTCTCTACCCTGAAGATTAAGGGCAGGGGCGTAACTACAGAGGAAGCAGCTGCAGGGGGGCCCAAGAGGTACAGGGGGCCCCATGAGGCTCTCATTGATGAGCAATTTGAACATATATTGGTAAAACAGGACAAACACTGGATATGTTGGGGGCCCTAACATTAATTTGCTCTGGGGCCCAGCAACATCTAGTTACGCCACTGATTAAGGGTCAGCGCAAACAGGCAGATTTGGGGAGATAAGTCGCCCGGTGACAAATCTCTTTTTCGGGGCGACTAATCTCCCCAAACTGCCTTCCCCAGCCTTCCCCCCAGCTAAATTGTAAATCACCAGCAGGATGGCACTTGGAGCAATTTGCCCCAAAATTGCCTCACAAGGAAACTTCGGAATATGAAACGAGTGCCGTCCTGCCGGCAATTTACATTTTAGCAGGTGGGAAGGCGGTTCTGGGAGATTAATCGCCCCAAAGAAGAGAAGATTTTTGTCGCCGGGCGACTAATCTCCCTGAATCTGCCCATGTGCCCTGACCCTTAGAAGGGAGTGCTATGAAGAAGCTGGATCTTTGCTTTGATTGTGCAGGAGAAGTGCTCTTCAGCCATCTGTGATCATGAGAGACCCCTGGCTGATCCCAAGGTGGTGAGCTGTACAGGCAGGACATGAGGAGGGGAGAGGTTAGCAACATACAGCCCCAGGGAATTGTCCTCTTTATCATCATCATCACAATAAATAAGTGTATACACTGAATACAAAGCAGCACATAACTGATACAAGAGCTAAAGAAGGTCCTGCCCAAAGAGCTTACTGTTCACTCCTGATCAGCAATAACACCTTACTGTATACAATACAAAGGACTATGTAACAGCACAGACGTTGAACAGAACCTGAGCGCACATTAGTAACACGTACATTACACACACAGTACTAAAGCCGACAGGCAGTGGAGCAGCCGACATGGGGCGGGGGGAGGAGATGAAGCCGCTTCTTATTACAAATGAATGAAAGGAGCAGCCACGCTTACACAAATGCCCTAGCCTAGCCCGTGGGAAGTGCCGCTTCTGCCCACACAGCTCTCCCTCCTACATGTGATCCCACGCACGTGCCTAGCAAAGAATGAACAAACCCAGGGCGCGAGGGTCGCTGCCACTTCGAATGAACCTACCCAGCCACCCGGCAAACAACTCTCCCCTATATATATATCCACGGAAACCTCTGGGTCTTGCGATCGCCACGGACCCCAGTTAGGGCTAGTGGTGTGGGCCGTCACTTACAGTCACTGTGGGCTCCGGAAAGTGTCAGCGCTGACAGAAGGTGCCGGCTCTTCACAGAGTTCCCTTGTTTTGTAATCTCTGTAATCCGACCAGTTGACTCTCCTCCCCCTCGGTCTCTCCACTTCTAGCCACGCCCACCCGCCTCTTGTTACAAGAACCTGTCTTCCCAGGTGACAGAGAACGGGGTCCTACAGCATCTAACTACTTCCTCTGTCTACAGCAAGCTCTTTCATTGACAGGGCCTGCTTTACTTCACTTCTTCTTAGGGCTGAACTGGGATTCAAAATAGGCCCTGGCATAATACACAGAGGCCCAAAGAGCCCCCAGCAGTCCACTTTATAGTCACTTTCTATGGCATCTAACAGCAGCCTCTCTGGCATTTGCCAGAACCCACAGATTGCCAGTCCTGGCCTTAGGGTTTGCCACCTGTCTGGTTTTGACCCAGACAGTCCAGTATTTTGAGGGGCTACCCGTGTCAAAACTTCCTGCCTGGTTTTGCAAATAAGGAAAATAGGGCAGGATCCCCCATGATTGACATAACGATCGGCCAATTTCCGGATTGCCATATCATAGCCCCTTGATGGCACTGTCACGGCCTCACCCCCTGCACAGTCTCCAATGGGGGAAAAGGTGGCAACTATACCAGGCCTGCTTGGGGCCCTGGACAGGAATCCAAGAGGGTGGTGCTATTGCTGATATCTGACGCTAGGCGATACATGGTCACTTTATCGAAAATAATGCAGTAGAACCCCCATTTTACATTTTCCAGGGGACCAGGAAAAAATTATGTAAAATCAGGGAAAAGTAACTTTTTCTTCAAGTACTGAGGGGAAATAAGCACAGGAGTCTGTTTTACTTTGAGATACAATATTTACTGTGTTAATAACAAGGGTTAAGCATTGCAGCATTAATGTTACACTATGGGGGGAATGTGCAAGGCCTCTCTGTCAGTCACTTACACAACCTAAAGCAATAAGTGATTGGTGCAGGACTGTATGAGGGGCAGACTAATTGGAATTAACCATTTACAGGCAGAACCATGGCTAAATATACATCTGATTAGTCAAGGTTTCACTGTAAATGTTATCATTCTGAGAGTTTTGGTTCAGGGGAGAGGATGAATGTATGTAGGTCACACGCAGGGTCAGACTGGGGGGCCTGGGGCCCACTGGGGTTCTGTTCAAAGGGCCCCCCCCTCCCGGCAGTCACCCTCCTGAACTCTGGCTGCCTCTGCAAACGCTACGTGCGCACAAAAGATGTGACGTGCAAGCGGAGAAGACACGCTGCGGCATTAACAATTTTCTAGGGCAGTCTCTATGAATGCGCCATGTTTGTACGCAGAAGACGCGCCACACCATTAACATTATTTTCTGGGGGAGCAGGTCTGCAACTACTGTCGCTCAGAGCAGGAGACTGGATAACGAGACTCCCAGCATGTTCCTACTGCTGTTAGTTTTATAGCTGAAAATGTTGAACTTCATGCAGGCCCAGATTTGTGGAAAGGCCACCAAGGCCCGGGTCTAGGGCGGCAGGATTTTAGGGGGCGGCATGCTGCCCAACCACACCCACATTTGTGGACACTAGGGATGTGCAGGAGATACAATCGTTTTTTTAAAATTTCCCGTATGCCAATCCCCGTTGCTCCGGTTCCAATAATGACAATTTGCATGGGGACAGGGGCGATGAACGGTAGTGGGCCTTGGGGTGCCCGCTATGTAAATCCGGCCCTGACTTCATGGTAAATCTTAGCCATGGCAAGTGAAGACTACTTGCCTGAAAATCTACTGTCACCTGTCAGTCTTTTGCTGGATATTGCTCACACTCGGCCCACACACATTTTCTATGAGAAACCTAGATTTATACTCTGTTCAGTGGTGAAGTTGGAGCTTCAAATTGCCCATAGTTGCAGCAACACAGCAAGGCCAGGGAATACAGGGTGTGGTTGGTGTTTTGGGGGCATTACCCAGATATCACCTACAGGAGGTTTGGGGGGGGAGGAATTCACACAAGTGACATGTATACTCCAATAATATTTCTCACAACAATTTGAGTTTGCGATTATCTCTGGTTAAAACTACCGTGTTATGTTAAATACAGTGATGTTAAACACGGGAACACTTTTGGAAAATCCAGGCAGATGGATGGAACGGATTGTTTTAAATTAAAGGCCCAGTCCCCAAGGCATGACTTGCATAGCAGGTGCCCCTAGGCCCGCTCTACCCTTCATTCATGCATATGAGAAATTTTCATCATTGGCTCTAGAACACTGGATTAGCATGCAAAATATTTGAAAAACTATTTTATCACCTGCCAGTCCCCAGTGCTTTGAAACTAATTCAGCCCAGTGGGCTTTTGTGGCCTTTCAACAAATCCAGCAAGCCCCTAATGGTTCTCAACAAAGAACAATTCTCAACTGCCTTTTTTTTTTTTTATACTTCCACCAAAAGCATATATAACACTTGCATCTAATTGGAACAAGTACAAACTACTCATATAATGGTACAGTGTTTACTGAGTTGGGAACGCTTTACTTCCTTAATTCCCCTTCATCTGACTACTACCTCATTCTCTTTTCAAGAAATTATGGCTCTTCATAGTAATGTGTCAATAAAAAATAATGGTTGCCAATAAAAGTTTATGCACATCAGTAAAAAATGTCAAAGGATTGGTTTTACTTGCATCTGAAAACATGTCATAATGTGTATAGTGCTACAGTTTGGGAAAGCTGTTACCTTAATGCAGAAAAAAAGATATACTGTATTTATTTTATACAAGAGATTTTCAGACAAGTCTCCCATTTGAAATCCATCTTTTGTTCTAGTACCCTTATAGCTATGTAGAAAATACCATTTTATGCTATAGTTAAAAGTAGTGATGGAGAACATGTAAGACTTGAGGGGTCCGAGTCCCCCCTGACTATTCAAAGGATGCCCAACCACATTAAGGGTTAGTTCACACAAGGAGATTCGGGAGACTTTGTCGTCTGGCGATTAATCGCCTCGTCTTTGAGCGACAATCTCCCCGAACTGAGGCAACTTCGGGCGACTATGGAAAACGCATCGCCGCGTGTGCTTTAGCGCAGGCGACTTTTTATTATAGCCTATGGAAAAACACGCTGAGGCAGTTCCGGGAGATTGTCGCTCAGAAGACAAAATCTCCGAATCTCCTCATGTGAACTAACCCTTACTTTTAAGCAACTCAAGTGTAAAGTGTTAACACAGACATGGTGGGCTGTTCAAGCAATTACTGAATGAAGCATTATTGTACTGGATTGTATCTGAAAGTGTAATTTATGTACTAAACATCTTGCAGCAAATTGCATCCTGTCCATTCTGATAATGGGCAAACAGTTACACACATTCACACAAGGAAACTGGAATTCAGGGTTCCATTTAGGGCAAGGACACACATGGGGGGAATGCTCTTACTTCATTTTGGGGCCTCTAAATTCCAGATACTTTGGTAAACCTATGAACAATGGTCACCAAACTGTTTGGAGGACCCCTGGCAATCATATTTAGGGTGCTTTTTCTTGGTACGTAATGATATATGGGTGATATGGTGCTGGGAAGTTGAAGCATTGAGGCAATTTTCAGATATTTCACGAAAACCGTCAATTTTGGGAAAGCCTTGCGGCTCAGTAGTTTGGAGCAGAAAGGCATGGGTACCCATTTTAGATTCAGTAGAATGTGTACTTTCCAAAAATATATGGGTTTGGGGGGTAAACATATATTTCTGTGTTTTTACCCCACAAAAATGCAGTCAATGTGTTGATTTTTCATTAGCTGAAGTTACCCACAGGACCATTTGTATGTGCTAACTTTATTTTGGGCCTCTAAATGCCAGATACTTTGGTAAACCTATGCACAATTGCCACCAAACTGTTTGGAGGACCCCTGGCAATCATAGTTAGGATGCTTTTTCTTGGTACGTGATGATACATGGGCGATATGGTGCTGGAAAGTTGAATCATTGAGGCAATTTTCAGATATTTCACGAAAACCATCAAATTTGGGAAAGCCTTGCGACTCAGTAGTTTGGAGCAGAAAGGCACGGGTACCCATTTTAGATCCAGTAGAAAGTGTACTTTCCAAAAATATTTGGGTTTGGGGGTAAACATATATTTCTGTGGTTTTTACCCCACAAAAAAATGCAGTCAATGTGTTGATTTTTCATTAGCGAAAGTAAAGTCCTGAACAATTTGGGCGCGCTAACTTCATATTGGTGTCTCTAAATGCCAGATACTTTGGTAAACCTATGCACAATGGTCATCAAACTGTTCAGTGAACCCCTGGCAATCATATTTCAGGTGCTTTTTCTTGGTACCGGTTTTTCTTGGGATATGCGGAGCAGCAAAATAAAACCTTTAAAGTGATTTTTCAGAATTTTGATTTTTTTTTTTATAAAAACCGCTATGTTCAGACAAGCTTTGATGTTTGGGAGTTGGGAGTAGAGAGACATAGTTACCCATTTTGGAATCAGCATGTGTACTTTTCAAAAATGTATGGTTTTCTGGGGTAAACCTATGGTTTCTGGATTTTTTTTGCCTTGGAATCTAAAGTATGCCGTTTTCTGCCATAGTGCTTTCAAAATTCGGTAATATACTGCAGGGAGTTTTTGCTGTACAGAAGTCCTAAACCTCCCTAAAACTATACATATCTGGTATTGGCACGTTCAAGAGACATAAGGCTTTCCAAATCAGTTCGATTTTCATCCGTAAAATTAAATATTTTTCTGGTATACATTAATATGCTACGAAAAATGGTAATTTTTTTTTTTTTTTGGTATTTAGCACTATAATTTTTTTTGCACATTTGGAAATACATGAAAACTCAGGCAGGTTTAGAAAGCTCAGTTTCTCCTGAGAAAAACAATTTATAGTTTTCCTAGGTGAACTATAGGTTTCCCCTCAGAAAATGCCCCTAAAGTGAGAGAGCACAAAATGTTTAAAAAATGGCTGGCATTTCGTGTAACCAAAATGTGAAATTCTGCTGGCACTTAAAGGGTTAATTATGGAGAATAAAATCTAAGATGTTTAACCTTTTACAATGACTCCAGCTCTACTACTTTGTGGGTCCAGGCTTGTACCAGCCTCTTCTGTTGTTTCTTTCTGTTGTTAGTGATACTATGCACATTGTTCTGCCAGTAGTGACCCCATCCCCACATGGTTTGCCATAAGAAGGTACTATGCAGCCATTCAGGTTTTTCTTATTCTAATCAAATTCAATTCCGAGTTTTCAGGTAGATTCAATTCGTCCGAGTAGAGAAAATTTGATTTTATTAAAACATTTCGATGTTGAATTTCAAGTTTATGGGAGTTGTATTTAGAAAAACTTGCATGAATTTGAAATTCGACCCTTGATAAATGTGCCTCTACGTGTGTTTTAGCAGAGGCAATGTATTGTCTATGGCAGGGTTTTTGTTTTTTTTTTGCATTTTATAGCCACAACAAGTAGTTGCTACTAGTAGCATGTACTTATCAATGCATTTTCAGACTAACTCTTCTTCAGAGGAAGGAGAAAGAAAGCAGCATGTTAACTCGAGAGAGAGAACACCCAGTACATTGTGTATACAGTATATGTGCTACATTGTATATGCATGTATGTCTGTGTGTAGGAGACAATCCTTGCATAAGAGAACCTGTGTGTGTCAGTATCTCTTAGACGCAGTTTGTGTTTGTCTGTGACGAGATGAAGTTTGTGTGAAAGAGAGTCTGGATGGGTTTTAGACATGGGCATATCCCTTAGTTGAAGACATGAGCATCTACTACAAGAATGCCTTTCAAGCTAAGAGCTCAGTGGCCACAATGGCTCCTTATTTGGATGGCATAATCCCTTTTATGCAGTCTAGCCCCATTTCTGGATATAATAGGCACTTTTTGAGGAAGAAGCTTGACAGCTTTAGTCTGAAACAGCCGAGTGTAGGTTATTACATTTATGAACTTTTACACTGTTGGAGCAAAAATGAGCCATTGAAGGAGACATTAACAACTTGTAGTCTGGTGTTCGCTGTAGTATTACTACTAAATCGATATGCAATTGATCTTCATTTTGATATATCAATAAAATAATATACATTCTGTCACAAAGACTACTAATATTAAAATGATGCTGTAGTGGCATCAGATCTGATGATAACAGTCACATCATATCAATATCAAATTCACGATTTATATGTGACCCAGTTTTTAATAGGTGAGCTGAGAACCCAACTTTGTGCTCACTGATAAAAGTATTGTAAAGGATCAGACACCAGACTCAGTTTTCATGATGCCTCATTTTACTATACAGACAGGAGCTTTAGCCATCAGGTTATTCCCATGTCTATCACTGGCAAAGGCAGAACAAACAAGGTACCACCTTGGACTTTACAATAAGAAACCAGTTATGAAAGGCCTTAAAACATAAAACTAAAATAGTTGATCATCCATCCAAAGCTAAGAGCAGATTGATCAACTTTCGAATTTGGATTTTTTTTTTTAATAAATCAAATTATTTTGCCCTAAAACTTGCAAATTGAAATTATGCTTACACAAACTTGTATGGTTAGAAAAACTTAGAAAAACATTCATATAAAAATTCCTAAAGCTCAAATTTAAAACTTATCTAAAAGCTTCCGAGGTAATGCAGAAGTCTATGGCAATAAATATGCATTTTCTCAATGCACGTTTTTCAGATTTTTTGACCCATTGAAAATGGATGAAGAAAATTTACAAATTCAAGCTGTCAGGACAAGCCAGGATTCAAACTCTGGCGTTTGTATTTCCGGGACTGTGTACCATGGGTGTCAACAGAAATTTTTTCTGGGGGGGGGGGGTAGCAAGGAAGAAAACATATTACACAAATTATTTGTACCCATATTCTTTGGCGTCCTTGGCAAGAGAATATCATTTATTATAAACAAGTACAAGTCTAGGGAGGGGCAAGTGCCCCCCCTTGCCCAAATCTGTGGACGTCCCATGTGGTCACTAGGTTTGTAGACGTGTAACTGTCATTGCCATTTTCTGTTACTGTCCCTTCTTTTCTGTTCACTTAAGTGCTGGTTCTGACTCCTGAAATATATATTTTTATACATATAAAAATATATAAAATATAAGCAGCTGCCCAATATCCATTCATTCCTCAGTTTATAGACATGTGTAACTGTCATTGCTTTTGTCTGTCACTATCCGCCTATCCATTTTGGTCCTTGAAGCGGCTTGTTCTAATTCCTGAAACAATATAACTTTAAGCAACTTCCCAATATCTGTTCATTCCTCATTCTCACTAGGTCTGTAGACATGTGTAACTGTCATTGCGACTGTCTGACATTGTCTGTCTGTCCCTTTCTGTTCTCTGCACCGCTGGCCCTGACTCGTGAAACAATGTTATTCTAAGCAACTTCCCAATATCCATGCATTCATTATTCTCACTGGGTTTGTAAACATTCTGATTTTTTTTTTTAAATAAGAGTTTATTCGTTGTAGAGAAAAAAAAACTCTAATATTACACAAATCCGAATTCTGACAAATAAGCCCATAATTTGCGGTTAGAGTTTTATATCTGTATTCATTGAATTTATGGAATTTAGAGTTAACTTAAAGCGGAAGAAAAGGTAAAAAGAAAAGTGATGACCAAATGGTTAGGCACCCCTACCAGTTACTATATTCGCTAACCTACTACCAGTGGTCAGGGATTCTCTTCTTTAAAAAAACACCTCTCCTTTATTAACAATTATTATCTATGTATGTAGCATTGACATATTTCATGCACTTTACAGAGACCTCAATTCCTTGATCTTATAATCACCTACAGAATAGGGTCAGTTTCATTAGAATTCACTTAACCCAGCTGTATGTTGTCACTCCACTCAGATATGAGGGAGGAGAATATACGGACATCTAACAGGCTGTTCACTGGGCTACCACAACGGCTAACAACTGCTACCCACCATGCTGCCCATATCACTTTCATCATAACAAATTAAGAGTGTACATTAATTCTTTTACAATTTTTAGGCAGTAACAAACAGTAGAATAGGACTGGCTGGCGTTTTATATGGGAAAAAAGTTGCTTTACATCCTTTGTTTATTATGTAAAGGCAAAAAAATAAAATTCCATTTTTACTTTCTCTAATAAAAAAGAAACCTATCTCCAATATACTTTAATTAAAACATGTCTACCGTTTTTATAAGAAACCTGACTGTATGCAGTGAAATTCCCCTTCATTTACTTGCTCTGACTGCTGTGGATAGGAAACTTCAGATGGTCCCTAACTGCTCTGCAGCAAAATAATCATACGTTCAAACAGCAGGGGGAGCCCCCACCTTAATTCCCCGAACTCAAGCAGTTTTGTTTGTTTTCCTTTAGCAGCCAGCGACCATGTAGAGATTTTAGTAGCTGTTTAGTGATGGTTGCAGCAGCAGGATGCAGCTAACTAACCTTTGCTTCATAACATATGAAGAGGTGCAGAGTCCAGGTGACGCTGTGTGGAAAGTGACTCCTGATAATCCCTATATGGTAGGTGACATCATTAAGTGATATTCATTATGCAGCTAGATCAGCAGCCGGAAAACAACAGATGAGTCATTATTGCAAATTGAAAACTTGGCCCTCTATCACCAGATATGTAACATGCCATCTAAAACTCCTAATTGACATGTGACATTTGGCTGGTAGTTGGTACACAGGCATTTTTTTTAAATGTAAAGAACATTATCATGATATGCAGTGCCCTGCAGACAATTTATCACTTGCATTAGTGCCTGCTTCAGTGGAGCTTACAATCTAAGGTCCTCGCACCCATACACAATACAGTAAAGGTGACCATACACTGTAAGATACATTCATTTAGGGAGGTCACCAAATAAGCAAATCTTTCCCCCCCGCCAGGCACACCTTGGGTAGGTGATATTGTGGTAATGGGATAGTTTGGCCAGGCCAAACGATCACGTTACAATGAGGGGGATAGAAAAAGTCACATCAATGACCCAATGCTTCATTGATCCAGCAGAAAAATCAACCCTGCCCGAGAGCTGGCTGATTTTTGCCCATATATTGATCGAGGGAGCCTGTTTGAGGGCCCATACACAGGTAGATAAACTTAAATCTGCCCATGTATGACCACCTTTAATTTCAACAGTAGCTGATAGCACAGGACCTGATCAGAAATGAACCTAGAACCAAAAGACAAGAATACTAACCATTGAGCCACTCTTCTGCCTATAGTAACCATTTAATCATTTATAATGCTCACCTGACATATAAACTGGAATTACAGAGGGCTAGATTAACTGAATTAATACAAAATACATTTCTGTAGAAATTGTGGGGGTTGTGCAATAAAGGAAGGGGTAGTATAAAGAAGGAGCAGTGTACAACATGAAAACATGGCTCCCGTGTCCATAAAGTAGGTTTGCTAACATCTGGGAAATATTGGTGGCAGAACTAGCACACCTCCAGACAGCACCTGAGCACAGAAGGCATGGTTGCGCTGTTAGATCTATGTGACCAATCTATTAGGTCAGTTAATCATATGGTGGGAAATAAAATACAGATGGTTTGGGCATAAGGTTGCCACCTTTTCTGGAAAAAAAATACCGGCCTTCCTATATATTTATCTTTTTTCCCTATTAATAACATTGGGATCAACCATCATTTTTACAGGCCACTTGGCAACCCAAATTGGGCATCAGAAGCATCTCCTCATGCCACATATGATTTTCAGCATGTTATTTAAACCCAGGTTTCTGGATATGCAAGAAGAATGCATATAATTCAATGAATGTTATTACCCTGGGGCTCATATTAAACATTGTCATTTTCATGTCAAAAATGTAAACTTTTTTCTCTGCAAAATCAGTATTCATCAATACTGTGTACTCTGCAACCATACCCCTCAAACAATGTAAGTCTCTATAAAGATATATTGCTTAAAACAGCTCATATGTAAAACGCTGCTTCATGTAAATAAACCATTTTCATAATATACTTTTTTAGTAGTATGTGCCATTGGGTAATCATAAATATAAAACTGCCATTTTAAAAAAATAAGGGACGCCTACTGGGATCATATGATTCACTATGCACACAAACAAACCAAACATGTTAGGTCACTTGAGCCAATTAACATGTTCCTCAAGTATTTATTTTGGGGGTATAGTTTTCCTTTAAGCAAAGCAGGTGATGTAAGCCAAAGAAAATAGATTTTGGCTGATAAATGTGCACCCAACATACACCAAGTATTTGCTCCATTATCGCTATACAGAAATAATACCTAGGATAAATAGTACAGATAATAAATATGTTTGCTGTGTGATACAAACTCCAGTCTCTGGAGGATGGGCACAAAGCTTTTTTTAAAACTCCCCAGTCGGATTTTGAGTATATTCAAATTTAATAGAGTATAAAAAAATTCACATGAATTTGAAATTCGGTCATTAATAAATGTGCCTCTCCTATGTAGCGCTGCCAAATGCAGAATCGACATGGGTATCTGATGGAACACCCATAGCTGGTGTATTGTGGTGTTTATAAAAATAGCCTGTAGATCCGCAGCTACTAAAACATAACATGTATAATTCAGAATGCACAAGCTGGGGAGCCCCAATGATTCCAAGGCTCCAGGGATCCCTGTACTTACCACGTGCCTATGAAATGCAGTGGGTCCAGAGTTGTTTTGCATCTGACAGCCCTTCACCCTGCACCTTTCTCTGGATTTATTTACCAATGCCACTTTATCAACGGAATGGGTTGGGGGGGGGGGAGATAGGGAAGAGAGTGCGATTACTCTTAAAGTTGCCATAAGCAGCTTTTTGCCTCCCTTGGTAACTGGCCAATTGCTGCCCCATTCTCACCTTACCTCTTGGCAGGAGTGACCTTGGGTACAAAGCACAACTTGCACCATCCGGTGGTAAATTAATCCCCCCCAATCTCAAATATGTTGTATTAGGAGTACATACTGTGTGTACATGTACCTGTTGATCTCATAGTACGTCCATTTTGCATATTCTAGCTGTACCAGTACAGAATGAAGGATGCATCAGAGCTAAGTAATAATCAACCCTGCAATTTTGAAGATTTAAAGGAGATGCAAACCCCAAAACAACATTTTGACTAAAGAAAGAGCATGGAATTCCCAGCAATATTCCACTATACATTCATTAAACATTTTCATTCTTTTAAAGGAACAGTTAGTATAAAAATAAAAACTGGGTAAATAGATAGATGGTGCAAAATAAAACATGTTTCTAATATAGTTAGTCAGGCAAAAATGTAATGTATAAAGGCTGGAGTGATTGGGTGTGTAACATAATAGTCAGAACACTACTTCTTGCTTTTCAGCTCTCTAACACTGAGTTAGTCAGTAACTTGAAGGGGGGCCACATGGGACAAAACTGTGCAGTGAGTTTGCAATTGATCCTCAGCATTCAGCTCAAATTCAAATGCAACAGTTATGACCCCCCCTCGAGTCACTGATTGGTTACTGCCTGGTAACCAATCAGTGGAAACCAAGAGAGCTGAAAAGCAGGAAGTTATGTTCTGGGTATTATGTTAGACATCCAGTCACTCCAGCCTTTATACATTACATTTTTGGCTAACTACATTAGAAACATTTTTTATTTTGCACAGCCAATTTACCCAATTTTTTATTTTTATACTGAACAATTTTGTTAGTTATTTGTAAATGCAACTGAATCTGCCCCTTTGTGCACTTCTGGTTCTGACTCAATGTAATGTAAAATACAATGCAATGTAAAAGTCATTTTTAAACTAATATTACAAGGCCTGGGGACAATTTTGGTTTAAGTTGTCCTCAGGGATGGGCGAATTTTTTCGCCTCGTTTCGCCGAAAAAATGACGCCCATAGACTCGTATGGCAGCGTGCGTCAAAAAAGAAAAGACGCGCGTCAAAACAGTTTCGCCGCGCGACAAAATTTTTTTGACGCCCATAGACTTTAATGGGCGTCTGCGACATTTCGCCGGCGGCGAATTTTTGGCGAAGCGAAACGGGTCAAATTCGCCCATCCCTGGTTGTCCTCTTTACAGTGTCTGTCTCTATGCATACCTCATAAAGAAGGATTTATAAATGTATGCTGGTTTTGTAACTGTGATCAACGTCATATTTGTTAGATAATCTTTACCTGCCGTGCAACTATTTCATGCATTTCTGCTTCTGAACTCTAAGACCCCGGAAGCCTGTTCAGACTGGCCAGACACGTGTAGGGCTTAGGAGGCATGCCAAGCAATATGCTATCCAGCGAAACACCATAAATAGCTACTCATTAGCTTATATGCCTCCATAAAGTGTATGCTATGTAAGCAAACACAGGGGGAAACACGGTGTTATTTGCCTTTGCACCCAATACATCTGCAAAATCAGCATCTTAATATTGCTTCATGTTTAACCAGATTGCAAAGATTAGAGAAAATATACCAAGCAATGCTAAAAAAAAAAAATGCACACCATTACACTTTACAAATGTTGTAAGTGCAATTACAATACCTGTATGTGAATCACACAGGGACACCGAGTTAGATAGTCTTGCCTACTTTTCTTCTTACATACCATCCACAGAACACTTCCAAACCAGCCAAAATCAGGGCCAGGCTCACTAGCAAATGTACCATTTCAGTGATCAGACAGTAGTGTTATTGCAGAACAGCCCATAACCCCCATCTCTACAGTTATGGGTTCATCAGTAAACCAAGAGGTTCCAAGGGGGAATTCAATTTATCACAGGCAAACATTTGTATTAAAAAGTCATAATCGCACCAACATTTTTTTCAATATTGTCCTCCTCTACCAACAAAATATACAAAACTGTTATTAAAATGGGGTATGACTATCTTTGTAGCAAAACTCTCTCATATCCACGTTTTTATTCTAGTCTCCACCACAATAAAAATGTCAGAGGAAGATGTTGAAAACATATTTGGCTTTTGTTGGGATAGTAAAGATTATTGGGGGCACAAATTGCATTTTTTTATAGCACAATAATGAAGAAATGTTACCTTTGGCAGCTATATGATAAATCCATTAGGCTGTGAATTTGAGGTACATACAACGGCAAATTCATAAACCATTGACTGTTCATTATAGAACACATTCCAGCCAGCCCCTGCATAATTACATTCAGTGGGCTGCCTTGAAACATTAGTTAAAGGGGTGGTTCACCTTTAAGTTAACTTTTAGTATGTCATAGAATGGCCAATTCTAAGCAACTTTTCAATTGGTCTTTAATATTTTTTTTTTATATATAGTTTTTGAATTATTTGCCTCTTTCTTCTGACTTTTTCCAGCTTTCAAATGGGGGACACTGACCCCATCTAAAAGCAAATGCTCTGTAAGGCTACAAATGTATTGTTACTGCTACTTTTTATTACTCATCTTTCAATTCAGGCCTCTCCTTTTCATATTCCAGTCTCTTATTCAAATCAATGCATGGTTGCTAGGGTAATTTAGACCCTAGCAACCAGTTAGCTGAAATTGGACCCTAGCAACCAGTTAGCTGAAACTGGAGAGCTGCTGAATGAAAAGCTGAATAACTAAAAACAACAAATAACAAAAAAAAAAATGAAAACCAATTGCAAATTGTCTTAAAAATTTGCTCTCTAGGGATGGGCGAATTTGACCCATTTCTATCCGAAATTTTGCTGCAGGCACAACTCCATACAAGTCTATGGGCGTCATTTTTGTGGCGAAACAAGGTGAAAAAATTTGCCCATCCCTACTCTCTACATCATACTAGAAGTTTATTTAAAGGTGAACAACCACTTCAAGGCCTGGAATACTGGTTAAGGGCTATTCTCCATCAATTCCACTTCTCTGTGCTAGCATCCTGGCCCCCCTCCAGCGCAGAGAGAGCGCGGGGGGGGGGGCGTCAAAAGCAAGCCACCTCAGGTGGCAAAGTGGTCAGGATCACCCCTATAAGCTCGAACTGGGGGGCCCATCTGGGTTGCTGCCTCAGCAGGGATCTACTAATTAAAATAAATACTGTATCTGTAGTTCAGCATGACTATGCTATCCCATTGTTTGATTCCTCTATTAAAGGAATTGTTCAGTATAAAAATATATAAAAAAAATTCTAATATAGTTAGTTAGCCAAAAATGTAATGTATAAAGGCTGGAGTGACTGGGTGTCTAACATAACAGAACATAACTTCCTGCCTTTCTGGTTACCCTCGTTACTAAGCAGTAACCAATCAGAGACTCGAGGGGGGGGGCCACATGGGCCATAAATGTGACTTTTGAATCTGAGCTGAATGCAGAGGATCAAATGCAAACTCACTGAATAGATATGTACCATGTGCCCCCCCTTCAAGTCATTGACTAACTCAGAGTTAGAGAGCTGAAAAGCAGGAAGTTGGATTCAGGATATTATGTTAGACAGTCACTCCAGCCTTTATAGCTAACTATATTAGAAACATTTTTTTAATTTTGCACAGCCTATTTATCCAGTTTTTATTTTTAAACTGAACGGTTTCTTTAATATTCATGGCAAGAGAACAATTCTAGCACACAGGGGCAAGTAAATGTAGAAGCATAAGACTGAAGCAAGCTGGATTCCATTGTGCCATGATACTGTTGTGAGTGCCAAAGCATCCAGTAGCTGTCAGAATGGCTAATGAGAAAGTTGATGGAAGGAGCAAGTGGAAATTTCCAGGAGACGGCATTACACGGTCAGCGGAAAGTTCCAGTGCAGCTCTATGCCAAGCATCCGGTTAGCTCTGAAAAGCATGCGTCCCCCATAGCTTATCAGAACTCATTAGCACACCATTTTAAGAAAAATTCAATGTAAAATACCAATTATGCTTCCTCATAACAACTTCATTGTTTATATTACACAAGCCACATCAATATAAAATTGTCCAGTGTCCACTAATGATTAGTACACTTTCCATTGCCAGTACCCTGAATAGACCACACATATTCTCTACCCCCAGCATCACATGTAATAGATTAGCACATCTATACTACACTATCCCTTGCACTTCATTTCTTTCCTATAGAAACTTTATTTAATTGGCAGACGTTTCTGTCCCAGAAGCACCAATAGGGGGCCAAACAGTACAGTTGGGAATAAAACATATTTTGCACCCCCTTAAAAGAACAGTAACACCAAAAAATTAAACTGCTTTAAAGGAATGGCAATAACATTTATGTCTGCCCTGCACTGGTAAAACCAGTGTGTTTGCGTCAGAAACATTACTACAGTTTATATAAACAAGCTGCTGTGTAGTCATGGGGGCAGCCATTTGAGCACAGGATACACAGTAGATAACAGTTCAGCTGTGTAGTATAAAATGGGATTGGTCAGAACTTACTTATTGTCTGCTGTGTAACCTGTGCCTTTTCTCTTTTTTCAGCTTTTAATGGCTGCCACAGCGGTTTCACAGCAGCTTGTGTATATAAACTATAGTTGTGTTTCTGAAGCCAACACAGCAGTTGTACCAGTGCAGGGCAATCGTACATTATATTGTCATTTCTTTAAAACACCTTCATTTTTTGGGGGGTGACTGTTCCTTTTAAATACCCAGTATGAAGCATAATATGTCTCCTTAACATGGACAGAAAATCCCGAAAATAAAAAAAATTAATATGAGCTTCAGCACACAAATAAGAAATATAATCAATTAAAAATTCTGTACGGTTTCTGAAATCATCAAGTTTATCTTCACTATCCCTCTCTTAGCATCTATTTTTCTTCATTCTCTCTTCGTGTAGGAGTTGGGTGTCAGATATTGAACGTGATTATTTCAGAAACAATACAGAATTTTTAATTGATTGTATTTGGAAAGTTTCTTATTTCAGTATGATGAAACTTATATTATTATTATATTTTAATTTTCATGATAAAAAGCATACACAAAAATGGTTTTACAATTGGAGTTTAGCAGATGATATCAGGGTCAGTCCAAGAAAAAAAATCTTTAATGATTGTGCAGTGCTACCCTCCCCAGACATCAGGCATTGTAGATTTAGTTCTTATCTCCAAGTCACATATTCCCACATTAGGATTATATCCATGTCTGTGAAGGTTATACTCCAACCTCACACATATGTGCTGCATAGCGTCCCCTCCAGCACAACCTGAACATTCTTGCTGCCAGTGAGAGGGTAGACAAAGTGAAATCTAATCATGGCTGGCAGTAGTGTTGGTTAATATAAATGTAGAAAAGCCTCAAATGTTCACAGCTAATACTCGCCTAAGCCACAAACTACTGGCTGCAATGTGACATCACTGGGGAGGAAATCTCAAAGACTAACACATTATTACCAGCTGTGATAGCGTAAGGCCTGTATTGGTGGCAACAACTGATTCACTTTTCACAAGTGACACCAGTTTGACTTATACTGTATGTCCATGTTCCATTTTTGACACACACACTTGTGTGTAGAAATTATATTTCTACCTGGCAAATAATTTACTAGTAGATGTAGTATGGTAATATAAAACAACAGACACAACAGTCATGACATGTATAGAGTGACATTATAGAGTGGTCAGCCCAACCCCTGGACCTTAATCCAATTGAAAACTTGTGGGGTGACATAAAAAAAAATGGTGTTTCTTAGGCGAAACCAAGAAATGCAGAATAATTGTGGAATATAACCGGTGCCAGAAGTTGGTGGACTCCATGCAACACAGATGTGCAGCAGTTCTCAGAAACACTGCTTATATAACTAAATATTGGTTCAGTGATTCAAAAGAAAGCAAAATCCTGAAATATTTTTTCAGTTTATTCATGTTTGAGTTTGTAAAGAAGAATGCAGACACGGCTATTTTTTGGAACAACCTAATAATCCCTTTTTCTTCACTTCCTGTAAATGAATAAAACAAATTGGCAACATCTTTCTTCATGTTTTGATTTGGAATAGAATGTGCAGTGTTCCCAATGCATTTATGTGTATGGAAATAAAAGCTATTACAAGGATTTTGAGCTTTATTAATATGTTTTAAACACACAGCTATTATCTCACACACACACACACACACGTGCAATAAATTACTGTTTTATTCCATGATCTATTGTACAAAAAATATTTTTGGGAATTGTATACATTTTTACCTAATCAATGTAGACCCCTTTGCTTTTTCTTTTTAGTTTATCTACAGTATATTATGTACAGCAATTAAATACAGGATCCCATATCCTGAAAGCTCACACTTATGGGGAGGCCATCTCTCGTAGAGTCAAATAAATGTTATAACAGTACCTTGTGCTGGATGATAACCAAGTTACCACAAGTCTACCCTGTTTTATGTTTAAAGTAGATTTAAGGTATGGTGATTCAAATCATGGAAAAACCATGATGTAAAATGCAACCTTTCAGACAAGTTTGTAAAAACTGCTAAGGTCAGTAAGTTTAAGCACTTTGTATTCTTCAGTATATGTAGTAAATGTTTTTATATATTTATCATACAAAATAAGTTCTGCACTCTCAGGACTTAGGAAAAACTAAAAAAATTTATTCACAAAGGAGACGGACATTTCAACCTCTTCGGATGCTTTTCTCAAAGTACTGATAGATATTATAGAAATGCTTTAAATACACAGAATGGCAGGGGAAAAAGTCAGATTGGAAAAGACGTGTCAGCACAATCGTCAGTATACGTCACATAATTAGCATACACATATTTAAAACTATACACTCATTCGGTAAATCATTTTTAGCGATTACAGTAGCACACTAACATTTAAACTCAACCTCTCCTACAATCTACATGGTTAAAAAAAGTTAAAAGCAAATACTAAGTAACGTTCTGCTGCCCTCTATGGCCATTTACTGCTTTTTTAGCCTCAGCTGTTCATTTAAAAGTTTTATGTTACAATTAGTATCTAAAAAAGATAAGATTATAGGTCTTTGTTAAAGTGAACTCCCTCAACTTACATTCATAAAGCCCTTACATAATGCAATAAAACTAATATAACCCTCAATTTAGGCCAGAAACATGCAAATTGCCCCACCTTTTAGATAAAAAAACTTTTACTCCCCTCATATAGTATTAACCCTTCGATCCAAAACCTGATGGTTGTTAAAGAAAAAACTATTCATTGTGTTCGGACAACCATGTCAGGGTACATTTGAGCGTGTCTGTACTAGAACCCAAAACGGGTATAGATAATTTATTTATTGTAACCTTAGACTTGTGTATATGAAAAATTTGTGTTATAAAAAATTTTTTGTATATAAAACTTCAACTATAAAAAGTCCTGTTAACCAAAATCGCTAAACTATCGCTAATCAATTTTGTAAATTACCCCAACCCACCATATGATCATATACTAAAAATAAAATTGAAATTATTTTATATTTTAGCCAATAGGCATTCAAGTGCAAATTGTGCACACATCATGTGATTTAAGTCCTATACCCCATACATAAAAAGTAGGAAAAACACAAGCAAATCTGCCATGTTTATGTAGCTGGCCATCCGGAGTGTCCCTGTTTTAGTCTTACATTATGTAAGGGCTTTATGAATGTAAGTTGAGGGAGTTCACTTTAACAAAGACCTATAATCTTATCTCTTTTTTAGATACTAATTGTAACATAAAACTTTTGAAAAGCAAACAAAGAAGAGCACTCACCCACACCTCGCTGTATACCGACCTTGCCGTCTGTGCTGACACATGCACGCGTCTCCGGAAGACACGCTGGAAGCTGTATCCAAAAGGTATCTGAATCATGGAGCACCAGGCTGCATTAGGGTCCTTTTAAAAATCCAATTTTATTGATAATGCATCATAAAACAAATATTGAACAAGAGTGTATCCAGCTCAACGCGTTTTGTGGCCTCACGCCACTTCCTCAGCTTCTGAGTTTTTCCTAAGAGATATATATATATATATATATATATATATATATATATATATATATATATATATATATATATATATATATATATAGATATATAGATATAGATATATAGATATATATATAGATATATATATATATAGATATAGATAGGTCCATCAATATTTGGACAGAGAGGCTTTTTTTCTCATTTTGGTTCTGTACATTACCACAATGAATTTTAAATGAAACAACTCAGACTTTTAGCTTTAATTCAGTGGGATGAACAAAAAGATTGTGTTAAAAAAAGCCTTTAGTAAAATTTTTATGCAATCACTTCATTTCAGGGGCTCAAAAGTAATTGGACAATTGACTCAAAGGCTATTTCATGGGCAGGTGTGGGCAATTCCTTCATTATGTCATTATCAATGAAGCAGATAAAAGCCCTGGAGTTGATTTCAGGGGGGGGTGCTTGTATGTGGAAGATTTTGCTGTGAACAGACAACAAGCGGTTAAAGGAGCTCTCCATGCAGGTGAAAGAAGCCATCCTTAAAGGGGATCTATGGTCAAAATCTATAATCTTTCCTAGGCTTTGTGAATGATTATAAGGCTATTTGTAATTGCAATGCATTATATATATATATTTTTATGGTTTTGATTCTATAATAGCCGTTACCTTGCCTGTTTATGCATTCCCCTATAATCAGCTCAGTTTACTTGTAAAGAAAACCTCACGGCCAGTAGCCATCTCATCTGCCTAACCCGCCCAACCACCAATGAAAACAATAGGCAGTTATTTTTACAGATGAAATTTTCAGAAGCGCACACAGCTGAGGGTGAGACTCGGGAGAGAGGGGGAAGTCTCACACAATCAATAAAATAACCGTACAGTGACATTACTAATTTTTTATCCCCACTACACTGTTACCAAATCAGAGCGATCTCCTTGCGCTCGCTGCAATGCTTCCTGCTTTTTCTGATGGTGCCCGTCCTAGCATTGCAGCGAGGACCGCCTACTGTTTTTTCATTGGTGGGTGGGTTACGCAGATGAGAAGGTCGCTGGCCGTGAGGTTTTCTTTACAAGTGAACTGAGCTGATTCTGGGAGAATACACAGACAGGCAAGGTAACAGATACAGAACCAAAATTAGAAAAAGATGTCTCTGTCCAAAGATTTATGGACCTAACTGTACTATTGGGTATCTCTGCTCCAAACATCAGCCAAAGCAGATGTATGATTTTAACTTTTTTCTTTTTAAAGTTTTAAGTTTTTTATTAAGTTATACAGGCAAAGTGATGGGCAAATGATGACCCATTTCGCAAAACATCGAAAATTTGCCAAAATGCATTGAAGTCTATGGGCGTCATTTTCACAGCGAAACTTGGCGAAAAATGTTGCTCATCACTAACAGGCTAAAAAGCATTACTGGAAGAAAAGTGTTGTAGAGGGGTAATGCAAGGGACCAGTAGCGTTCCTAGAGGGGGGCGGGCTCTGGTGCGTGACGCGGAGCCGGGTCCCGCCCCCTCCGTACGGCCGATTTTACTGGGGATTTCAGTGGCTTGCGGCGGTGCCGGGGGGCCCTGAGGGGGTGCAGGCCCTGGCCCGCTCGCACCCCCTGCTCCCCCGGTAGTTCCGCCACTGCAAGGGGCCAAGATTTCAGACAGTGTCATTGTGTAATTTTAAAGTAATGCTATAAAAAGATATTAAGACAAACAAATTGTATATGAACTGTACATCAAGTACAAAGTGCACTCTCTATTCAACAGTGAAAAGGAATAAAACTAAACTTGTTTGTTTAGATAAAACCCTATGGCAAATGGCGTTTCTGTATGTATGAGAAGTTTCTAAATAATAAATCCTATAACCTGTACTATGTTCTTATACAAATGCAGCGGACACAAGGGTTGAACCACGCAATACTGTACATTAAAGAATACCTTCAGTTGCCTTCATGCTGCCAATGTACAAATTAAAAATTTTAAGTTTTAAGACTGCATATTCTGCCATGGGAAAACATGTTTTTCTATAAATGCACTAGTGCTGCTCCAGCAGACTTCGGCAATGAAATCCGTTTTTGCAAAAGAGCAGATTATTTTAATATTTAATTTTGAAATCTGACACGAGGCTAGACATTTTGTCAGATTCCTAGGTTCCCCCAGTCATGCGATGTGCTCTGATAAACTTAGTCACTCTTTCTTGCTGCACTGCAAGTTGGAGTGATATTACCACCCTCCCTTTCCACCCCCAGCAGCCCGTTAGCAGAACAATGGGAAGGCAATGGGATAACAGCTCACTGACACCTGTATTTCTAGGTGTATAATAGCATTTGTAAATATACAATTCCCACCGTGACTCCTCCAGTTAAATTTAGTAGGAGAAAATAGCTTATCTGAAAGCACTTCCATTGTGAAGTGCTGGCCCTTTCTGAAAGCACAGGATCAGGCACAATGACCCGAGATGGTGCCTACACACCAATATTACTGCTCGAAAAAGAAATACACTTGTTGGCTTAAGAATAAAAATGTATATGGTAGTGGGAATTATTTGCAATGCAAACAGTGTAATTTAAAAATAAAAACTGCACCATGAAAATCATGACAGAATCCCTTTAAATGCATTACACAGCTTCAACTTCGAGGGGCAGAAACCAAAGGGGCTAAAGAGTTAACTTGAAATCCTGGTGTAATGGCACCCCATACCATATAGTGACAGGTTATTTCGTTTTGATGTCACTAATATTTTCTGTAATATATATTACATCTCTTACACACTTTCTCATTATACATTTCATGTTGTCAGACATTTAGCTAACCCTATGATTATTCAGTATACTCCAGACAAGTACAAAGTAACATTCTGCAGCCTATAAACAAAACTGGGTTAGGCATTACAATATACTATCATTTATACTGAACATGTAATTGGGTAGACAGGTTTTAATCAACATTCATTTTTCTCACTGTCTGATGAAATCACATGTGCAGGTATAGAATCGGTTAGCCAGAAAACTTTTATCCAGAAAGTCACAAAGCTATATCCCACTAATGGCAATTTAATCAAATAGTTTTATTTTTAAAATAAATATTTCCTTTCTCTCTATAACAATAAAACAGGACTTTGTTTTAAGGTCTAAGATGCAATTAAACCTTATTGGAGGCAAAAAATTCCTATTGGGTTTAGTTAATGTTTACATTATTTTTTTATTAGGCATAACGTGGTGGTTCACCTTAAATAAACAGTAACAACAAGAATGAAAGTGTTTTAAAGAAGGAATGGCATCCTGCACTTGGGGGTGCCAAATGTTAGGCACCCCAAGTGATTGTATTGACTTACCTGAAACCCAGGCCAGTGCTCCTATCAGCAGAAAACTGCACTGGCCGGGGGTTCTTCCAGCGAGCAGAACAAAGCGATCCTCTTCCTGCTTCTTTCTTTACGCGGCTGCGTGTGTGCAATAGAGCAAAAAGCTGAACTTTAACAAAAAACGTCGACAATTTCGTTCAACTGCACATGCGTTTGCCCAGGGAAATTTGAAGCAAGAAGAAGACGGAAGTCGATCGCTCGGTGGTGCTAACTAGTAAATACAGTCACTTGGGGGTGCCTAACATTTGGCACCCCCAAGTGCAGGATGACTTTCCTTCAAAGTAATTGCAATATAATGCACTGTTGCCCTGCACTGGTAAACATTATATCTTTGCTTAAGTAAGACTACTATAGTTTATAAAAAAAACTGCTGTGTAACCATGGGGGCAGCCATTAAAGCTGTAAATGGAGAAAAGTCACAGGTTACTTAGCAGATAACAGATACAACGGTATTCTGCAGAGTTAATCTTTTATCAGCTATGTAACATGTTCCTTGAATGGTTTCCCCCATGGCTACTCAGCAGCCTGTTTATATAAACTATTGCTTGTTTCTGAAGCAAATACAGTTTACCAGTGCAACACTACTTCCTATTTTAATTACTTGACATTTTCATTTGTTGGCGTTACTGTTAACTTATAACATATTATAGGATGGTTAAGTCTAAGCAACTTTTCAATTGGCCTTCATTTTTTCTTTTTTAAATGATTTGCCTTCTGAATCTTTCAAGCATTCAAAACAGGGTCACTGACCCAATCTAAAAACCAAATGTTCTGCAAGGCTTTACATGCATTCTTATTACTACTTTTTATTCATCTCTATTTTTATTCTCTTTCTATTCAGGCCCTTGTCTTATTCATATTCTAATCTCTTATTCAAATCAATGCTAGGGTAAGTTGGACCCTAGCAAGCAGGTTGCTAAAATTGCAAACTAGAGATCTACTAAATAATCAAAAATCATAAATTTTAAAAAAATGAATTCTCAGAATATCACCTTTCTATATCATACGAAGTTAATTTAAATGTGAACAAACCTTTTACTGAAGGACACAGGTTCAGAGCATGTCCCATCCCTGTATAAGTTCTGCATTTACATTAGCATTTGACTGCAATATACTGCACTATTTTTGGTTACCAATACATGTGTTCTGTAGATACACATGATATACTGAAATGGGTATACACAAAATGTAATGCCTTGCAAATATTTAAATGCATTAATAATTTTATTATTCGCTTCCAGCAATAATCCATAAAATAAAAATACCATCTTTTTTGGTGTTTTATCAACAAAATGTATTTTTTACATCTTTCTTCAAAAAGTTCAGGTGGGCATCAGAAAGAATTTTTATTATATTCCATCAGATGTTAAAAAAAATAAAAAAAAGGGAAAAAAAAAAATAAAACCATTAGGGAAAAAACTCAGAAGAGAAATATAAACCAGTTGCAGATTTCACTACTTAGTTTGGCAAACGTTGGAAATAACCGAGTTCCTCAGTGGCGTCCTCGGCTTGGTTTGTAGGACTACTTTTGGAAAAAGGGAGGATTTTTTAATTATTTGTAGAAGATCAAAGAGAGAGAGGAAAAAAAAAAAAGGTTATGAAGCCAGGTGCAAATTCTCTGCTACCCAGTGGAAAATTGTTAATGCGAAGAATGAAACTGCTGTTGGTCATACTGTGCAATCAGTTTTTTTATGTGGGCAAGTTTATTGTGAAGATATTCACACCGATTCTTCTCCTCACTGTAGTTTGGATTTGACTAGAAAGTTGGAAAAAATAAAGAAAATTCAGTAAATGTGCATTTTTACTACAGACCTCTACACATTTACAGAGTTCATTATGAAGGGGGTTTAACTGTGAATGTTAATTTGATTAACAGCATTTTGCTTCTCCCACAGTTGCTCTAAAGGGCCAAGTAAGACAGAAAATGCTTTTTGCTTAATACAACAGGATGAAATACGTACAAAACAAGCATTTCATTTATTATTACCCCAGGCAGAACATAGTGCTTTGCTTTTAAAGGGACAGTATACGCCTATCATACAGTTTAGATATCAACCCTTCATTGATCCAATCATTCTGTTAATTGCAGATAGATCAGATTTGTGGAGGTTTGGTGTAATTCATGGGGCCATTGTAGACAATTCTGGCAACTTATATACACTGGACTTAAAAAGCAGTGTACTGGTACAAAAGCTATAGTGGAATAAAATATTTTTACCACGTGCTAGGGCAGCTGTGCTTAGGCCTATTCATTGTACTAAATGATAGTTATCTAGGTAGGGTTAGTCAGTTTTGAGAGGGAGGTTTAATAATATGTACTGATTTTATTTCTAATCTTTAAAGGTGCAGTTGAACTGCTGATTTCTCAAGGGTCTGACAGAAGACAATGACAAAATAGAGACCCGTGTAACTATTAGACTATGTTTATAATGTCCAAAGTAAACAAACCAAGCAATGTTTGCATTCATTCCATTTTTCTTTTCTAATTCTCTATTCCACTAATTCTATTCTTAGCCCTGATAAGAGATAGGTACAATTTGCCAAAGATTTATTACGATTTAGCGAATATACATATGGTTATAACTAAATGTAGGCTCAAATGCGTAGGAAAAAAATGTCATGTTTCATTTATAAAAAATTAAAAGAAAATATATATATATAAAAAATATCACCAACATACTTTTTTGATTTTGCGATATTCCTGTAGGATCTGATCATGGATAGTCTGGAAAGAGAAAAATGTCTGAATGAATTTAAGCCAGCGCCAGACTTCTTAATGCAGTATACATATAGCAAGGATACAGAAATAGACATGCCCTCACTGTACCACAAAATTAATCAAGGTTTAGTGTTCAACAACCCCCTTACTGCAGAGCCACATCAGAAATCCAATACAAAGTGCAGCCATCTGGAAGGGATTTAATTCTAGTTAAAACGTTGTCCCTTTATAGAAGCAGAACAATATGGAATTCTGACTGAATAAAGATGAATGAATGTAGAACACATTCCACCATCAATATGCTTAAAGGCCATCTGTTGGCCGAAAAACATTTTTCCCAACCAAAGGTGCAGGCTAATCGAGCCCACACTCTGGCTGGGGGTAACAGTAGCCCACACTTATGGTTATGGATAATATTATTATTGGTTTATTGCCTAACCACATAAACAGATCCCAAACACACACGTTTTAATGGCATTTTCTGAACAATGTAGGTAGTCTTCCTGTTGCTCATTCCGAATGCGAGGGTTTCTCACCTTGTAGTCCTCCGAGCCCTGACAAAGCTGTTTGAGCTGAGAGTCCAACTGTGTAAACCTGCGTGTTATTCGCTCTATCCTGGCATGCAAGTCTCTGTATACACTGTACTCTGCGTTGAAGTCATTTTTGTAACTCTGCCGCTGTTCCTGAGATGAGATTGCCGCATATTTCCTATAAGAAATTACATGCATGTAAAGGCTTGTGTTGGGGTGAAGCAGGTGCAAGGCTCACAGCAAAGGAAAAAAACTTGGGAAGGACATACAGTAAGTAATCCGGCATTTCTGATGTGGAAGTGGGAACACTGGAGTTACTGCATGCACCATTTAAATCTAGGAGAGAGAAAAGAATCAGTTACTTGTAAAACTCAGTGGCTCTCGTTAAGGGTAAGTCAAATCATTCTGTAAAATCACTGTATATGTTAAAACTCATTCAAAAGCATTCTGAGAAAACATCACAATTTCTTCTTTGGCTAAATCATCTTTAAACTATGCATAACGATAGACAACAATTACATGCATTAAGTTTTAAACATATTTAATAATGCAGTTTAGTATTTAAAATATTTACACAAGTACAGTTATGATGATTGTCAATAAATGAAATCTGTATGTAGCACCATCTAGTGGCCACAGTCTTTCCAGATTTGCTTGTACAGGTATGGAACTGGTTATCCAGAATGCTCGGGACATGGGGTTTTCTGGTTAACGGGTCTTTCCGGAATTTGGATTTTCATACCTTAAGTCAACTAGAAAATCATTTAAATATTAAATAAACCCAATAGGCTGGTCTTGCTTCCAATAAAGATTCATTATATCTTAGTTGGGATCAAGTTGAAGGTACTGTTTTATTATTGCAGAGAAAAAAAGGAAATACATTTAAAAAAAAAATTGGATTATTGGATTATAATAGAGTCTATGGGAGAGGGCCTTTCTGTAATTTAGGAGCTTTCTGGATAACGGGTTTCCAGAAAACGGCGGCGGCAATTACAGGAGAATGGAGCAGCATGGGGAGGTGTGTGGGGCAAACAGGGTGCAGGGTAAGCTGGCGTGCGGATTACTAGCACCTTGAGCGCCAATAGTAGTTGGCCCAGCTATAGTTGATTGTAGAAAATATATAAAAAGTGGAGCAGCTCTGTCACTTATGGACAATATGGTTTTAATTCGAAAGAAAGTGGGACAGTGGAAAAGAAAAAGGATTGCAGTTATTCTCAAAGACCAGCACCATTTTACATGCTATGGGGCCCATTTAATTCTCCTACGACATGTCTGAGGGCCGGATCATATTAACTTGTCTTTGCTCTAGATGTGTTTAACACTGAAGTTAATAGGATAGCTATAGTTCTGTTCAACTGAGGAGATGCTGGAAGTAGTAGTTCTCCAAATCTTGGTGTGCAAAACCTTGTCTATAGACCCAATATACCAGGCCAACAAATACAATGCTACATGATTATAGCATTTCGGAGTATAGAAATTTCATTGTAAGAGGTGGTGGCCAAATAAATACAAACTGGCCATCATTGCTTTCTTCTTATGAATGGTTACTAGTGACCCAATCACACACTTTTGGCAAGCAAAATACACTATGCTATTAACTTTCTTCATCCTGCTTTAGGTTCATATAAACAAGTTGTCTTTCACCAGCTGAAGCTTTTTGGAGCTGCCCCTCATCGCACAGCCTATTGCTGATTTGCTTTGATTGTGCTAGTGACATAGTGCAAGAAATAAACCCATTTATATTTCCTAATTAAAGCAATAATTAAAAATGATGTCCAGCCCAATGCCTACTCATTAAACTAATATTTTTATCTCCACTTTTATTTTGTCTCGTTATCACTACTTTTGTGAATTCACCCCTATGTGTTTTGACTGTTTTTCATGAAAGGTAAAGTCACGTTTTGTGTTTCATATAAGATTCAACTCTTCTTTCCAGCAATTTCTATCTGTCTAGGTGTGGTACAGAAGAAAAACATAGCCCCCCAGTGTCTGTATCGTCATCCCGGCTGCTTCCAGAGAAGAGCTAGTGCTACGGCTGACATGCTATTGATTAATGTAGGAAAACATATTCAAGTCTTCAGTAATGACTGCAGTCTTATAATGTGCAGTAGTGCACTGTGCTATCATCCAGTTGTGCAACCCACAGCAAACAGCAAACCCATTAGTTCATTGCTCTGTGCCCATGGGAGTGCACTTAAAGGGGACTTGTCACTCAAAGCTGTATAATAAAATAATAAAGGTCTTTTGCAAATTAAAATGAAACCTAATTAAACGTCCATACCAGTTATAAATTTTTTTACAAATCTGTGCTATCAGACATATCTTGCCTTCAGGGGGCAGACAATTAGTGTAGGACTACATGGATGTTTTTGTCGTGATCCGTCACGCTGCAACAAAACTCCTGCGACAAAAATAATTGTCGCATGGTGTCGCAGTGTTGACCAGACGCGACACAACTGTCGGATGCAGACGCTGCGTCTGCATCCGACAGCCGCGTTGCGTCGGATTAACACTGCGACACCATGCGAAAATGCATTCACTTACCTTATTTTTGTTGCAGGCTTTTTGTCGCAGTGCGTTGGGTAGCGCTGAAAACGTCCATGTAGTCCTACCCTTACATTCACTTTTAGCACTTTAGATGCCACTGCACTAACGTTATCCCTCCCTCCTCAAAATCTGTATGTGTAGCCTGTGCATGGGAATAGTGATTAGCCCCCCAAACCCTACATTTTTTGGTGTGATAGAAAACTTGCCCTAAAAACCATGTCCACAAAACAGCACCTGTCTGCTTGCTGTGATTGTGAATTCCAAGACTGAAGGAAACAATGTAAATAACTTCTATAGTGTAAATATTTTTATTTTGCCCAACTAACAAAATATAAAAATAATTTGGAATTATTTGTTAAGGTGACAGGTCCCCTTTAATTGCCGACCAAAATAAAGTAAAAAATGACAAAAGAAAACCAGTGTATAGAGTATGTTATAATAGCTTACCACTGTGTACGGTGGGCTCAGGGTGCACACACCCCAGACCTTCAGCAGAGGGAGCAAACACCAAGAAGAGACGCAAAAGCCAAATTTTAAAAATTTACATTTTTATTTCCCATAATTAAAAGCAAGGGCCTGACGTGTTTCGGGTCTACTAGGGACCCTTAGTCATAGGCTGAACACTGGGTACAACAAGATTTGTCTAGAATGGTTTTAAAGATAGGGTCAGTTTCTAATATAGCTAATTTTCTATCCACAATGTTTTCAATCTTATTAAATTCTGGGCTGTAGGTTAGTATACACGTTTTCTGAAGGGTTCTTTTTGCTTTTATTTATATGTTAAATAGAATGTGCACTGGAATCACTAGAATCACTTTCGTTATTTAAGTGGACATTTTATATCTGTTAAATAAACTGGTCTGCTGCTTTTTTAAAAGCCGTTTCCAAATTGTCTCTACTGTAGCCTCTCTTAAGCAATCTAGTTTTTAAGTCCTCAGATTTTTTTAATAAAGTCAGTGTTTTTTGTTATACTTATTTTGTAATATTCATTTTTGCATTTCTTAATTGAGGTAATTATTGTCTTACTGCTATGATTGGTACATCTGGCAGTTCCATCCACACATTTCCCATTGGCTCTCGCTCTTTTAAATACTTTGCTTGTTATACCCAGTGTTCAGCCTATGACTAAGTGACCCTAGTAGACACGAAACGTGCTAGGCCCTTGCTTTTAATTATGGAAAATAAAATGTAAATTTTTAACTTTTAACATCTGGCTTCTGCTTCTCTACTTGGTGTGGTTCGGCATGTGAAAGCCTTTTTTGAGGTTTCCAAAATAAAGTAAAACAGAGCAATGAATTCCTGCATTACCGTGTAGAACACAGAAGATCACAGTGCATGGCCAAAGTAGTAGAAGAATGTGTGAAAGGAAAGCAAGTGCAGGTACAATGGCTGTGTGTATGAGCACTTGTGGCTTTAGTCTCATTTCATATGGTTGGTGAAAAACTGCACATAGAAGACACAGTGCCAGCATTGGGCAGCTTGGGGAGAAAAAAAAAAAAAAAAAAGACAACACAGCAGGGGAAATTTATTGGGTTTTAGGGGGAACAAAATATGCTATTGTGGTGTCACCAAAGCAGAGCTTTCTGCAATTTCCCAAAGTGAATAAAATATGCAGGCTTCAGAAATATGTGGTTGCATGGCTATACCATCTGGATGAATTCAAGTGCAGAAATAAAATGTTATCAGATATGGGTAAGCTACTATACATATGCCACCTCCATGTCACAGGAGTGACTTGACACCCTCTAACCTTACTAGAAATTGTAAAACCAATCTATGCCTTCCTTGACAAGACATATGCAATAAAAGTTACAACAGGGCCAGTAGCATAGTTGACACATATTTATAGGGACTGCATGGATGCCCATCAAAGATTTAGCTCCTATGAGAAGCTTGATTAGAAGATGACCACTAGAGCTTGTTATCCCTGCTGTTTTTTATCCAGTGCTTTCCAGCTTATCTGATTGCAATTTCTATAAACATATCCAAAGCAGATCAAATGGAGTAACATGGGGCACCTCAAAAGGAAAATATTGATTAGAAAAGAATATGTACAACACTGAAACATTATATTGTGTTCTATTGAACTGCTGTAAATAAGTATTAGTTGCTGGTAGAACACAAAAGTGACCAGTCAGACAAGAAATCTTCAAACAAAGGGAACATCTCTTCTGGTTGTGAAGAAAATATAGGTTATAAAAAGCGCCCACTGGATCCTGCTTTAAGAAAGAAACAGCTGGTGTGACACCAATAGTACTCCTCTTGTACATGGATGCATTACAACAAATTTGCTTGATCACTTCAAAGTTTACAAGAGTAATCAGGCAAAGAATAGAGTCCTGTAGCCGGCCAAGTGATCACAACATACCAGTATTTGCAGGTTTAACACAGGTAGATGGAAGTGGCTATTTCTTCCATTATTATGCTGTGCCAAAACCAAACATTGGTACATTAAATAAATGACAAAACTCAACAAGACTCTAAATACAAACCGTCAACACTTTCCTTGTAAACCCACTTAGCAGTCTTGGGCCACAGTAAAGCAAAACATTATTCTGTGGTCAGTGTTTAACAGAAGGTATTTTATCACAAATCAGAGCAAAATTTCAGATATGATATAGCTAAAATGAATCAGAGCAATGGCCTCACCGATAGAGTCCTGAAGAGTTCCACCAGAGTTCTTGATAGAAGTGCAGTTTTGCTTTTCCTCTAACTTCTCTTTGGACCGCTCTTTTCCTTTGTGCTTTTTAGACTTCTTTTTGGGCTTTGCATGCTTTGAGTTACAGTTCAGTTTGTTCTTATCATGACTGTCTGTTTGAAGTGGATGTCCTAGCCTCTCGGTGGTCTCATGACTCACAGAGTCTATGTGTTGGGCATCAGTTCTGGAGTCTGAAAGGGGGTCAGGAAAAGCTGGTAAATGAGAGCTGGAACTGACTGGGTCAGATGAAGGGATCTGGGAAGGTGCGGCAGCAAGGGAATCCTTTCCATTGGAAAAGCTCAGCTTTCCATTGGATTTGGGTTGAGAGCGATGCATAAAATGGGAGATCCGAAGTTTCTTCGATAAGGGGTCAGTGAAATCTGCATTTTGTGGCGGTCGCTTCTGCTGAACAAAAAAAGGTATCATTTAAGGTTTGTTAGCTGAAATATCTTGCCAAGTTAAGATGCCGAATATGGCTGCCCAATGGATTTCAACATGCCTGGAAATTCCACACACTTCCTATGAATAGAATCATTTTAACAATATTAAGCCAGCAACATCATTTAATTTGTCCCTCAAAAAGAGAGATTGTATTTTTAGGACATTAAACCAAAGAATAGAATAACCTGGTTTTTGATGAAATCTGCCCTGAATCCCAAACAAATTATCCAAGGCAAACAAACGTACAGAAAGTTTTCTGTTTTTTTTAAACGACTAACTATGACAAATAGAGCCACTAGGTGGCAGTGCTTATTTACAATACCAACAGAGGACAGAGAGAGACCACAAATTTCAGGGAATATTTAAATAACTCTGTGCAGTTTATAATCCTTTTTTGCAGTAGATTCACAGAAAAAAAAGACAGACAACCATAAACGAAAATGCGCAATTGATGTTCTAATCAATGGAAAGAACGTGTGCCTAAAATAATTTTGGGCTGCAGTATCTGCTGCCTAAGGAACTCAACTGAATTCTTTCCCAGAAGGAGAAAGTACCAAGCATGTTTACTAGAAGTAAAACTAGATGGGAAATTGTACTGGCAGAAATAAATACACAGGATATTATTACATGTGCAGTTCCTCAGCGATGTTGGGACATAATGTTCCTTTGCAATAGTCACTTCCTTGTCAGAATGCTCTATTGTACTGTGCAATACACTGTAGGGAAAAAGCTGTGAGAGGCTACACAGGCTTCCTAAATAGGCAAATAGCATTTGAAAAAGTTGCACAGGCTTATTATAATATAGTAAGCTTATATCTCTAAAAATAAACATTTGGACAGGGAATGTAACCGTTTAAAGGAGAAGGAAAGGCTAAAATTAAGTAAGATTTATCAGAAAGGTCTATATAAATACACCAGTAACCCAAAAGAAACAGCATTTCTTTCCTTCTATTGTGTACACATGGGCTTCTGTATCAAACCTCCAGGGCTTGGGCTTGAGCATGCTCAGTTTGCTCCTCTCTCCGCCTCCCCCTCCCTGCTCCCCCCCTGCTGTAATCTGAGCCCAGAGCTATGATTGAGCAGGGATAGACTCGGGCAGGAAGTGATGTCACACCAAGTTAATATGGCAGCTGCTATCCTAAACAAACAGAGAGCTTCTAGAGCTGTTTGTATGGTAAAGCATTCTACAGAATAAATATAGTGTTATATCTTGGACCATTGTGGCTAATCAATTGGCAATAAACTTCTTCAATAGCTTTCTTTCTCCTTTAAAGAGATACTGACACCAGAAATGTAACTTTTTTACATCTACCATAATATTGCCTTTGAAAGCAACTTATAATTTTGCCATAAAGTATTTGCACAATGCTTTTACATTACCTGTCTGATGCCCCATGTTCCTGTATGAGGGGGCTGCCATATTTGTGCAACAGGAGTTCATTAGCATTAGAAACTTTAACTGACAGGCTGAGATGGGACAGTCAGGTTGGCAAAACAATCAGGTTTAGAAACTTCAACTAACAATTGCTTGAAAAAACAATCCTCTCAGCAAAAACCGATCAACACGACCTATAGCTAACTTTTAATGTACATTCATATTTCAAAAAGTGTTTTTTTAGGATCACAGTGCCAGGAGAATTGTATTTTGTTCTCGCTGTTTGGGGAAATTTACTGGGGGGGGGGGGGAAATATGGGGCACATATAATCAAAATTCCATGTCTGCTGAATGCCCCAATACCAAATATGTATAGTTTTTATGGATATTTCTGACTTGTATAGGTCAAAAACTCCTAAAAGCACAATACTGAGTTTCCAAAGCAGCACTCCAGAAACCTGCATACTTTAGATTTCAAGGACATAATTTTTGTTAGCAATTGGTTTACCTTAGGCAACAATATATTTTTTTAGAAAGTACACATTCTGTTGAATACAAGATGGGTAAATAGGTCTACTCGAGTTTCTACTCAAGTTACAGAAGTATGTAAATTATATATGTTTTAATGTTTATTATGCAGTATGCAGTTAATTATGCAGTATAAGCAAGTTTGATACAGGTTGAAAAAGGCTGAGGAGTCAGCCGAAACGTCAGTCTGCTGCTATTTTATTAAATAAATTGTTTTTCATTTTTAAGACCTGAGTAGTGCTGATCCCCATTTTGCGATTGTATGGAGATGTTTGCTGATCGATGCAACTTTCTGCATCTTATCGAGAGTGCCGGTTCCACGTGGCTACATATATACATCTATATCTATCTATATATGATATATATATATATATATATGCGAGATCTATCCATCTATCCATCTAGATCTATCCATCTATCTAGATCTATCCATCTATCTAGATCTATCCATCTATCTAGATCTATCCATCTATCTAGATCTATCCATCTATCTAGATCTATCCATCTATCTAGATCTATCTAGATCTATCCATCTATCTAGATCTATCTAGATCTATCCATCTATCTAGATCTATCTATCTATCTAGATCTATCTAGATCTATCTATCTATCTAGATCTATCTAGATCTATCTATCTAGATCTATCTATCTATCTAGATCTATCTATCTATCTAGATCTATCTATCTATCTAGATCTATCTATCTAGATCTATCTAGATCTATCTATCTAGATCTATCTATCTAGATCTATCTATCTAGATCTATCTATCTAGATCTATCTATCTATCTAGATCCATCTATCTAGATCCATCTATCTAGATCCATCTATCTAGATCCATCTATCTAGATCCATCTATCTAGATCCATCTATCTAGATCCATCTAGATCCATCCATCTAGATCCATCCATCTAGATCCATCCATCTAGATCCATCCATCTAGATCCATCCATCTAGATCCATCCATCTAGATCCATCCATCTAGATCTATCCATCTAGATCTATCCATCTAGATCTATCCATCTAGATCTATCCATCTATCTAGATCTATCCATCTAGATCCATCTAGATCTATCTAGATCTATCCAGATCTATCTATCCATCTAGATCTATCCATCTAGATCTATCTAGATCTATCTATCCATCTAGATCTATCCATCTAGATCTATCTAGATCTATCTATCCATCTAGATCTATCCATCTAGATCCATCCATCTATCTAGATCCATCCATCTATCTAGATCTATCCATCTATCTAGATCTATCCATCTATCTAGATCTATCCATCTATCTAGATCTATCCATCTATCTAGATCTATCCATCTATCTAGATCTATCCATCTAGATCTATCTAGATCTATCCATCTAGATCTATCTAGATCTATCTAGATCTATCCATCTAGATCTATCTAGATCTATCTATCTAGATCTATCTATCCATCTAGATCTATCCATCTAGATCTATCCATCTAGATCTATCCATCTAGATCTATCCATCTAGATCTATCTATCTATCTATAGCTATCTAGATCTATCTATCTATCTATCTATAGCTATCTAGATCTATCTATCTATCTATCTATAGCTATCTAGATCTATCTATCTATCTATCTATAGCTATCTAGATCTATATATCTATCTCTATCTATCTCTCTAGATCTATCTCTCTAGATCTCTCTAGATCTATCTCTCTAGATCTCTCTAGATCTATCTAGATCTAGATCTATCTAGATCTAGATCTATCTAGATCTAGATCTATCTAGATCTAGATCTATCTAGATCTATCTATCTAGATCTATCTATCTAGATCTATCTATCTAGATCTATCTATCTAGATCTATCTATCTAGATCTATCTATCTAGATCTATCTATCTAGATCTATCTATCTAGATCTATCTATCTAGATCTATCTATCTAGATCTATCTATCTCTCTTAGGGCAAATGAGATGGTCAAGAGATTTATTCAGAGAGGTTACAAGCATACTCATTTACAACAAGAATTGGAAAGAGCACGTAGAACAATTAGTGGGAACATACCACAACCTTTGAGACAATCTAAGAACGGATTGGTGTTTGTTTCTGATTATACCCCTAAAAGTAAAACAATCAATAATATTATTAAACATAATTGGCAAATTGTACAGATGGATTCGAATGTGCCCTTTGCAGAAACACCCCCTCCAATATGTGCATCTCGAAAGGGCAAATCCCTTCGAGATCTACTGATGGTAACTGATTGGTTTGATACCAATAAAAATAGAAATAGATGGTTACCAGACCTAAAACCCGGGTGCTATCGCTGTAGTGGGTGCTGCACTTGCGGATTCCTCCTAACGGGACAAACCTTTCCTCATCCTTTCACAGGCACAAGATTTCCGATTAAACACAGGCTCACATGCATATCAGATTATGTTGTGTACTTTATCACATGCCCGTGCGGATTGTATTACGTAGGCAAATGTGTAACCTCTTTCAGATTGAGAATGAATAACCATCGGTTTGCAATTAGGAATGCTCTGGCCACGGGGAAGGCTGATACACCACTAGCCAGACATTGTCTACACAAAAAACATGGATTGCCTACTTTGAAGTGCATGTTAATTGATCATATCCCCGTCCCGAGAAGGGGCGGGGATAGAGATAAACTACTGCTGCAGTGTGAGGCGAGGTGGATCCACAGACTAAACACTGTGGCACCACACGGACTTAATGAGATGCATTCATTGGCATGTTTTATTTGAATGACATATAGGAACTTGGACAATGTTGCCCAGATAACAGTTGAGAAGGAAGTATATATAGATGCAAGAGATTAACAAGTATCTTTTCAGGTTAATATTAGTTACGGGACACCGATCATTAGATGCTACATATGTTGTATAGGGACATTTGATATGTGTCTATGTGTATATATATATATGTACACATGTCTGTATATGTATAGATACGTGTGTAGACAACGAGCGGAGGGTTCAAATTTATTAATGGAGATGTTTACGAAATATTTTGTACATTATTAGAAATAGAAATTACTTTTACCTCCAATTTTTATTACTAACGTTTGAACTATAACTCTCCCATTCCTCCCACTCTGGTGAGCTTGTTATATCTTAGCTGCCATAGAGTGTGAGGAGGAGTTTAAAACCCTCTAGGTGCTCGTTTAAATTATATGTTAGTTATTTACTATTTATCTGAGTATCATTTAGCACTAACTAAAAGGTTATTCAGTTCCCTATACAAGTGAAGCTGAATGAGATGTGGTGTCCCCGTAAGATTCTAGCTAAGATTGTCTTAGTTATGCTTTTAATATAAAAAAAAATTGTATGTGATATTATAGTTCACTGTCTATTAACACATTCTTTTATATATCAAGTTGTCACTTTTATAAAATGTTGGTTTTAACCATTGGATAGTATTTGGGTGGATATATAGAAAAATCCCTTTCGAATGTGATGCTGAAGGGAGTTTTTACTGTTTTGACACTGCCTATTTATAATACTTATGGACTGATTTAAAATATATTTATTTATATGATATTAAACACATCCAATAGGCCAGCATCATAGTACACATGATTCCTCACTTATATATTGTTTCAACACTTATTTATGAAGCATACACCCATATGTGAGTGTTAAGAGATGCACTTTACACACCTGATGTTAATCACATTAATTATGCACGCTGCAGGGGGATGTTCCTGGGTGGGGGGTATTTAAGTATTTTCAGCATTTGCCACTTTTCACATCCTGATGACGGTCCCTTGAGGTACCGAAACGCGATGATGTTTGCATTATCCAGCAAAAAGTTTTTTCAAGAAAAATTTGCCGTGAGTGCTTCCTTCATTTTTTGGAATATATATATATATATATATATCTATATATATATCTATATATATATCTATATATATATATCTATATCTATATATATCTATATCTATATATATATCTATCTATATATATATCTATCTATATCTATATCTATATATATCTATCTATATATATATCTATATATATCTATCTATATATATCTATCTATATATATCTATCTATATATATCTATCTATATATCTATATATCTATCTATCTATCTATCTATCTATCTATCTATCTATCTATCTATCTATCTATCTATCTATCTATCTATCTATCTATCTATCTATATATCTATATATATCTATCTCTCTATCTAGATATATATCTATCTATCTATCTATCTATCTATCTATCTATCTATCTATCTATCTATCTATCTATCTATCTATCTATCTATCTATCTATCTATCTATCTATCTATCTATATATATATATCTCTATCTCTCTATCTCTAGATATAGAGATATCTCTCTCTCTCTAGATAGATCTATATCTATATATCTATATATCTATATATCTATATATCTATATATCTATATATCTATATATATATATATATATATATATATATATATATATATCTAAATTGCCTAAATATTGAAAGTGTTTTTTGAAAATTCCATGATTCCTCTAAGACAGAAGTGCCTATACTTTACTAATGAGGGGTCGACTCTTAGTGATGTTGCCCCATTATGATCTACATCAATAAAAGCATTGTTAGCTTTCTGTTACATTGAAAACTTTACTTAATATTATATTGATTTATGAGCAAATGTATATTGCTTTGTTTAACTAACAACGATTTATTATGTAACTTAAATAAATAAACTGTAATAAATATGTGAATGAAAAGAATGAAACAGAAGGGGGATTTATACAAGTTGTTTGTTGACAGTGTCTTGAGATCTACTGAACACTAACTAATGGTCTAGTGGTAGATCCCAATCTACCTTTTGGACACCCCTGCTCTAAGAGGTAAATCAGTAACTTTTCTCCTGAGCCAGACTACCACCTTTCAGCTTGGTACACGTGAGAAAAGTAAGCTGGACCATTCAGGAAGCAGACTGGAATTTGTGCGAAGCTGTTATGACCTATATTCTGAGGATGGTGATTCATTTCCTGCATCCATTAATTTAATTAGTAATGGGAACATGCTAATAGTATACCGCTTCATACAGCAGACTTAACCATTTTGCTACTGTACAGTTAGTGCATACTAAAAGGTGGTAGGGCATACTTGTGTTTCTCTGTGGGGAATAACCCACATATAATAAATTAATAAAGTGAAGAGAAAATCTGACTTCTACTTCTTATATTGTCACATGTTTTATCCTTTGAAGTTTTCCAAGCAGTCTATTAATTAAGAGCTTTCTTAGCTCATCCACAATGAAAATAAGAACACTCTATAAATTTTGAACTTTTTGATATGGGAGTTTTATCAACTGAGGCTGCCATCTTTGCATATTAGTTGAGTGACGCTCCTTTATATTAATATCAATTCCTTATATTTTTATAGCATTAGTATTTTGGCCAGACAGTGGTCTATGGTTTTAATTTGATGAATAAGTGTTATTGATCTTATCTTGGGGCAATAAAATATTAAGAAGTCAGATTTTCTACTCATTTTATTTTTTATATTTAATTTTTGCAGTCTCTCAATGGACTTGGGGGGATTAGTCAGGGGCACAGTCCAACCCTGCTTATCTGTTAGTAAAACTAAACAAGAATATTGGTTTGGTATAAGCATCGTGTATATCATATAAATGGCACTGCTAGGAGTAACTACTGTTCCATATCCCGTTGGCATTTAAATGGTTTGCACAATTACAACCTCATTCAAAGTTTCCTGGTATGACTCAATGAGGATTTCACAACATCCTTTCAGACACGCACACAAAGGGTGACTTGCTTCAAGCAAACCGGAAGCATAAAAATAACTTCAAGCTTGCTAAGCTCTTTAGAAGGAATATAAAAGTCACAGATCTGGTCTATATCATTACCTATTTAAGTCATGTGTACAAAAAAAGTCAAACGATAATATGGGTAATTTGGAAAGCTGCCCCAATGTCTTTAGGGACCAAAGCTGCCCAAACTGGCAACATTTAATAGAATGTGGACTGCAGGTGGAATAAAATTCAAATACCCATTTATCTCTGTCTTAAAATGTGGTCATTGCTTGAATGTCACTCCCATCTTGTATGTCAGGACCAATTTACTTGCACAGCATAAAATGACTCTTAGGGTTTTAAGTACCCACTGTCATTTATACTGTGTGTGTCAGAACCTCTCACTTTTTGTATATAGTGAGCTTGGGGTTCCAGTGCCTACTACCATTCACAGTATACTGTTCTGGAGAGTACAAGCCTCTTCTGCCTTTATAATAGAATATAATGAGGATTGTATTACCCATTTCCCTCCCTCCCACTGCATAATATGATGGAGATGCCAATTCTGTTCTGTTTGCTCTCCCTTTATTATGTGCTAAATCAGAGGTTTGCAACCTTAGTTACCCATGAGCAACATCCAGATGTAAACGTTTCTGGGGTGCAAAAAAATAAATACAGATATGGGATCTGTTATCTGGAAACCTGTTATCCAAAAAGAGCCAAATTACTGAGAGGCTGTCTCCCATAGACTCCATTTTATCCAAATCTAAATATTTAAAAAATGTCCTTTTCCTCTGTAATAATAAAATAGTAGCTTGTACTTGGTCCACATTAAAATAGAATTAATCCTGATTGAAAGCATAACCAACCTATGGTTTTCTAGTAGACAAGGTATTAAGATCTAAATTACAGAAAGGTCCACTATCCAGAAAACCCCAGGTCCTGAGCATTCTGAATAACATTCTGGATAACAGGTCCCATGCCTGTACAGTGATTGGCAATTTGGTAGGCCCTATGTGGACTAGCATCTTACAGAATGCTCTGTCTGGCAGTACACTTGGTTTTTATGTAACCAAAACTTACCTAAAAGCCAGTAATTCAAAAACAAGCACATGCATTGAGGCCACTAGGAGCCGCACCCAAGGGTTTGGTGAGCAATATGTTGCTTGTCAGCCACTGGTTGGGGATCACTGCTAGATATGCCAAACTATTACCCATTGCTCTCATTGTATAATATGTGGAGGATGCTATTCCAATACCCATCGCATTCACTTGTGTGCTTTGGATGCAATTACTTATTACACTGCCAGGGAAACCATTCGTTTTACTGAATAATCTGCAGGGAAAACCACTACCCATTGTTCTCACTGTAAAATGTGCCGGGATTACTACACTACCATTACTCTTGCTTTCAGTGTATATGTAAATAATCAATATTCGGATTTTGTAGCTCAGAAGTTCCTTGCATCTGAAATTCTGTCTCCATAAAAAATTGATTAATTCTACATTAAGGGGCAGATTTATTAAGGGTCGAATTGAAAATTCAAATTTTTTTTATGGTCAAAACTCTCAAATTCGACTAGGGAATTATCCAAACTTGATTCAAGTTTTTTTTTTTTTTTTTTTTTTAAATTAGAATTAGATTTCGACATTTATCATACTCTGGCCCTTTAAGACTTTGAATTAAACTATTCGTCACCTAAAATCTGCCAAATTACAGTTAAGTCATGGGAAGAGGTCCAGGAATCAATTTGGAGATGTTTGCAGCCTTCCTGACATTCGAGTTTGAGCGAATTTGATTCAAATTGAGTTTTTGGGTCGTTTAAATTCATTCCAGTTTTAATTTTTTTTAATAATTGCAGCCAATGTTATCAGTAGAAAAGCATTAGTGGTGGCCACTATTGACCAGCAATACCATTGATATTATATGAAATTCCCATATGCTTTTCTACAATCTGAACATGCTGAAATAATGCATGACTCTCCAGTTGCAGATGTCTTAGACTTTGTGCATCATATAGATGATTACTACACTGCTGAATTTCAGAGTTGAAATGCGAAAGTATGGATTTTCCTTCCGAAATCCATCAGGTCTGTGAACGAACAGGCAGATACATCGTCAGTGTTTTAACCAGCAGTGTAGATATACCGCCAGAGAAACCTCTGTATGACATAGCCCTATGATAATAAGTGGTCGAATGCCATCAGGGCAAAATAAAAATCTCTCCTACGAAACAGCACATTTGTTTCCACAATGTAGTATTTGTAGAAAGAGATACCAACTTGAAATATAATGTATAATGAAGGTCATTCAGTGACTATTAAAGAAAATGACTGCACTACAGTTATGCAGGTAACATACCTGAGGGAGAGGGGAGTAAGAATTCACATTTTCCTTTGGAGGGCTCAGAGGAGCATTGTCTCCAGGCTGGGTACTTGGGTTCTGCTGCTGCAAGAGCTTTCTGCGAGACAGCAAAAACACATTCATTAAATGAAAGCCATTCAACAGCAAGATAACGCATGCAAGAAGTGGTTAGTTATGTGCATTAATATTTGCATTAAAAAGTCTACATAACTGGACACTTACAATTTGGACATTTCCTAATGTACCTGTATTGCGTGGCATGTCACTCCATTAGGAATAGTTACCAGTTTCAACACAAAATGAAAGCAAATGCACTATAATAAAAATACACCTACAATTCCATATAAAAATATATATTCATAACTGTAAATAATGTGAGTAGGGGCGAATTACCGAGCAAGTATCCTTTTTAAGAGCTGATGGTCTCCTTCAGAGTAGCCTGGCCAATCCTTCTGTACTTCCTTGTACAAACAGTCTTTCAGCGTATATGTGCAGTCTTTGGCATTCAGATTTGCCACCTGCATAAGCAGTATGGATATGAAATTCAAACACACAAAAAACAATAGAGAAAAAAAGTAAAATATATACACAATAGCTCAGCAAGGAAAGAGGTTTGGGGTGAAACCTAAACAATCAATAAAAGTTCAAGCTAGCATCAATAATATTCAATGTCTGCAATAACTCCTAACACTAGCTTTTGAGAGAAGCTCTTCTTATTGTAACATTACAAAAGACAATCTTGTGCATTCGGTTAGACTGCAATTCTACACCTTTGCCTAAATCACAGAGGAAACAACTCATCTGCTTAAAGGAGAAAGTTTTAACATACTTGCTGATTACATGTTAACATTTACTCATAAAAATAAGAATATTAGGAGTGTGCTGTATGTATCAGAATTCCTTGGCACTTCCTCAGGTTTTGCTATTTATGGTTTGACAGGTTTCATTAGTTTAAAATAGACCTCTAATCGAGTATGATTTATGCAACCCAGAAAAAGTGATACAGCTTAATAGATTTCTTTAGAGTAAATGAAACAACAACAATATTTAAAGAGGTTGTAAACCCAAGCTAGCATCAATAATATTCAATGTCTGCAATAACTCCTAACACTAGCTTTTGAGAGAAGCTCTTCTTATTGTAACATTACAAAAGACAATCTTGTGCATTCGGTTAGACTGCAATTCTACACCTTTGCCTAAATCACAGAGGAAACAACTCATCTGCTTAAAGGAGAACTAAACCCTAGAAATCAATATGGCTAAAAAAATGCCATATTTTATATACTGCACTTATTGCACTAGCCTAATGTTTCAGCTTCTTAATAGCAGCAATGATCCATGACTTCAAACTTTTCACAGGGGGTCACCATCTTGGAAAGTGTCTGCGACACTCACATGCTCACTCAACCGTTAATGTGAATCATGTTTAAGTACATACAATGGCACATAATTTGTGAAATCATTGTGTGATTCAAAAGATTAAATCATCTGTGGAGGTACTGAAGTATCTATTGGAGAGAGAGGCTGGTTTTACTGCTGATTTTTTAAAAGTGATTCACACAGAGCTAAATAATATAGATGGTGCACAGCTCATTGGTGAATAACAGCCAGCCAGAGCTGATCTGCAGCAAAATATTTATAAAGAGAAAGTTTTAACATACTTGCTGATTACATGTTAACATTTAATCATAAAAATAAGAATATTAGGAGTGTGCTGTATGTATCAGAATTCCTTGGCACTTCCTCAGGTTTTGCTATTTATGGTTTGACAGGTTTCATTAGTTTAAAATAGACCTCTAATCGAGTATGATTTATGCAACCCAGAAAAAGTGATACAGCTTAATAGATTTCTTTAGAGTAAATGAAACAACAACAATATTTAAAGAGGTTGTAAACCCAAAAGTTTTGCTATTTGGAGAAATGCCTTCCCAATTGCTCAATTTGGTAGAGAGTGAAGTGTTACAGGCTCTATAGATGGGTTATTTCTTATACTAACCTGTTGCAGGAGGCTGTCAAGCAAATCCTTTTCTTGTATAGAAAGCCCATCTTTCTGCAATCGCAAGATAAGTTCGGGTTTCTTGTAGGGCTTTAGGGCCAGTAAGTGCACTACCCTGTCTTTAAAGGGTCGTTGAGAGAGCCCTGTGCTGGTTTTCTTTATGGCGTTGGCAAGGTTGACTGGAGTGGGGTGCTTCCGGGAGGGAACGGCATCTGGGACTCCAGGAGCAGGTTTGCGTACCTGAACCTTTTTGACTAAAAGAGCAAAATCAAGAATCAGAAGGTTTCCAATGTCTCAAAAATTATTTCTAAACCTGCATATTTTTAAGGATGTTTATAGAAGAGCAAATGTATACTATAAGGAAAGTAAACTTTTAATAGGAGAAGAATTTGTAGAAATAAAACAGTACTCAAGCCTACTAAAGAATCAAGTTGCCCCAGTCTAGCAGGAGTGACTGCATTGGTGTTCCAAACTTAGCCAAGTCAACCCATTTATCAAGAATCTGAACCATGTGGTTAATCTGTATTAGCAATGGTGCCATGTACCTATCAGTTATAGGAAAGTGCCGGTATCACTTTAAATGTACACAGAGCAGGTAGGAATGTCTTGCAATCAGGCTGCTGGTACTTGAGATGTTGCTAGACTGTAGCTCCCAGCTGCCTTAAAGTGGACCTGTCACCCAGACACAAAAATCTGTATAATAAAAGTCCTTTTCAAATTAAACATGAAATCCAATTTCTATTTTTTATTAAAGCATTCATAGCTGTTGTAAACTCATTTAAAAATCTCAGCTGTCAATCAAATATTGTCTGCCCCTCCTCTATGCCACGGGCATAGAGGCGGGGCAGACAATTACTTTCACTTTCCATTCAGCACTTCCTAGATGTCACTGCTCTCCCCACATTCCCCAGTTCTCTTTACCATTTAATTGTGTAGCCAGGGCATGGGAATGGACATCTGGTCCCCCTTTCTGGTGCACAAACAAGATTCTGAGATGATGCAAGGCTTGCCTTAATAACAGTGTGCACAAAATGGCTGCTGCCTGTTTGCTATCATTTTGAATTCCCAGACTGAAGGAAACAAGATTCAGATAATTTATATAGTGTAATTTAAGTTCATTTTGCTTGACTAATGTGATAAAATAGGATTTTTAATAATTTTTTTGGGTGACGGGTCCCCTTTAAAGAACAGGTGGGATTTATACAAGTTATTCTACCCTAAACAGGCCTCCAAATCCCCAAGTGAACTGCATCACTGCAGCACCCAACACTACTACTTTGACTTGCCAGTTGAAGCAAACCAGTAGAGCAGTGGGATTGGATGGGTGAAATCTTTCACTATTTCTTTGTGATCACTGACCAGAAGTATGCACAGTTAAAGCCAGGTCAATGTGAGCTTCAGCTGTGCACTGCAAAATGGTCTTCTCTAACACCACTGCACTACACAACTTTTTCTAAACTAGTAATACAAACACAGCAGTATTGTGGACCGCAGCAGTGCAGTTTGGGAGGGAGCCCTTACCAGGGGGTAAGCTCTTTTTTTCTTTCTGGCATGCTGGGAGTTGCAATCTAGTATCACAGGGAATAACGCTTGAGTCAAGTACGGTAGAAGAACAGAACATGGCAGGCAGTGGTCACTACTCTACTTTTCAGTGGGCTCTTACGGGCATTGTGCTTGACAAAGAAAAATACACCTTACATCTTTGAGACCACAAATTCACATTCCAGTTATATTTAGTAAAAAATGGGCCAAATACTAGTGATGTTCCGCCCACCTGATCTGAACATTTCCGCCTGCAAATAAAACCACTTTTTAGACTCATGTCTGCATGCCCCTCCCCTTCTATGACATCAAAGATAGATGGATTTGGTGCACAACTAAATACCAGGGCTTGGAAGGTAAGGGTAGGTTGTGAATCAGAAGCAGGCAGATTAGAGTCAGGTTGACTTTTATTCAACCTACACATCACTACCATACTTGGTATACTCTATCTTTAAGGCAGAGCTGCCAATGATTGAACAGAAGACAGTGCAGAGTAGCTGCAGCTTTACTTCATCTACCGATGTGCCATAAGCCGACAGATATGGTCTGCCACAAAAAAACTGTATGGAACAACATTGGCGAGTTTAAGCAAACTTTAGTCTCTTTAGTTGGTAACATAGTACACCACATTTAAAACTCCATGGACTTTGTCAGCATAGTTCAGGAGCTAAAACAAGAAACCTAAGAGACAAATGGTATTGTATGACAGTACATCACAATTCACATGCATACCCACTTCAGAGGCAATTGAAACAAGATACCAACCTCAACATCAGAACAAATCTCATGCCAGAACAAATTTGTCCTTTGCTGGACCTTTGTCTAAACAAAACCTATTTCAAGCACAAGGGTATTTTATATCAGCATAAAAAAATGGCTGTATAGTGAGTTTGCTGGTGTCAAGAGTCAAGTCAAGAGAGCCAAGAGTGAGTATGAACTAATCACTTCATCATCATCAAGTTCAAAGGAAAATGAGAAAGACAAATTGGCATTTTTAAAATGAAATACACAAAAAAGATAGGGGCAATATGAATACAAATTTATACCGGAAAGCCCCCCAATTTTGACAGTATTTGCTAAATTGAAGATCATCAGAACCCTACACCACAAAGCTGAAATTGTGACAGTATTGATTTAAGGACAATAAAAGCACTGTGTTGAAAGCTTGTGGAAAGCCAGACTGGGGTTTTTGTCAGAAGAGAAAGGAGAAGCAGAAAGACCAGATGGACAGTGCAGAAATGCAAAATACTATTCTAGGTATTGCTTATGCTGACTATTGCGCTTCAACAAACATCCCATTAGCTGGTGCACCTAAAAGACTAAAACCTAATCATAAGCAAAGCAATATGCTGTCCAAGGTAGTGATGAATGCACCAATCCATACACCAAGGAGACTAAATATCCCCTCATGCAAAAGGCAGGCATAGAGGAACTAACCTCTGTTTTGAGGAATAAAGATAGTCTGAAAGATGTGCGACAGAAGCTAGTTATGCAATTTAGCAACCATTTCTAAACAGAAAGACACCCTTTTAAGTAATCTTTGAACAACTATTTGTATGCCAATACAAGGGTTGGTGTGCTCTGGATACCTAGATCACATGAAATCAATGATTTATTTGCAACCAGATACAATAAATGAGGGGGTCACCAAATAAACTGAGCAGGAGATTAATTCTAAAACATTATGCAGGTAAATGAACCACAGCATATGTGATAAGAACCTCAGACTGTTAACGCCACAGGAGCAAGGATGTCTGTGATTGATGCTGTGCAATATGCCAGCACTATACAAATAAAGGATCACTCTCAGCATGAATATGAGCAATGCAAACCCCCTCTGCAATACTTTTACCATAGGTCTTCCCCAGAATAGAGTCTTACTTATTTACGTATTAGAGCAAGGCTGCTGAACTAAAGTAGCACTGTAGCAATAACATATACATTTCATTTGATGTTCTAAACTCCAATTACCTTCTGTTTCTGATATGCTACATCTGCGTGCAATAACCTCATACACTCACAGATTGGATGTTTTAGAGCTACTTTCACACACGTTAAATTGCAAACTACTGAAATTTCTCTTGGCTTTCAATCCATGCCATTCTAACAAATGCAGACAGCAAACCCTTAAGACCAATGTTGGTATTTTTTTTGTGGGGGGGGTAAGCAACGACTGAATCGGACTGCTATTTATTTCCAGCCTCAACAGATACTTTTCCTATGTTCCTGACTGTTCCACACAGTGGAAAGAGACTACTGAATGCAGGCAGTCGATCAGAACCATTATTAAGCATTTTGCCACTGAATGATTAGCACTCCTGGATTATAATGCCAATGCCATTCCTGAAACCTATCCAGCTCATCAGGCCAGCATACCACATAACAGTTCCTTACAACACAGAGCAAAAATGTAGGAAGGGAGCCAAATCTTGCTAGGTGCTGATGTCATTTGGCAAGTCCAGAAAGCATGCAGCTTCAATACACTCCTAGGAATGGCTCAGTGGTGAGCTCATATTCCTAAAATACCAACCCGCTCAACAGACTAGCAGAGTCCTAGAAACATGGCTCAAGTTAGGGTGATCTCATCAAGCTGTTCATTTCCCAGAGCTCAGGGAAAAAAAATGGCTCAATGGAACAAAAGCCCTAACACTGCATGGCTGTATAAAAATATTTCACAATAAACAACCCTACATATAAATATATAAAGAAAGCCTTTTCATGGAAAATATACTTTTCTAGAAGCACATGCCACTGGCTAATTCCATACAGAAAAAAATTGCGGATTTATTTACTAAAGTCCAGTAGCTGGCTTGTATGAGACACTGCGCTCAAACACAAATCCTGGGTACATATAAGCAAGCAATAGTTAAAATAAAAAAAGAAATGGCTGGCTCTAATCTCTCTCAATATCTACTTAAAGATTATCAAAGGCACCAAACTATAGTTGTGCTTAAAACATTCAGTGACGGAAAACAACTACTGGGTAATGGCTCACCAAGAAGGAAGATTGACCTGGGTGCTCACCAAGAAGGAAGATTGACCTGGGTGTACAAACCCCAGGTCCGACACTTGAAAAGTAACCAATTGGACTTTAGTATTATAAAGGTCAGCAGAGCTTGCACTCACCAGATTGGCCAGGTGGCCCGGGTGCCGTGCCCCGAACCCGTAGCTTAGGCAATGTGAATCATAGGAAATAATTGTGCACGCACTCCTGCAGCCAAGGCGGTTGAGGTTAAAACTTGAAGCTTTATTCCATCATGTTAAAAGATACACGTCCTAACGCGTTTCGTATCAAATGATACGTAATCATAGGCACTTGTTTAACAGAAAACCGTTACATATTTTAAACTTAATTGAAGGAAATGACGTCCAGGTTGACCTTACATAAGGTTTTTCTCCGGATTCAAATTAAAAACATTAACCCTTAACAATCAGGAAATAGAAAAGCTACCACTACAAAATGCACATCTTTATCACATCTAAATGTCAAATAAATCAAAGAAATTTCAATTAACTAATGCATGTCAGTTATAATAAAAATTACAATTTACACATACTTACAAATTTAGTACAATTAAAATATACAAGCGACATATTTAGCATTTGAATTTGTGTTTTTCGCCCAAAAAGTTAATGTTCATACAATTATTGCTGTAATTAGTTCTAGTATAAACTTGTGGAAATGATTGCAATGAGATCATAAACTTTATAAAGTTTTATCAAACCCGATTATATTCATTATCACATAAGATCTCATGGCTGAAACTAGACTAGACGTACAAATTTCCCAGGTAAGTACCCTTTCCCTTTTGACCAGCCCCACTCCCAAGTGCCAAATTCTACCTGTCTACGTGGGGAGCGGATAGGGGCTAGATCCCCCACTGTTGCTGCCCTATGCGTTTCGCTGTTACAACAGCTTCTTCAGGGGCATAGGTGCCGTTTGTGTGTAATGGACGATATTAAACAACCATGGCCGTTCTGTACGGGCCATCCGCTTCCGGTTGTGTATTGGAAGAAATTGCCCAAATACAAAAGCTACTTTATCATTAATGGTTCCTGGTACATCTACTTATTTTAAAGTCCCATGATACTAGGTAATTTGAACTCCAAATAATCCAAGAGTCAACTTGCCTTTATTCTTCTAAATCACAATACACCCCCTCTCCAGTCCCACACAACCCAGTGGGGGAAGAACACAAAAATTAAACCTATGATCATAGTATAGATAGATGTGCCTTTTGTTCCAGTACTAAGTCATGTATATTCAGAGCCCCATGCCTAATTTTGTTAGCTATATGGCTACATCTAAAAAAACAAAAAAAAAAAAAAAAAACAGTTCAAAAACACAAGTCTATTAGGTTTGGCAGGCAATTAGTAGTGCATTGGCAGACATCAAAAAAAAAAAAAAAAGGTACAGCACAATTAATTATTGTTTGCTTAACATATTTCTAGTTATTTATATAGCTAGTCAGACCTATAAATGGCCATTCTGGCATATTAAAGGGCATGTAAAGTCTAAAATAGAATAAGGCAAGAAATGCTATATTTTGTATACTAAATATAAACATGCACCACAAGCAAATAATTTATGCTTTCAAAGTTGGCTACAGGGGGTCACCATCTTGTAACTTTGGTATACATCTGTGCAAGACCAAGACTGTGCACATGCTCAGTGTGGTCTGGGCTGCTTAGGGATTGTCATAAACAAAGCTGCTTGAGTTCTGTATGGCTGGCGGTTTTACTTTCTTTTTCATTAAAGTAAAAATGGGATTTTATTTTTTTGCTTTTACATGCCCTTTAAGGATTAAACCCAGCCACAGTAACCTTAACAAATAGTTATACCTCCATATCTGCCGCCCATTTTGATGACAATGGCACCCCTACTCTTGTTCTCCTCCTCAGCCTGCGCCATGCTCTGCCGTGCCTTCTGATAGGAGTCGTCCGTGGCACACACAGTGATTTTATCCTGGATGCTGCCCAGACAGTCCAACTTGACATTCCCATTGCTGCAGAAATGGAGAAAACATTGTTATAAGAGATAAAATGAAACAGGCAGCATTTGTTTTCAATGAATAGCTGAAGCACCAAGAATAACCGCGCAAAGAAACAGATGAATTGCTCAGATCTAGAGAAATATACAAACACAGCAAAAAAAAAAATATCACACCACAGGGCCTGAGGTAAGGTGCCAATTAGGTGGGCTAAGACTTTCTTGTTCTATGTTTACAAGGACATAATGTCCCAATACAAGTTAAGTTTAAAAGTCACAGGGGGGTTAGAACACTCTCAGGTACTGATCCAAGTAAACAAGTTGTTAGCAACACCACTTAAGCAAAGTGCTCCTATGGGGGGGGAAGATGAAGGCCCCAGTAGGGCCTCTATGCATATCCATGCCCAACTAATCCCTAACCTGCATTAAAAAGACCAACAGATTTTTTTCCTTAAGCAGAAACCTAGAAAGTCAAACATAGCTAAATCTATCTATATATATATATATATATATATATATATATATATATATATATATATATATATATATATATATATATATATATATATATATATATATATATATATATATATATATATATATATATATATTCTCCCTTTAAAACATGAAACATTTGGCAAAGGAAGGTAATGCAATTCCAATATCAATGTCTTTACTGTATAACGTATACATGGTATAATCAAGGATGGTGCACCTACTCTAAAGCATGCTCAATATAATGAATTTTCTGAAATGTTTAACCCTTGTATGGAGTCAAACATTAACTGAATAAAGAATATTCAAAGTGACAGGTAAAAAAAGGCCAACAGAATAGCCAGATCCTGAAGCTGGCATAATATAAGTTGCACAGAAAGGAGTACCAGAGACAGAGTTTGAAGCAAACAATGATATATTGGCTTGGCCTTTTAAAGAGGATAGCTGACCAGTCACATGTTGTGCAATTTGAAGATGCACTGATAAAGCATGTGACCTTCTTCAGTTCCACTTAAAGGAACCGTAACCTCAACAAATGAGTGTTCTAAAGGAATGACAATATGTCTTGTATTGGTATGTTTTGCTTCAGAAACCAGTTGTACCAGTACAGGGCAACAGGACATTATATTTTCATTTATTTAAAACACTTTCATTTTTTTGGTGTTACTGTTCCTTTAAAACAAAAAGATATATACAACAAACATAAATTACATACACACATTGACCAATACAGGAGTTATCTGAATATCAATTTTATCGCCCGTCTACCAGAAATCGTTTAGGCTTTTCCCTCAATGAATTAAATCTAATACGCTGGCATATAGAGAACAATAACTAAAATATAGAAGTAATTATCTGAACAGACTAGGCTTATAAACATTAGTTTGATGGACCATTACATACAGAACAGTGTACAGGTATGAGACCTGTTATCTAGAATACTCGGGACGTAGGGTTTTCCAGATAAGGAATCTTTCTGTAATTTGGATCTCCATACTGCAAGTCTACTAAAACATCATTGAAACACTAAATAAACCTATTAGGATTAATTAAAAAAATAGGAATACATCACTTTTGTGATTAGAACCCTGGCAGCAGTGTCCAGAGCTGGATCAATTTCAGCCCCACAATATATTGACATTTTTGCACTGAAATATTGGATATCAAATAATTTACTCTTTACTTAAAAAAGAGGGCAACATCCAGGACAAAAATATGGGGGATGGGATGACATGGATTTGTTTAAAAAAAACAAAAAAAAACAGCCTGTTAAAATGATGTATTGGAAATGTGTCACTTGCTTTTGTTTGCTTTGTCCTTATTCTGTGGTAAATAGCTGCATGCAGTGACATATGACTCTAGCCTCACAGATAAGGACAAATAAGAAAGCCAGTAAGTCTGTTTACGACAGAAATGACGCCACTGGAGAGGGGGAGAGGGGCATGGCTCACCTTTGAATGTACTGCTGGATACAGTCAAAGCTTCCCTGGGGACTGTCTCTGCCAACATTTGACAGATAGAACGTGAACGTACGTACTTCCGTTGGGCACTCAGGCTGGGGAATGGTGATTTGCTGAAATACAGGAGACAAGTGAAGGATCAACAGTATGCAGAGAGCAGCTAGCACAGCAGAGAAATGCAGCTGGCTTGTGGTTAAGTACAGACATAAACAAAAGGTTTGCCTCTACAACGGACTCCTTGCATTTGATTAAACAGAAAAAGTTCAGGAGTCACTTAAAGCAGTGAATTCTGCTTTTTTGGTTCAAGCCCCTTCCTTGTTTTCTTGGTCTGACCCTTTACCATTGTGCTCTCCAGATGTTAACTTTTGTTTGTGTGCATCACTTTTTTCACTCCCTGTTCGGGTCTTTTTTTTATTATTTGTAGCTCTTTCAGAAAAACTAAAAAATGCTTTTATAATCAGCAAGCTTGCATAAAACATGCTGTACACATTTAAAGGGGACATTTCATATAACCTTCATATTCAGATATATTGCACATCCTTCCTCAAAACATGTAATGATGCAGAAAGAAAAACGTTTTGAAAGCATTTTACCTCCTAGAAATTTCATTATATCAGAGCTGCAGAGAGAATCTCTCAGGTCAGAAGCTAGGCTGAAATGAAGAGTGGGAGTGTCTGTTCATTCTCTCACAGGAAGTGGTCACAGCACTGACTGACAGGCTGAACTCCTGAGCTTTAGCAGCCAAACCCCTCCCACCCTCTGTCCTGTGTGTCCAGCCTGCACATAACTGTCTTATGCTGCTGCCTGATCATTCACTTATAACTATATATCTTACATGTTCAACATAAATCAATATATGTGAAGGTTAATACAAACTGTAATAGTAATATAATAGTATTTTCTTTTATTTAAAGTACAACAGTATTGTCCTGTATTCCACAGCAAATAGGCATCAGTCACACATGTCCCTGGACATAATCTATAGTCCATAATATATTGTTATGCACTGTGCAACTTCCTGCTTCTATGACATTATAAAACTTATACAAACAGTGTCCATTAGTATTCACTGTTATGATATTGCAGAACAGCAGCTGTAGCTTTGTTTTCCTTCATATTCATATATGATCAGGTGCAGGGAGTTGCAAGGGAGTAAATGCAGCTGTTCTGGAACAATTTATGACCAGGTGCAGGGAGTTGCAAGGGGAAATGCAGCTATTCTGGAACAATTTATGACCAGGTGCAGGGAGTTGCAAGGGGAAATGCAGCTATTCTGGAACAATTTATAATCAGGTGCAGGGAGTTGCAAGGGGAAATGCAGCTATTCTGGAACAATTTATGATCAGGTGCAGGGAGTTGCAAGGGGAAATGCAGCTATTCTGGAACAATTTATGACCAGGTGCAGGGAGTTGCAAGGGGAAATGCAGCGATTCTGGAACAATTTATGATCAGGTGCAGGGAGTTGCAAGGGGAAATGCAGCTTTTCTGGAACAATTTATAATCAGGTGCAGAGAGTTGCAAGGGGAAATGCAGCTATTCTGGAACAATTTATGATCAGGTGCAGGGAGTTGCAAGGTAACATGCAGCTGTTTAGGAACAATTTATGACCAGGTGCAGGGAGTTGCAAGTTAAAATGCAGCTGTTTAGGAACAATTTATGACCAGGTGCAGGGAGTTGCAAGGTTAAATGCAGCTGTTTTGGAACAATTTATGACCAGGTGCAGGGAGTTGCAAGGGGAAATGCAGCTGTTCTGGAACAATTTATGACCAGGTGCAGGAAGTTGCAAGGTAAAATGCAACTTTTCTGAAACAATTTATGACAAGGTGCAGGGAGTTGCAAGGGGAATGCAGCTGTTGTGGAGCAGTTTATGACCAGGTGGAGGGAGTTGCAAGGGGAAATGCAGCTGTTCTGGAACAATTTATGACCAGGTGCAGGGAGTTGGAAGGTAAAATGCAGCTGTTCTGGAACAATTTATGACCAGGTGCATGGAGTTGCAAGGTAAAATGCAGCTCTTGTGGAGCAGTTTATGATCAGGTGCAGGGAGTTATAAGAGGAAATACAGCTGTTGTTGAACAGTTTATGATCAGGTGCAGGGAGTTGCAAGGGAAATGCAGCTGCTGTGTAACAATTTATGATCAGGTGCAGGGAGTTGCAAGGATAAATGCAGCTGTTGTGTATCAATTTATATGGAGGTGCAGGGAGTTGCAAGGGGAAGTGCAGCTGTTATGGAACAATTTATAGGGAGGTGCAGGGAGTTGCAAGGGGAAATGCAGATGTTATGGAACAATTTATAGGGAGGTGCAGGGAGTTGCAAGGGGAAGTGCAGCTGTTATGGAACAATTTATAAGGAGGTGCAGGGAGTTGCAAGGGAATAAATACAGCTGCTCTGGGATACTTTTTTATCAGATGCAGGGAGTTGCAAGAGGAAATACAGCTGTTATGGAACAATTTATAGGGAGGTGCAGGGAGTTGCAAGGGAATAATCGCAGCTGTTCTGGGATCATTTTTGATCAAGTGTAGGGAGTTGCAAGGGGAAATCCAGCTGTTATGGAACAATTTATAGGGAGGTGCAGGGAGTTGCAAGAGGAAATACAGCTGTTATGGAACAATTTATAGGGAGGTGCAGGGAGTTGCAAGGGAATAATCGCAGCTGTTCTGGGATCATTTTTGATCAGGTGCAGGGAGTTGCAAGGGGAAATGCAGCTGTTATGAAACAATTTATAGGGAGGTGCAGGGAGTTGCAAGAGGAAATACAGCTGTTATGGAGCAATTTATAGGGAGGTGCAGGGAGTTGCAAGGAGAAATGCAGCTGTTATGGAACAATTTATAATGAGGTGCAGGGAGTTGCAAGAGAATAAATGCAGCTGATGGAATTCTATAACATATAATAACAGATGCAGGGAGTTACAAAGGAAACCCCAAAAAGACGTTGATTGCTGGGTAGAAAATGACTATGGTACTTACACTAACTGCTCATACTGCTCATTGCCCCCAGAAAATAATAAAATACTTTTAGCAGCAGATTATGTATTATTTATACAGAAATTTGCTTTTCTTTTTTTCCACAATTATTGCAGGGCAAGAGAAAGGAACAAGCAGTGAAGGGAGGGGGAGGAAAACAAACAGGGCAGAGAGGGGGTTACATAAATAGGACAGAGAGGGAGAGAAAGGAGCAGGGAAGGGAAAACCAGCAGTAAGGGTTAACAGAAGTCTGCAGGGAAGGACTGAGAGAGACATCACAGACACGCCCACTCCTCCCTCATTGGCTGTTGCTCTATAGCTTATACAGAAAGAGCCGGCTGCAGTTCAGATACTGAAGAGTCTGAGACAGGAAGTTTCAAAGGGGGAGGGCTGAGAACAGTTTTCAAGCTAATACAGGCGTTTTTTGATGCAAAAGGTATTGAAATAAAAACACTCTTCTATTTTACATTATTTGAAATGGTTTAAAGCATTGTGAAAATGTATTCTATATGTCCCCTTTAAAGGAGAAGGAAAGGCTAAAACTAAGTAAGCTTTATCAGAAAGGTCTATAAATACACCAGTAAACCCTCAAAGTAATGTTGCTCTGAGTCCCCTGCCAAAAGAAACACTGCATTTATTTCCTGCTATTGTGTATACATGGGCTTCTGTATCAGACTTCCTGCTGTCAGCATAAACCTCCAGGGCTATGGCATGAGCATGCTCAGTTTGCTCCTGTCTCCCTCTCCCCCTCCTTGCCTTGAGAGTGCACGTACAGATCGGATTCAGCACGGAAACCCTAAAGTACGCATTTTCACTCTGCAATCCAGTTTGTGTGCAGACAAGTCTTCGAAAGGTATAAAGGGTTATTTCAGGCACATTTTAGCAGTCTGGAAATCCCCATGTGCCATCAGCAAAATGTAATAAGAGACACATTGTAAAGCATCCAGAGCAGCATGATTAAAAGTGAGAATAAGATTTGCTTGTTTCAGTAATGGTTATGAGCAGAATTGCTGCAGGTCTATCATACACAGTCACACACCCATATGCTCAATAATACAAATTAGCATTCTGGCAAAACTTTCCTATCCAGTTGCATTGCCTCAGTGTACAACCCATTTAAAAAGCATACTACACTACTTTCTGGCATTAGGAAAAGCTGATTATTCAATTCATATGGAAGGATCCTGTGATTTTGTAACCATCTTTGGAAACCGTTCCAATGCTTGCATTAAAAATAAACACAAAGCACCCACTTTATTTGAAACCATTCACATGTGCAGTCCAACGCCATCAGTGTGTGTATAACAGAACTCCGAACACATGGGAACCATGCGTCATTATTCCATTCGCACATAACCATGTACTTAGAAAGAACACAAACTGAGCGGCACAGCACACAGAATAGCACAGAGCACAGTGTGAAACAGACAGCAGATGGGTGACTGGCTGCATACAGAATACACAGGCTAAAAATATTTTTGCTCATACAGATGGCACAGTGAACCCTGTTGGAAAGACACCTTATGTATAATCCTGGCGCACACAGAAAAAGCACAAAAATGTCACTTTAAAGGGGACCTGTCGCCCTAAGAAATAATTCCAAATTATTTTTTTCATGTTAGTTGAGCAAAATAAAGCTTATTTACACTACATTATTTACATTTTATTTACTTCAGTCTTGGAATTGCACAATCACAGCAAGCAGGAAGTGCTTAATGGAAAGTGAAAGTAATTGACTCCCCCACCTCTATGCCTCAGGTATAGAGGAGAGGCAGGTAATATTTAATTGACAGCTCAGATATTTAAACGCCTTTATAACAGGCAAGGAGGCTTTAATGGAAAAAACTATTTGGGTTCCATATTTAATTTGCAAACGACTTTTGTTATGCAGCTTTTTTGTGTAGGCGACAGGTCCACTTTAAGCATTTAAAATGTGACTTACATGAAGCTTAAAGCCATATTTGATATAACATGATCACATACAGTAGTAAAGCAACAAGTATTTAAAATTGTCTTTTAAAACTCCCACTGTTCTCCCCTGTGCTACCATGTGTGAAGCAAAACAATTTGCTGCAGAAATGGGTGGTAAAATCAGGGTGGGTTAAAAAGGACCATTCAGAATAGAAAGGGCAGAGATAATTTGAGCCTTCCTCACAATTACCAGAATCACTGAAAGTCATGGGTCTAACTGGAGGCAATCAGAAGGTTAGGCAAAGGGATCTGCTTTTCAGTGGTAGCACAGATATACCACAGACAAGATATCTTGTCTGCCAGTGCCCTAAAACAAGATGAAATCAGGATGGGAAGGTGGATACCAACAGGAGTAGGGAAATGACTGAGAATAAGAAAAAAAGGGAAGGATAAAAACAAAACACTAGGAAAAGAAAATGAAACAACAGGTTAGAGATGTACAGAAGAAAAGAGTGGAAGCAGACAGACATGGAACACGAGAGAAGAAAAACAGGAGAATGACATTAAGGGCACAGACACACGTGGAGATTCAGGGAGATTAGTTGCACGGCGACAAATCGCCTCTTCTTCGGGCGACCAATATCCGCGAACCGCCTTCCCACTCGGCTAGAATCAAAGCCGTCGGCAGGATGGCAATCGGTGCATTTGTTTTCGAAAGTAGCACCGAAGTTTCCTCGTGAGCCAACATCGGGTGACTTAAAATGGAAAATAAAGCGCACCGTTTACCAACCCTCCCGCGGTCAGGTGACATCGGAAAAGCAACAGAGAAATGGGTGGAAACAAATGAAGAGGGGGTGAATGCAGAATTCTGCATGCATGTTTAAAAAAAGAAATATGTGAATATAAAAAAAGAAAAAAAAAGAGAATAATAAAAAAGCCAGATGAATGCTATGCAAGAGAATGGGAGATACTGAATAGAAAAGTGAAGATGCAAGAAAAGGGGTCAGAAAAAGAGCAAAGCTGGACAAATATGAAAGAGAGCAGAACAAACAGAAGAGAAACATGAGAGAAGAAGGGGTGTATCAAAGAGAAACAGGCATTAGAAAATGGAACAGTAGAATAAACAGCATATAATGGCAGATGGAAAAAGGAACTGGCAGTATTAATACAGATTCCCCTTGGCCCATATTTTTACATAATGTTAAAAGTCAACATAGGGTTGAAAAAAGACAGAAGTAAATCAACTTCAACCCCTAAAAATGAACCCCACTGCACATTTATACACATACGTATACAGACATAACATACACTTACATATGTAACTGTGCCACCACCCTGACTGCATAGGCCTGCCCTGCCACTCAAAGCACCATTGGTATTTCCACAAACAAAAAGTGCCAAACCATTTTTTTTTTCCAACAATTTTTTATTGATTTTCCAACAAACACAAATCGAAACTCGAGAAAGCCTTACACCAGTGATATTGTCCAGTTTCCAAAGTCTAAAATACCACTTCCATACTGCAATAGTATTAAAGCAAAAATTCAACAGTTCAGCATTTGCCAGTAGTTAGATGATGTTCATCCAATCACCAACAGTGTGTGAGTAGTTTCTTGTCACTCAAAAAATTATTCAAAATCCTATTTTATCACATTAGTCAAGCAAAATGAACTTTAATTACACTATATAAATTATTTGAATTATGTTTCCTTCAGTCTGGGAATTCATAATTATAGCAAGCAGGCAGGAGCCATTTTGTGCACACTGTAATTAAGGCAAGCCTTGCATCACCTCAGAATCTGGTTTGTGCACCAGAATGGGGTACCGGATGTCCATCCCCATGCACACAATTAAACAGTGAAGAGAACTAGGGAATGTGTGGAGAGCAGTGACATCTAGGAAGTGCTGAATGTTAAGTGATTGCCTGCCTAAGGCATAGAGGAGGGCCAGACACTATTTGATTGACAGCTGAGATTTTTAAATGAGCTTACAACAGCTATGAATGCTTTAAGAAAAAACAGAAATTGGATTTCATGTTTAATTTGAAAATGATTTTTACTATACAGATTTTTGTGTTTGGGTGACAGGTCCACTTTAAACAAAAGACAGTGGATTACGCATGCTTCCTTGTGAGGAAGGCTAGTATAAGTTACATAGTTAAATGTTCAAAAGGGTCATTGGGCTATCCATACCTATATATTAACCATGGTGTCCAAACCTATAAAAAATATTGGCGGGAGTCTATTAGAACAATGGACATTGTCTCCTCTAACAGGATCCAATCTACCTTACGTTTAGTAGTGTCAATTAATAAAATGTGTTTAGTTTTCCATGCTCTAGCAAGTTTTTGGCTGCTGTCATTATCGAAATAAATAACTGAAACTGGGTTTGAGACAATTTGTGTTTTTTTTTACATAGTAAAGCTTTACATGGGTGTTTTGGGATCGATATATGAAAAACTGAGTGAATCATTTTATAGATTGTAATCCAATAGCATTGGGCCACCGGGCATTGCCACCATATAGGATACATAGTACCTTTGTGACCACAACCTCTGAAGCACCTGCAGCCTGCCCAGGGTACAAACGAGCAGGCATTAAATACTACCCAAGTAAAACTTTATAATTAATGTTCATAAGTGAAACATTTTAGAAGGATGTCTTGACATTAACCCACACTGCTTTCCAGTCAGGGCAATCTTTTATATATTGTGCCTCATAGTTGGGCCTGAGCAGTGAGCAAGAGAAAGAAATTGAAAACCTCAGCTTTAATATGTTATAAAATGGCAAATTCGAAGCAACTTTTCAACTGGTATCCGTTATTTATTTGTTACAGTTTTTGAATGATTTGCCTTCTTCTTTCAACTCTTTCCAGCTTTCAATAGGGTCACTGACCTCATCTAAAAAACAAACGCTCTGTGAGGCAAAACATGTATTCTTATTGGTACTTTGTATCACTAATCTTTCTATTCAGGCCCTCTCCTATTTATATTCCAGTGTCTCATTCAAATCAATGCATGTTTGCTAGGGTAACCAGATTGCTGAAACTGCAAACTGGAGAGCTACTGAATAACAAGTTAAATAGCTCAAAAACCACAAATAATAAAAAATGAAAAATGAGAATATCACTCTCTCTGCATCATACTAAAAAGTTAACACAAAGGCGAACAACCTCTTTAAGAGAATGAACTGTCACTTTAGATGTCAAAAAGCCTTCTGCAATCTTGGCATTCAAGACTTTAATAAGTGGTAAGCTGTATTACATTGTCAAAACATGCAAAAATAGCACAGAATTGAGATCCAATCCATCACTGCATTTCTTTGAATACAGTTGCTATGGTAGCAGCTCAAATTTTCACATAATAAAATGAAATTGGATCACATCATTTGTCCCAGTGAGTGAACTTTGAAATCAGTGATGACAGGCAGTTGCAACTGAAGTGTACGGCAGGCAGTCGGAGAGGGGAAAATAAGCCAGCAGAGCAAACACTTTGTATGCCAAGGCTGCTATGGTCTCGCTTGCAAGCTAACTATAAGGTTTGTATATCCATCACGGCACCTATAGTGTTTATAATCCTTTTACAAAAGCAAGAAGGGGTGATGACCCAGTAGACGGGGTACAACGCAAGTTATCTAAACACCTTTTTTGGCGCAAATATTTACTATTATCATCCAAAGAAAAGGTAAACGCTGCCCGTTTATTAGGTGATGTCAATTATAGCTGAAGGGCAACAGCACAGTCATATCACCTGCTTGAAAAGCTGGGCTGAAATTTGCATTCACCCTATAAAATGTGGGTCTCTGTACAAACCAAGACCAAATAAGGCAGATTTATGCAGAGAGAACACTTATGTGTATTGTAAACTAATAAACTGGAAAAGAAAAACCAACCCATATTTATAAAATTCAGTACTGTAACTACACAGTCTTTGAGTAACACCCAAATTCATGACAATTAGGGCAAGGACACACAAAGACCAAATTCACCAAGATCCGAAGTTGCGCCAGCTTCGCCGCAGGCGTAGTTTCACCATTGCTACGCAAATTCACAAAAATGCGAAGTTGCGCTCACGGTGGCGAAGTTGCGCTAACGTTACTGCGTCAGGCAAAACTAAGTTGAGCTAGCGATGCCTTATTTGCATACGGCGTGAAGTTAAAATATAATGGACGTATATGCTGCAGCAACTACATTACACTACACAAGCCAAGGAAAAGTTTAAAAAATAAAATAAAGGTGTTCTATAGCCCTACATATGTGCCCACTGTATCATTGAGTTGCCATATGTTAGGAAATGTAGGGGGGGGGGGAAGAGGGTACCCCCAAAAAAATTTGCGCTATTTTTCAGCCTATCACCCTTAAAAAAGTAAAAGACGCCAGCGTTTTTTGGGACTTAGAAAAAATTTCAGCTTTTTTTGGACAAACTCCGAAGTAAAGTCTGGCGCAAGAGGTAACGTTCAGTGGTTAGTTAGTTAAGTTTGTTAATTAGAGTACTTACGTTTCTTCGCCATAGCGTAACTTCGCCTGGCGTAAGGGTGCGAAGTAGCACTAGAGTAGGTCTTTACTTTAGTAAATTTGCCCCAAAGCGTAAGCTCCGCTGCTCTCAGCCTCCGTATTTTTGTCAGGCTAAGAGAAGCAGATCCGCTCTATGCCTCATCTGTATTGATTTTAATAAGATCCACTAGCATGCAGTCACACACAGTGAAGTGGAGGTCAGTCTGAAAATGAGAGAGGGCTGACATCCGCTCCGTGTGACTGTGCACAAGAAAAAAGAATTGCGATGGATGAAGCTGTGGCATGAAAAAAATATGCAGGCTGAGAGCAACAGAGCCTGCACTCCATGTGCTCTTGTCCTTAAAGTGGTTAACAAACTACTCCAGTCTACACCAAAGAGAGAACTGGGGAGTATATACTGTAAACTATTAATAGCTTACAAAAAAAAATACATTTAAATTCTCACTTACCCCTTGGGAGCCTTGAAATCGGATGGCTGGCTTTAGATTTAGAGATGCCTGGAATAAGAATAAGATAACATTATTGTAAATATTACTGCATGCATTAACGGTAGTCTGTAAAATTTGAATCACATATAGAAGAGTAAACCCAAACTTATTGTATCCGAAAACAAAATCTGATCCGTCTATGTATAATTATTACATGGGATATATTAATACCAGTACTTTCTTGTTTGCTAAAAACACAATATATCAGATATGTTATCTTTGAATAGTTCATAGTAGCTGGGAAGTATTAGAAAAATTTCCCTTTAACCAATCGTGCTATAGCGCTAAAGCTTTTCTAGAAAGTATTGAAAATAGGAGTTTTCGATTTGCACTTTTGTAAGTATGCCATTGACACTGCTGCTGATAATGCTGTTCCGGTCAGTGCAGAGTGACAGCTAAGTGAATGGAAGCTCATCATCTTCTCTCTGTCTGAAGGAGAAGGGCTGGCGGAGAAAAGATGAGTCTGTGCCTTCAGCCTAAAGCTGGCCATAGACACAAAGATAAAGTCTAACATAACGAAGGTTCGTACTTTTTTCAGACCATGTGTGGATCATCTTGACATTTTTTCTTACCACGGCGATCGGTCGTTTAGTCGATTGTACAGGTTAGAAGATTTCTGTCTGAAATGATAATATCTCTGCATGTATTGCCTATCTGACGATTATGATGTGTGACTGTCACTACTGTTCGTTGGACATAACTTTATTACAATTGCGGTTTGTGAATTAATGGCCACAACATCGTCTGATTTGTCATTTTTACTACTTTATTTAATCTGAATGTTGGTTGCAGGCTGAAAGATTGCAACGTATGATCGTTTGTCAGAGATGATGATGAAATCTGCACATCTATTCACTTCTATCAATGTTGCCAGTGTAGGCCCCGCACCCAATATGTACCCGCATCTTCTCTCCGTGTACAGTACTTCTGGTTCCAAGACAGAAAATCTTCAGGATTAGTGGAGTGCTGTAATTCTCCAGTCTGGCCCGCAGCCAACCCTAAGCCAGAATGGTTGGCCAAATTTCAACCCGAACCTGCCCAACTGCTTGTCAACCTATGCTTCACCATGGTTTTCAGGTCAAACCACACATTATTAGCAAGCACAATTTTGGACCTTCCCTGAATGCTAGTAATCATTACTTTATATTAAGGAAGTGGTAAAAATTGCTGCTGAGCCATGCACCAGTTCCACTACAACTGCCACTAGATGACTAACTTGTAGTCACTGGAGCCATCTGCTTTGGAGACCATCTGCTGAGAAATCCCCCTTGAAGGAAGTCTTGCAAGATTCAATGAAACCGACAGTGTGTAGAAAGTCATCCTGAAAGTACTTCATAGCTGAAAATGTCACTCCCTGAAACTTTCTAGGCAAGTGTCAAGCCACCAGTTAACCATGTTTAAGCTTTAAATAAAAAATAAAATGTTATTTTACAAGACACCTGTTAATAGTTTAGAATGCAACAAACTACAAAATGCACATAGTAATAACCAAACTAATCTCGGCATATGCAAACTATATATTAGCAGGTTACCTGGTTTCTGATCAAACTAGCTAGAATATGTGAATGTGACATGGCCTTAGATTGTAAGAGCCACAGGGCCAGGGATAAATATGAATGAATGAATCTAGTATGAATAAGTTCAAGGGGTTGTTTACCTTTTCAGTTACCTTTTAGGATGGTTTAGAGAATGATATTCTGAGACCATTTGCAATTGGTTTTCATTTTTTATTATTGTTTGGTTTTTGAGTTATTTAGCTTTTTATTCAGCGCCTCTCCAGTTTGCAAGATCAGCAATCTGGTTGCTAGGGTCCAATTTACTCTAGCAACCATGCATGGATTTGAATAAGAGACTGGAATATGAATAGGGACGGTTTAAATAGACAAGTAATTAAAAAATAGCTATTACAATACATTTGTAGCCTTACAAGTTAACTTAAAGGTGAACCAACACTTAAAACATATAAAGTCTCTCCTAAGAAAAACAGGATTGTTGAGCTTTTCATGGGGCTCATCAACATAGTACTGGATTGCAGCATATGCTAAACCAGCAAATATAAAGGCTTGTGCAAACAAATCTGTAACGGTTACTCGGGAGTACTTCCATTCCCTAATGGGCCACTTCAACCTATTAGGTTTTAAGTTTGATGGATCATGGACAGGACCAGCACAAGGAAAATAACTATGCATTTACCCCTTAAAATTTGTATCACTAGCAACAGCTACACTGTATTTTCAGACAGACTCTGAATCTGACTGAACTGAACTGTAGAATCCATTCTGGTCCAACCCTTTGCTCAACTACTGGGACATAAATTGCAGTTTCTATTTCCCATGAGTGTCTTGGCAATAAGCAGTAATATAAACAATATTAAATATAACAAAACAAGCCTGAAGCTCTTTGCCAGTGCAAATGAGAATAAAATAGAAATTTAAAAATAGTTAAGTTACAAATCTCTTCTAAATGTTGCCTGAAATGGTAGTAGTTAAGGATCATACCCTGCATCCTAAGAATTTAACTACCTGGGGACTAGAAGCCACTGGAATATCCAACAGTGGTTAAAAATTAGGCTCTTGCAACTGTTCCCATGCAGTTTTCAACACATGAAAAATAAAAACTACAAGTGATAAGGTGGCGATGCTCACATTTTGAGCTCCTATGGATTGGAAACACTTGGTATAAAGCAAAAATCTGTTTGCTAAAATTTCAAACTATAAAGAGAACTAGATAAAAATAGTGACTACACTGTGGTGTGATTGCATAATCTGCTTGTGTGTTTATATCCATATTTAGAGACAATTACAGCAGAATTTGAGCATGAGTTTGCATGGGAGTATGAGTTTTCCTCATAAAGGTAATAAAAATAATAATGATTGGTTACTGTTTCTATGTACTATATTAAAGCAGGCCATATATGTGCAGATTATAGCCTCATATCTGACAAAGAATCATACTTCACGATCTTCCAACCTGCAACTAACCATACAGATAAAGTAGTAAAAGAATAAATTAGACAATGTTCTGGCGTGACAGCAATCATACAAATAGTCGTGACAGTCGCCTATTGATATTGTTAGCCAACAGAAATCTTCTAACCTGTTCACTTGACTAAACGAGCAATCACCATGGTCCAAAAACTGGCGGGACAATCCACACATGGTCCAAAAATTGTGCAAACCTTCCATTTGTGTAACTTTGTCTATGGACGGCTTTACAGTACAAAGATGGAGTGCTGCTTCCAGTATTACCTGTTTGGTATCAGGTGCCTCTAGGTGTATGGCCCCAAAAAGCTGCCAAGGGCCTAAAAATAGTATCCACGAACACCAATGGCACATTCAATGCCGTTAAACCAGTTTTGGGTTATTTATAAGCTCATCATAGTGGTAATGTTTGGGGCCTATACAAGACCCTTTGTCAGCCTAATTGTGCAATACACAGAATACACTTAAATAGTAAGAAAAAGGCTTAGTCCCCCCCAACTGCCCACTCTTCAATAAATTCATTAATCAATCAATTCATTTTTGAATCAAGTATGAATGTGCAGCAATATATCAAAGTGATAAAACTTCCTGGTTAAACTTTTAAAACATTGCAGTTGTAGCATAAAAATTTGTAATTGTGAAAAGATACAAGTCATTTCAATGTAACATATAATTTATAATGCATGATTTGTAACAAATGTGGAATTGATCGGACAATCCTGAGACATCTCCTGGTACTACAGAAATATACAGCACTTAGCACTTTACCTGAGACACTTCATTGTACAGTTGTGCATACATACCCTGGCAGAATTTAGGATTACAATTTACAGAGAATGTGAATGATAACACAACTACAGTTTGTGTAGTGATTATGATTTAAAAAGAGTAAACAGTTGTTTGACAATAAATGGCTTCAGCCAACCGCTAACCATGAGTGAAAGAAAAGTTTGTGTTATCATTCATATTCTCTGAAATATGGTTAAAGGAAAACTATACCCCAAAATGAATACTTAAGCAACAGATAGTTTACATCAAATTGAATGACATATTAAAGAATCTTACCAAACTGGAATATATATTTACATAAATATTGCCCTTTTACATCTCTTGCCTTGAACCACCATTTTGTGACTATCTGTGCTGCCTCAGAGATCACCTGACCAGAAATACTACAACACTAACTGCAACAGGAAGAAGTGAGGAAACAAAAGGTAGAACTCTGTCTGTTAATTGGCTCATGTGACCTTACATGTGGTTTGTATGTGTGCACAGTGAATCTTACGATCTCAGGGGGCGGCCCTTATTTTTTAAAATGGCAATTTTCTATTTATCATTACCAAATGGCACATACTACTAAAAATGTATATTATTATGATAATGGTTCATTTACATGAAGCAGGGTTTTACACATGAGCTGTTTTACTCAGTATCTTTTAATAGAGACCTACATTGTTTGGGGGGTATAGTTTTCCTTTAAGAAATCATAAATTCTGCAAGGGTATGTAAACTTAGGAGCACAACTGTATGTCCCTATGCCAGTGCCTATTGGTACAGTAGCCAGAGCCAGTACAGTAAAGTACTGGCTCAAACAATTGCGTTTTACACTGCTGCTTGGTCCCAAGTACAAACTTCTGTGAAACATCCAAAGCAGGTAGCCGATCCTAAATATATTTGGCTTCATTATTTTTGATGACCCCTAATCTTAGCCAAGAGCATTTGAATGTTACGGACACAAAGGCTTAACAAGATCCAAAAAGTTAAGCTCCTGAGAAAAATGTTTGGAGACCTGGATTATTATTGTTAAAGGTCTGTTAAACATTTGGGCTACTGCAGTAAGCAAATAAAACATTTCTAACAAGAGTCATCTAAGCTAAACATTTTTAATACTGAGTAATTATATAACATAAAAAATATATATACTGCTAAATGTAGAATGAAAAACAAGCAGACAAATTTGGACAGTATCCAACACAACACACAACCTAATAAAACCTCACTATTTGTATGCTTTACTTAACAGCATTCTGAGCTTTGAACACAAGCATCAGAAAAGGTCACCCTATGTCAAAATTAAATCACAGATGGATTATGGTATTTTAATATGTTAAAAGGCAATGTTTGAGTAAAATAGAATTACCACAGTCTCTCCAGCTAAACTAGCTAATGAATGTTTCTACATATAAAGAAATAAAGAAGTTATTTATATTGCAATTTCATCTTAAAACATTGTTGATGTCATAATAAAATGTGCAAAATTTGCTACTTTAGTAATTCTCAGCACCAAGCAGGTAGCATTACAAGTTAGCTGCATGAGAACATGTAAATGCTATAGGTAATAAGACCATTTCATTTATTCCTCTAAGTATTTTCAAGATATAAAAAAAACAGAAGTTTAAAAAATAACTTAAAATAATAATAATCTTGTGTTTGAACTGCTGCGCCAATGGCTACACAGCAGCTTGTTTATATACACAATAGCAGTATTTCTGAAACAAACATGTGTTTTTACAATGAGGAGCAGCAGTAAATATATTTTCAATACCTTAAAACACATTTTTGAGGTTTACTTTACTTTTACGACTTTAAAAAGGTCTGGTTACTCACTGCGTGCACAGGAAAAAGGCAGGCAGCAACACAACGTGTAGAATTCATAGTTCAGGCAACAAATAGGCTACTGAAAGGGTAATGTCACATCTGGAGATTCGGGTAGATTTAGTCGCCTGGCGACTAATCGCCCCTTCTTTGGGGCGACTAATCTCCCCAAACTGCTTCCCCATGTCTTCCACCTGCTTCAATGAAAAAAAGCCTGCGGCATGGCACTCGCGGCGCTTCATTTTCCAAAGTCGCCCAAAGTTTGCTTGTGAGAATATTTACTGGTGACGTTGCCCTTAGCAACCAATCAGCAATTAGATATAAGGTGGCCAGACATCTGCTTTTTTAGCAAGGTCGGCAAACAAGCGGATCTCTCCCTGATATGCCCACCTTGAAGTGGAATGATCTGATCATGAGCCCTAGGGCCAAACGGTTGTATCACAACAAGCATAAAATGCTAATCCGGATCAAAGACCACATCAACAAACCGATGTGGTCCTGTATCTGATGGGATTTTTAAACCTGGCTGATCGACATCTGCCTGATTTTCAGCCAGATATTGATCAGGGTAGCCCATTGGAGGGCCCCATACACTGCCTAATAAGTGGTCAACTTAATATGTCGGCAGCTTATAGTGGCCTGTGTATGGGGACCTTTAGAAAACAAAATCAAAAATCTATTTGGTTGATTTGAGCAACATCACCAGTAATAAGTCACTCCACTTTTTACACAGCGTGATACATTAGACCCCTTTAAAGGTAACAATACACTGGCTTATACAACTTATTGGCCAACTTTTGCCAACAATACTAACAATCTGAATAACAGAAAGTTAAGAACGGTTGTGCCTCATCTGCTACCGAATTATGCGCTCACCGACATGGTGCACTAGCAGATGACACTTTCAGATACGTCCAAGTGGCAAACCTCCAAATAGCCCTAGTACAAATAGATCAGTCATGATAGTCTGTCCAGCAACTATCTGTGGGTGCATGGCCTGCCTTAGCCAAGCCTCTCAATTTAGTTTAGATGATTCTTACTGGTTAAAGAAGAGAGTATCCAAAGCCCACTCAATAAAAAACAAGCACTCTCATTGCTAGAGATCCTAAACCAGAGAAAAAGACAGACATTTAAATTCAAGCTTGGAGAAAGGCAGAACAGTAAATTAATGCAGCAAATTTTAAATTAATTTAACAATGCAACGCTGAATGCTGGTAAGCTTAGTTAACTATAATTCCAAGCAGCAGTTTGCCTCTTTTAATGGAGTTCTAAAAGCGACTTCAACCTATACAACTGTGTAGAAATCCCAAGCAGGTCTATCAACTCACTGAAATAGAACTGTTAAAAAGAATTAAAAAGTAATACAGCTTTTAAATTACAGTCTTTGCATTACCATATATTGCATTTTCCATGTGATTTCATATCTGCAGGGGTCTCATGAAAAATGGGTCCTGCCCTATGACCTTATTCCGTTTTTTTTCTTACTTGTGCACTCTAGCCACACAAATTTGCGGATTCTAATTATGTTTCTGTGCCTTTTTAAGCATTTAAATGTATGGTTACACGTCATTCTGGAATGAGGATGGTTTTGACATGCCTTGTATGGTTCTGCAGCAAACCAAAACAAACTATCCATTCATCTAACATAGGAGTCATTTCGAAAGTATCAAAAATGCTCACTCCAGCTTAGATCCAAGCTCTGGAAGATATGTAAATGTCGTTTTTGAACACAGCAAGAAAACATGGAGAGAATATAAAATCACCGATATGAAATGACAGCTCTTTTAACCAATTAACTCTGCAATCAGCAAAGATGGAAGGTGTTGCATAGATATTATGCACATTTCCTTATCCTGTGGTGCCAAAACAGGCACAAATTTACCTTTTACATCATATTCAAGACAAACCACAAGTTAAAAAAGGCATGTGCTAATCATTCAACTAGAACATTACATTTTCTTTGTGGTGCGCAAAAAAAAAAAAAAACATGCATGATGCGGGTACAAAGTGACCTAATGCAGCTTAGTTCACATTCACTTGAAGGGACTTTTTCAAATGTGGAACATTTTGGTGTAAATTCTGGTAACTTTTATAAATAGGCATACCAAAGTTTCTAAATACAGAAATGATGCCTCCCTGCAGTGATATAAATAGATTCAAATGACAAGTTTTTCCCTTTTTTGCATGATTAAAAATGTATGTTTATTAATAGGCCCCATAGGTAACATAAAATCTATGGGTGTTCCTTAAAGGAGAAGGTAAGGTTAAAACTAAGTAAGACTTATCAGAAAGGTCCACCTAAATATACCAGTAAACCCTCAAAATAATGCTGCTCTTAGTCCACTGTCAAAAGAAACACAGTATTTCTTTCCTTCTATTGTGTACACATGGGCTTCTGTATCAGACTTCCTGCCTTCAGCTTAAACCTCCAGGGTTAGGGCTTGAGCATGCTCAGTTTGATCCTCTCCCCCCCCCTTCTCTGCTGTAATCTGAGCCCAGAGCTATAAGTGAGCAGGGAGAGACGCAGGCAGGAAGTGATGTCACCAAGCTAATACTGCAGCTGCTATCCTAAACAAACAGATAGCTTCTAGAGCTTTTTACTTAGGTATGGTAAAACATTCTACAGAATGAATATAGCATTCTAGCTTGCACTATTGCAGCTAATCTATTGGCGATAAACTACCTCCGTAGATTTCCTTCTCCTTTAAGGCAAGCAACCCCTTTGATTTTTTTTTTGTATATAGTCTGCCAACCTATACAGCTACAAAAAAGTTATGTTTTTCAGAGTAATATTGACCATTTACAGGTAGGGTTGCCACCTTTTCTGAAAAATTTTACCGGCCGGTGGGGGGCAGGAACAAAAGGGGTGGTCCATGATGCAAAAGGGGTCAGAGCCACATACTGTGATGCACAAGGGGGCAGAGCAACATCGCGCAATGGCCAGAAGGCTGAAAAAAAAAAAGGTAAGTTCTGAGCAAATTGGGTGTTGCCAAGGGCTTACAAATTACCGGTTAATTTGTAATACAGGCCCAGGCCTTGGCAGGTTTTTTTTTTACAGGGATAAAACTTTCATGTTTTAAAGAAAAACTATACCCCTAAAATTAAACCTTACGCAACATAATTTATATCAAATTAAGTGGCATATTAAAGAATCTTACCAAACTGGTATATATACTTAAGTAAATATTGCCCTTTTGCATCTCTTGCCATGAACCACTATTTTGTCATGGTCTCTGTGCTGCCTCAGATCACATGACCAGAAATACTACAGCTCTAACTGGTTTATTTACATGAAGCAAGGTTTTTCATACAAGCGGTTCTTTTTGGCAATATTTTAATAGAAACCTACATTGATCAGGGGGTATAGTTTCCCTTTAAGGGGTGGTTCATCTTCAAACTGAAGCAGCCCGGGGGGGTCGCCGTCCAAGTAAACTGTTCTAAATGGATACATATAGTTGATACATTTCTTATTTTTGTCCCTGCGGAGCAGAATCTCTGGGTTTCATTGCAGGCAGCTGTTAGAAATGATACAATAGTTACTAATAATCCAGAGATGCTGCTGAGAAATGTATCAACTAATTGTTGCAAAATTGTAACAGTTTAGGGTCAGAGACGGACATTCAACTTTAAACTTATATTTTGGAAAAACAATAAAAAATGAAATGGAAAGTAAGTGGAAAAAGTCTTTATTTCTGGGGAACAATCTAAAAACAACTGAATTGAAAAAAAAAAGTGTTTGGAAGGTGAACAACTCCTTTTTTTAAAAAAAATATTTTCACTTATTGGATCGTGGGCTCTACTAGCCCACACGCCTGGTAAAGAATTTTTTTCCCCCCCATTATGTCTTGTTACAATTTGCTGAACTATCGGATACATTTCTAAGCAGCCTCAGATGAATGACAACAATAATGTACTCATTGCAGCAGTTAACTTTAGAAAAGCTCAGGACTATGATCAACTAAAGTATCAATTTAATAAGTTGGAAACGCCACCCTCCACTTACACTTCTGCTTTGAAAAGGCAAACATATAGGCCCCATGGTATTCTACATTAAAGTCAATAGGCTTCATTTATCAATAGTGGACAATTTTGTCCCTGGGAGTAACCCATGGCAAGAAAACTAATTTTTTATTTTTTTAATTTCTACCTTAACCTGGCTGAAAAAAAAAGTTAATTGTGAAATGGTTGCTATGAGTGTTTTTCCAAATGTGGCTAACACAGAGTTTCTGCCAATACGATGTGACATATGGCAGCCATGGTTCATTTAGCAAAATAGGAAGGGGTTCAATAACAAGGAAGGGACATTTATTGCAGTTTTTTTGAGAGCACCAGGGAAGTCAAAACACAGAATGTGGCATAGGCCTAAAGTTTTTTGGTTTTTTTTACCAACTCTGCAGTTCATTTCTAAAAAAAAAAAAAAAAAATTGACACCTCTAATTATGTTCAAATACACTACTTTAGTTTTATGAAGGCTAATGCTTTAGAGATATAAAAATGATGTACGATGACAACTTGAGTTCATCATTTAAGTGAAAACATGATCAAAAGTTTAAAAACAAAAAAAAAACACAGCAAGATTAAGATGCTGACTTAAACTGCAGAAAATAACTTTTTTTTTTTAAATTAAAAAGTTCCAGTCAAAGGTCATTGAGGTTTTATTTGGGTCAATGAAGCACTACCTCATCTAGGTCCTACGAGACATAAACAAATACTACACACTACTACTGTGTACAGTAACCGTTCATACAGTCATCAGTATGCAGACTGCCAAGTTGCCAGTTTTGTGATTCAATTGTGGTCAAAACATTCTCTAATAACTATTTTTGTTGTGTGCAAAATACCCCCTTTACTTGTAGCCTGGAGACATGGTGTGAGAGGCAATGTCTACACCGCAGGCTATGCACATTTATAGTAACATCAAATTAACATTTTGTTGATAACTTGAATAAACCCAAGGGAAACTTTACAGGCAGCAGTGGGGAAGGGTTGGAGCAGGGATACATTTAAAGGATCAGTAACATCAATTTGTTAATGTAGAACATATAAACTTTTTATATCGCTAAGTCTTTATTAATAAATAACTTACCGAAACTCAGCTTGTGCTCCACTTTAGAAAAGGTGACACTGCGACAATCCATCATGCGGCGCTCGATTTCTCCTCTCTGGCCATCTCCTATAAGGAGGAGAAATCGAGCACCCACTAACTGCCCGTGTATGGCCACCTTTAGAAATATAGTCTAATAGCAATAGCTTAGATACACAGGGCCTTTTGCCCGCTGCAGCATTTTCATACCGGTATGGGAACGGTTATCCAGAATGCTTGGGATCTGGGTTTTTCCAGATAATGGATCTCTGTAATTTGAATCTTCATACCTTAACTTAAGTACTAAAAAAACCATGTAAACATTAAATAAATAAACCCAATTGGCTGGTTTTGCTTCCAATAAGGATTAATTATATCTTAGTTTGGATTTAGTACAAGGTACTGTTTTATTATTAGAGGAAAAGGAAACCATTTTTAAAAATCTGGATTATTTGATTATAATGGCGTATATGGGAGAACCTTTCCATAATACGGAACTTTCTGGATAACGGGTTTCCAGATCCCATACCTGTACTGGCAAGCGGGCACCACTATGAAATAGCAACACATGAGTACGTAGTGCCCAATCACCAAGCACAGTTCACTCAGTGTTCTAAATGCCAGGAGAACGTGAACTAGACTTTTTTTGCTCTGGGTATATCAGAACATCATCCTTCTATAAATCCATACTTCTGTAAATCCATACCCACACACCTTGCGCAGCTAAGGTTACATAAACACTGCAGCTATCTGCATCAACACAACTTCATTTTATTTTAAAGATATTTTAACAAAAACCTGGACTCTTTTCTATGCCATATAATCTGTATATGCGATAAATTGATTCCTTCACCCTCGGTTCCCTCCTCTCAGAAAATATTCTAAAAGGAGGGAACAAAGAGAACTTAGCATAGCATTTCCCATCAGAAGCAGGCCTTCTAGTAACTAGAAAATTAGAAAATGACACACACTTATTTCCCAGAACTACACACTGTTTTTCAAAATATTCCAGGAATTTTTTTTTAATATACACGACCAACAAATCAAGAGGGGAGAATCAAATGTTTTAACATACATTCCCTGTTGCTCTCAATTTGCCATGTCTGAGTCAGGCCAATCTAACTGTGCAATTTCTGCCTAGAATCTGGCTCAGGGCCTAGACTGAGGAAACAAATGACAGACTGTTAAAAGACTTCCATCTAAAGCTAAGTGTGCCAAACGTAATGTATGTATTTTTTTTATAAAAGAAAACACAAACACACAAGTTACATGAATTATCTGAATAATATATCCTTATAATACACACGTTTCAGTGAGTCATGTGACAGAAATTACATCAGAACTCACCGTTTATAAGGATATAATTTACGTCACATGACTCACTGAAACGTGTTTATTATAATAAATAAAGTACCCCCAGTTGCAAAATATGAGGATATTAGAAGTTACCTCAGAGTTCCATGACCTGTATAAAAACACTCGGCCTTCGGCCTCGTGTTTTTATATGGTCATGAAACTCCTCGATAACTTATAATATCCTTATATTTTACAAGAGGGGGTACTTTATTCACTATATATTTTACAAACTGGGGTAAGCAGGAGCATTATTCCCTACATATTGGACTGTGATCAATATATCACTTAAAATGTTTAGCCAGATTATAACACTATATATGGTCATGGAACAGCAATATGGAGTAAAATAGTTCCTATATATTGTAGTACTTTAACTACTATCTATACCCCTATTCCATGGGGTATTGGAGCTCAAGAGTGTTTTTTCCACAATGAGGTCTTGCACAATTCTGTACCCACTGAAAGCCGAATGCTATGCTTGTCAGTGCAGCAAGTGGTTTATAGTGGATAGGTGATTTCTACTCTATTATAACAACTAGAAACTGCTGTATGTGCTATTAAGTAAGCTCTTGCTCTTCATTAGTTTATTTTTCTCAGGAAACAACAAAGTGCCTATATTTCTTGGCAACAATTGCCCCATTTTACATAAGAAGGTTATTTTTTTTTTATAGTTCTATAGTCACAAATGGCATTTGACCCATTCATCCAACTGTAAATAAACCACAATCAACTAAATAAAGATAAAAACACACAAAGTAAAATATAACATTGGTTATTATATTTCACATGTACTTAACATTTTACATTGGGTCAGTTGGCTGCAAAAGTTACATCTATGGTTGAGGAATCACAATTAAACCTATAATTTAATAGGCTCACTTTCCCAGAATATAGAGTTTTTTTCTGTGCTGTTTTGTTCAATGCCAGCTAATTCAAGTAAGGTATTAAATATTTATGGACTCAAGAAAATGATGTACAAAAAAAAAACCTATTTCATCATAAAAGGCCAACTTACTGGCACATCAAATACTGCTGTAACTTCCTACTTTGCTATTTATTTCTCTGCTCACTTGGTACCGGAAGTGGTTAGACAAATTCCTTTTCAAATACAAAATTTGAGATTCTACCTCTTACAACCTTCTCCTCTACTTTCCCTGTAAAGTACCGTATATACATATAAGCTGAGTTTTTCAGCATCCAAAATGTGCTGAAAAAGTCTACCTCGGCTTATACTCGAGTCAGTGGGCAGTAGCTGAGATTGCAGTCACTTTTAATCATTCCTATACCAACAGTTTGCTTGGGGAGAGACTGCAATATCACACAGTGCCCTCTGTTGGTTATATGAAAGAATAACAGTGACTGCAATATCACACAGCGCCATCTGTTGGTTATATGAAAGAACAACAGTGACTGCAATATCACACAGCACCCTCTGTTGGTTTTATGAAAGAACAGTGTGCCCTCTGTTAGTTATATGAAAGAATAACAGTGACTGCAATATCACACAGCACCCTCTGTTGGTTATATGAAAGAATAACAGTGCGCCCTCTGTTGGTTATATGAAAGAATAACAGTGACTGCAATATCACACAGCGCCCTCTGTTGGTTATATGAAAGAATAACAGTGACTGCAATATCACACAGCGCCCTCTGTTGGTTATATGAAAGATTAACAGTGATGGCAATATCACACAGCACCCTCTGCACATGGTAGTGGGACAGTGGGACAATGCACACAGTAATCCGTTTGGCAATTCTCTTTCACCATCAACTTTGCAAAGAAGTCCGGTTGATCGCTGGGGGGGGTCGCTTTGGCGGAATGTGTGTTGCTGGGAGACAGGGCTGTAGTTGTGTCTAGGCTTATACACGATTCATTAAGTTTTCCCAGTTTTCGTAGGTAAAATTAGGTACCTCGGCTTATACTCGGGTCGGCTTATACTCTAGTATATACGGTAATACCATTTCAACATTGTTTCACCAGTCATATCTACTCCAGTTCCCACAATGCTTTGCATGTGCTGTCATTAACAGGTGAAAAGAAGAACAATTGCAGTTTGACACTCTACAAAATGTATGAAGTTAAGTAACCCCAGTTTTTTCTAATGGGGACTATACAGACAGGAGGACACTGCTGGACATGCAAAATTGTATCTACATTGGTTTCAGTGTACTACAGATAATGCAACCCAAATAAAAAAAGACTAGGGTCACTTAACTCCTGTGCAGAACACCAAATAAATTCACCACATGGGAATGCAATAGCTGCCAATGTATAAGGTCCTAAACAGAAGCAGCAGGCAATACATTATAGATAGGAATTGGAATTGTGGGATGGAGAGAATTTACTTCTAATACATTGCTTATGTAGGCTGTTAAGCTGGAGTAAACGGTTTTACAAATTACTGAGGGTGCCAATATGCTAGGCAGCAGTTTTTTCCTAAAAGGAGCACTGATCCAGTTTAGCAAGTGAAATTACAGGGGATGTGCCTAACATTGGCACCTCCAGTGAATTTGCCTTTCCATGCCCTTTAATTGTAGTTAACTAAAACATGTGAAAACCATTAGTACAGGTGACAACTTTTAAATGCATTTAAAAGAGTAATCTAAAGACATGACAAACCCCTTATTCTGATCATCTGAATGGGATCTATAAAATTCAAAGTAGGTCACAACTCTGCTCCACCCTACATCTCTAAACTCATCTCAGAATCCTCACCAAACTAGTGTACGAGTTTTAGTCTTACAGCATTCTACACTCCACTTATTACTTTTCATATAATAAAAGACTTTGCCAGGGCTGTGCCCCTTCTCTGAATATCCCTCTGACTTTCACCCAATCTCTTTGTCTTTAAACAATATCTTAAATTACATTTCATTTACTACCATCTGCTTAAGGCAGTGCTCAAAGTCACATGTCTTTCTTCCTCGTGACCTGGTCCATTCATGCACGTGTTTCCTATCACCTATCTTAAAGGGGTGGTTCACCTTTAAGATAACTTTTAGTATGTTACAGTCTGGCCACTTGCAAGCAACTTTTCACCCAGGCTTCAGATTTTCATTTTTATAGTTTTTCCAATATTTGCCTTCTGACTCTTTCCAAATTTTAAATGGGGGTCACTGACTTCATCTAAAAAACAAATGCTTTGTAAGACTACAAATGTATTGTTATTACTACTTTTTATTACTCCTTTCTATTCAGGCCCTCTCCTATTCATATTGCAGTCTCTCCTTCAAGTCAGTGAATTATGGGCCATAGCAACCTAATGTTGAAATTGTACACTGGAGAGCGGCAGAATAAACAGCTAAATAGCTAAAAAAAACACAAATAAAAAATGTAAATGAATTGCAAGTTGTCTCAATACCATTCTGTAATACTACAATTTAATTAAAAAATGAAATGTTTTCTTCAAAACAACTATAGTTGATATAAAGAAGCAGCTGTGCAGCCATGGGGGCAGCCATTCAAGCATAGGATACACAATAGATAACTTCTGAAGAATCCCATTGTATACTACAGAGCTTATCTGTTATCCGCAGTGTATCCTGGGCCTTTTCTCCTTTTTTAGCTTTGGGTGACTGCCCCCATGGGTAAACTGCAGCTTGTTTATATAAATTATAGTAGTTTCTAAACCAAACATACCAGTTGTACCAGTGCAGCAAAACAGAAAGCTATATTTTTATTACTTTTTTTTTGTGTTACTGTTCCTTTAATCATATCCTGCTCTTACTTTCACGAATTCACATACAAGATTTTGTCTACATTGTAAATACACCATATACATAGTAAATATGCCATACAAAAAGTATAAAGTTTTTTTCATTGATACTCTTAAAATGACATTTGCTGAATGCCTACAATCAGAGCAAATGCAGATAGTCATGAATATTCTTTTTATTAGTTCAAAGCACAGCCTTTGCTAAGAACAATGTAAGTGAGATGATCAAGTCCATTTCTCAAAAGAGCAAATAGATTTTTTTTATATTCAATTTTGAAATCTGACATGGGGCTAGACATTTTGTAAATTTCCCAGCTGCCCCTGGTTATGTGACGTGTGCCTGCACTTTAGGAGAGAAATGCTTTCTGGCAGGCTGCTTTTTTTTCCTTCTCAATGTAACTGAATGTGTCTCAGTGAGACATGGGTTTTTACTATTGAGTGTTGTTCTTAGATCTACCAGGCAGCTGTTATCTTGTGTTAGGGAGCTGTTATCTGGTTACGTTCCCATTGCTCTTTTGTTTGGCTGCTGGGGGGGAAAGGGAGGGGGTGATATCACTCCAACTTGCAGTACAGCAGTAAAGAGTGATTGAAGTTTATCAGAGCACAAGTCACATGACTTGGGGCAGCTGGGAAATTGCCAATATGTCTAGCCCCATGTCAGATTTCAAAATTGAATATAAAAAAATCTGTTTGCCCTTTTGAGAAATGGATTTCAGTGCAGAATTCTGCTGGAGCAGCACTATTAACGGATTCATTTTGAAAAAAAAATTTTTCCCCCATGACAGCATCCTTTTAAGGTAAGTGCGGTATGCAGTTTTCTATTATTGGTAAAACAATTTTAATGTGAGGCATTAGCAGAAGAGTATGTGCAGCAAAAATTTATATACAACGTCACATTAGCATGATTGGACAGCATGAGGGAGTTCTCATGAAGTGTACCATGTTGAGTCTAACAGGGCACAGTGTTTTTGTTTTTTTTGCAGACTAAGAGACTGATTTTTAAAAAACATCTATTTGCCTTTTTTTATATGAGTGTAAAAATAGGAGAGTATATACTGAAACTTTGAATAGTTGCAGGACAGCCAGGTGGATGAAGGTAGAAGCAAGTGATGCTAAGGGATTTTAGCTGCAAGGAGACAAGAACACACAATCACTATGACCTAGGCCCCTGGGATACCTCAGGGACCACTCGCATTGTCATTCTGTTTGTTACCTAGGAGAGTCATAGTAAGTCATAAACGTGAAAATGGCTTTAAAGTCAAATACAATTTAGGGTAATATGAGGGTCGATATTAAAAATATCTATTGCTTTTAAGCATGTTGCACTAAAAATGACTGAACAATGAAATTGAAAGCACTTTTTTTTATACCTTATAACTCCTCTTTTGGAAAGGAAGAACTGGAAAAGAGAGAAAAGTTAAAACTGAGACATTAGGTAAATAGAGAAAGAAGAGCTTATCTATATAGAGTTCTTCCCCCGAGAGAAAGAAACATAATAAGGATGAAAACAAAATGATCCATTTGTATATCACGAAGAAATTCTAGAACGCATCAGTTAAAGTATTTGCCCAGGATAGGTAATAATATGCTATTTAAAGTGGACCTGTCACCCAGACACAAAAATCTGTATAATAAAAGTCCTATTTAAACTAAACATGAAATCCAATTTCTATTTTTTATTAAAGCATTCATAGCCGTTGTAAGCTCATTTAAAAATTTCAGCAGTCAATCAAATATTGTCTGCCCCGCCTCTATGCCAGTGGCATAGAGGCGGGGCAGACAATTACTTTCACTTTCCATTCAGCACTTCCTAGATGTCACTGCTCTCCCCACATTCCCCGTTCTCTTAACCATTTAATTGTGTAGCCAGTGCATGGGAATGGACATCGGGTCCCCCATTCTGGTGCACAAACAAGATTCTGAGATGATACAAGGCTTGTCTTAATAACAGTGTCCACAAAATGGCTCCTGCCTGCTTGCTATAATTTTGAAATCCCAGACTGAAGGAAGCAAGATTCAGATAATTAATATAGTGTAATTAAAGTTCATTTTGCTTGACTAATGTGATAAAATAGAATTTTGAATAATTGTTTTGGGTGACGGGTGCCCTTTAATTAAATGTTCTTTAAGAGCATAACCCTACCCGCAGACAGAAAATCATCCTTTTTACATTGAGATTCTCTATTCTCGACCAAATCAAGAGAGAAAACAAAAGCAATACTTAAATGGGAACAAAAATTTGGGGAATCTCTAGAGGAAGAAGAATGAGGAAAGATATACAAAAATTTTACAAAATCATGCAACATCTGTGTAAAGGAAAATGTATACAAATTACCTCATGACTGATACTACACACCCAAAAAACTACATAAAACGTTAAACAAATGTATGCCCACGCGGACATGGGGAAATAGCAGATGAAATGCATATGTGGTGGACATGTCCCATGATTAAACAGTCATGGAAAGAGGTATTCAAAACTATAAATGAAACTTTGGCAAAAAGCTTTCCACTCGACCCAGAGATGGCTCTTGTACTGCGTAAACCAAATCAGATTACAACAAATGAACAAACTATGAATATAAATCTGCCTAACCATACGATGTCTATCGTATAGCCAGAAAGTGGAAAGGAACTCCACCAACAATATACAAGAGCAAACTGCGGTGGACGATGGAGATGGAGAAACTCACAGCATTAATGAACAATAAAATAAGCAAATTTGAAGAAGTTTGGAACATATGGTTATTCAGAGAAGGTACATTACATACACAAAATGCCAGCCGTTTTTGAAACATTTTGTGCTCTCTCAGTTTAGGGGCATTTTCTGAGGGGAAACCTTTAGTTTACCTAGGAAAACTATACATTGTTTTTTTTTCAGGAGAACCTGAGCTTTCTAAATCTGCCTGAGTTGTCACGTATTTCCACCTCTGCAAAAAGATTGTATAAAGCTGAAAATAACAAAAAAATTAAAAATTCCTATTTTTCATAATATATGAATTTATACCAGAAAAATATTTAATTTTACGCATGAAAATCCAACTGATTTGCCAAGCCTCATGTTTCTCGAACGTGCTAATACCAGATACAGTATGTATAGTTTTAGGGAGATTTAGGACTTCTGTACAGAAAAAACTCCCTGCAGTATATTACCGAATTTTGAAAGCACGAAAGCAGACAACGGCATACTTTAGATTCCAAGGCCAAAAAATCCTGAAACAGTAGGTTTACCCCAGAAAACTATATATTTTTGAAAAGTATACATTCTGCCTCTCTACTCTTAACTATCAAACATCAAAGCTTGCCTGAACGTAGCGATTTTTATAAAATATCAATATTCTGAAAAATCCCTTCAAAGGTTTTAATTTTGCTGCGCCGCATATCCAACACTGTATTAATTACCAAGAAAGGATAATTGCCAGGGGTCCACTGAATAGTTTGATGACCATTGTGCATAGGTTTAGCAAAGTATCTGGCATTTAGAGACCCCAATATGATGTTAGCGCGTCCAAATTGTCCAGGACTTTACTTCCGCTACTGAAAAATCAACACATTGCATTTTTTGTGGGGTTGAAAACACAGAAATATGTTTACCCCCCAAAGCCATATATTTTTGGAAAGTACACATTCTACCGAATCTAAAATGGGTACCCATGCCTTTCTGCTCCAAAATACTTGGTCACAAGGCTTTCCCAAAATTGTCAGTTTTGGTGAAATATCTGAAAATTGACTCAAAGCTTCAACTTTCCGGCATCGTATTGTCCATGTATCATCAATGTTTTGACATATTCTTTAGGAGCTATAATGCAGTTTTCTCTACATGCTAGAGTAAATACAGTGTTTTCAACCATAAGAAAAGTAGAAAATGCGTGTGTTGATCTCCTGCATAAACAGCAGGAAGCAGAATCAAAATTAACATTGTGCTTTGTAGGAGTCTTCAGAAAAGACATTCACGGATCACTGCTAGTCAGTTAAGTCTGGTCTGAGGAAGTACTGACCCTTTCAAATGTTTCACTTCAAAATCCAATTAACATTTCCCTGCAGCTGACCTAAAAGCTTGATCTGTAGGCTGCAACTGAAAACCAACTACTGACTGGGCTTCAAGAAAAAAAAAGACTGCATTTTGTAAAATTAAATTTAAACTTAATTTTTTTTAAAAGAAATCACTAAAAGCAATACAATGTATTCTGACGAAAGTCCCAGGGTTTCCCACACAGCTATATAAACAGGAGGTATGGCTCATAGAAAGCAAGATTCTTAGGATTCTACCCCTGCAATGAAGAAGGGCACAAAAGGGGGAAAACAGCAGTGTACAAATGGTCATTATGTAGTATTAACCAAGGGAAGCAAGTGCAAAAGAACATGGGGCCAGAGGGAAGAAAGGGGTCATGCAAAAATATCTGGCTCCAATCAATTTTGCAGGGTGTTTGAGTCCTGCAAATACCAATGTAAGGTTTGAACATAAACCATGAGAAGTGTCCTGGGTGCTAGTTTTACATCATCTTTTCATCTCATTAAATTATCATGTAAGGCACTCCAATATTGTCTGGAAATACAGTTAACCAACCTCTGCAGAAGGTATATAAATTAGGGATACACCAAATCCACTTTTTTGGATTCGGCCGAACCCTGAACCCCCGGCGAAAGATTCGGCCGAATACCGAAGAAAACATTTTTACTTCCTTGTTTTGTGACAAAGTGTCACGCGATTTACCACCCCGCCCCTAATTGGCATGTACAAATTAGGATTCGGTTCGGCCTGGCAGAAAGATTCCGCCAAATCCGAATCCTGCTTAAAAAGGCCGAATCCCAAACCGAATCCTGGGTTCGGTGCATCCCCAATATAAATATAGTATTAATTTTTGGTTTCCAAGTTGTTTTGATAAATGTTACAAGCTGCAGCTGTCAGAGCGTTCAATTTTCACAGACATCAACAGAAGAGCAGAGAGTCTGTCTACATGGTCCATTGTGATCTGAAAATGCATGCACTTCCATTTATGTATATTGGAAGTGACTTCCATGGCGGTCTCCCATGGACTACATTTTATCCAAATAATCCAAATTTTGAAAAAATTAATTTCCTTTTTCTCTGTAATAATAGAAAAGTACCTTGTACTTGATCCAAACTAAGATATAATGAATCCTTATTGGAAGCAACACCAGTCTATTGGGCTTATTTAATGTTAACATGATTTTCTAGTAGACTTAAGATATGGAGAGCCAAATTACGGAAAGATTCATTATCCGGAAAACCCCAGGTCCCAAGCTTTCTGGATAACAGGTCCCATACCTGTATAAATAAACAAGGAAGCTGGGCATATTTCAGTGTGCTCATTCATACACATATATTTGCCAACGTACTGCAAACAAGCTACAAAGCCAAGTTCCCTAGCTGCTTTCTGAACTCCCCAAAATGAAATGACCAATAGAATGCCGCACTGATACTACCAGCAGTGCAACATAAATCAATCTAACCAGCTGCAAAGTCCTTATTCATTCGTTTCTGTTGGTAAATAGTTTTAGTTATATAAAAAAAAAATATGAACTGCTGCATGCACAAATATCTTAAGAAAGTATCTCTCCTGGTGAGCATAGTTCCAATACATATGAAGTAAACTTTTTGGATGATGTGTGCCTATGGAAGGACCAGCGCTGCATGACTGGCTGCCAACTCTATGCCACAGATTCACTGCGAATCTGCGGCATAGGCGAAGTGGCCAACGCTAGCAACATTTCACTAGAAACCCCATCCGCAGGGACATCGCCAATTTACTGACAAGTGTAGGCGACAACTCACTAGCGAACGGGACAGACTATAGAGTTCATTCGCACTGTATCACCAGGCAACTTTTCGCTCTAGCGAATGAGTGTAAAGCCGCAAATTCACGAAGATTTGAATTTTACTGAAGTCACCTTTTTCGCCGCAGTTTCCTTTCGCCACCTCAGACCAGGCAAACTTGTAAAATGAATCTACATCTTCCTCAATCTTATGTCAGTGACATCATATCCTATCTGCCGGAAATGCATTAAAGTTGTAAAAACGCTGGAGACTTGTCCATTGCCTGCAAAAGTCCTGACTATTCAACTTTTTAGTGTTAACATTTTCCCCCAGACATTTGAGGGGCATAGAACATTCTTTTTAGTGTAGGTTCTTGTGTAGGGCATTAGAGGATCTCTTCTGTCTTTATTAAGGTTCCTTGGACATTTGTAATAAAAAGTGGCCACTTCAAGCATTTGCACCAACATTTCTAATAAAGTCGTCCATACGCCCTATTGAAATTGACCCAAGCGTGAGAGGAATAACGAAGTTACACTAGGCAGAGACGATCGCTAGCGTCATTTCAGTTTGAAACAATTGCACTGCTGAAGTAACGCTAGGAAAATGTTGCCAGCTTTCGGTGCCCAGGACACAACTTAGTGAATTAGGGTAGTGGAAAAGAATTTTCGCCTGGCGAAGTGGCTTGAAGTGGCACAAATGATTCGCTAGCGACAATTCACCCTTTAGTGAATTTGCCCGTGTGTGCAAGCAACATTTGCGGTCAGGATGGAGTACGTGCGGTTCAGCTGGGAACAGTTTGGGGGGTATTTTACTAAATCAGTGGCACAGTGCCGTATTATTAGAATTACTGACACGTTCCTTAACAGTTCTAAGGACGTGTCAGTATCCCTTTATGGCATACACGGGACAGATTTCAGCATGAAATGCTTAACTATGCATTTTCATTGCAGAATTTGTCCTATGTGTGAGAGCTATTGGGCCAATGTCCAGACATAAGCAGATCGGCCTTTTCACAACTGGTGTATAAAGGTTGATGCCAGCGCAAATTAGTGCAAAACACTCCTGATGCAAAGGTTGAAAATTTTCTTAAACACCAAGAAGCCCACCCACGGAATATGATGGGATGGGCTCTCTGGTGGTTAAGTTAGGAGAGGAATGAAATCACTGGAGCTTCACACGCTCAAAAACCATATTTGTTTGTAGCAGATTTGAAGAAATGGCCCCCCAATTCTGTGACAAATTGAAGGGGGCAACAAAAGGCTCCTTGGGCATGCCATACCCTATGCTCCCGGTGTGTTCCATACTCTACCTGCCCTAAGCTCCCTGTTTGTGCCACACTCTGCCTGCCCTATGCTTGCTGTGTGTGCCCTCTGTCTACCCTATGCTCCGTGTGCCATACCCTGCTTGCCCTACGCTCCCTGTGTGTGCCATGTTCTGCATGCCATATGCTCCCTGTGTGTGTGCGCCATAGTCTGTCTGCCTTATGCTCCCTGTGTGTGCCATACCCTGCCTGCCCTATGCTCCCTGTGTGTGCCATACTCTGCCTGTCCTATGCTTTGTGTGTGCCAACTCTGCTTGCCCTATGCTCCCTGTGTGTACCATACTCTGCCTGCCCTATGCTCCCCGGGTGTGCCATATTCTGCCTGCCCAATGCTCCCTGGGCATGCCATACTTTGCCTGCCCTATACTCCCTGGGCGTGCCATACTCTGCCTGCCCTATGCTCCCTGGGCGTGCCATAGTCTCTCTGCCCTATGCTCCCTGAGCGTGCCATACTCTGCCTGCCCTATGCTTCCTGTGTGTAACATACATTTTTTAGTCTTGTATGTTCGGGTATTGACCATTATCTTTATCCTAGTACTATTGGTTGATTTACCAATCCGAGATTTAATGTGCCACTACAAAACATGTCGGTAGAGGAGGAAGTCAAGAAGATTCTCTTCCTGCTGTTTATGCTTTTGACACACATTATTGGAACAATAGAAAAGTTACCACTTATACAATTTCTGTTTGTAAATGCTTCTATCATGAGTTCCTGTTCCACAGCAGTTTACAGTCTAATTTCCATTGCTCAGCCACATCCGTATGAGCTAGATTCATCAGTATTCACCTTTCCCAGGTTTTTTTTCTTTGGAATGCACAAGGAAACCATAGCACTAGTAAGGAATTATCTCCAGCCTGGCATTTTTTGTATGAGACCTGGGACTGCTCCAGCCTTTTATGTGGCTTACTGTAATAGAACACGATTGACAGAACCCTGCAGTACTGCACACTATTTGAACACAAAGGGGCAAATTCACTAAGATGCGAAGTTGCGCCAGGCGCAACTTCGCCGCACTTCGCCAGGCGTAGTTTCGCCAGGGCTCCGCAAATTCACTAAAATCCGAAGTTGCGCACAGGGGTGGCGTAAGGTTGCGGAGTTGCGCTAGCGTTGATTCGCTATATAAAGCGAAGTTACGCTAGCGAAGGCTAATTTGCATACGGCGCGAAATTCAAATTTCAATGGAGGAACACGTATCTGCACTACAAATGCCTAGAAAACCTTCAAATCAGCAAATAAAATTTTTATTTTGCCCTACACATGTGCCCACTGTCTAGGTAAGTTGCCATGAGTCAGGAAATGTAGGGGGGAGGAAGGGGAGCCCCAAAAAATTTTCGATCTTTTTCAGCCTATCAGCCATCATGTAGAAAACACGCCAGCGTTTTTTGGGACTTAGAAAATTTTTTTTTAAACAATCCCTATCTACTCTATTGCGCTTCGCCAGGTCTGAGGTGGCGAAGGAAGTCTAGCGTAAAAGGTAGTGTTCAGTACACTGCGCATGTTAGTGAATTTGCGTAGTTTCGTCGCTAGCGAAACTTCGCCTGGCGTAAGGTTGCGAAGTAACACTAGCGAAACTACGCCAGCGTTCGTTAGTGAATTTGCGCAGTAGCGAAAATGCCAAACGATAGCGAATTAACGCTAGCGTTCGGCGCTTCGCGGCTTAGTGAATTTGTCCCTATGTGCACAGACCCGTAAAAAGTTTTCTATTACAGTGGGCACAGACTTAGACACAGATATTTTATTTTTTCCAACCAGACAGAAATTCAAAACAGCATGCAGGTACCTCTTCCCCCCCCCCCCTTCCAATATACCTAGAAACAAAGCTTTGCCAGGTAATAATGCAAACTATTTTGCTTGCAGAGGACTTTATATTGATAAATGTTTGTGGCTACTATCCTATGCCAGTATACAAGAAACAATAACCATGTCACTAGTTTGTAGTAGGTACCGGTAATGACAGGAAGGGCTGGTTTTGCTTTAGTGTATAATGAAAAGCTCAGTAAAGACAAAACAGCATGACAGCTACTGTCCCTCCGATAAACGGATATGTTGGCCAGAACACTGCAAGGTCTGCCGAGTTAAGGAGGTGGTTATCAATCAACACAGTTGCAGTCCTGATTTAAGATGGCCATACACAGGGCCATCAGGGAGGCACTGTTGTATGGGGCCTGGGCCTGAAGGGGGGCCCAGCTGTGCTGCACTTTTTGAAATAGCCAGGCCCACCTTGACACTGCTGAAGCTGTGGGGAGCCCGCAGAAGTCACAAAGAGCCGATGTCCCGTAGCCGCAAAAAGACCAGAAGAGTTGTAGTCACGAAGCCGCAAAAAGAACCGAAGAGCTGAAGTTGAAGTTCCGAAGCCGTGAAAAGAACCAAAGCCAAGAAAGGAGCTGAAGTTGAAGTCCCAAAGCCGTGAAAAGACCCAAAGCCACAAAAGCAGCCGAAGTTGAAGTCCTAGAGCCGCAAATAGACCCGAACCCACGAAAAGAGCTAAAATTGAAGTCCTGAAGCCACGAGATCAGTTCTCCTGAACTCCAATGTGTTTTTTTTTTATTTTATTAAACCCCTGACCACCAATGTATTATTTTAATACTCTATAGGCCAGTGAACATTTTGTTGTATGGGGCCCCGTGATTTCTAATGGCGGCCCTGGCCATACATGTAAATAACTGTCACCAAACAGGCAGATCTTTGCCCGATTTGGCTACCTATACTCTGGGCCATTGGACCCGCAAGGGAATGAGCATATGATAACAGACATCAATGAAAGACCCGTTAGGAGAGGATCGTGTAAATGCACCGGTGCAGTCCCCACCCAATGAGGTTTATAAACCAGATAAATATATAGCCAATTCTGTCAGATATCTATAAAGTTAGCCACTGGGGTCGAATAAGGTGCCGAATTGGTAGCTTAGATCTGCCAGTGTATGGCCATCTTAACTGATTAATGTGGTCAGACGTTGATTGCTCACAGAGGTTAACCAAATAACCAATGTAGGTAGGGATGATAGGACCAATTCAGTCAATAATTCCTGACTTGACCAATCAACTCACTTTTGTATGACAAACTATTTTTGTTGAAAAATAGCTTGCCCCAACACAGGAATGGCCTGGGGATCATCAGAAGAACTTTGTTCAAAGATTGACAGCACAAGCAACATTCCAAACACTGCCAACCAGAGTAGGCCACAGTTTGTCAAATGTGACATTCAGGATCCAGTAGAAAATGATGCTTATTAAAATGTACCTGACTTTAGATGAGCCGGTGTATAAAAAAAATATTAATATGATTACTGCATAGCTAGAAGACCCCTGCAAATGTATGAAAGTGCGTACAACCCCCCCCCACCCCAACTAACCCATCTACGATTATCAATTCAGTGGGTCTTTATTTTCCAGCAAACTGTGAGATGTTAATTGCCTTTGCATTTCTCACTTCCTTGTTAGAGAACTGTACGCTATTTTGAGACTGCAGAATGTGAGGAGTATAAAATCATATCCCAAGTACTTCAATAAATCATATGTACAACACGGTCTAACGTCAGCTCCATCACATTACAAAACTACAAATAACTTTTTCCATATAAGCGCAGCTTATACTTTAGCATAAGTAACCCTTTGCAATACCATCAACTAAAACTGCTAAACAAAGCCATAGGCAAAAAAAATGCTGGTGCAGTTACATGAGCAGGAAATCAAATATTTGATGTCTCTAAAGAGGGGCGTCAGTGAGCTCTCATGCATCTGAGAATTAAATCATATATAGGAAATGCAGATCTCTGCCGATTTCAAGTTCCTAGATAAGATTTGATGTCTAAATTTATCAACATTTTGAAGGCCAAGGTTTTGCCAGAACTGGCAAAAGGAGACCTAAAGCAGTCTGGACAGTCATAAGCATTTGCTTGGGCCTCAAAAGTATAAAGGCCTGGTAGAATTCCTGACTATTGCATGATTTCAGTTATGTGAGGAAAACATATCTTCCTAAAGGTTTTGCGTGGCAGTGGGGAGGGGGGGGTTTAAAAGGATATTGCTGCAGGGCCTAGTAACTTCTCACGACAATGAGCCCGAGACCTCTCCTGCTGTGCCAGTTCTGCAGAGAAACTATCAAGAGTGATAGTTATCACTAACACAGTGCTTATGTAAGCACTATATTAATGCTTCAACACAGCTCAAATGCTGTTAAAAGTACAAACCCCAATCAATAAAACTCAATAAAGTTTACCTTAAAAAAAAAAAAAAAGAACAAAATCCTAGGAGAAATTGCAACAACATAAACACATTGCTGGAAACAAACAGTAAACTTACGCAGGAAGTAAAATCTACTTTCTGGTGTGAAGGTTTATCCAATGAAAGTTGCAAATTATCAACTAACCTGTCAGTAACAGAGTAACGTAAAGCCTGCAGTGCACAGTACACACATTTGCCCCTCACAGGATATATTCAGAAGGGTCCAGACCAGGACATTGCCGAATCCTTATAATTAAAACCTTTAATCACTGCAGGACAGAAGACATGAAATTCTGAAGAAAAATCTAAATTCAACTGAAGGGTACTTAAAATATTAAAGGGATACTGTCATGGAAAAAAACATTTTTCAAAATGAATCAGGTAATAGTGCTACTCCAGCAGAATTCTGCACTTAAATCCATTTCTCAAAAGAGCAAACAGATTTTTTTATATTCAATTTTGAAATCTGACATTGGGCTAGACATTTTGTCAATTTCCCAGCTGCCCCTGGTCATGTGACTTGTGCCTGCACTTCAGGAGAGAAATGCTTTCTGGCAGGCTGCTGTTTTTCCTTCTCAATGTAACTGAATGTGTCTCAGTGGGTAGGGGCGTTTCTGCCATGAGGCAAGGTGAGTACCTTGCCTCAGGCGGCATCTCCCCAGCAGTTACAAGGGGCGGCAAAAAGCCGCTCCTTGTAACTTTAAGATCCGAATTTCCGGTTTCTAAACCGGAAATTCGGCTTTTCTAGCGCAGAGAGCGCAATTTCGCTCTCTGCGCTGGCAATGCGGCCCCCCCTGGACCCTCGTTGGCGATTTTAAGGTAAGTACGACGGGCAGGGGGGGCGGCATTTTAAACGCTGTCTCAAGCGGCAAAACAACCTGGAGCGCGCCTGTCAGTGGGACATGGGTTTTTACTACTGAGTGCTGTTCTTAGATCTACCAGGCAGCTGTTATCTTGTGTTAGGGAGCTGCTATCTGGTTATCTTCCCATTGTTCTTTTGTTTGTCTGATGGGGGAAAAGGGAGGGGGGTGATATCACTCCAACTTGCAGTACAGCAGTAAAGAGTGATTGAAGTTTATCAGAGCACAAGTCACATGACCAGGGGCAGCTGGGAAATTGACAATATGTCTAGCCCCATGTCAGATTTCAAAATTGAATATAAAAAAAATCTGTTCGCTCTTTTGAGAAATGGATTTCAGTGCAGAATTCTGCTGGAGCAGCACTATTAACTGATTCATTTTGAATTTTTTTTTTTTCCCATGACAGTATCCCTTTAAGACTCTGCAGAGCCCAGGCTTACAAAGCTAACAAAAATGGGTGCATACAGCTGGATGGCGAGCACCATAAAAGCCTATAGTGTCCTCAAACTTTTCCAGTGCTCAAATCACCAGCTTTATACTACCAGTATGCCAATATACACTAAAGTGCAACATATTCAGCTTTATAAGGTTGTCTCAAAGCTCCTGCAGTGTCCAGGCACATGGAGCTGGCATAATGGGTGTGGATGGATGGATCAGATGCAGTAAAAGCAACTTACACACAAGTCGTGTGAACCTTCAAATAAACGTAAACAATAAGCTCAATTCTGTGTGCACATGGCTGGTTGAAGGTGACTTGCCAGGGTTCTGGCAGCCCCGTTCTTGCCAGGGTTCTGGCAGCCCCGTTCTTGCCAGGGTTCTGGCAGCCCCGTTCTTGCCAGGGTACTGAGGGTAATGAGCACAGGGAGTAGACTGGTGTGTACCACAAGCAACTAAAAGGGGTTCCCTGAAATACAGGCAGCTTAACTAACTGGTTTGGATAGCCATCTGCAGTGCAGCACATAAGGCTGCCCTAAATCTAGCATCACTCTGACAAAACAGGTCTAATGGGGTCAGAGAGCAGGCTAAGACACAGCTTGTCAAGCTATATATGACCATAGAGTATTCATGTAGTGCCCTGACAAACAATGTCAGGTTAACGGTCCCCAGCATGTTACCATGCTATATATTGGTGTTCTTCAACTCAAGACAGCAGTGCCCTTAAAAAACCTGAAATAATGGTTAAAAAAAAGTTGGGTAGGATACAACATGCGAGACAACTGTAGGGCCTAGACACAACATGCTGGGATTCTGGATCCCCCATTACAAGCAGATATATAAAGGCCCTAATGTGGGCCGAAACGTTGGACACTTGAGTGATGTTAAAATAAACACTTGTTTGATTGAAAAACTTGGAGTGCTGGTCCATCTTGAATCTACATACCCTGACTGACCAGGCACCCACCCATACCGAAAGGAAGGAGTGCAGGTACTTTATGAACATTTGTATGAACATTTATATATATTATATATATATATATTTATTTTTTTTTGCTTATATATACACTGAGCTAGGATCATGGGTCCATGATACAAGGAGATATTACAAGATCCCCAATGTCAACACAAGGCAGCCAAGGAGCTGAAATTATGAACACAGGGTAGCAGCCTATATATGGAGCCTGTTGTGAACAAGCACACTGATATATAGATCACAGGTTCAGCACTTTACACTAAATAATGGTCCCCCCCCCCCAAACTCCTTCTACAAAGTGGTATGAGGGTTCCTATGGGTCCCAGAGGAAGCTATATGTAATAAGTGGCGCTCAGGAGGTACCAAAAAGAAGGGTTTAATGAGGCACGTTACTGGGCTCCCCACACAAGTGATAGGGTAACAGTGACCAAGAAAAAACCATTTAAACATCCACACAACTCCAGATTGCTCCCACTTCTTAGCTTACCCGGCTGTTCTGGTAGCTTTCGAAGGCCTTCAGTGCGCTATCGGTGAGCTTAACATGGAAGACGGAAACTCTACCGCCGACCCTCCCGCAGGACAGCCCATAGCTCCGTTCCTCCTGCAGAGCCGCCATCTTAACAACACCATACCCTCCGCCGCCGCCACCGCTAGCCCAGCTCCCCACCTTCAGGTCCCTCCCATTAATTCCATTATTCAGAGATCCGCGCTATTGGCTCTCGCACATGTCTATGTTTGCAATCCAGCCAATAACCTTGTAACTACAACCTACAGAACTATGCGGTTTATCGGATTGGTCAATCCTCCAAGACGCACTGTTACATTATTCAGCAGGATATGAGCCACGCTGATTGGCTGTCGGATGAGCTATAACCATCGAAGTAAAGACGCTTGGGGTGGGAGGACTGTGTGTGTTATGCAGATAGTAGAAAAGTAATCAAATCCCCGCCGCTAGCCCCGCCCTCTAAGGAAACATAAGAGTCTGATTGGCTGGACCATATACAGAAGGGCCGGCTAACAATGCAATTATTCGAAGATGGGCGGGGTTACGATGAGAGATCCATGTGAAGCCTGACAGCCGGAAGAGGATCAGCTGTAGTTTACAAGGAGTCAGACAGAGAACAACGAAGTTTTAGATGGCGATATTTGAGTAACTCGCAGTCTGTATTCAGCGCTCTTCCTTTACACCCTCTAAGGTAGCGTGTTTGGCGCATTTTATAATATAGTGAATAAAGTACACCCTCTTGTAAATTATAAGGATATTATAAGTTACCGAGGAGTTTCCTTCGGCCTCGTGTTATTATACAAGTCATGGAACTCCGAGGTAACTTCTAATATCCTCATATTTTACAACTGGGGGTACTTTATTTAATATAATATACAAGATTCAGTGAGTCATGTGACAGAAATGACATCAGAACTCACCGTTTATAACTGATGACATCAGAACTCACCGTTTATAAGGATATAATTTACAAGATATTCATGGCTTTTGTGTATTATAAGCTCATTTATGTGCAGGCATTTGAAGGGACTAGAATCCCACTGGCTGCTTTTTATTTTAAAAATGCTTTAGGACTTTAATGCACATTCTATTTTTTGTCTCTTACCAATTATCTGATATTCTTCCCAGAGAGTTTAGATAGTAGTACAAGTCCCAGCATGCACTTGTCTGCCGTCCATTACTTGTAGTTAAAGGGCCAAGACATGGAAGGTTTTTATATGTATTTAAAACTAGCATACTGTTAACCTGCACATTGGCAAAAATTGTGTCTGCTTTAAAAACACTACTAACTTTAATATAAATGAGCTGCTGTGTAGCCATCCAATTGAATAAGATGGGACAAAAGGGCACTTAATTATGGAGATAACAGATGAGCTCTGTAGAATATAATGTGTAAAATGTTCTTACACAGGAAGATATACGGGGTCAAATACCATTCACGGCTCTTGTCCATTGTCATATAAAATAGGGCATTTGTTGACGAGAAATAGTTCATTGTAGGTGCTGGATGAACAGGTTACTGGTCCTTTAACAGGGGAAAATGTAACTAATATTAATTATATAGCCGCAATTTGTACATCATCAACACACCTCAGTATTATGAAGTGCTTTCTGGGTCAAAACTGCCTGCACAATTTTCCAAAATTGGAAAACCGGTCAGGATTCCCTGAGACTGATGCAGTGTTAGGCCAATCGCCACAACATAATATTGCACTAAAAATCATCTGAATTTGCACAAATGATTGACAATTTTACTGTGAGAAACAGCATGCAATTTCCAGGTGTTTTCTCCAGAATACATGTTTATTCATTAAAAATCACTTTCACTTATAATGATTGGCAGAAACCGCTTAGCATATAAGCATATGAAAAATTAACCTTTAAAATATTTTTTTAGATAAGATATAATATTGTACAGGTATAAATATTTTTTACCTGATTGATTTAATTATAGCATGACACATATTCAAACGTAACTATGAGTAAGTGGATGGACCCTTATTTTTAAGAACAGACAAATATTGTCAAGGCCAGTTTTAGAACAGCAGATTTTGGAACTGGATAGTCTGCTTTTTTTCTGGGGCTGTCAAGTTCAAAATACAGTACTCGTACATGAGTTCTGTAACCTGAACAGAACTGCATTTCTGGTCTTCTTCCTTGATCTGTTCCAATCCTGCCTCTTATTTTCCTCCGTGTCATATCCCCCCATCCCATCAACATCACCATGCTACACCAGAACAGTTGGCAACCCTCTTAGTGCCTACCCTTACTTAGGAGATCTTAAAGGGGACCTGTCACCCCAAAAAAAGTATTTCAAATTCTATTTTATCATGTTAGTCAAGCAACATGAACTTTAATTTCACTGTTTAAATTAATTGAATCTTGTTTCCATCAGTCTGGGAATTCATAATTATAGCAAGCAGGCAGGAGAATTTTGTGGACACTGTTATTAAGGCAAGCCTTGAATCATCTCAGAATCTTGTTTGTGCACCAGAATGGGGGACCTGATTTCTTTCCCCATGCACTGGTTACACAATGACATTTTTAAGAGAACTGGGGGAATGTGGGGAGAGCAGTGCATCTAGGAAGTGCTGAATGGAAAGTGAAAATAATTGTTTGCCCCTCCTCTATGCCTGAGGCATAGAGGAGGGGCAGGCAATATTTGATTGACAGCTGATGTCTGGGTGACAGGTCCAGGTTAGCACAGCTCTAGGCTTAGTTTGTTCACATTTAGGAAGGGGGAGTAAGTACCCATGTTCTGGTTAGGCCGTTTCTGAGGGAAAATTACCAGCTAGGGATATCTGGTGTTCCTGTGTGTGAATCCCTCACCAAAGCTTCATGACTAGCAACTTAAATCTAGCTTCTGTAATAGGTCAATCCAGGAGTGAGAGATAAGCAGAAAGTTTAGTACCCTGGGTGTCACCCACGAGCATAGGGACACAGGCATATAATCTCAGGTATAAAGCAATGCCAAATGGCGCACCACTGTTAGACACTAGTATTAAGTACTACTGCTGGCTGTAACTAATGCCCTGCCTGTGCCCATAATTAATCAATGCACACTATTAAGTAAACAAACAGCATGTGCCTGTGTCCATGAGTCCTGTGTAACTTATGCTCTGCTGGGGGTTACAGGGAGTTGCAACTTGACAGGCTGTGATAAGTAAAACTTCAGCGGGGTGATGAGACAACAGTAGTGTCCATCTTAACCACTAGTGCAGTCCCTTAAATAGGATTACATTAAAGGAAAACTATACCCCCAAAATGAATACACTATATTAACTAAAGTATATTTTAATGTCAAAAATAGGCATAAGTTCTATTTATTTTTCTGTTGAAAATAAGGTATATACTTCCCTTTTAACATCATAGGGACCCAGTTATGATTAATAATCACTGCACGAAGATGTAATTTGTGTCAGCCCTGTTTTTCCCAAACTACAAGTGGGGTGCAGCTTAAAGCCTGTCAGATTGAGTTATGGGCCAGATGCACATTTGCTTTCCTGGAAGTCGAAATTACTGTATTTGTAACTTTGTTGTAAGAGAATTGGAGGCTGACCAAATATTGTAGCTGAAATAGTCTGAAAACCTCTAGCCTACAGTTTCACCATAATCTCCCCCTTGTGGCCAGAAACAAAAAAAAAAGAATAAGAAACCGTTTTATTGTAACAACAATTAGGTTTGACATTTGAGAACTTTGCATTCCTTTAGCAAAGCTGGGCTAGAAACAGAACACCCTGTAGAGTCCTGCGCGGGTCCATTTTTTTGGATCTGCAACCCTGACTCGCAACCCGCATTCTTACCCGCTACCCGACCCGCAAGTACCTTATCCGCAACCCGGACCCGCTGACCATCAAGAATCAGGAAGTGCTGTCATTGTAAACCGGAAGTGACATCATCGGAAGTAGTTGTGATCAGAAAAAAGGAGTAAATATCGCTATTGAGAAGTCCCACGACCCGCAAACTTGCAGAACTGCCGACCCGCGTCTACACCCATAACCAGAACTTCTATCCACAACACGCAGGGTACTGCAGGTTTTTGCTGGAACCCGCGGGTACCCGACCCGCTGCAGGACTCTTAATGCCCTGTGCCCCGTTTCTGCATGCCCAGTATTTTGGGCTACTAAGAACATAATATTGTTACTTAAAAGGAGTAGATCACAACACAGGCATCTTAAATGGTCAATTTTCTCTGAGGTATAGACATAGCGAGCACTCTCCCGTAACCTCCTATTGGCAAATTATTTGCACCATGTTGTTTCTACATGGTCTCAACACTAAGGCCACAGTATACAGTAAGTACAGGATCAGGTATCTGGAAAACTGTTATCCAGAAAGCTATGCATAGCTGAAAGGCTGTCTCCCATAGACTCCATTTTAATAAATTCTAATTGATTTCATTTTCTCTCTGTAATAATGAAACAGCACCTTATATTGGACCCTCATTGAAGGCAAAACAACCCTATTGTATAGTTTTAATTATTTTATAATAGATTTAAGGTATGGTGATCCAAACTACATACATTTTCCATTATCTGGAAAGCCTCAAGTCCCAAGCATTCTGGATAACAGGTCCCATACCCGTATTAACATCTATACCAGCCCTGGCAGAGAAATAAATGCAAAGCCTTGCTTTTTGCAATATATCCTGATGAGAGCGAAACTGTGTCAGCTCCAACATTTTCAGGTAAAACTCCAACGTAAGGAAAATAAAACAGACAAATCCCTGTGAAGAACAGATAAAGAATTAGCAGCTTTACCACTTAGCCTTCAAAACAATCCCATTGAGTAAGACTGGCTTGCAACTAAAGCTGCCTTTCCTAGGCTAGACACTAAAGATATGGTAGCACTGCAACATTCAGTATATAAAAAAGTTTCCTTTGGCATTGTGCTCTGGGTTAACAAATCTGCATAAAAGGCCATTTGCTATTTGTAGTAAAGGAGAAGCAGTCTGCCATTATTGATCAGTGCTACATTGTTCCACCAGTCACAAATCCCATTCTTGCTATACACAGAGACCTTGCCAAGAAAATCAGTTGGCAGAATGCTTTCTCTGATCTAAGAGGAGCACTTAAAGGGGAACTATCATGAAAAAGTAGTGTAGGTATACTATTAAATAATGTTAGTATATCTCATTAACAAATATTTTTATTTCAATACACTGTATAATCAATTCAAAATGCTGTACCATTTTTTAAATACTCAAGTTAGTCTTCACTATATCAGCATCTGTCTCTCTTCATGAAGGAGTTGGGATCCGATTTCATTGACAAGTAGATCTAATACATCTTTTAGGGCAACTTTCTTTCCTAGCAGACTCAAATAACTAACTGTAGCACAAACAAAATCTAACACATAAAGGATTCCAGCACTAATTTTACATGTAGAGAGACATCATTACTTTCCCTGCATCAATCTAGATTCTTGTAGCAGGTGGGCTACTCAATGAAATTAACAACTGCAGCAGCACTCCGATCTTTGTTGATCAAACTTTTTTATTCGTGCAACAACGGCAACGTTTCGGGCTATACCAGGACCTTTATCAAGCCAAACATAATGTGTAACAAACGTGCTTAAATAGGTGATTAAGGGGAGGGTTTACCAACTAGTCACCACCTCTTAATTACGAGACACCATTCCCAGCAGTCTCAATAAAATGTCAGTTCATCTCTCAAAAGCTCTTTATAATAAAAAATAGTTCATCCATTGTGATAAAAATCCAGTGTAAGAATTTCTACTCAATGGTGTGCTACTCAATGTTACCCTGCAGAGCTGGACAGATAGTGGCTATGAGTTGTACTTAACTTGGTTTGTTCTGACAGAGTATTGTGGGTACGATGGGGACAAGCCAAGTACTCTGCCTCTGAGTGAACCCTTTCCAGGTCTCTCTCATCAAATATTTTTCCTTGTATCCATTTTGTTTCATGTTTAGTCAATTCTTCTGTAATACTTTATACCAGGTACAATTGCATTGAGGACTTGGGTAGTGAACACTGAAATTGTTGATTTATTTCTGCTTCATAAAAACGGTATGAATTAAGATAAAAGCAGGGCCACATGGATCCTACTGTGTCTTTTTCTGCCACTAGAGAAAACAAAAAAACTTAGCAAAAATAACAGTTTGCCATTACAAAATTTGACTTGCTTCACATTCACCGACTGAAAAAAACATGGATTTTATTGGAAAGCAAATAAAACTATGAAATGAAGTAGTCCATAAAAATATATTTTTCTGATACTCATATGATATACTTCTAGAATATACTTATTCAAGGGATACAATTTGCTGAACGCAAAGGAAATCTAAGATATCACTAATAAAGGAAGTGGCAAAATGAGTTTTTTCCCCCACTAAAATCAAGACTATGACTACATAGATTTACCATCTGTTTGTATGGCACTGGGCCTGACTTCACTGAATCATTTCTGCTTAAATATTTTTGGCTGGTGGCTTTTGTATTCGCAGTTTTATAGTTATTACTGGAAGAATGAAACTATTTATTGAGTGTAGGAGGATGGGGAAATTTAAGGAGATCAGAGATCATTACCCAGATGCCTATTGTATTGGGTGACAATGTCACAAGCCAATAATAAGGGAATGCATGGCAATTAAATATTAAAATACTACAGGCACTTTTGCCTGTGCCTGTTATGAGCAGAAGCCCCTGTGGAGACCCAAAAGCAATAGAAAGGGGTTTGGGTGTGAGTTCATGTACAAGTCAATGGCAGAAGTCTGTCGAACCACCCTGTGATCAAGAGCCGCATTGGCTAGTTGATGCGGACCTCGTCATGTCGGCACCCATTTTCATTGCTGTAATCCGATTGTTTGGCCCTAGGGCAGAACAATCGGATTAGCCCAATATTGCCCTGCCTTTGGTGGGCATATTGGGAGAAAGATGCGCTCGTTCAGCGATATCCTCTGAGTGTGTTCATGCTGGAGCCAACACAAGGATTCCAGACGCAAATAAAGAAGAGGAATCTGATAGCGATTGGGGGCTTAAATCGGCCTTTGGATTTCAGCAGGCTGATTTCTGCCCGACCTGGCCCTAGCCTTAAAGGGGTAGTTCATCTTTTAGATTCTTGATTTGTGCAATAATCTAACTATAGTTCTACTTTATAGCCACCAGAGCTGCAATACATCTTATAGTGTGCGGCAGGGCAGGGGAGATTTATCAGTGTGCAATTTTTAGGGGGGCGGTGGTTGGGCCTGGGTATATATGCTACACCCAGGCCCACTTATGACTAGTTACACCACAGATCAGATAGCAAGTTTTGAATAATTACCTATGCATATATATTTATAAGACTAATCTAGTCTTTATTTGGGGTTCAAGCAACTTATACAGTACGCTGTATATTACTTCTTGTTCTGTAAATTCTCATGAACAGTCACCATACTTATAGAAAACCTTGTTAATTCATCTGTATCTGCTCCATGTTACAATGAAGCTTGCTTTTATCTATGCGCTGCCTGTTATTTGCTTTTCTGTAATAAACATGAAATGAATAAACTTTCAAGTGCATTCCAGGGCTGGAAGGGGTGTTTTCTCAATCAAACCCCTATAGTTGTTACTATTATTGTATAGATTGACCAGACCAGAGCCTGCCAGCATCTCTGTATGTCCCCATTTTCATGTTTCTTCCTCCCCTTCGGCAATTTCAGTCACTTTCGGCGCAAGCGCAGTTGTTGTGAACTGGAATATTGCTCCAACTGCGCATGCACCAATGACTTTGGTCGTGATTTCTAGAGGGGACGGAATTCAGGGGTAAGACTGTGCAGGAGGGGGGCCAGTGGGAACTTATCGCCATGGGGGGTTTAGTTCTCCTCTAAAAAGCATCAGAATAATTATTCACTATTGCCTGACAAGTACAGGATGTCAAAAATGCAGAAGTTATAAGAACAAATAAAAAGATGGATTAACCCTTTCCCTTCCAGCAAAATAACCAAGTAATATGCACATCACTTATATGCAAATGGGTCCATATTAGTGATGTGCGAGCCGGCCCGACCTTGCAATCCTCTGTGCGCTGCTCGCCCTGCCCCTTTTGTGACATCGGCGGAGTGTCACGGTCTATAAATGTAAACCCGGAAGTCAGATGCATGCAGGCTTGGGTTGTGGGAGGGCGGGTCCGTGTCAAGTTTTACCCAACCCGCACATCACTAGTCCATATGCCATTTCCCTAAAATACGTAAGATAATTTTGCAATAGGTACAAAGGTTGATCTATTTCTAGTAACCCATAGCAACTACTTAGCAGTTAGCATTTATTGCGGTTTTAAAAACAATTATCTTGATTGTTTAATTTGGGTACTGGAGCCAATTCTGCACTTCTTATTAGCTTTTAGTTCTGCACTGACAAACCATTTGCACTGGCTAGGACCACCGGTTAAGACTTTGGCTGTTGCAATAGACAAGGCTTCTGTAACACTATATGAGTTTGTTTAATAAAAGCAGGCTATGTTTATTAAGTCAAAGGTGGTTGTTTGCAGAAATCAATGGAGCCGGAACATTCCTAATAAGGAGCAAAAAAGCAGAACTGCTCCACAAGTACACTTAATCCATTTAAAAAGAATGAACATAAAACACATGACAAATGGGTTAAACAAGGTGACTTTATTCAGCAATAAAATTAAACATGATGATCTGTAGATCAATACAGTTTATATTAAACATTTATTAATAAAACTTTTTTTACCTTAAATTTTGGGATATGAAGCTTTATACGTGATGAATCCCATCTAGTTAAAGGATATCTTTGTGCATGAGTGTGTTATCTCTTTTACGTTTCATATAAATTATAAGGGGGCAGCTTGTTGCGGGCAAATAACTTTCTTTCTCTATTTATCTGAATTTATACAAGAGGATTGTCACACTGAGACTCAGCCAAGTTGCCAACCACTAGTCGTGCTGGTTTTGTAATCAATGAAGAACACCTATTAGCCTATTAGGGAACAGTACAGTATATCACAGACGACTCTATTTAACAGCTGGGCAATTCTACAGACAATCTTACTTACCAAGACAAAACATAAGGTGGAGCAAAGGTATAATCAAATTTATTGGGATAAAAGTTCACACCAGCAACTAGAAATCAATTACATGGTGTAAAGCGGACAAAAACTATGGTTTATTACTGTAGTTTATGTACTAGTGCCAGTTAGCACTTTCAAAACAGTTAAACCCAAAGAGATTGTACTGCTACTTGTGGCAATATGATGTTTCTGTGTTTCCTCTACTGAAATATAGTGGATTCCACCAAGCAAGTGTGAAAAAAGCTATAGTCCAGTTAAACTGAACATCTCGGGATACAAAGGCCAGATCTATGCGGGAATGCGATTTATGTGTGGCCGAGTAACAGGAGAATTCCCTCGTATTCGGGTGTTTCCACCTCCACGCCACAGTAAAGGCACTGCTATCCGCCCAGCTCTTTAGAGGCAGCTTACTGTAGTGCGAGCCAGTAGTCGTATCAATCGCTGGGTTTAGAACCGCATTGTAATCCCCCATCAGTATAATAGGAGACGGGACCATGTCTGCCAGAAGCGTTACAAGGTGGGGTAGGAAGTGGTGTTCAACAGCAGGGGGGGCATAGACAGAGGCCAGTAGAAGCCGAACCCCATTAAATCGGGCCTGAACAAATATATATCTCCCATGGTGATCCTGTTTGACCTTCTCAACTTGGCAATCAATATTCCTGTGCACCAGGATCGCCACTCCCCGAGAATAGGTGGAGTAAGTGGCATGAAAGGCTCTCCCTACCCAAGCCCGCTTAAGTGCCAAAATTTTTTTGCCCCGAGAGGTGTCTTCAGTGGACTACTTGCCCAGGGGCATTTCGGATCATTCCCCCCTGTCGCTCACAGTGATCCTACGGGCCGAACCTATTGATAAAATTTGGAGGCTCCCCTCACACTGGATTGGTACCACTGCCACCGAACCCGTAGTTCAACCTGCTTTAGTGCAGTACTGGCAGCTCAACCCGGGCACTGCCGATACGTTTGTAGTCTGGGAGGCGTTTAAGGCAACAGCAAGGGGGGTGTACATATCGGGCATCAGCCAGGCAAAACGGAAATTGGGTAACACGATTGGCTCTTTGGAATCAGACACTGCTGCCAAAGAACAGGTATATTTAGCTGATCCCTCTGATACGAATAGGAATGATTGGTTGCAGTCCTCTCGCTTACTTGCATTAGCCAATGTCGAACAGGCACGGGCGTACATTCAGAAGCAATCGCATAGGCTTTTTGAAATGGGGGACAAAGCTGGTAAGCTTTTGGCCATGCTGGTGCGAGACGAGTGTAATACGGCTTCCATCCCATGTATTGAAAATGATGCGGGTGAGTTGATAACCCAACCTCGGTGCATTGTAGATGTATTTCGGCAGTTTTATCAGGAACTTTATTCCTCAAAGGTGACCTGTTCTGACGTACAGTTGCTTGACTATCTGGGGGCCGTCCCACTGCCATACCTCTCTGATGCTACACAGGAACGGTTAGATGCGCTCATAACGCAGTCGGAAGTGGAACAGGTAATTAAATTGCTACCTACAGGCAAGGCCCCTGGCCCTGACGGCATCCCGGGTGAGTTTTACAAACACCATCTCTCTTTGGTGGTGGGGCCACTCACGGAGATATTTAATGATGTTGCTCTGAGGGGTGCAGTGCCTGAGTCTATGTCCCGTGCATATATTTCCATTATCCCAAAAAAAGGCAAAGATCCGCGGAAATGTGCTTCTTATAGGCCTATATCGCTTATTAACTGTGATGCCAAGATTTTAGCTAAAGTGTTGGCAAACAGGCTTAAACCATTTATGCAAGATTTAGTCCACTCGGATCAAACTGGCTTCATTCCCTCTAGGGCGACTGATATCAACATTCGGAGGCTTCTCACTCATCTACAGGTACGACACGACAATGCTGGCTCCCGAACCATTGTGGCATTAGATGCGGAGAAAGCCTTCGACTCAGTCGAATGGGCCTTTTTGTGGCACACCTTGAAGCGATATGGTTTTGGCCCTAGATATGTGGGGTGGATTCAGGCACTGTACCACTCACCGGTGGCTCAGATTAGGGCAAATTCTATGCTTTCGGTCAGTTTTAATTTGGGGAGGGGTACCAGGCAGGGCTGCCCCCTCTCTCCTTTTTTATTTTGTTTGGCAATTGAGCCACTTGCAGAACTAATCCGCACCTCTGTTGGGATTACGGGTTTGAAAATTGGTTCTCTGACCGAAAAGATATCGTTGTACGCTGACGATATGTTGATATACCTTGAGAACCCTGGCCCGGCCCTGGATGTCCTATTGGGGATTATATCTGAGAATGGGAAGTACTCTGGGCTTCGTGTGAACTGGCATAAATCTACATTGTTTGCCCTGGATCAGGCGGCCAAAAGACAGTTATCTCCGGATTCTCCGTTGCAATGGGTTGACACCTTTTTGTACCTGGGAATTTGGATTACTCAAGAGATAACCCGCTATAAGGCGGTCAATGTTGACCCTATTACTGCGGATATGGTTGCCAAATTTGCCCAATGGGAATTTTTGCCATTGTCACTATACGGTAGGATCAACTTATTGAAAATGAAGTATGTGCCTAAATTTCTCTATATGTTTAGAAATTCTCCTATCTGGCTTACCAAATCCTTTTTTCAACAAGTGAACTCAGTTATATCCTCCTTTATTTGGGCCAAACGGGTTCCCAGAATCAGTATGGCAACATTGCACAGGTCCACTCAGGCTGGGGGTCTTGCCGTCCCGAATTTGTACTTGTACTACTTGGCTGCTTTATTGGTAACGGTGCGATGGTGGTTTGAATCTGATAGCACTAATGCATCCTGTACTTTAGAAGCGGGGATACTGGGCTCGAGGGAAGCCTTGAGGCTTTTGCCTTATAGAGGGCGGGAGGCACACCCACAAGTTACCCACTCTATGAACACAACCGTCAGAGCCTGGCAGCTGGCTCAAAAACTGGTGACTCCCGCTGGCTTGACCTACCACTCTCCCCATGCTCCGCTGTGGTGTAATAAGATGCTCCCACATTTTTTCGCTAACCTGGATTACAAATTTTGGGCAGGCAATGGTCTCAGATATGTGAAAGATTTGTACAATGAGGGAGAGCTAAAAAGCTTTCTGCAACTCAAGGCCTCCTGTTCAACACAACATGTTACACAATTTCGGTATGGTCAACTTCGCCATGCTGCTCAGGCGCAATTCCCGGATCCGCAGTCTAATATTGTAGCCACCTCTTTGGAAAACACTCTGCAACTTCAGGCAGTCGTCAAACCTCTTTCAGCCATCTATCATATCCTGTTGGCACCTGAGGAAAAACGACCGCTTAAATGCTTCCAGAAATGGATCAGGGACATTGAGAATTTGGACGAGGAGTCCTGGGAGCTGATTATGCGCCACATGTTGGCCACCACAATTTCGGCTAGAGACAAGTTGATACAACTGAAGTTTATGCATCGTTCTTACCTCACGCCGGTACGGCTTCATCATATGGATCCTACCAGAGATCAGAACTGCACCAGGGGCTGTGGGCACCCGGGGACTTGGTTCCATGTGGTGTGGACATGCCCCAAACTGACTCGCTATTGGACTGACGTTTTCTCATTTATTTCTAAGATTCTGGTCTTCCCTATATTGCCTCGGCCCAGCCTAGCGCTGTTGGGATGCATGGATGGAGATGTGGGGTCAATTGGTTGTCGGACTTTGCTCCAGCTGCTAATGTTCTATGCTAGGAAAATGATTGTTCTTCGGTGGAATCAGCGTGAAGCACCCAAACTTGAGGACTGGAAGGACCTTGTCAATAAAGCCCTCCCTTACTATAAAGCAGTATATATGTCTAGAGGCTGCACGGACAAGTTTATAGCTGTCTGGATGCTATGGGTATTGAATTCTGACACTAATAGCCCCCATGTGTTTTGAAAGGATGGTCTGTGCTAGCTCCACCAGATATTAGTCTTGTCTACTGTTTACCCCCTCCACACTCCACACCCTCTTGGACTCTCTTTCTTTCTTTCTTTCTTTCTTTCCTCTCCCCTCTGACGTATTTCCTTTATTGTTTTTCCTTTTTTTATTTTTTACTGACTATGTATAATTTTTGAGTCCTTTACGGGACACTGTCTGTCTTGTTTTTTGTGTGTGAGAAAACCAATAAAAACACTTTTAAAAAAAAAACTGAACATCTCAACGCCAAGACTGTTTCTTCAAGAAGTGTTCCAGTTTTTAATGAAAAAACAGTGTCAAACACGCCAACAAAGTTCAACAACTAATTTCAAATATAATCCCAGTTGTACTGCTCTAACAAGACATTATACAAAGTTGGTCCCCTGTACATGATAGAAAGCTCTCCAAACTCCACCTTGGTTTACAGGTGCTTTCTCTATAATTATATATACATATATAACTATACATAAACTTTCTGATCGGTACCTCACAATAAATATGTGAGCTACACATATTACATACATGTACTTTCATTTTATAACAAATATCTATGTGCCGTCTCATCAAGACATCAAATGATTTCTGTGGTTACAGGTCACTCAGATTCATTTAGTCTCCCTCTTTTTTATTGGAATGCAAAGCCCGGGATTGAAAAGTTTTCTGCAGTCTTTGGCTTCAAAAACTTTCTCAACAACATATAGTTCCTAATATGTATACATTAGATACAGAGCTCTCTTGTGCCACTTACTCTCGCGTACAGATCAGAATTGTAAATAAACTATTTTTTACCAATGCCAAACATTTGAAAATTGTGAATTACACTTTTCCCTGATCAGATGCACAATTTTACACGGATTTAAGTGAGCAAAATTAGAGTTCATCTATATAAAAAGTACAGTTTATGCATAATGTCTCTTTTCTCACTTGAACACTGTATCCATAAAAGTTTCCTCTTCAGGGTTGTTGAGAATCGATGATACTGCTGCTAGACCTTCCTCCTTAAGGTAATGGCTTTGGTCCTCATACATCACCGTTGGTGGTTTAGTTCCGAGCTGCTATTACAACAGACAGGGCAACTCCTCCTATCGCCACAGCTGTTGCCCCAAAAAGCCACTTCCAAGAGATGGACTGCATGTATAAAAGAAGACAAAATTGCATTTAAATGATGCGATGGTTTATACGAATCACCTTTGCTGCTAATTTTGCCTTTTTTTTTACCTCAAGAATCCCCAGACCACACTACCACCCAGATATAACCAAGTCTGAATACATCACCATTTTACAGAGTGTAAAAAGTCAAGTGGCGATTAAAAATGTTTTATTATTAATATCATGAAACTTCATTTTTAATGATTAAAGTTTTACTGGTACAGGTGTAGGATCTGTTATCTGCAAACTTGTTATCCAGAAAGCTCTGAACAACGGAAAAGTAGTTTCCTATTTTATTGAAATAATCCAAAGTGATTTCCTTTTTCTCTGTAATAAAAAAATACAAACTAAGATATAACTAATCTTACTAACTATTCGGAAGCAAAACCAGCCTATTGGGTTTATTTAATGTTTACATGATTTTCTAGGAGACTTAGGGCATGAAGATCCAAATTACAGAAAACCCCAGGTACTGAGCATTCTGGATAACAGGTCCCCATACATGTACTAGAACCACCGACTAAAGAAGCACTTGACAGAAAGTCCATTATTATTCTTTCCACAAAGCAATATTTTAAATATGAATATTATTTTCTAATTATAAAAAAGGACTAATAAGAATAAAACTGCACATTACATTAACAGTTCAGCTGCATATGTACAAGAAACCACATTTAATTTAGAACAGTGCCCACATTTGTAGCAAAATTCCTATTAGGTACTATACCTTCAAAAAAATATGCCTGAGTTTTTCTTACATTATATTTGGCAGTCAGATAAATATCTAGATAAATATAAAGAGAGTACAATGTAAATTACCCTAAAATTGATCTCCAGAGATACAGACCAGCTTAGAACCATGAGAACAGTTAACTCATGCATTGCTGTGGAGTAAATTCATAAAGCCTCACCGCACTGCACACTGGCTTTTTTAAGGACCTTGATCTTCATGTGTACATACCCTTAGTTTAACATATACAAATATTTATTCCCCAAGTATGATTTGCCATTGCCCACAAAATGTGAGTTAACAGTTAGAGCTGTGGTTGCCATGTGCACGGTGGTTGGGAATGCATTGTAGAAACAGGGAAAATGAAAGGTTAAAACCTAAATACAATGCAGTAAATGTCTGATATATGAGAATAAAATTCACATTTATCATATTACCCAAGACGACTTGGAGGCAGGCTTTTTGGAAGCACTGCTTGGATTTCCCAGCATCTTCTTGTACATGGCACTTTCTACATTCCGCTGGTCTGTGTGCTTTTTCACTAGCCTGGAAAGTTCAGCGTGTATTGTCTAGGAGCGGAGAGAATCAGTCAACAAACTAACCTGCAGTCACTCAGGGATTTGCCAGTGCCAATATTATACATATAAATTAGCAAGGACCAGTTAGAGGATTAACAGGTGAATGTAGATGAATTTAATGTAACAATAAAACTTTAACTGATTCCCTATTAACCACAACTGTAAGTTAGGAATATACATTTTTGGACTTATTCACTTACCTCACTAAGTTCCTTCTAGCATAGAGGTTCTAATAAATATTAGGTTTTTTTCTCGAGTTTTATTATGCTCCAAAGCTGCTAAAAATTCAAATCTGAAAATACTCCAGCTAAAACCGGTCAAAGTCATGTAAAAGTCAATGGCAGTTATCCCCTTTTATAACTGGAAGATTATTATGTTAATGTTTTCTCTTTCATATGTTTTTTGCCTTCATGATGTTTGAGGGTTTTTTGACAGTTTTCGTAAGAAAATGCAAAACATTCCAGTTTTGGGGCGCGACAATTCGAAAAAGTTTGCACATTTTTGTCTAGACTTTTCCAACACATTTTTTTAGATTTTTTAATTATTAAAAATTTGTGATTTTATCGGATCAGGGACAAAAACAATCTTTTCAAGCTTTTTCCTGAAAAGACCAAATTTTTTGGATTTTATCCCAAAAAGTCAGATTTCAAACTTTCAAATAGGATAGGGGCCTCTCCCACTGACTTATATACAACCTCGGTAGGTGTGAGAAGCCAGATTTTTGGATTTAGACTTCTACCATCCTCGTGGTATAGTAAATCTCAAAAAAATCAAGGTTTTTTTTTTGGAATTTGGACTTAATACATAACCCCCTAAAAGTTTTTGTACAAACTTAAAATACCAGTTGGAAATGCAAAAATAGACAAATACTGCAGCTTCTATTCTGATATTTTAAATTTCAAAGTGCCCTAGTCAGGCAACGTAAACAGTTCTGCTACAAAACTGAATTTTGGGTGTGTGGCCTAAGCACACAAAATGTTAGCAGCTATTTCACAGCAAATCCCGGGACAACTTACCGAATAACTGATCCAGACACGATAAACGGCACAGAAATCTATATATTTCATCACCGCTAATACTGGATTACTCCTCAGCATGGGTAGAGTGAAAAAGAAGCAATCCCCGCTGAAGCTTACTTCTTTCTACACGAAAAAGCCGGAGCTGGAAAATATCCAAGATGGCACTGAAACGCAATCGAGGGTCTCCGTGTCGCACCAGAGTTCCCCAGGTACAGCTAAAATTTCTACTAATTGATCGCATTTACCATATCTACAAATCCAAAAATGCTCCTCAGACGGCACCGAGAGATACAATAGCCAAAATGCACTTCTTCCATGCAAAGGAAGGGTTACTCCAGGCCGCTAGAAATTCAGAAAACAAACCTGACAAATTCAAGAATATAGAACTATTCACAGATCTCTCTCCGATGACATTACAAGCCAGAAGGGAATTTAAAGAAACCATTACTCTACTGCGACAGCATAACATTCCTTATCGGTGGGGATTTCCACTGCGGCATATTATAATAAAAGACGGATCCCCGACTAGAATTACAACTCCAGCACAAGGGGCTACCCAAGTCCACATCTGGGGCCTACATCATATCAAACAGGCCAAACAACTGCAGGAACAATTGGTGGAAGATCCGAATCTGCACACTTAAAGATATAAGTGAAGTATTAGAAAAATGTGTATCTGGGTCTATCTAAGGGTGACATTCTCCTGGGAAATCTGCTGGGTGCATGTTAGTGTTACTTGGCTGACTGGTCAACCCCCGATATAGACTCTACCCCGAGGGCTCTTACTGGTGTAGAGCCCAACGGTTCAGTGGAAATATCCACTATTATTATGTTAATGTTTTCTCTTTCATATGCTTTTTCTCTTTTTTTCCCCCCTCCTACCCACTCTATGTAAATGGTCCAATGGCGTTAACACATGGGTGACATTACGCATTCAACTTATTAACCATAATGCCATTTAATATAGTAACTATCAATGCTAAGGGTCTTAATAGTCCTTACAAAAGATCTTCTTTACTTCATGAAGCAAAAAGCTGACATAGAATTTATACAGGAGACCCATTTTACTCCGTCCACATCATGTATGCCAAAAAACAAAAAATTTCCTATAATTTATTCTGCCACAGCACAAAAGAAGAAGGCTGGTGTAGCAATATTAATAAATGAAGCCTTAGACTTCACATACATTGGTCACCATGTGGACACTGTATTGTATTGAATTGTATTATTAATCAAAAGCCATACACCCTAGTAAATATATATTCCCCTAACACATCCCAACTTACATTTATCAAAGGAGTTATACGGAAAATAATATCCCTGAAATACGGCTCTCTTATACTAGGAGGAGATTTTAACCTCGCTCCTAATCACGCAGTGGACAGATCTCAAACCTCTAAGAGTAAGCCCAAGGCTAGACTCTCCCCATTTCAGATTCTTATGCAAAAATATGGACTATATGATACTTGGAGACTTCAGCACCCTAGTGAAAAAGATTATACATTTTACTCCCATGTACATTTAACTTTTAATGCAGCCTTTAGCTCAGGATCTTTCCCTAAAGAAATGCTTATATCGCAAACAATACCAAAACCCTTACCCCATAAGGCATTTTCTGAGATCTAATAATGCCATCACTCTCAGGGAACCAACACCTATGGAAAGGTGCCTGACTAACTTAAAGGGATCCTGTCATCGGAAAACATGTTTTTTTCAAAACGCATCAGTAATAGCGCTACTCCAGCAGAATCCTGCACTGAAATCCATTTCTCAAAAGAGCAAACAGATTTTTTTATATTCAATTTTGAAATCTGACATGGGGCTAGACATTTTGTCAATTTCCCAGCTGCCCCTGGTCATGTGACTTGTGCCTGCACTTTAGGAGAGAAATGCTTTGTGGCAGGCTGCTGTTTTTCCTTCTCAATGTAACTGAATGTGTCTCAGTGGCAATTGGGTTTTTACTATTGAGTGTTGTTCTTAGATCTACCAGGCAGTTGTTATCTTGTGTTAGGGAGCTGCTATCTGGTTACCTTCCCATTGTTCTTTTGTTTGGCTGCTGGGGGGAAAAAGGGTGATATCACTCTAACTTGCAGTACAGCAGTAAAGAGCGATTGAAGTTTATCAGAGCACAAGTCACATGACTTGGGGCAGCTGGGAAATTGACAATATGTCTAGCCCCATGTCAGATTTCAAAATTCAATATAAAAAAATCTGTTTGCTCTTTTGAGAAATGGATTTCAGTGCAGAATTCAGCTGGCGCAGCACTATTAACTGATTCATTTTGAAAAAATATTTTTTTCCCATGACAGTATCCCTTTAACACCAACTAAAGGGGGAATATCCTTATGGTATAAGACAGTAATGCCTAGTATGGATATTAAAAAATTACCTGCAGTCAACAAGTGGGAAAATAGACTAAACATATCTCTAACAACTGCAGATTGGAAATAAGCATTTTCTAATCCTTCTAAATTCTCCAAATGTATTACACATCTAGAGACCTCAAGAAAGATCCTCTATGAATGGTATATGACTCCACATAAATTACAGCGCTTCTACAGGAATATACCCAATACATGTTTGAGAGGATGCCATCAGAAAGGAGATATGTTACAAATATGGTGGGAGTGCCCTAAACTCCAGCGGCTATGGTTACAACTTGAGACGTTTTGTAAAAATAAATGGAACTTACATATCCAATGTACTCCAGAAGTAATAATACTTGTCCTCATTAGCCTAAACGTTCCAAAAGAGTTTCTCACAATTTTACACCATTTGATTTTTGTGGTTAGACAACTTATTGCACGAAAATGCAAAGTCAGTACCACTTCGGGCAACATCTGAAAACGCAGCGCTTGGTGTGCTTTAGCGCAGGCGACTTTTCATTATAGCGGATGGGAGGCAGTTCAGGGAGATTGTCGCCCAGAAGGAGAGGCGATTAGTCGCCAGGCAACAAAATCTCCCCGATTCTCCTCGTGTGAACTAACCCTTAATCACTGTCCTTTCTATTCTAATTTAACTTTGTTATGCTTACTATGTAAATAGAGCACTTGCTCTATTATGGAAAAAATTTGAAAATCAATAAAGAAATATATTTGAAAAACTGAATTATGGAAACGGTGATTTACCTTATTGGTAGGCTCCAATTTCAACGCTTTTCTTAGGATAGTTATAGCATCAGTGTACTCCCCTTGCTGTGCCAACACCTGTTTAAAAAAAAAAAAAATATATATATATATATATATATATATATATATATATAAAATTGGCATTTTTTCCCCCATTGTGAAGCATGCCACAGAAAACAAAGTATTGTGAGCATATCAGTTCTCCTGCCTGATCTGAAAGAACAATTTATTTATTATTTCAATTATTTAAAAGAGCTGAACTGTTCAGTTTGCAAGCATCAGAGCACTTGTTTATGACTGCAACAGCAAATTTAAGGGTCAGTCACCTAAAAATGGACACAGTCGTTACGCAGATTTATGCCTTTTATGAAAGGTTATTGGAGTTTCACACTTGCGTATATTTGGGCCAAGTTCCATTGCACCCAGCTAGTCTGTTCTGATGAATTGAGCAGAAATTATCCTATTGACGCAGGTGAACGCAGGAGCTACCACCAATCTGAAGGTAGCATGTAGTCTTCATTTCATATAGTCTTCATTTAGATTTCTGCAGATTTGAATTTTGAAATTAAAATTGCAGTTTGTTTGCTAGGCTCCTTGACACTAGCAACTATACATTGTGTGAATGAGTTAACAAAAGAGAACCTGAAGTGAAATATATGCAACAGTAATAACTACAACAACATATAAACGTGAGAGATAGTTTTAGGATAGTGTTACACAGGCCATTTTAGATGTACGGATAGTTTGTATCAAAATGGAAAATAATTTGCATGTAACTAGAGTATAATTTGCATTTGTCATGAAAGTTATATAGTGAACTTTCAATAAGCAATGCACATTTCACTGGGTGATATAGTGGTAAATGAATCACTAGGACAAGGCACATGTCACTTAAACGAGTCTATATTAGATTTGAAAGGAGTAAGGGTGGTATAGAGAAATGGGTTTGTAGTTTCAGGAAGGAAATATTATAGTTGAATATTGGCAACATTGTAACATCATAATTCCCTTTTAAATAGTGAGATATAAACTAGCAAGCTTTTTACTTTCTATCTATCTATCTAATTTATGTATTCTTAAATTTTTAATATACATTGGGGCAAATTCACTAAGATGCGAAGTTGCGCCAGGCGCAACTTCCCCGCGCTTCGCCAGGCGTAGTTTCGCCAGTGCTCCGCAAATTCACTAAAATCCGAAGTTGCGCTCAGGGGTACCGTAAGGTTGCGAAGTTGCGCTAGCATTGATTCGCTATGTAAAGCGAAGTTACGCTAGCGAAGGCTAATTTGCATACGGCGCGAAATTCAAATTTCAATGGAGGAATACGTATCAGCACTACAAATGCCTAGAAAACCTTCAAATCAGCAAATAAAATTTTTATTTTGGCCTACACATGTGCCCACTGTCTAGGTAAGTTGCCATGAGTCAGGAAATGTAGGGGGGAAGGAGGGGAGCCCCAAAAAATGTTTTGATCTTTTTCAGCCCATCACCCATCATGTAGAAAACACGGCAGCGTTTTTTGGGACTTAGAAAAAAAAATTGACTTTTTTTGAAACAATCCCTATCTACTCTATTGCGCTTCGCCAGGTCTGAGGTGGCGAAGGAAGTCTAGCGTAAAAGGTAGCGTTCAGTACACTGCGCAAGTTAGTGAATTTGCGTAGTTACGTCACTAGCGAAAATTCGCCTGGCGTAAGGGTGCGAAGTAACACTAGCGAAACTACGCCAGCGTTTGTTAGTGAATTTGCGCAGTAACGAAAATGACAAACGCTAGCGAATTAACACTAGCGTTCGGCGCTTCGTGAATTTGCCCCATTGTGTTTTTATATTGTTGGTTTTAATTTTGCACCATGAGGGGTCTTGGGTGGAACGGAAATTTCAATGTACTGGAATAAGTATATTGTCAATAAAGATTTGAATAGAACAGATATAGGGAATAATTTGAAGATGCCTTAATCATTCAGCAGAGTGGTACAAGGCTTTAGCAGCATGACATGTCTTGCTCTCCATTGCTCCATCGCATGCACTGACAATAGGCACATCAGACCTGTGTCTAAACAATAAAACACGGACGACATTTTAACACTGAGAAATACGTAACCCAATCCCTAATTCAAAAAAATGTGTTGTTAATAGTGGGACATTTGTACCCATTCAGTTACAAACACACTAATAGCAGGTCTTACCTTTCCTTTTCGGAACAGAGCCTTTATGTTTTCAGGCTGGTGCTCCATTACCATATTACAAGATTTCAGGGCAGCCTCATAATGGTCTAATTTCAGCTGAGATGCTGCTAGGTTGTTCAGACATTTAATTTTTACATCCAGTAGAGATGCTTCTTCTTCTGAACTGAAATCAACTATAGAGAAAATACAGCAAAGATCAATAATTATAAGCATTTTTATGGTAGAAGAACTGTCTAGTGATGCATAATTTTCCTTATGTAATCCTCCAGTTTCTTGCGATATTTTAACCATTGCTGCAGGATTGACAGACATTGACCTCTACCTGGTAATTTTCCCCCCTGCAGGTTAGGAGAACAAATTAGAATATAAATAACAATCTGCTACCACATGTCCGTTCAGTTGCCAAAGTAGTTTGACCCTTGTTTACTATATTATCTGTATAACTTCTTTTTAATATTTGCCCTTTTTTTATTTACTGACCGGAAATGCTTAAGAATTATGTGATTATATCCTTTGGACAAAATGTATGATATGATTTAATGAATTAATGTTTAATCTTATTTAGCTATTGATATTAAAGGGATACTGTCATGGGGAAAAAAAATTTTTTCAAAATGAATCTGTTAATAGTGATGCTCCAGCAGAATTCTGCACTGAAATCCATTTCTCAAAAGAGCAAACAGATTTTTTTATATTCAATTTTGAAATCTGACATTGGGCTAGACATATTGTCAATTTCCCAGCTGCCCCAAGTCATGTGACTTGTGCTCTGATAAACTTCAATCACTCTTTACTGCTGTACTGCAAGTTAGAGTGATATCACTCCCTCCCTTTTTCCCCCCAGCAGCCAAAAAAAAGAACAATGGGAAGGTAACCAGATAGCAGCTCCCTAACACAAGATAACAACTGCCTGGTAGATCTAAGAACAACACTCAATAGTAAAAACCCAATTGCCACTGAGACACATTCAGTTACATTGAGAAGGAAAAACAGCAGCCTGCCACAAAGCATTTCTCTCCTAAAGTGCAGGCACAAGTCACATGACTGGGGGCAGCTGGGAAATTGACAAAATGTCTAGCCCCATGTCAGATTTCAAAATTGAATATAAAAAAATCTGTTTGCTCTTTTGAGAAATGGATTTCAGTGCAGAATTCCGCTGGAGCATCACTATTAACTGATTCATTTTGAAAAAATTATTAATTAAAACCATATTGGTGGCAAAACAATTCTATGGGGTTTATTAAATATTTAAATTACATTTTAGCAAACTTCCAAATTATGGAAAGATCTCTTATTCAGAAACTCCCAGGTCCCAAGCATTCCAGGTAATAGATCCTATACCTATATCAGGACTTACCTTTGGAACTTGAATTCACAACATTTAGTGCTATGTCATAAGAATTTACAGCAAAGACATAGTCAGCTTGCTGGTAATAGAAATTGCCCCGTTCCCGTTTCTTGTTGGCCAAATTTAGCTTCACCTGTCCAGAAAGGTTCTCCACGTCTGGTCCATCCTGGACAACCAGCAGGGTCACTTCAAGGTTTAAGTTGGAGTTGGGAGGAATGTCCGGACTCCTAGAGAATCGTTCATGAAACATTACTAAAATTACTAACATATTTCAGGATAATTATTGTAAGTCATAATAAAGATAAATAGTTACTGAACCTAACTTATTTCTGTCCAAAAACAACTGGCCGGTGTGACTGTCTGTCTACTTCAAACAGGAGCTGTCAATTTGCAAAGTGTGGTTTGATCCTATAGAAACTAAATGAAAGTAAAGGGAAATGGTGTGCAGGTTCATATTGCTTTAAAGTGATAGTGACACCTCTAGTTTTGTGCTTAGATTTATACTTTGATGGCAATAATAACTATTGATCACAAAATTACTGATGTAAAACCGCAAATTAGTAAAATATATTGTTTTAAAAAAACACTCCACTTCCTCATATGGAGATGGATACTACTTCCTGGGGTGAGTACTACTGCTTTTAGTCACTCCTATATCACACCGACTCCTGCAAAAAATAAAAGCCTCCTCCTTCTGAAAATCTCCTCTCCTGCACTGCTCAGGTTTGTTTTGGTTTTTTTTTCAGATGGTGCTTTCAACTCATTCCCTCTAGGAATTACTAGGTTATACTGTATATGTGTGACCCTTTCCTGCCTGCTTGACTTTTCCTGCACTTAAGATCTACTCCAGCTCTGGGGGTTAAAAGGTTAATCTTGCAAGCAGTCCTGGCACAGATCATTCTGTTTGTGCAGGAAAGGCAGGCAGGCAAGGGGTAAGGCAGAATATGTTAAAAGCACCATTAAAAAAAATGAGCAGCACAGAGCAGTGCAGAAGAGTTTTGCAGTGCGGTGGAGGAGCGGAAGATTGTTATTGTATAGTCAAACATCTGAACATGAAAGAAAGCAGCAGCACTGTGAAGCCTGAACCAGTGTAGCCATGTAGTATAAGCCGACAACACCATAGTCTGTACAAGATTCTTCTGGTCAGATAAGCATTTAACTTCTGGCTTTGCAGCTCTGATTCACAAGCCCCAAGGGACCATAAGAATGTGTCAGAGGCCGACACTCTCTTAAAGGAGAAGTGACTTATGTCCAATTTACATAGAAAAAGGTCACATTGAGGAAAATGTTCTAAAGAACACAGGCATATTTTGATGAAGAATTCAATTATGCTAAAACCTGAGAAGTGTATATATATATATATATATATATCTATATATATATATATATCTATATATATCTATATATATATAGATATATATCTATATATATATAGATATATCTATAGATATATATATATATAAAATTTCATGCTGATCTTAATGCGTCAAAAATAAACTCACCTGCCTTCCTTTCCATAACAGTACTTGGCATCTGATGCAATGAGTGAAGTTTCTCCTTCCTCCATGAGCTGAACACACAGATCCAGGGCCTGCACAAACACATACATATATTAAACTCAGGATATATTGGCTGACTAGCTGAATATATCATATGTGAAGGGTTAAGGATGCTCAAAAATGCATATTTGGGCATTTAGTGCCAGAATCTACTCTGTTCCTGTATGAAGACTGGGTAGAGATACATCAGAGGGTGGAGTATCTCGGCTGTGCTTATATGGAAACTGATAAGCCACCCTGTGCAGTATCCTAAATTAGGACCTTTTGAATAATTTCGAACCATTGTTTTTTCAGAGATATATAGTGAGGTTCTAAACACAAAAAAAGGATAAAAAATGGATATTGAACAAATTGATATATTATACAGGAACTGATAAAATTGAATGGGAATATATGTTGCAGCAAATATATTAGATACACAAGCCCAGGGAACCTTAATAAATAAAATAGAGTTATTATAATGCCCTACACATGAGCCCACTGTATAGTTTATGTTCCATATGTTAGAAAATGGAGGGGGGAACCCAGTTACCCCAAAAAAATTTACAGACCTTTGCACGCTATCAGTCTGAAAAAAAGTAAAAGACGACAGCGTTTTTTGCACTAAAAATTGAGGATGCCTATGCATTCCATTGCACTTTGCCTGGTCTGAGCTGGCGAAGGCAAGTCTGGCAAATGAGGTAACGTTCAGTAAAAACCGAGTCTTATTGAGTTTGCAGAGTTACGTCCATTCATCAGAGTGAAAATTCGTCTGCCGTTAGAGTGCGAAGCAATGCTAGCATCTATCTGCTTCGCTAGCGAAGTGACAACTGTGCCCGTTTTTGGAGTATTTTCACACGCCTTTAGCTACAATTCACACTTGTGGCCACTAGAGGCCACCAATGACCCTGGAATGAATTTTAACAACTTTAATGTTTATATTTTTTGTACGGTAAGAATAGCAGCATTTACACATTATAATTAATTCATATAGGCTTCAAATAAATAGGTCTCTTAGAATTGGATAGTTTGTCCGATGGGGAAGGTCAAATCCTAGATTTGGTGCATATAATCCTACCAAGTCTTAGTATTCCCTACTTTGCTGCTTCAGTGTGTAAATTTTATTTGATTATTTATTGCTTGCCTGCTTTTAAAGTGGACCTGTCACCAAGACACAAAAATCTGTATAATAAAAGTCCTTTTCAAATTAAACATGAAATCCAATTTCTATTTTTCATTAAAGCATTCATAGCTGTTTTAAGCTCATTTAAAAGTCTCAGCTGTCAATCAAATATTGTCTGCCCCGCCTCTATGCCATGGGCATAGAGGCGGGGCAGACAATTACTTTCACTTTCCATTCAGCACTTCCTACATGTCACTGCTCTCCCCACATTCCCCCGTTCTCTTTACCATTTAATTGTGTAACCAGGACATGGGGATGGACATCAGGTCCCCCATTCTGGTGCACAAACAAGATTCTGAGATGATACAAGGCTTGTCTTAATAACAGTGTCCACAAAATGGCTGCTGCCTGCTTGTTATAATTATGAATTCCCAGACTGAAGGAAACAAGATTCAAATAATTTATATAGTGTAATTAAAGTTCATTTTGCTTGACTGATGTGATAAAATAGGATTTTGAATAATTTTTTTTGGGTGACGGGTCCCCTTTAAATGTATAATATACTTCTGGGCTGATGTAGCTTACAGGAAGGCCGTTTCTCCATAGTCAAAAAATGTAACTATAACCCTACTGCAGGACACACAGCATAACAGTGAAATCTCGATTTTAAGTACCCTGATTTTAAGTTTTCCCGCATTTTACATTTTTTATTTGCAGTCCCACCAATTTATAATGCATTTCAATGGGTGCATTTCTCTGATTTTAAGTAATGTTTTCCTGGATTTTACATCAAAATTTTGTCCTAATGTACCCAAAAACTGCTTTTTTACTCTATGAATGTTATTATTTGTGAAATAAAGAAGTTTAAAATACTAACCAGATGTAGATTTTGCCATGGTTCTGCCTGAAAATGGTCAATTCCAATTAGTCTGCCCCTTATACAGTCCTGCACCAATCACTTATTGCTTTAGGTTGTATAAGAGATTGACAGAGAGGCCTTGCGCATGCCTCCCATAGTGTAACATTAACACTGCAATGTTTACATTTTTTTTTTAACACGGTCAATATTGTATCTTAAAGGGAAACGATCACAGAAATGAAAATGTAATATTAGCTTCAGCATACTGAAATAAGAAACTTTCTAAATACAATCAATTAAAAATTCTGTACCGTTTAAATAATCAAGTTTATGTTCACTATTCTCAGCATCTGTTTCTCTAAATTATGTCTTCATGCAGGAGTTGTGTGTCTGATGAATGATCTAATATATCTTATAGCCTAGAAGATGTATTGCTCACTCTATTAAAATCGCCAGACATCATGTCTCTCTACATGCAGAATTTGTGTAGTTATTTTGTTACATTTTGTTTATACTGGAATCAGTCATTTGAGTGAGCTCTAATACATCTGCTAGGAAAGGGATCCCCCCTATAAGATATATTGGATCGTTCATCTGACACCCAACTGCTGCAGACAGAATGAAGAGAAACAGATGCTAAGAGAGGGATAGGGAATATAAACGTGATTATTTCAGAAACAATGCAGAATTTTAAATGGATTATATTTATAAAGTTTCTTATCAGTATGAGGAAGCTTATATTAAATTTTCATTTTCGCGATAGTTCCCCTTTAAAGTAATACAGACTCCTGTGCTTCTATCCTTTCATTCAGTGTCGGACTGGCCCACCAGGATACCAGGAAAACTCCCGGTGGGCCCAGGTGTCAGTGGGCCTTTGTGCTGCTAAATATTTGGGCGATTTCATGGCCATTTCCTATTTCTATGAGTACAGAGGCTAAATAGATGGAATAATAGATTATATTATGTAAAAAAAAAAAACAGAATAGGCAAATAGAGGTTGAGTGAGAAGAGGAAGAATAATAGTACTGAGAGTGGGCCCCTGGCCTAAGTTTTTTTGGTGGACCCCTGGTCTAAGGTTTTTGGGTGGGCCCCTGGTGTCCCAGTCCGACACTGCGCTTATTACTTGAAGAAAAAGTTACTTTAACACATTTCCCTGATTGTACATTGTCCTAGATTTTATATAATTTTTTCCAGGCCCACTGAAAAATGTAAAATGGGGGTTCTACTGTATATGTATTTGTTAATGAAACTCCTTGATAACTTATATTGTCTTTACAATGTACAGAAGGGAAAGAGTATACCATCTGCAGTAAATCTAAACCTACAGACAACTATAATAGGAAACACTGGAGGGATACACATATAGGAATACTGTATATAGGAATGGACAGCCGACACAACCACACATTTAACCTGCTGTCCTATACCATTACTTAAATGGGAAATACCTGACTGCAATAGTACAGCCACTTTTAAGCCAATTCAATTAAGTGGGAGGTGCAAGGGACAGTTTTAACTACTTTTTAGCTGGCCATCAGGCTCACTTTAAGATGCTAATTTTGTTTTTATCCTGCTTACACAGACCTGCAGGCTATGAAATCACAAGGCAGAGGTGTACTTGAATAACTCAGTAGCTGCAATGGTAATTGTAATGAACAGGAATATTCCTTATGAACATCCTTTTCAAGGGTGGTTAATGTGGTATTCTCATCTTATAGAATGCAGTATATGGAGTGAATATCTATAAACTTTCTCTAGTGTAACTCACAGCATTGCAAAAAAATCACCTGAATGACATCACCGTCTCCCAATGTGAAGGTAAGCGATTCTTGATCTTCTACTACATTTTCATCCTCCAGCATGGACTTTAGCCGCACGGTAACATCCTGTCCTTTTCTTGGTCGACTTTCAGCACCCTTTCCAGAGATTAAAACCTTCTTTTTCAGGATCCCATTACCTGGATAGATATTGTATACCATCACAACATGCATCAGGCTAGAAGCGAAGTATGTTGCCGAATTCCAATATGTCACATTAAGCAAGGCTAAAACTAATAGAACAATCAATTTCATAGTAGCCATGGAAAGTAAAGGAAAAGATTTACAAAGAGAGTACATTTTATTTATAACGACCATACATACTCAGTTTGGCAGATTTCGACCATACTACACAACCATCAAGTCATGTATGTTTTGAGGCCACAATATTCACACAATCCTGTTGGATCAAGGATTGTTGGTCATGGCAAATAATTCCTATTGGTGGATGGGAGGAGTGAGGTTGGCAGGGACTAAATCTGTAGATTCTGGCAAATACCAGAGGGCCTGCAGTAAGAGATCATAGTATATCACTATTTATTGCAACTGAACGAAATTGTTTGGGCCTCTGAGTACATGAATTGCCAGGGCCTATACGGACCAGGTAGTTGGACCTAGCAAACTAAACAGAAAGGTTGTCATACATGCTTCTGAAGAAGTGGCGAGAAGCCATGAAACGCGTTAAGCGGATGATCTGATGTTATGTATGCTGATGCGCTGATCTTTTAACATGGATTATTAAAGTTTAAAGATTTTAACACAACACTCCGAGTGCTCCGTAGTTGTTGGATGTTCATGGATTTGACCCGAAGGGGGACGGATGTTACGTGCAGCACGGAGGTGAGAGTGCGAGAGAGATGTGATGCTCCCCGTGTTTGGTTTCAGGTTGTCATACATGTGTATGGCTCGTCATATGTCAAATGAAAAATCCACAAGTTATTTATTTTAGTGTCAGTTGTTCGTTTAGCAGTCTTTAAATAAATCAGGGCCGGAACTAAGGGTAGGCAGAACAGGCACCTGTCTAGGGCGCAACTATTTTATAAGCATGCATGAGGTCATCGACTGGGCAGGTCAATAAAAGGAAGGCAGAAGTAGGGTGTGTGCGGGCACGGATCGGGGCACAAGGGTCTTTAAAAACTCCCACACACCACTAGCACATGCCCAAGGGTGGGGGCGGAGGGGTCAGCCTAGGGCACCCTGTCGGTTTGGCCCCCCATAAAATAAACACTGCACAAATAATTGTCTGAGCATTAAAGACACGCATCTTTTGACTCATCAGTCAGAAAGTATGGATTAAACCTGTTAAGGCTTCTTAAAATATATTAATTGGTTGCCAATACATGTGCTATTGCAAACCAGATTGGAAAATAGGTACATGCAATTCTCAGTGCCTAAATATTTGTGGTTGAGTTCATTTAATAAATGACTGTTCAAATGGAAGCCAGACATTTGTACAGAATCTGGAGGTGAGGTCCAGATGAGAAGCCCATGCATGCAAAAGGTGCTTGCTTCTAAACCATTCACTGTCGTCTGACTGGAATCATTCTAATGTAGCTTAGATGTAGCACTGGATAATTTAAAATTTCATTGATTAGAAAGATTTAAGTATCATGTCATGAAATAGGCACAATACTTTTAAAATCATATGGAAAAAATTTAATTGGTACAGTACATCCAGAATGCTCAGGACCTGGGGATTTCCGGATCATTGATCTTTCCATAATTTGGATTTTCATATCTTAAGTCTATATGAAAATCATGTTAACATTTAATAATGCTGGATTTGTTTCCAATAAAAATTAATTACAGGTATATCTTAGTTAGGATCAAGTAGAAGATACTGTTTTATTATTACAGAGAAGAAAGAAATCATTTTTAAATCATCTAGATTATTTGGATAAAATGAATCTATGGGAGACAAGCCTTTGCATAATTCTGAGCTTTCTGGATAATGGGTTTCCGGATAACGGATCCCATACCTGTACTGTATTCTACACATGGGTAAATTTTAAACTCTTTTAAACTTTTTGCCTATAGTATGTCCCAACTCAACTATTTCCAGTTTGATACATATTTCTCAGTTGACAAAGATGAAATGCCAGTTCACATACAATAAAAGAACATTTTCTCTATAATGATGACAGTTATGTTTCGATTACTATTACTACATATTTTATGTCAATATGTGCAAAAGCAGCACCAGACCAGATTTTTATTGTGATTTCTTACTCTTTTGGCCTAAAATAACTGTGACAGAAAGTTAAAAGAACCTGAGCATCTACATGAAGACTCTCTAGCCATGTATATGACAGCATAGAAGGGCTACATAAACACACGTTTCCTTTTACTATACCTTTTGGCTTCCCACTATAAAATGAATGAGACATTTGCACGGGACCTTTAAAAAATAGAATTTAAACACACAGAATTCCAGAGATCTTGGCACAAAGCATGCAGAACTGCTAATGAGATCTTGGCTCTGGGATTCCCTATTCGCTATCTTATTATTCCACCTGTGCTTAATAAAAAGATTTAAAGCCTTCTGGGCCACTCATTCCACCTGTCCCTAAACATGCATCATTTCCCCATGTATTGCGGTCTTTCTAAAATAAATGTCTTCTCTCCACACTGACTTGAAGTAACCCAGCATCTCGTAAATCATCTTCTCCCGTCATACTCACTGCCTGTAATGGCTTCCTCTGGGCCTTATATATTTTACTTGGGTGACAGTTAATATATTCCCAGCACCAGGGTTCTGTACCGAGGCTTGTGGCAGGCCGACTATTAATGGCTTTGTGAATGGAAATAATCATTGATTCCCCTTGATGGCTATCTGAGGCAGGCATGGCGTTCACCATAACCCATGAAAGGAAATTTTAGTAGCAACTCTAGTGAACCACTTTTTGGAGAAAATACACAATGACATGTATATGCACATGATTTATTTTGGCAAAATGCTGGCCTCTTGTTAACTTAGAAAATATGAGTGATATAATTATACTGTAATTTAATAAATATTCAGTTGAAACAAAATGTGCAAGACAAATAATAATGCATTCTATTATACATTTTCGTTTTGCTTCACTTTGCCTGGGTTTCACCAACTCACAGGAGAAGTATAATTCTCGCTTACTTGCCTGGGGCAGTCTTGTAATGCAATAGGCTGGGGTCCAGTCAGTTAGGCCCACAGGCTCAGACTGGCAATCTGTGGATTCTGGCAAATACTAGAGGGGCTGCTGTAAGATGTGATAGCCAGCCAAATTTAGTGTGCTTATAGGGGGATGTTTAGGCCTCTGTGTATTGGAAATGACAGAGACTAATTTGAATCCTAGTCCAGGCTTGTCCACATGATTTTCTTTAAATGCATTAGGTCCTTTAGTAGAGAGGTAGTAGAGGAGGATATATGCACATATTATTATAAAAAAAGCAAAAATGCAGAAAATTATTTCAGAACCCTCATAAGGTCAAGATGGGTCAGAGGATCAAGATGGCACTCAAGAAAGACTAGTAGGTTCTGCAAATGTGAAAAGGCAATATATTTGTATACTATGCCAAGTGAAGGTAGATGGTACTAACATTTTGAACCTCTCTCAGTGCATTTACATAAGGATACAAGCATCACATATTTCCATTATGAAAGATGGATTCTGCATTGAATGCACAATGATGAAGTCACTAATATGTAATGTAATAGAAATTGGCTTTCATAAAACATTTCACATGCTGCTCTACAATTTACAAAGAGTTATTTCCCATGTCATAGCTCTTGCTCAGGAGGCTATAATAACTATACTGTGAAACCTCAATTTTATACCCCCTGATTTTAAGTTTTCCCTCATTTTACATTGTTGTTTTGTGGTCCCACCTATATATTATGCATAATACCTTTCCCTGATTTTACATTTTCCTGGATTTTATTTACACCATTTTTTCTGGTCCCTTGAAAATTTTAAAATGGGGGTTCTACTGTATAAAACATCTAGTTTTACTTAAAAGACACAAAGAGAACAAACCAGCCAAAAATAAAGCAACTTGTACAGGTATGGGACCTGTTATCCAGAATGCTTGGGACCTGGGGGTTTTCCCGATAAGGGATCTTTCCTTTAATTTCACACCTCAAGTCTACCAGAAAATCCTATAAACATTAAATAAAACCAATAGGCTGGTTCTGCTTCCAATAAAGTATTAATAACATCTTAGGGGCAGATTTACTTGAGGACAAAAATTCGACAACGACCGATTCGCAACCATCACTACACTTCGCCAGGCGTAAATTCACTCAGACAACGCTAATTCACTGGAATGCGGAGTTTCGTTGTGGGCGCCAAATGCTGGTGCCGTTTTGGTAGCGTTACTTTGGCAATGCAAGCAATTTCTGGCTAGCGCAAATTTGCTAGAGGTCTTGCGCTCAGGTCAGTTTGCATACGGCGGGAAATTTAAAGTTGAATGGACGTATATGTTGCATTAAATACATTACATTACACAACTTTAGGGAACCTTAATAAAGAAAATAGAGTTGTTATAATGACCTGTACATGAGCCCACTGTATAGTTAACGTTCCATATGTTAGAAAATGTATGCGGGAACCCAGTTACCCAAAAAAATGTTTAGGGACTTTGGCAGGCTATCACTCTGAAAAAAGGAAAAGATGCCAGCGTTTTTTGGACTTAGAAATATGATGTAAGTAACAGAAAATTGAGGAAGATCTATGCACTCTACTTTACACTTAGAATGACTGCGAGCATTTTTTTCACTAGCGAAGTGACACCTGTGCCCGCTAGTAAATTGGCAATGTCCCTGCGGGTGGTAGCGCTAGCGAATTGACGCTAGCGTTAACCACTTCGCCCTCTAGTAAATCTGTCCCTTACTTTGGATCAAGTACAATGTACTGTTTAATTGAATTAATTTCAGTAATCTTGATCAAAATCCTTATCAAACTGCCTGATTTGCTGTATTGTCTGTTTTTATTCTCAGTGATAGAGGCAAGAGCTAAGCTAAGCTCTTCCTACATCAGTAACCCTGATGTGAACAAGTAAGGCCTATCAATTATGAACATAAATGTATATTGCCCTGTGGAGAAGCACTTCATTTCCATAGGTATAGCCAGTACATTAATTTTGCTTGAAAAAACAACAAATTGTTACCTAGAATATCCAGCCATTCTTCTACCTCTTTTGCATCTGTCTGCTGTTTATTTGAATCATTCTCTGTTGCAGGCTTCTCCTCCTTCTTCTCTACATCCTCCAAAAGAGGAAGATCGCTCAGATCATCTTCTTCCACTGCGCTGTCTATTATTTCAAAATCCTCTGTGCTCTCCAGAAGAGTTGGGTTCAACTCAGTGCTCTCAGCTTGATAGATTTTTGAATGGTGTTCTCCTTGATCATGAATATCAGATATATTGGAGATGGACTCTTCCGCAGAGCTCATCTCTAGTTCTTATATAAGAAAGGAGTGTGACCTGCACAAAATGATAAGAAAATATGGAAGCTACTAGGAAGGTTTTGGTAAGTACCAGAAACTGATTTAAACAAATGTGGGGAAACTGAAGGTGCCGTTAACATAACGGCTGCTTTAAAAAAGAATAAATAAAGAAAACTTTTTCACAGCAATCTGCCACTTTATCATATTTGGCTAAAACATAGATTTTGCTAAAATAAAAACTAACTGTGAAATATAACTACAATACATCTACAGTATATGACAGAATCCAAAAAAAAAGTGAGGAAAGATATATATTTAATTTATTACTGGACAGGGTCAGGCCAAGGTGATCGGGCACCCTAGGCAACCTGGTTGGCCACCTGTCTACCCCTAGTTCCGGCCCTGTTACTGGAGGCAAGTGACAAAAAGAGTTATGTGGGGCAGCACGCCCAGAGGTGGTGGTGACATTTATCACCATTGGCAACCTAACTAATTAGCCATGATCTCTACAAGTGCAAATCAAGACTCATTATTAAAGAGGTTTCAAAACATCAGTGCTCATGTACTGCCAATTAAGACAAGTACTTATTTGCAATTTTGTATACTCTAGAACTACTGTATAGCCAACTTTACTTTATATCAGCAACATTGGAACTATTGTTAAAATGAAAATGTAATATAATTCAGCATACTGAAATAAGAAGTTTTCTAAATATAATCAATTAAATATTTTGTACCATTTCTGAAATAATCAAGTTTATCTTCACTATTCCTCTCTCAGCATTTGTTTCTCTTCATTCTCCATGCAGGAGTTGGGTGTCAGATATTCATTGACGGCTTGGATAAAAGAGGGGGTCCTTTTGACTAGAAGATGTATTAGAGCTCACTCTAAAAATCACATCCTGTCTCTGTACATGCAGGATTTGTGCAAAAGGCAGTTGTTTTGTTAGATTTTGTTTGTACTTGAATCAGTTATTTGAGTGAGCTCCAATACATCTGCTAGGAAAGGAAGCCCCCCTATAAGATATATTGGATCTAACTGTCAATGAATATCTGACACCCAACTTCTGCATGAAGACAGAATGAAGAAAACAGATGCTGAGAGAGGGATAGTGAAGATAAACATAATTATTTCAGAAATTATGCAGAATATTTAATTGATGATCTTATTTCAGTATGATGAAGCTTATATTAAATTTTCATTTTCGCGACAGTTCACCTTTAATGTTGCACAGCAAGCTTTGAAACCAGAGAATTTCAGTGCCTCTTTTTGAACCTTCTTTAAGTTGGTAAAAATCAAACACAGTGTAGCCGATCAGCACACCTATTTTATATATATATATATATATATATATATATATATATATATATATATATATATATATATATATATATATATATATATATATATTTATATTTAGATCAATGCATGAGGGACCTCTAGTGACCAAAAGAGGAAATTATATAGAAAAACAAAATTAATGTACTTGAATGCATTTAAATAAAAACTGAATATATTGGGACATATTAAAAAAGCCTAACGCATTTCATGCTTACCCAGCACTTGCCTATGATTAAGTGCTGGGTAAGCATGAAACGCGTTAGGCTTTTTTGTGAGGTCTAGTGGATTTTAATGTGTCCCAAAAAATCCAGTTTTTTATTTAAATGCATGAGTACATTCATTTTGTTTTTCTATTCTTTAAAGGGGTTGTTCATCTTTAAATGAACTTTAAGTATAATGTATAGAGTGATATTCTGAGACAATTTGCAATTGGTTTTCATTTTTTATTATTTGTGTTTTTTTAAAGTTATTTAGCTTTTTATTCAAGAGATCTACAGTTTGCAATGCCACCAATCGGGTTACTATGGTCCAAATTACCCTAGCAACCATGTATTGATTTGAATGAGAATATGGAATATTAATAGGGGATGGTCTGAATAGAAAGAAGAGTAATAAAAAGTAGCAATAACAAGAAGTTTTTGCCTTACAGAGTATTTGTTTTTAGATGGGGTCAGTGACCCCGCATTTGAAAGCTTGAAAGAGTCAGAAAGAAAAGGCAAATAATTCAAAAACTATAACAAATAAATAATGAAGACCGATTAAAAAAAATGCTTAGAATTGGCCATTCTATAACATACTAAAAGTTTACAAAGGTGAACCACCCCTTTAAGTTGGTGTTTACATTTATTTTTGAGCTCACTTGTCAAATACTGTGTGCTAGAAGGAAACGTAAACCTTTAAAATAAATTAATGTAAAATTGATCAGAGAGATATTCTAAGCACTCTGAACTCTTCTGATGTTGCTCTCCTCAGGAAAGATATGAGAAAAGGCATCTAAAGTTTCTCATGTCTTTCCTAATAAGATCAGAAATAAAAAAAAGTCCTTTTTTTTTTTTTGACAAGCTCCTCGGTAACTGGATCACAGTCGGAAAACTAGCCATTGGGTGGAGCTGTTCATATTAAATTTATTATATCAGTACCTTGGACACTACAAAAAAATAATATAACTTGGCTAAGAATAGCACTATAGATCAATATTACACCAATTTAATTTAAAGGTTTATATTTTCTATAAGTAGGGGTGCACCGAATCCATTATTCGGTTCGGGATTCGGCCTTTTTGAAGATTGGACGTCCTTAGAATGGATCCACTACTGGACCAATCGGTCCTGAATAATATCAGATATGTATTTAAACGTAATAGAACCATTGCAAGTGATGTCTCCCCCAGTCTATATTTACACAAAAAAACTAGAAAAAGAAGTGATCTATGGTTAAACAAAAATGGGTGCTATAAATGCGGCAAAAACAAATGTAAGGTTTTGTAAACACAATGATAAAGGAAAGCTTTAATAGCACTGTAACTGGAAAGAATTACCCCATACGTAGTTACATTAACTGTGACTCTAAATGTGTCATTTATTTAGCAACGTGTGAGTGTGGCTTACAATATGTGGGTCGCACATGCCGATCTTTAAAAGAACGGGTACGAGAACATCTCACACCCATTAATCTGAATAACCTGGATCACATTAGTCATAGCCATAGGAGAGTATCAGCTATAAGCAAACATATCATGTTAAATCATAATGGTAATTTCAACTTAATAAAATTCCAAGGCATAGAATTGGTTAAACTAGGGAGTGAGAGGAGGAGACTTGCAGAAAAAAATAGATCAAAGGGAGGTATACTGGATTTTCACATTAAAAACACGCCTTCCACAGGGATTAAATAGTGATTGGGAGGTTTCATGCTTCCTTTAAACTAAAGTGAACTTAAAATACTAGAATAATCTTTATTTATTGAGATTCTGACTATTATATAAATTTTGACTAAACGTTCCCACAGATATATAGAGAAAATAGAGAAAATATAGCCTGAAAACAAACCACAAGTGTAATATGCTAATTTTAATGGGTGTGTTGTTTTAATTGTACTCACTATATAAGACAGAGAGCCAGGAACAGACTCCACCTCTGATGAAGTGCCAAAGAGAGGCACGAAACGCGTCAGGTGACTAGACACGCTATGGTTTAGTTGAACAGTCTCAGGAGAATGCCTGTCTGTGTTTTTAAAGATGCTTGGAAATAAAGACTTTTTTTTTATCTTAATATCCCGTGGTTGGCTCCAGTCTATCTATTGCTTTCTTGGATTCGGCCTTTTTGAGCAGGATTCGGATTCGGCCGAATCCGTCTGCACAGCTGAACCGAATCCTAATTTGCATATGAAAATTAGGGGCGGGGAGGGAAATTGTGTGACTTTTTGTCACAAAACAAGGAAGTAAATAATGTTTTCCACTTCCCACCCCTAATTTGCATATGCAAATTAGGATTCAGATTCGGTATTCGGCCACATCTTTCGAGAAAGATTTGGGGGTTCGGCCGAATCCAAAATTGTGGATTCGGTGCATCCCTATCTATAAGTACAAGCTTCTAGAATGTAAAAGTTAATAGGTGCACGAATCACATCGCTCGTAAGGTTGCCAGCTAACCCATACAAATATATTACATCCACAAACTGGATACATTCTGCAATTTTGGTAACTTGTATTGCCGAGGTTCCGGGTTCCATCTCAAACAGGACACTAGTTACACTAGGGATCACTTATGATTGCTAGAGGCAGCAAACAATGGCCACTTTAAAAAAAAATAGCCATTTATGAAGGTGTTGGTACCTATATGTGCTTCTTTAAACTTGCATCCAATACCAATTTGCAATTGTGCCTGCTTTTCTGCTTGTGGCATGAACTCCAGAAACACCAGTGCACATAAGAAGAATTTCAAAGAAGCCAGAATTTTCAGGCTCCTTTTTCAGGTTGTGCCTATAGAGGCTACCATTTGACCAGGTATATACACATGCAAACAACTTTACTGATACCATGAACACTGGTGTCCCGGGGGGGCTTCTTCTAGTGCCTCCAGCCTCCTCCCAATACACAGGTAGGGTCCTGAATAACCTGCCCCTAATGTCTAGTATTATGTTTCTGTGACTGCAGCAAATAAATTCGATTGTAAGTTGTCAATGACAGGAGTCTCAAAACTTGTAAATAACATGTTGGCACCTGCAACAAAGCCATGAATAACCTGAACAATATCTCCTCATTACTACATTTAGGGGCAGATTTAAATTTCGAAGTGGAAAATACTTCGATATTCGACCATCGAATTGAATACTACGAAATTCGAAGTCGAATTCGTAGGATTTTTTGCATCGTACGATCGTATTCCGATCGTAGTACGATCGTACTTCTAATCGTACGATTCAAACAATTTTATCGTATGATCCTTCGAATACAAAAAACGTAGAAATATGCTCTGGAAGGTCCCCATAGGCTAACATAGCACTTCTGCAGGTTTAAGTTGGTGAAGTATTGAAGTCAAAGTTTTTTTAAAGAGACTTCGATTATTGAATGGTAGAATAGTCGATCGATTTTACTTTGAATTGAAGGTCGAAGTCGTAGTAGCCTATTCGATGGTCGAAGTTTCCAAAAATTACTTTGAATTTCGAAATATTTAACTTCGTAAAATTCCCTCAATTTCACTTCGACCCTTGATAAATCTGCCCCTTAATGTTGTAATCAGTTATAACCAGTCCTTAGTGGTGTCAGCTGTCACTGCCTATTAAATATACAGTATGACAGTATTTAATAAGAGAGACTAAGAAAATAGCAAAGAACATTCAAATTCTGAAAACCACACTCCAGTGTGCAAGGTCATCGATCTGGTTGCTAGGGGCCAAATTCTCTAGCAACCATGCATTGATCTGACTTAAAGAGGGCCTGAATAGAATAATGAAAAATAAAAAGTAGCAATAACAAGACATGTGTAGCCTTGTAGCTATTACATACTTAAAGTTAACTTAAAAGTTGAACCATCCCTTTAATGTCAGTCGATTTCCCTGCTCTATGAAAGCATTTTGGAGTGTTTTTTGCCTCCTAGACCTAAAGAGATGAGTTGTCTTTGGTGTACAGCCCCTCTCAGTGTTATAAGGGCCAATCTTTGTTTGTGTCACTGAAACAAGGGGTTAAAAGTAGGAGCGTGAATTCTAACCCAATACCAATAAAAGTGCTTGACAGGTCGCCAACACTCAGGCACAGGTGGGCGCTATCTGCTACACATGACATAAAGCAGCTCCCTGGCTTGTTGTTATTGGTATAAACCGCCAGTGATTGCAATTATCGCTCTATAACAAACATGTTACTATATGCTGTCACATCTACCTCCACGTTTTAACGTCAAACCCAAGAGATCGCCTTCTGCAGCCTGTGATCACGGTAGCTGCTAGTTCCAACAGGCCGTGGATGACGTCACGCACACGCGAACGTCTCGGGGAACGCCTCCGTCACGTGACATTCGGCGCATATTCGGCGCCTTCTTCAAATGGCGGTCAATCGGGAATTGCCTGGAGAAGAACCCTGCCACAGTGCTCCACTGAATGAGTATGTGGTTGAGCTGGGCAGCATTAGGTTTTTTCTTGGGGCAGGATTTTACTCCGGTTTTTCCCTTACTGTAATATCGGGGCGCTTGTGAAATACGGGGGCGTTTACTATTCAGTGGAGGCTGCTAATCTTTTACATACTTGGTGGCTTATTGTGCTCCTAATATTAGGGGGTGGTTACAGCCAGCTTCTATGTGACCAGTATTTAGATTTTGGGTGGTTGTGCTGATGAGTTTTGAGGTTTTTGACTTTTTTGTGTACTTCCTGCCTGCCCTCTGCCCCCTCTGTGTGCCATGCCCTGCCTGCCCCGTGCTCCCTCTGTGTTCAATGCCCTGCCTGCCCTATGCTCCCACTGTGTGCCCTGCCTGCCCTCTGCCCCCTCTGTGTTCCATGCCCTGTCTGTCCTCTGCCCCCTCTGTGTTCCATGCCCTGTCTGTCCTCTGCCCCCTCTGTGTTCCAAGCCCTGCCTGCCCTCTGCCCCGTCTGTGTTCCATGCCCTGCCTGCCCTCTGTGTTCCATGCCCTGCCTGCCCTATGCTCCTACTGTGTGCCCTGCCTGCCCTCTGCCCCCTCTTTGTTCCATGCCCTGTCTGCCCTCTGCCCCCTCTGTGTTCCAAGCCCTGCCTGCCCTCTGCCCCGTCTGTGTTCCATGCCCTGCCTGCCCTCTGTGTTCCATGCCCTGCCTGCCCTATGCTCCCACTGTGTGCCCTGCCTGCCCTCTGCCCCTCTTTGTTCCATGCCCTGCCTGGCCTATGCTCCCACTGTGTGCCCTGCCTGCCCTCTGCCCCCTCTGTGTTCCCTGCCTGCCCTCTGCCCCCTCTGTGTTCCATGCCCTGCCTGCCCCGTGCTCCCTCTGCGTTCCATGCCCTGCCTGCCCTATACTCCCACTGTGTGCCTTGCCTGCCCTTTGCCCCCTCTGTGTTCCATGCCCTCTGCCCCTCTGTGTTCCAAGCCCTGCCTGCCCTCTGCCCCGTCTGGGTTCCATGCCCTGCCTGCCCTCTGCCCCCTCTGTGTTCCAAGCCCTGCCTGCCCTCTGCCTCCTGTGTTCCATGCCCTGCCTGCCCTATGCTCCCACTGTGTGCCCTGCCTGCCCTCTGCCCCCTCTTTGTTCCATGCCCTGCCTGCCCTCTGCTCCCTCTGTGTTCCATGCCCTGCCTGCCCTCTGCCCCCTCTGTGTTCCATGCCCTGCCTGCCCTCTGCCCCCTCTGTGTTCCATGCCCTGCCTGCCCTCTGCCCCCTCTGTGTTCCATGCCCTGTCTGCTCTGTGTTCCAAGCCCTGCCTGCCTTATGCTCCCACTGTGTGCCCTGCCTGCACTCTGCCCCCTCTGTGTTCCAAGCCATGCCTGCCCTCTGCCCCGTTCCATGCCCTGCGTTGCATGCCCTGCCTCTGTGTTCCATGCCCTGTCTGTCCTCTGCCCCCTCTGTGTTCCAAGCCCTGCCTGCCCTCTGCCCCGTCTGTGTTCCATGCCCTGCCTGCCCTCTGTGTTCCATGCCCTGCCTGCCCTATGCTCCTACTGTGTGCCCTGCCTGCCCTCTGCCCCCTCTTTGTTCCATGCCCTGTCTGCCCTCTGCCCCCTCTGTGTTCCAAGCCCTGCCTGCCCTCTGCCCCGTCTGTGTTCCATGCCCTGCCTGCCCTCTGTGTTCCATGCCCTGCCTGCCCTATGCTCCCACTGTGTGCCCTGCCTGCCCTCTGCCCCTCTTTGTTCCATGCCCTGCCTGGCCTATGCTCCCACTGTGTGCCCTGCCTGCCCTCTGCCCCCTCTGTGTTCCCTGCCTGCCCTCTGCCCCCTCTGTGTTCCATGCCCTGCCTGCCCTATGCCCCCTCTGTGTTCCATGCCCTGCCTGCCCTATGCTCCCACTGTTTCATGCCCTGCCTGCCCTATGCTCCCACTGTGTACCCTGCCTGCCCTCTGCCCCCCGTGTTCCATGCCCTGCCTGCTTCTGCCCCCTCTGTGTTTCATGCCCTGCCTGCCCTATGCTCCCACTGTGTACCCTACCTGCCCTCTGCCCCTCTGTGTTCCATGCCCTGCCTGCCCTCTGCACCCTCTGTGTTTCATGCCCTGCCTGCCCTCTGCCCCCTCTGTGTTCCATGCCCTCTGCCCCCTCTGTGTTCCATGCCCTGCCTGCCCTATGCTCCCACTGTGTGCCCTGCCTGCCCTATGCTCCCACTGTGTGCCCTGCCTGCCCTCTGCCCCCTCTGTGTTCCATGCCCTGTCTGCCCTCTGCCCCGTCTGTGTTCCATGCCCTGCAAAAGGACACAGTTTTTTTTGGGTACCCTGCTTCCCCCCTACTTTTCATAATATATAGCACACTGGGCACATGCGTAGGGCAATAAAACATCTCTGCAAATATGCAAATTCCCCTTCTCTAGCGCAACTTTGCTTTGCCTGAAGCATTTGCGCAAGCACAACTTCGCTACCTTTTGCGTCGCTGAGCGCAACTTTGCATTTTAGTGAATGTACCCCATAGACTTCATTCAAGTAATTCATAGAAACATTAGTCCGTTTCCTACTGACTTGCTCATTAAAAAACTTTTGTTATTGGACATTCAAGTGTTTTTGATTGGGAAGTGTTGCTTGCAGTAAAATTAGGGTTAGGTATATAGGATATTTATCATGTGTGGGGGTAGAGAAAGCTGAGAGGAGTGTTTAATGTACCAGGGTTAAGGGCATTTATCATTATGAAGAACATGGCTTTCATTATCCTAATAATTACAGTAGCTGAGTAGTAGTTATCCAGAGTTATCGGGACCTGGGGTTTTCCGGATAACGGAGCTTTCTGTAATTTGGATCTTCCTGCTTTAAATCTACTAGAAATTCATTTAAACATTAAATAAACCCAATAGGCTGCTTTTGCTTCCAATAAGGATTAATTATATCTTAGTTTGGATCAAGTACAAGGTACTGTTTTATTATTACAGAGAAAAAGGAAATCATTTTTAAAAATTTGGATTATTTGGATAAAACGGAGTCTATTCCGTAATTCGGAGCTTTCTGGATATCGGGTTTCCGGATAAGGGTTCCTATACCTGTAATACAGTACATATGTTATAATTTTATAATGTCCTTATAATACACAAAAGCCATAAATATATTGTAAATTATATCCTTGAGTTCTGATGTTATTAGTTATAAACGGTGAGTTCTGATGTTATTTATTTCGCATGATACGGCAAAGGATTCGCTGGCACATGGGTAATGCTGGCAGGGTGATACCCTTGCTTTAAATTTATTTAATGCAGCATTAAATAAATAAATTTAAAGCACAGGTATCACCCTGCCAGCATTACCAGTCTACCAGTGAATCCTTTGCCGTATACATTGTATAGGTGGCCGATACCTATCTCACCGTGCACCGGGGCTTCGCATTTGGAGGACCAGGGTGTGCGTTTGTATTGAACTTTTCCATTTCTTTCACATGACTCACTGAAACTTGTGTATTATAATAAATAAAGTATCCCCAGTTGCAAAATATAAGGATATTAGAAGTTACCTTGGAATTCCCTGACCTTCGGCCTCGTGTTTTTATATGGTCATGAAACTCCTCGGTAACTTATAATATCCTTATATTTTTAGGGATGCACCGAATCCACTAATTTGGATTTGGCGGAACCCCCGAATCCTTCATGAAAGATTCGGCCGAACCCCCGAATCTTTCATGAAAGATTCGGCCGAATCCTAACTTGCATATGCAAATTAGGGGTGGGAAGGGGAAAACATTTTTTACTTCCTTGTTTTACGGCAAAAAATCTCACAATTTCCGCCCGCCCTCTAATTTGCATATGCAAATTCGGGTTCGGCCAGGCAGAAGGATTCAGCCGAATCCTGCTGAAAAAGGCAGAATCCTGGCCGAATCCTGGATTCGGTGCATCCCTATATATTTTACAAGAGGGGGTACTTTATTTGCTATATAATTTACAATAGGAGGTATGTTATCCCTTATAATACATGAGTGATGCACCGAATCATCTGTATAACTCAGCTTTGTGCCTTTTTATGGTCACAGAATGACTCAATGACTTCTAATATCCTTATAATTTACAGTAGGGGTACATTATCCCTTATAATACACGACTGATACTCAGTTACCTGTATAAATCAGCCTGCAGCCTTGTGCCTTTATATGGCCACAGAACCAGTGACTTTTAATATCCATAACATCTTCAGGTTTTTTCTAATTTTTAATACAAATTACAGTTTCCTGTACCTTTATATCTGTGTCACACAGCCTGTAGCCTTGTGCTTTTATTGTCACTAAACTGGTAATTGTCTTCTAAACTATGTGTAGGGGTTCCCTTAACAATTGTTGAACCTCAAAACTGGTACTAGGCCATAAATCTGAAAGAACGTGCATTACATCAAAGGATTTTCACTCTAGTATTGCTGCTGAGGATGGCTGACATGCTTTCTCATGCCACAGAAGACATTGCTGTCATTAGCACTGTTATATACTTTTCCTTTTTACAAGCAAAACTGGAGTAACTTTGGCTGTCTCTTGCAGTGGTGGAAGGGATGGCCTTGTTGGACCTTGGAGTGTCCCCTTACTCAGGAGATGTCTTTCATGAGGTAAGTGTCTAACTGTTCATTGAACACCCATATATAGATTTTTTTCATGCTTACACTATCCATGGTACCGTATATACTCGCGTATAAGCCGAGTTTTTCAGCACCCAAAATGTGCTGAAAAACTCGACCTCGGCTTATACGCGGGTCATACGCCAATCCCTCACCGGATCCCTGTCATATAGACAGCCCTGCTGAGAATAAGGATTGCACTTCCCCAAGCAAACAGCGTATAAGAAATTCAAATCCCGTAATATCGGATCCCTCACCTCCCTCTCCCATAGCGCATCAGGACTCTGTGACTGACGATGGCCGGCGCCTCTACCCACGTGGCGGCCATGGGCGCCGCCATTTTGGAAGGACGCCGGCAGGGAAGGACGCGCCGCCCGGAGCTCCTGGACCTGCTCCGGGCGGCGATCGTCAGTCACAGAGTCCTGATGCGCTATGGGAGAGGGAGGTGAGGGATCCGATATTACGGGATTTGAATTTCTTATACGCTGTTTGCTTGGGGAAGTGCAATCCTTATTCTCAGCAGGGCTGTCTATATGACTAGAGGAGCGTTCCTGTACAAAGTACAGATTGATTTTCAATCAGCCCCTAGGCTTATACACGAGTCAATACATTTTTCCAGTTTTCTTAGGTAAATTAGGTACCTCGGCTTATACACGGGTCGGCTTATACACGAGTATATACGGTATATTACTTTTTAGAGCTGAAATTCAAATGTTGTAATGGCACAATCAATAATTAAATTATGTGAAACAGCTCTAGCAGTTAAGTGTTATCTAGGTTGGTGTATTTTTTTCTATTTGCAATTCAATAAAGTGACTACTGTGCCCAAAACAATTGTAAGATTTTATAGATATGTATTATAAGTGTAGGTCACATAGTGCATTGCATTTTTACAATTTTTTTCTTTTTTCAGACGCCGCTCATTGTATATCTTTTCCATTTCCTTGTAGACTATGCAGAGATAGTATTCATGGTAAGTGAATAACCTTAGCTTTGTCTCTCAGTGCGGCACAGGCACACGGGGAAAAAAACTCACCCACTTACCTATTCTTGCTTCTCCACTCCAAGGCACGTTATGTTTTTTTAAGGTGTCGTATTCACAGAAGGTTCAAACAGCCTTCTAGTTGGCCTGTTTTTGGAAAGTGTCTAGCAGTGGTACCTGTAGATGTATTGATTCAGGTTCTGATCTGGCTTCTTTTTTATTTTTTGGCCCCTAATATGGTATACACCTCTGTGGGTTTCCCCTTTCTCTCATTCATTCATTCATGTAGGGCATCCCTTTTAGCCCTATACTGCCAGAATGTAGGAGCTAATTTTCAGGGAACAGCAGTACTTTGTGCTTTTTTTTCTAGATACCCCCAACCACAGGTGTAGGAGAAGCTCTTGCTTCTTACTAGGGATGCACTGAATCCATGATTCGGTTCGGAATTCGGGCAGGATTCAGCCTTTTTCAGCAAGATTCGGCCGAATCCTTCTGCCCGGCCGAACCAAATCCTAATTTGCATATGCAAATTAGGAGTAGGGAGGGAAATCAAGTGACTTTTTGTCACAAAACAAGGAAGTAAAAAATGTTTTCTCCTTAGTCTGCTTGGGGGACACAGGAACAATGGGGTACAGCTCGCACCACTAGGAGGCAGGACACAACAAAAAACAAACTAATCCCTCCTCCTCCTGCTATACCCCAGCTCCCAGGTGGAGCCAGGCCAGTTTCGTTGTGTCCTCAGGAGGTTAGGACATAGATCTCCTATCAGGAGTTAGATTTTATTTTTCTATTACATTTATTTTTACTTTTTCCGTAGCCAACATCCTGGCCTTCCTGCAAGAGGGACTATCCATAGGGCTATCCTTGGGATCCCTAAAATCCCAGATCTCGGCTCTGTCTATATTGTTCCAGAGACGATTAGCCTTACATTCCGATGTCAGAACCTTCTTACAGGGGTTGGCCCATGTTCGGCCTCCCGTCCGGTCTCCTGTACCGACTTGGGATCTCTCTCTAGTACTACGATCTCTACAACGATCTCCCTTCAAACCTTTGTCTTCCATTCCTATTCAATGGCTCACATGGCATTGGCTCGCAGGGTATCGGAGATGTCTGCTCTTTCCTGCAGATCTCCTTTCTTCACCTTTCACCAGGATAGGGTTGTTCTCCGCACTATACCTTCCTCCTTCCATTTGAACCAAGAGATCACCATTCCAACCTTCTGTCCCTCTCCTTCCAATTTTAAGGAGGTGGCCCTTCATTCACTCGATCCCGTGCGTGCTCTCAAGTACAGGTATGGGGCCTGTTATCCAGAATGCTCGGGACCTGGGGTTTTCCGGATAATGGATCTTTCCGTAATTTGGGTCTTCATGCCTTAAGTCTACTAGAAATTCATTTAAACATTAAATAAACCCAATAGGCTGGTTTTGCCTCCAATAAGGCTTAATTATATCTTAGTTCGGGTGAAGTACAAGCTACTGTTTTATTATTACAGAGAAAAAGGAAATCATTTTTAAAAATTTGGATTATTTGGATAAAATGGAGTCTATGGGAGATGGCCATTCCTTAATTCGGAGCTTTCTGGATATCATAGTTACATAGTTACATAGTTAAATTGGGTTGAAAAAAGACAAAGTCCATCAAGTTCAACCCCTCCAAATGAAAACCCAGCATCCATACACACACCCCTCCCTACTTTTAATTAAAATTCTATATACCCATACCTATATTAACTATAGAGTTTAGTATCACAATAGCCTTTAATATTATGTCTGTCCAAAAAATCATCCAAGCCATTCTTAAAGGCATTAACTGAATCAGCAATCACAACATCACCCGGCAGTGCATTCCACAACCTCACTGTCCTGACTGTGAAGAACCCTCTACGTTGCTTCAAATGAAAGTTCCTTTCTTCTAGTCTAAAGGGGTGGCCTCTGGTACGGTGATCCACTTTATGGGTAAAAAGGTCCCCTGCCATTTGTCTATAATGTCCTCTAATGTACTTGTAAAGTGTAATCATGTCCCTCGCAAGCGCCTTTTTTTCCAGAGAAAACAACCCCAACCTTGACAGTCTACCCTCATAATTTAAGTCTTCTGTCCCTCTAACCAATTTAGTTGCACGTCTCTGCACTCTCTCCAGCTCATTTATATCCCTCTTAAGGACTGGAGTCCAAAACTGCACTGCATACTCCAGATGAGGCCTTACCAGGGACCTATAAAGAGGCATAATTATGTTTTCATCCCTTGAGTTAATGCCCTTTTTTATGCAAGACAGAACTTTATTTGCTTTAGTAGCCACAGAATGACACTGCCCAGAATTAGACAACGTGTTATCTACAAAGACCCCTAGATCCTTTTCATTTAAGGAAACTCCCAACACATTGCCATTTAGTGTATAACTTGCATTTATATTATTTTTGCCAAAGTGCATAACCTTGCATTTATCAACATTGAACCTCATTTTCCAGTTTGCTGGATAAGGGATCCTATACCTGTACTACCTGCACCGCCGTAAGTCAGACTCTCTGTTCATCATTCCCTTGGGGCCCCTTCAGGGCTCCCCTGCCACTTAGGCAACCATCTCCTGTTGGATCAAGCAGGCCATTCACAGCTCAGGGACTAAGCGCCCCAGCTAGACTCAAGACTCATTTCACCAGAGGAATGAGTACGTCCTGGACTTTTTGGAATCAGTCCTCAGCTGAACAGTTGTGCAAGGCTGCCACTTGGACTTCCATCCATACTTTTGGGAAATTCTACCATTTTGATTTTTGCAGGATCTGACACCCCCTATGGCAGGAAGGTACACATAGGCCTCTACCTCCCACATGTTTCTTTTGGGACAGCTTTGGTATGTCCCCATTGTTCCTGTGTCCCCCAAGCAGACTAAGGAGAAAAGGAGATTTTGTGTACTTGCCGTTAAATCTCTTTCTCTCCAATCGCTTGGGGGACACAGGACTTCCCTCCCCGGTCGAGGCCTTCAGACACGGTTGATAATTGCAACCGACTTTTCATTGTATATAGTTATTAAGGCTTCAAGTTTTTTGGTAACCTCCTGTTCTGTGCTTTGGTACGAACTGGCCTGGCTCCGACCTGGGAGCTGGGGTATAGTAGGAGGAGGAGGGATTAGTTTGTTTTTTGTTGTGTCCTGCCTCCTAGTGGTGCAAGCTATACTCCATTGTTCCTGTGTCCCCCAAGCGACTGGAGAGAAAGAGATTTAACGGTTAGTACACAAAATCTCCTTTTCCCATTCCCACCCATAATTTGTATATGCAAATTCGGATTCAGGTTTAGTATTCGGCCAAATCTTTTGCAAAGGATTCGGGGTTCGACCGAATCCAAAATAGTGGATTTGGTGCATCCATACTTCTTACTGCCCTGGAACACAGACTTGATGTCATAATAAATCTTTGCGATGTCTGCTATATTGCTTATTTTATCTATAATGTTATCAATTTAGCCTTATTTCTCAAAACAAAGAATACCAGCACATTAAAAGGAATTGATATATCTTAAAAAGGCAGATGGTAAGGGAAAGCAGAACCTATGTTGTTAGAAGTAGATCAAAATAGCGTACCTGAACACCCAAATCACCAAAGTTGCTGACCCACTTAATTACATATTCAGTTTTCTTTCTCCTACCCATGGGCGTAACTTCAGAGGAAGCAGACCTTGTGGCTGCAGGGGGGGGGGCAGGAGGTATAGGAGCCCCATGAGGCCCTGATTCATATACAATTTCAATAAATATTGGTAAAACAGGTCAACCGCTAGACATTTTGGGGGCCAGAAAACAATTTGCTGTGGGGCCCCATAATATCTAGTTACACCACTGCTCCTGCATGTCAATAAATGCATTTTCTAAGGCTACCTTATTATCTACAGAGTTTTAGGAGGGAGTTCCTTTCTTTTCTGCAGTACCATTCCTCTGCAGCAAAAGGTGCTTTCGTTATTGATGTGCCAATGTGCACAGGGGCTTCCTCTTCTTTTTTTTGGCAGTGCTGTTTTTTTCCTGGGTGGGTCGGTATGGGTGATTTAATGTAAGTGGATTCAGCGATTGTACTGCCCCACTCTCACTCTATTCAAGCTTGCACTCTTCAGACATATTGGTTCTGCAGTTTTGTTATTGTTTATTGTGCCTTATTGATTCAATACGTATTGCAGAACTCCATCTCCCTGTAGCTCTGATGATAGCAGAGCCAGAGGTTGTCTGTACTTTTTATTTTGCTTTTGTTGCCATGTGTTCTGATGCCCTGTGTATTTAGCAATAAATCTTATTCTCTTCCCCCAGATAACGGATGCCCTCACTGCTGTAACCCTGTACCTTGCTGTTCAGGAGTACAACAAATAAATGGTAAGATTACTTTTATATTCATGAAAAAGGATCACAAATGTCACTTTCTAGAAGAATATTTTGGACTTAGTTACTGTATACTCCAAATAACAAATGGAAGGTAACACTGTAAATGTCTTTGTTTAAGGCTTACTTGGCTCAGCTTTTACTATAAGCAGCAATCAATATCTGCTTCCTCCTAAACATGATTATCTCTCTCTTGGGAATGTTAAGCAATCTAGTCTCTGCTTTAGAAAAAAAACATCAGATGTTGGTGTAATTTGGAGAAATGCATGACTAAGGTAAATCAAATTATTAAAAGAAAAGTGATGGTTTCATCTTTAAACAGACATGAAGTAAGTGAGATGTTGGTAAATTGATTACTGGGGGAGGTTATGGCTGGCTTATGACACCATTAGCATTATTTTGCTGCCACAGATAGACATTAATCTCTAGATTTTGTTGCCTTTGTACAGAGTCAGAGTGTAATAAAGAAAACTCCTTCCTTATGCTGAAGACAAGGGGGCAATATCTCAACTGGTGTCGGCAAAGGAGACTTCCCCTGTGCCTTAAGCATTAAACCTTTATGATTGCTTTTCCTCTTTCGTGCATCTGAAAAGTGTATAGCTATTAATAGATTTTAATATAAACCCAACTCCACAGGGATTCATTTCTGAAAACCTATTGCTTGTTCCTGTAAACCGACTGTAAGGGGATTAATGCCGATGTTCTGTTTTTCCTCTGCAGTTTAAGAAGCAAAAGCTTTTATTGGAGCTGAAAAAATATCCTCAGGAAGGACATGAACTCCTAAGGGTACCAACTGAGATGTACTATGTACCTTTGAAGGTGTCTCTTTTGTAAGTATTGCTTGGGGGAAGGAAACAGTATTTACTGGATGGAAATATTGTTTGCATTGTGTGTAGTTAATTGAACATTTATTGGTTAAAAATATAAAAAAATGCGGCAGCGGCACTCTAGGATGAGATGCTCGACCCACAGCTATCCTTTCTTTGTCATGCTGGATCTTCCCCTTAGGCAATTGGTGATTGTTAAACATCATATTCCATCACTGTTAGCGCCTAGCAGCAGCTAGGATTATATATATATATATATATATATATATATATATATATATATATATATATATATATATATATATATATAATAAACCTATTTATCTGACTGTGCAAGACTGTTTTGAATTTGTTCATTTTATTGGGAGCAGCCATGATTCCTGGTAACCTTATTCAGAGTCTCTAATGTAACAATACCAACCAATAGCCAGCTTATCATGAAAAATGGTGGCATACTTGCTTTCCTTTACAAAATGTTTGAACAAAGCTTTTCTCAGCCATGGCAATATGTTTTCCAAACTTATTACTGCTCAGTACACAGCCACTACCACATATCAAACAGGAGTAATGTAACTCTATTTATTGAGTAGGTACACCTTCATTAAAGGAAAACTATACCCCCAAAATGAATACTTGAGCAACAGTTTATATCAAATGAAGTGGCATATTAAAGAATCTTATCAAACTGGAATATAGATTTAAGCAAATATTGCCCTTTTACATCTCTTGCCTTGAACCACCATTTAGTGATGGTCTCTGTGCTGCCTCAGAGATCACCTGACCAGAAATACTACAACTCTAACTGTAACAGGAAGAAGTGTGGAAGCAAAAGGCAGAACTCTGTTAATTGGCTCATGTGACCTAACATGTATAGTTTGTTTGGTGTGTTTGTGTGCACCGTGAATCATACGATCCTAGGGGGCTGCCCTTATTTATAAAAAATGTCAGTTTTCTATTTAGGATTACCCAATGACGCATACTACTAAAAGAGTATATTATTATGAAAAGGTTTTACATATGAGCTGTTTTATGCAATATTATTTTATAGAGACCTACATTGTTTGAGGGGTATAGTTTTCCTTTAACCCTTTCTACTGGATGTTATTGGACCTAGAATCTGTCTATATTTAATTCACAACACAGCAGCTGGGCTTTCTCACAATATATGCCTTCAGCAATGTCTACACATTGCATATACTTTGTGTGGCCACAAGAATCTGGGCTCCCTGTCAAACATCTCTTATCAAAACCATGGGTATGACTATGAACTTTGCTGCTATAACAACTACTGCTATTCTGGAAAGGCTTTCTATTACACGGTGAAGCATTATTGTTTTTGGATTGACCACTGATGCTGGGGATCAGTCTGTTGGAAAAAAAAAAAAAACATCCCACAAGCGTTTAGTTGGGTTATACTCAGGGCTCTGTGTAGTGATGTGTGGGCCAACCTTGCACCCCCCCTTTCCGGGTCATGGGTGGGTATGGGTCAAGCTCTTCTGACTGCTCTCCCCGCCCACAACCTTACAAATGCGACTTCTGGGTTGAACTTTTATAGACCCGCTCCTTTTGTGACATCATCGTCAGGGTGGGTTGGCGCGGGTCTATAGAAGGAAGTCGGGCTCTGGTGGGAACGGGTGGAGGGAGGGTAGGTACGAGTCGGGAAAAACCTGACCCACACATCACTACTGTCTCGGCAAACCCATTCTTTATGGAGCTGTCATACAAACCTTTGCAATGGAAATTTCTCACTGGAACTCTTATTCTCCTCAGCTACTTGTTGAATCCATACACCGTTCTGTCTTGTGTGGCCAAATCCACGTGTGTAATTAACAATGCCGTGATTGCTCTTTTTATCCTGGCAACTGTTAAAGGTGTGTACCTCTTTACTACTTCTGTATGCTTTGAGACATGCTATTCTTTGCCTGTGGTAATTCCTTAGGAGAAGGGCTTTTATCGTGTAAAGTGGTAAAATACATCCGTGTTCAAGATTTAATCAAGATGAGTTCAGTCACTAAGGCCAGGCCCGGACTGGCAATCTGTGGGTTCTGGCAAATGCCAGAGGGTCTGCTATAAGGTCCCATAGAAAGTCAGTATTTAGTGGGCTGGTGGGAGCTGTTTGGGCCTCTTTGTGGGCTGATTGGGCCTCTGTGTACCTGAAATCCCAGGGCCTTTTTAAATTCTCAGTCCGGGCCTGACTAAGGCTTTAATACTTTTTTCAAACGTCCATGGTTCTTAGACAATTGTAGGAAGGCAATCACATTTACAGTCAAATTTCTTCTTCTGATGAATGTATATGTAACCTGAGAGGGAAGCGGTAGCTGGAAAATGGGAGGTCACCTTTATAATGACTTTACCACTATTTCAATAAACCTTTATTTTGCCCATATTGAACTGCGCTGTATATTGCCCCTTTGCTTTAAGTGATTTACTTAAGTTTTTATTTACTGCCGTTTTGTTTGAGGCCACACTCCCCTGTGGTACAAGAAACAAGTTGGTCAAATGGTTTCTTAAATGTCGGAACGCAAATATTTATTCTGTTTTGTTTTTCAGGTAGCCTGTTACTAAATGCTGTGTTTCTGTCGCTGGCAACCTATCAGTCTCTGTATCCAGTCACCTTATTGCCACCAGCGCTGCTCTACTTGCTTCAGGTGCCTGGTCAAACTGATGTGTAGGCAACTGCTACTAATAAAGTGCACTAATGGCAATGACATCTTTTGGGGTTCAGTCCCTCTTAGGCCTAAAGTGTACTAATGGCAGTGACATGTTTTAAGGGGCTGATTTATCATAAACTGAGTTGGTGTTTTTTCTCGATTTTCTGAAACCTCAAATACTTGGAATTTATTAAAGGAGAACCAAACCCTTTTATATTAAATACCCCCCCCCTCAGCCTAGGTGTTACCCTCGGTAAATGCCCCTAACTCTTTACTCACCCCTCGTTGCAGATTCAGTGCATCGGAGTTCACGGGTGCCATCTTCTCTTCGGTAATCTTCAGGTTTTCTTCCATGACTTTCGGCGAACGCGCAGTTGTTAAAAAAAGTCAGACTGCTCCAACTGCGCATGCCCGATACAGCGCTTACTTCACAAATATTATAGAAGAGAAGAAGATGGCGCCCGTGAACTCCGACTGGCTGACTCTGCAACAAGGGATAAGTAAAGAGTTCTGATCATTTACCGAGGGTAACACCTAGGTTGGGGGGGGTAGCAGGGAGGGGGGATTTTAATATTAAGGGTTTGGTTCTCCTTTAAAGGGGATCTGTCGTCCAAAAAAATTAACTTTAATTGCACTATATAAATTATTTTAATCTTGTTTCCTTCAGTCTGGGAATTCATAATTATAGCAAGCAGGCGGAAGCCATTTTGTGGTCACTGTTATTAAGGCAAGCCTTGTATCATCTCAGAATCTTGTTCATACACCAGAATGGGGGACCTGATGTCCAACCCCTATGCCCTGGCTACACAATTAAATGGTTAAGAGAACTGGGGGAATGTGGGGAGAGCAGTGACATCTAGGAAGTGCTGAATGGAAAGTGAATGTAATTGTCTGCCCCATCTCTATGACTAAGGCATAGAGGAGGGGCAGACAATATTTGATTGACAGCTGAGATTTTTAAATAAGTTTACAACAGCTATGAACGCTTTAATAAAAAAATAGAAATTGGATTTCATGTTTGATTTGAAATGGACCTTTATTATACAGATTTTTGTGTCTGGGTGACAGGTCCATTTTAAAGGAAAAAAACATAAGTTGCCATAAAAAAACTCTGCAAGTAAAAGCTGGCAAGGCTGTATAGCAGTCAGTGGGAATGTTCTCTAACGACTTTATTTTTATTTTTGATGCGTGTATGTACCAGCAGGTGCGCTGAGCATTCAGCCTTCATACCATGATGATGAATGGTGGGAGAATGCAAAGAATAACTATTATAAACAAACTCTCCGGCCCAGTGTGATAATGCTTGTGGAGCAGCCATACCTACAGTAGGACTGGTGTCACTCACAGGTACTGAACCTTTCAGTGTTTCTTTATTGCAAGCCATTTTCTTACTCCCTCCCCCTCTCTAGTAAAATAGACACACCAATACCCGGAATAAAGATACACACAGCGACATGGAAGTTAATTAAATATGTAATAATTTATTTATTATTGATAACAATTAAAAAACTACGCTTTTTGATCCTGAGGAAGGCAAAAAACCTCTGAGAAACTAGAGGAAAAAATTCCTTCCTGACTCCTTAATGGCAATCGGATTTGCTCCCAGGATCAACGCGTCATATTTAATTGAGGGAAATAGGGTAAGGGAAACAGAAAGGAATATGGCAACATACACATGAGCACCTTTTAGGCAGCTAGGTGAACGCTGCATTCTGTTCCATTCCATTGGAAACCACACAGCCTGCAGACCCGGCTTCTACAGTCTGAGGGATGGAGTGAAAAAGAATGCAGGGTCTACTGAGTGGCTTAAGGGGGCTTCTGTCTATGAAACCATATTTTATATGGAAAGGGGAGGCAAAGCTGGTGTAACTGATTTAAAGGGGGGGTCACCGCTGGTGGTATTAGGTTGGAAGGAAAAGAAATAGAAAGCAATATGGCAGCATACACATGAGCGTCATTAAGCTGCTTGGTGAATGCTGCATTCTATTCCATTCCATTAAACCCCAGGCAGCCCACAGACCCCGGCGTCTGCACACTGAGGGATGGAGTGAAAAGTAATGTAGGGTCTACCGAGTGGCTTAATGGTGTTCCAGTTTATGATACCATATTTTATAGGGGAGGCAACGCTGGTGTAACTATTATTTAAAGGGGGGGGTCACCGCTGGTGGTATTATGGTGGAAGGATAAGGAATAGAAAGCAATATGGCAGCATACACATGAGCGTCATTAAGCTGCTTGGTGAATGCTGCATTCTATTCCATTCTATTAAACCCCAGGTAGCTCACAGACCCCGGCGTCTGCACACTGAGGGATGGAGTGAAAAAGAATGCTGGGTCTACCGAGTGGCTTAAGTGCGCTCCTGTTTATGATACCATATTTTAATTTGAAGTGGGGGAGCACCGCTGGGGGAGCTATGGTGGTAAAAGAAGGGTCAACTCTGGTGGAGCTGTGGTGGAAGGAGGAGGGGCACCGCTGGTGGAGGTGGAAGAAGGAGGGGCACCGCCGGTCCTACTGCAGAGGAAGGAAGGGAAATACAAATCAAGATCTCACGCTGGTGATTTTGGCATTGCAGGTTGATCCTGGAGCTCTACATTGCGGTATAATCGAAGTCCCTAAAGGCTTCCGCAATCTCCTTTTCCATGGCCAAGGAACCCTCGGAGGGAGGAGTTAGAACTAGATGTTGATCTCCATCCTCTGAAAGTCTAACATCCTCAGGTATGAACGGGGGCTGCATTCTTCTCTCTAGCAAAGCCATCCAGTCAATGCTCTGGTTAATAGACAATATAAAAACATTTATTATTAATTGTTACTTAGCATACTTACACTTTTATTTTATTTAAAATATGTTTGATTTGCATATAAACATCGGGAGTTCATCTGTACCTTTAGGGCTAGTCCATACGAGTAGATTCCGCTAGATTTTTTTGTTTGGCGACTAATCCCCTTGTCTTTTGAGCGACTATCTCCCCGAACTGCCTCAGCGGGTTTCCCCATAGGCTACAATGAAAAGTCGCCTGCGCTAATGCACACGCGAGGATTGCGTTTTCAATAACGCCCAAAGTTGCCTCAGTGCCGAATCTCCACGTGTGGCCTTACCCTTAGTTCATTTCTGTAGCTACCAAAAGTTGACTGAAAGATGAACTTACTCGAAAGAAATAATGATGCATAACATCACATGCATCTTCTTCACTTGAGCCCAGCCGCTTCAATGGGTCCCGCTGTAAGAGCTACAAAGAAAGAGAATGATTGACCTTAGAAACATTAGCAGATAAGCTATGTTGCAGCGCTGGCTATAAAGGCTAATACACAGTTAGACTGCACAAATTGGAAGGAAATGATTTAAGGGATGCAAGGATAGTGCTACCTGTTCATGAATTACTGGTTAGACCACAGCTTGCGCCCTTAACTTACTGAGTAACTTACCCCTGATATTAAGTTGACGGCATCCGCTGCCAGGAACGTCGGAACGACTAAACCAGTAGATGGTCTCAGCATTGGTTTCTGCAATGTGGAACATAAGAAAGTTCTCTTTTACTATAGTTTATAGAACTAATCAGTTGTAAGTGACTAAGAAGGCTTCAAAACCTGTTGCTACATACATTAAGGGGGTTTGTAAGGATAGATTGTAGTGGGCATATCTTAGCATACCATTTATATTCCCTACAAATGCAATCAATGCAAAAATGCTGCCACACAAACAACTTATTGCTCTGTGGCCATATGTAACTAATATAGCTGATGCTTGATGTTATTAAGTTAATAAACAGTTGCCTATTCCGTCCAGTTATTAAAGTTTCTACTTACCTCCCCAACTAGCATCTCGTATATTACAATGCCCAGAGACCACCAGTCGACAGATCTTGAGTATGGCTCCCTGGCGAGGACTTCTGGTGCCATGTAGCCAAAAGATCCTTTCAGGCTACTTGTTCGGCCTTCGTAGCCAATTCCTGAAACAAACAGTTATTGTAAGTAAACGGATGATCAGTTGGGGCTTATTTATCTGTATCGACTCAGTTTAATAATGTTTAGTTTGATAATGAAACTGGGTAAAATATTGTCTGTGAAAAAAATGTTTTCAATATAGTCAGCCAAAAAATGTAATCCATAACAGCTGGAGTAAACAGATGTCTAACGTAACAGCCAGAACACAAATCACTATGTTGCGTCTCTCTCTAACCTTTTAGCCAGTTGGTCACTAGTTGCTGGGCCACGTTAGACACATACAGTAACTGTTCAGTTTTCTTTTTATTCTGACCTGCATGCTCAGCAAACAAACTAAACATTAAGTGATACTAATCAATGGGGGATATGCCTAACAGTTGGCACCCTCCAGTGATTTCACCTCTTCTTTCCTCCTTCAATCTGCTCTGCTAAAGCATAACTTAGTAGGAAAAGTTCACTCTCACTTTCTCATAATATGAAACTACAAATGTCAGTCACTTCATGAACCTCAATAACATTATGTGAAACGGAAACTTTTTTTGATTTGTTAGTTTATTAGAATCCTTACCGTCTTTGCTCAGCCCAAAATCAGCCAGTTTAACATATCCGCTGCTGTCTAAGAGTAGGTTTTCCGGCTTGAGGTCTCTGTGGTAAAACAACAGCAAAAGTTAGCAAAGTACAACATATCTGGGACACTGTGACAAAAGGGGAAATAATTAGTGATGTAACGTGAATAATACAATTAATTTTGTAAAATATAAGGATATTATAAGTCACTGAGTAGATCCATGGCCTTTTAAAAGCACAAGGCTGAAGTTCTCTTGCTCTTGTGGTCATGCTCTACAGGGATATTAATATTGGCTTCTATTCCCTTGTCTGATATGTTTAGCAGTAATGCTCCCTTACATTTTATATTGCAAAATGTTTCATGTACATGAAAATAATAAATATACTTACCGGTGTATGATGTCATTTTCATGTAAGTAGGAAATGGCCATCAGCATGCAAGCAGCATAGAACCTGCAAAGAGACTCCCATAATTAGGTTATTGAATACATAGTTATATATTTGTTAGTGTAGTGTATCTCTGTCTAAATATTACTGGCTCGCTGTAAGTCAAGAGACCCACTTACTATCATGGTATATTCTGCATGCAGCTCCGCTTAAATAAATATGTTATGTTTTTCCAAATAATGATGTTTTCTTACATCCTCTTGCCTTTGTCAGATAAACAAGGAGCCAGACCCCGTATACTACTTACTTTGTCTGAATGGCACCCGCATGACTCTAGGTAAAGGTTAATTTGTACTTACATAGCTCTTGGTTGTTCAAATGCACCTTCCCTCTGCAGGTAGCTCTTTAAGCAGCCGCCAGCAACGTACTCCATCAGAAAGAATAGATGGTATTCTGACTGGAAGGTGGCGTGGATATCCACAATGAAAGGGTGGTCAGCAACGGCGAAAGCAACCCGTTTCTCTAGCAAGATCCTGAATATTAAAAGCATTCATTGTCAAAACAAGGGACATGGGTAAGTAACAAAGCCAACCATGCTAAAATGATAATTTCCATAAACTGACCTTTCAATGCCCCTTGAGGAGGTGATGCTCTCCTTTTTCAAGATTTTCAGGGCATAGGATCTTTTGGTTGCCGCGTGTTCAACAAGGAGAACCTGGAATAAGAGAGAATCTCAGGAAATGCAGGAAGATACATGCAGAACATCCATACCCCTTTCAGAGAGCTGCAAGAATCGATCCATACTTGCCCCAAAATTGCAAGGTAACAGAACTAACTGTTTTGCCACTGTTCTTGCATGTGCCAATAGTCATCCTAATTATGGATTAAGTTTAATATTACCTTGGCAAATCCGCCCTCGCCTAGGAAACCACGTTGGTTGAAGTCTTGCAGTGTGTAGTTGGTCAACTGCAAAGCCCTGAAAAAGAAATACCCAAAATGAAACTCATTTTTATTTCAAATGAAATGTTAATAGTATCATCATGTGCAGGTTGCAACTTACTGTGGGTCCTTTGTCACTGCCAGTGGACATCCTTCTGCTGCATCAGGTGGAGTTGGGCTGATGTTTTCTTCATCCACAGATATCTCACTATAAGGAAAAGTAAGTTTGTTATTTTGCGTTTCTTTTTACCCTTAGCCGATTCATTCTCCATAATCCTCAATAGCACAGCACCCCATAGCCATAATTCAGAGGTAGCTTTGTGCTATTGAATTATGTATTGTGTAATCTCCCAGCCAAAGTGCAGGTGCATATTACCATCTGTCCTCTTCTGTGCCAATCTAATACTTTACTTTAATCAGAAGAATAATCCTGTTATTGTGAAGATTTTATTTGATGAAAGTATGGGGTAGGGATTTAATCTGGTCTCTAATAAACTCCACAATATCCTCACCTCTCTGATGGCTCTTCAGGCACCTCGTCTACCTCTGGCACTGGTTCTTCAGTGGATTCGTCATGTTGATGCTGCAAACAAGGGACAATTGTGCAATGAATGAATATGGCATCACATGGATATGATAAAAGCAATGTTTATGTTCTGGCCAAGAAATGAATGGCATCAGTATAAAATACTCACTTGGAAAGAATCACTGGCAGGTTCTGAAACAACCTGAACCTCAGATGCGCTGACCTCTTCTGCTTGGAGGTTTGCACCAGTGTCACTAGCAGTCTCCACTGCTGCATCTAAAGAGACAGTAAATAAACATAGTGAATGAATTTTCAAATATAAAAACTTTCTTGAACCTAAGGCTTAAGGATGTTTCTTGATTTGGTAAGATGCTATTAGTAGTCAGTGGTTTGAAAAGTACATGCAAAAGCCATACAATTCATCTATAGTTCTGTGGGGCTTAGTTTAATGTCCATGAAGGGGTAGTGGATGGGATGTTAGGATGACACACATTACCCCATATAATGCCAATAGAAAAGAGGCTAGAGCCTGTTGTGACTCACCTGGAACATGCTCTGCTTCCCTCCGAGCTATCTCCTCATTGAGCTTGAGGAGAGAGGAGTAAAGGGCTTTCAGCCTATTCTCACTGCTCTTCCTCAGCTCCTTCATCAGGGCTCTGGTCTTTCTGTCCTTGGTGGCATGGTTCAGATTTTCGGCCCCTGCTGCTATCTTCATCTCCTTCTGGATGACTCTCACCAGCTCCTGCTTCATTTCTGAAAGAGAGACACCTACCTGGGGCTCACAAGCATCAAGAGACTGTTTGATGTCGACAGTCTATAGAGAATGGGAAACAATGGTTAAGTGCTTGCAAATGATATTGAATATTGAACAATGATGTCACCCATTCCAATTAGAAGAAAAGAGTTTCCTCCTAATGGTTTGGAAGGGTTTTTTTACAGTCGAATTCTCTCCCTGAATCAGTGGTACAGGCTGATACATTAGATAGCTTTAAAGGAGAAGGAAAGTTAAAAAAAAATAACCTCCCTCTTTCTCTTTGCCATTATCCCCCCTCCTGAAACGCCGCATTGAAAATTGCAATGGCTTTACAGTTTTGTGCACTTCCATTCCAAAATGTTTCTATAGTGTAAGCTTTGGCACCGCCATTTTCAAATTGCCTCCCTGCGCTTTGTCTCTAGTGCACATGCGCCTCTTCCGTGACCCTGTGGTGTAACCAAACAAGCGCGCATACGTCGCTACACAGTGATAAGCATTGGTGTCGCATCTATAGTGCACATTCTTTGAATAAGCCTGTAAGGGCCACAATATGTTTTACAGACCCGAACGCTGGGTATATTTGCGTGTCCTCTGTTCCTGTGCTCGCTTCAAAGCTTCCCTTTGTTACCAGGCAAAGGGTAACATCAATCAAGGTGGAGTAAATGCAGGCAGGCAGGGTGAGAGAGTTTAGGGATGACAAATGGGTCTTCTCGGGAAGACAGGAGATCATAGTGCGATTGCGCAGGGCTACTCTTAGACGGATTGCGCATGCGTGTGCCCTGATTAGAAAGATTTATGGACTGGAGCAAAGACATCCGTTTCTGTGCAGCTTGCCACTTATTTGAAAAACTATTACAGCGCAAGAATGAATGAAAAACGGAATGAAGAAATGCTTGCTGGTAATAATATTTACATTTTACGGACAATAATTAAAGCTTTATGAGACTTTCCTTCTCCTTTAAGAAGGGGTTGGATGGCCTTTTAGCAAATGAAGGAATACAGGGTTATTGGAGATAGCTCATAGTACAAGTTGATCCAGGAACTAGACCAATCGCCATTTTGGAGTCAGGAAGGAATTTTTTCCCACTCTGAGGCAAATTGGAGAGGCTTCAAATAGGGTTTTTTGCCTTCCTCTGGATCAACTGGCAAAAAAAGTCAAAAGGTTGAACTTGATGGATGTGTGTCTTTTTTCAACCTAACTTACTATGAAACATGATATTTGTGGAGAACATCAGAAAAATAGAACAACTGTTTGTCAAATGGGTTTATGAAATATTTCTTATAATCTGAGGAATTTTCTTTTCTATCTGTTGGTAAGGTCTCTAATCGTCAGGCATGAAGCGACAGCTTGATATTTCCATCTGCCTTACCTCAGTATGCCGGTGCCGACGCAAGATGTTAGAATGTCCGGCACCCATCTTGACGCTCCTGTATGAGAAAAAAAGGTTGGTGTAAGTGGCTGCTTCAGTGGAGATAAAGAATACAACTGTTTGTAGCTGCTGGTAAACTTCAAGCTCAAGACAAGTGCCTCTCTGTAACCTCACTGCTACACATCTGAGCCGGTAGGGAAAGGGAAGTTGATATGGGCAAAGTAGTAATTTTATGACATTTTCACACTTCTTATGCCCATTGGTTTAAACCAGTACTAGTATTATTTCTTTTCAGCCCATCTACTATTCCTAATTCGTAATTTTATTTGCAAACTGGTGTGTGGTTGTTATAGCAACTAGACAACAGCTGCAAAAGTCTTTGCGTGGCCAAACAAAACATTTCAACTCTTCTTTTTTCCTGTTTAAATTCTTCCTTATTCCCATTTACAATTACACATTGGAATAATGCCACCTACATGGCCAGCTAGTGTTATTTGGGGTATATGCTTAATTGCTGCAGGTTTACCCCTGGAATTGTAGAAAGCTAAGTCCTGCCCATGGGTCTCTAAGCCCCTGGCTCATAAATATATGGGAATATTGAATAATGTCTGGATCTAAAACTATATTGAGCAACATGGCAATGTCTACAGCCAAGAGTGATACCTTACACTACCTGCCAAATAAAAGGTAGTTAGAATTGTATTGTATAATGTCATGGCTTGTGATAAGACTACAGATCCCATCATGCATTGAGATTAATTTGTCCTATTAATGCAGAGATCGCTGCATGTACCCAATGTGCCTACTTCCCATAACCAGCTGTGCTATGATTTGTGCTCCTGCACCATAACACAATAATTCCTAATGCTAGGAATTTTTTTCTTCTGCCATTTGCTACTTTTGTTTCTATTGCAGCCCTTTCTTATATACAGTAGAACCCCCTTTTTACATTTTTCAGGGGACCAGAAAAAAATTATGTAAAATCAGGAAAATGTATTATGCATAAAATACAGGTGGGACCACAAAATAACAATGTAAAACTAGATGGTGTCGTTTCTGAAGAAACCACAAGATGTTGGCTTTGAAACGCAAGAGGTGTTGGGGCCAGTCGCCCCTGGTGCATAGAGAGTACACAAAGTTGGTAGAATCTGGTTTAAAACGGTGAAAATTGAAGCAGATCAAATTGTACCATTAAAATCAATCCAAAAACCTGATTGGCTGTTTTTGGCTCCACCCACTTTTAAAATTTGAATCCCAGTCCCCCTGTGACCGACTGTGCCAAGTTTGATGTCCCTGCCATTAACTGTGAAAGAATGGCAGCAACTTATATATTGACATTGATTAGCAATAGGTAACATTTGATTGGCTGTTTTAAGCTCCACCCAGTTTTCCGAATTTTAACCCCAGTCACCCAATCATGGTCTGTACCAAGTTTGGGGCCTCTGGCTTTAAAACTGTGAGAATGGCAGTATTTGAAACTTTTACATTGAAGTCAATAGGTAAAATCTGATAGGCTGTTATTGGCTCCGCCCACTTTTCCTAAATTTTGACCTCAGTCACCCAGTGAGTAATTGTGCTGAGTTTGGGACACTTGGCATGTACGCCGTAATAATAGCAGCAATTTGCCGTTTTTCATTAAGGTCAATGGCTGAAATCCGATTGGCTGTTGCCCCGCCCCCTTTTTTTCCTAATTCTGAACCAGAGTCATCAAGTGAGTAACACTTTAAGGTTTCGGAATCATGACATTTAACATGTAAAAATGGCAGCAATTTTATGTTTTTCTATTGAAAATCAATGAATGACATTTGATTGGTTGTTGGTGGCTCCACCCACTTTTCCGAACTTTAAAGTGCAAACCCCCAGTGACCACATTTGTGATATTCGAGGTCCATGACATCAATAACGTGCAAATGGCAGCAATTTTAATTTTTCCCATTGAAATCATCAAAGAAATCTGATTGGTTGTTTTTGGCTCCACCCACTTTTCCAGATTTTGATCCCGGTCCTCCAGTGACCAACTGTGCCAAGTTTGAGGACCCTCCCATGAACAATCTAAGAGCGGCGACAGTTTTAACTTTTCCCATTGAAACAAATGGCTAATATTTGATTGGCTGTGGTAGACTCCGCCCACTTTTCAAAATTTTAACCCCAGTGACCCATGGTGCCAAGTTTGGGGTCACTGGCTTTAACACTGTGGGAATGACAGTGTTTGACATTTTCTCATTGAAGTCAATAGGGAAAATCTGATTGGCTGTTTGTTGCTCCGCCCACTTTTTGGAGTCCCCAAAATGGGACAGAACTTTTCAGGTTGACCCCATGACTAAGTGACCCAAGTTTGGTGAGTGTAACTTTAATGCTGTACGAGTGGCGAAAGTTTCAAATTTTCCAATGAAAGTCTATGGGAAAAAATGGGGTCTTTGTGGGGCCGCCACAGGGCCACGGAGGGTGGGATTGCTTAACAGAGCACAGGCAACCTATTCGGGTATGAGCCGAACAAGTGTGCAAAGTTTCATAATTGTACTCCTAAAACTCTGGGAGGAATAGCGTTTAGAAAAGTGCTAAAATTTCATTGGCTGTTGGTAGCTCCGCCCACTTTGGGGTGCCCCCCCCCAAAATACATATTTTTATTCGGGGTGGCACCAACAATATGCGGTCCGAGTTAGGGGAGTGTAGCTTCAAAACTGTACGAGCGGCAATACGAAAAAAGGCGTCTTCGGTGGTCCGCCGCACGGGCGCAGTGGGTGGGATCGCTTACTAAAGCACAAGCAACATACTTTGCTATAAGGCGAATAGGTGTGGAAAGTTTGGCGCTTGTACCCCTAAAACTGTAGGAGGAGTAGCATTTAGAAACTGGGGGGGCGCTAATAATAATAAGAATAAGAACGAGCTGAACTAGTAGAACAGTATGTTGGCTTCTTCAAAGCCAACATAATAAGGGAAAACTTAATATCAGGGCATGTAAAATGGGGGTTCTAGTGTATCATCCACACTAGTGCAGATGCTAGTGACAGTTGCTTTTAACAGTTGCTTTTGACAGTTGGTAGGATGAGTGGGACCCTAGACGTCAAATCACAGTTGACATTTATAACTAAAGAGAGGCTTAATAAAAGTTCAAAAGTAGCAATAAATATACAAGGAACATGAAATACACATTGCCTTATAGTTACAACTCATAGGGGATGCTGGGAATTGTAGTTCAGCTGTATCTAGAGAAGCACAGGTTTAGCTTTAGGGTCAGTGAGGTTTTGCTAGCACAAAAAGGTTGAGCTTGATGGACGTGTATCTTTTTGCAGCCTCATTTACTTTGTAAAACATATTACAGAAGGAAAATGCAGGATCCTTACCTTCCTCCAGATGATCCTCAATGGGTTGGGCAGGTTGCTGTTATTCTTCTGCCTTTGATGTTAGTGATTAGTTTAAAAATACTATCTTCTTCTAAGAATTCGATGAAAATCTCTATTAAAATCTCAAAAAAATCGTGAAAAATCACAAATCGCTTTATGGGGAGAGAAAAATAGAGAGGAGAAGTTGTGAGCTGAGCTATCTCTGCCATATATATCTGTATATACTGGGTTTTCCCTTTCACTATTTTTCCCAATTGTACTGCACTACTGAATATGCTTGCCCCTCTATAAATAACCAGTAACACAAATCAGTAGCAGATTTAATAGAATGAAGCTGATTAGGAGAGATACAAAAGGTTGGTGCAATCAAGGACCCTGGACACCCCTGTCACCCAAGTGTGGGTCCTGGTTACCAAATGCACATGCAGGGGGGATTTTACAGAGTAATAGCTAAAAACCCTTTTTGGGTGTGGGTGATTGACATAGGAATTAATTTGTTGTCATTGGGAATCTTATGTTGGCCATACACAGGCAGACATACATACAACAGCAGGCAATGGGGGTCAATTTTGAGAGCTTTGGTACCAGGGGTAGTTTTGGGTGGTTTATCCTCACTCCCCTAAGCTTCCATAAATCATGTGGGGCAAACCATCCCTAATTCCCCTTTTGTAATATGTCATCCCCCCCCCCCCAGATTCTGTAGTAGTTCCACTTACCTCTGAATCCTGAACGGAAATAACTGCCATCCATACCTGAGCCCTCAAGTTAACTTTCCTGGCAACTTTCATCCAATCAGAGCTTCCCTGGGAGTGATGTCATACTGAGCTAAGTCATGGCACCCCAGTCACTGGCAGCCAATCACTTGCTCAGGTACATATGTGACATGTGACCAGTCAAACTTGTGCTTAATGAAACAGAATCAACCCCAAACCTAAGCAGCTTTAGAACCAGGGCCATCATCAAAACTTATGGAGCCCCTAACTAGACTCCCCAATCTCCACTGATGGTTGTCCTGCTTAGATCTCCTCTGTCTGGTGACCCACCAGCTGTTAACTGAACTACAACTCAGCTACTGTTTGTCACAGGGAATGCTGGGACTTGTAGTTTGGCAATGGCTGGACAACTACAAGTATCATCACCAAGTTAGTCAGAAGTATTCTATTAGGAATTAGATTCCTAATAGATTAGATTCCTAATTAGATTCCTAATAGAATAGATTTGACAGCTCTGTATGTTTGACTTTTAATAGGCTTCACGTTTCTAAGTCTCTCCCCTCCTAGCAACCAGGGAATGGCTTTAATAGTCATAGCTAGGCATAGTATCCTTGGAAGTTTGCAGGTTTCCAGTTTATATGCAGCTGTGATCACATGGCTAGAGACTGGGATTAGACTTGCAGCCACTTCATTTGCATTTTGATTCTCAGAGTCACTGGCCCCCAGTTTCCCTCAGTGCACTCTCATGTCTATATTTAGGGCTGTTGGTATTTGATGGGATGTACACTGGGCCCTCTTTTCTCCTGGGACTCCCGAGGGTCTGTTTCCTCTATTAACCCCCCTGCCAGTAGCATACAGCTTTGGGGTAATAGCACAGAGGGGGATTCTGCATCAGCCAATCACATGTGAGCTACATGTGACACAGAACCAAGGCCACCATCATATCTCATGGGGTCCCTGATTGGACTTCCCCCATTCCTACTCATGATGGCCTTGCTGAGATCTCCTCTGGTGGCCTGCCAGCCGTGAAATGAGCTACACCTCAGCTACTGGTTATTATAAAGAATGCTGGGAATGTAGTTTAGCAATGGCCAGTGAGACACAGCTATAAGATCACTGAGGCATATAGAAGTATTCTATTGGGAAAACAATTTTTTAGTTGTCTACAGATCTTCATTTTACTTTAATAGTTCTCTGGTTTCTAAGGTCTCTCTCCCTAGCAACCAGGCAGTGGCTTTAATAGGCTTTGCACAGTGCAGTGTCCCTGGAATTGCCAGTTCTGTATCTGGTGCTGCCACCTGGCCTGTAAAGTTGGTATTTGATGCCAATGTTATTAATAGAAAAGGCAATGTCTATAGGAAGGATTTTTCCACCAAAATGATCCACAGAGCAAGGATTATAATTCAGTTCTATATTTAAGCTTATTTTGTTAGGTTCACTCCTTTTGGCCCGCTATTCTCCTGGGCCTCTTGAGGTGGCAGGGACTCTGCCAATCAACTTCTTCATTCTATTAAACCTGTTACTGATTATTTCTGGTTATGTATAATGAAGCAAACATGTTCAGTAGCGCAGTACTATTTGGGAGTGATACAGAAAGGAAACTGCTTTATATTCTATTCAGGGTCCAGCTCATGAGTGTCTTTTCTCTGTTTTATTGTCTCCATAGAAAGTCACATTTTCCCAATAATCCTCGGCGACAAAGAAGATAAAGAAGTTGATTAATCAAGAACTGAGACTGACGTCTAGAAATAAACAGCAACCGTCCAATTTCATTTTTTGGGTATCTTGATGCAGGTAAGTATTCAGCCTCTTTGTCTAAATGATACCTACCTACCTGAACCTTGTATTTCTCCCATTGCTAATGGTCGGCAGTTGATGCTGGAAAAAAACACTGGCCCATTAAATGAGAGTTCACTCTGGTTGCAGGTATGGCAGAGGGTACCCCCTAGCGGAAAAATGTGATTTGCGAGTAGTGAAATTACGGAGCTGTTACCTTATATTAGAGCTGTGCTGGAGTAAAGTAGGGATGGGCAACCTGTAGCTGACCAGATGGTGAACTACAGCTTTCTGTATCTTACTATTTGTAATGCATTTGGGGACATATTGGGAATTCACTGATATCCAAGTGGGTCACATGTTGCTCATGTCTGATTCAGCCTTATGGCTCCATGTATATCCTATATCCTTGAGCTAGAATATATATAAGGAGCTGTTGTCCTCATGGGAACATACCAGCTGCATGCCACAAACATAAAAATCTCACTGTTTTTCATTTACCTGCTCATTTTGTTTTATAACCACATATACAGGTAAATGCCACCATATCACATTCTCCTCTAGAGTCTTGTCTTGCTTATGAGCACGCAAGGGCAAGGGCATAGATTTACAGGAGGAGGAGGGAGTTATTCTTCCACTGTATAGAGCACTGGTAAGGTCCTATCTAGAATTTGCCGTATAGTTTTTATCTCCAGCTCTCAAACGGGATATTATTGAATTAAAGAGGGTACAGAAGGGCAACTAAGCTGGTATGTAAAATCTTAGCTATGTGGAGAGAATGGCCAAATTGGGGATCTTCACTTAAGGGGTGATATGATAAGTATGTATAAATATATAAAGGGGATCATATAATAATGACTCCAATGTCTATAGGAAGGATTTTTCCTCCAAAATGATCCACAGAGCAAGGATTATGATTCAGTTCTATACTTAAGCTTATTTTGTTAGAGGTTCACTCCATTTGGCGCGCTATTCTCCTGGGCCTCTTGAGGTGGCAGGGTCTCTGCCAATCGGCTTCTTCATTCTATTAAACCTGTTACTGATTATTTATAAGGAAGCAAACATGTTCAGTAGCGCAGTACAATTTGGGAGAGATACAAAAAGGGAACTGCTTTATATTCTATTCAGGGTCCAGCTCATGAGTGTCTTTTCTCTGTTTTTATTGTCTCCATAGAAAGTCAAATTTTCCCAATAATCCTCGGCGATAAAGAAGATGATTGATTAATCAAGAACTGTGACTGACGTCTAGAAAATAAACAGCAACCATCCAATTTAATTTTTGGGTATCTTGATGCAGGTAAGTGTTCAGTCTCTTTGTCTAAATGATACCACCTACCTGCTGGCTGATCTAGAGGAAGGTGAAACCCCCATCTGAACCTTGTATTTCTCCCATTGCTAAAAGTCAATCAACCCTTTCTTGAAGCTGCCTTATATGTGCCAGAACAGCTGCTTCTGGGAGAGAGAATCCCATAACTTCACACTTTAATAAGCTATTTTTTTACTTTAAGATGGAACTCCCTTTCTAATCTGAATTTATCCCTTAAATCTTCTGGAAGGATCTACTGGTGAATAAAGCATCGGGCTATTTTCACCCATTTGTATGTTTCTGCCTTCCATTGAGATTGCTGGATTAACAAGAACCAAAACCACAACATACCCAAAGCCTTAAGGCTCCCCCCATTCCCTAGCTTTGGGTAGAATGCAGAGCTCATATAGTTATTTGGTAACTATGAGATATATATAATATATTATATATATATATATATATATATCTCAGGGATGCCCATTTTATAGTCCCACAACTGTTTCTTAACTACAGTTTCTTGTGATAATCACCCAAGGTCACTGCCTGATGGATATTACAGTGCTGGAGTTAAAGGGCACCTGTTAGGTAAAAATGTTATAACCAACAAAAGGTGCGTGCTGATAGAGCCTGCATTCCGGTTGGGGATAACAGTAACTTTTGTTTTAAAAAAAATACCCCCGTAACCAGCACTGGGAGGGAGCTCGGCAGCATCCTCTGCTCAAACATGATCACGTCCGACCTCTCCAGCCCAAAGTACTTGTGTTCCTCAAAGAACTTCTGAAGCATTAAGATGTTTTTCTCTTGCCTAATTGGGGGACACAGGCACCATGGGGATGAAGATCCAGCAGCTTGGAGATAGGACACTAACTTGTTAACTGTGACTCCTCCTCCTGCTCTGGGCTTCATCCCCTGCCTCCTCCTACTATACTCAGTTTCTTTTAGTGTCCTCAGAGGAGAAGACACAGAAAAATAGTGGCTGGAGCAATTGATCAAGGACCACGGTTAGGATCATGCCACATATGGGGACCATTGAACCTGTTCACGCGTCCCTCCAGCTGCCTAGGTACTAACCTAAGAACTCCTTTGCCCAACAGCCTTTCCACCCAACAGCCTTTCCGCTCTACGGAGGTCTGCAGGCTAGCTCCACATTCCCTGTAGCTGTGTTCCCGTTCCACGGAGGTCTGAACCAGCTTGTCCACTTTATGCTACTGCAAGTGTGCTGTATTGGACACAGATGTATGTATTTATATATATATATATATATATATATATATATATATTGATATGTATATATATATATATATATATTGATATGTATATATATATATATATATATATATATATATATATATATATATATATATAAAATTCTTCTCAGGGATCAAGACTTCATGGGCACATAGCAGCTGCAAAGTAGCGCGCATCGACGCCCACGTCACTTAGGCGCCAAAGAAGGGAGCACGCTCCTTCACTACACCTTGCGCTTGTAGCTTCAGCCGACTGAGTTCCTGCGTGCCTACATCCTCAGTAAGGACTTTCCCTTGGGTCACAGTTCCTTCTCGATACGCAGGCAAGTGCTTTTTATGTCTTCTCACACAAGCACTGAGGAGTTCCTCACATGCTGCTGCACTAATTCAAGGAGGTTTGAACTAAACTGTACCCTCTCCTTTTCCTCTCCTTTTCTTAGACCCGTAAATACAGAGGCCACTACACCTACATTTAGGGGTCTCCCCTGCCTCTCCTACTTTTAAAAAAAAAAAATAAAGAAGTAAATAACTGCCACACCTTTTGCTTTGGCAGACAAAACAGAGGAGCCCAGGACCTCAAAGTCCTCAGCACCTTCTCGCAAGGAAGTACAAGTTTCTTTCAGTCCGTTTCGGCTGATTCTGTGTGTGCAGCATGTAGACACACTCCCTCCCCTCCTGTGACCAACACACCCAGCACAGACTCTGATTGAGCCCGTGCTCTATCCATCTCCCTTGCCGGCCTGCAAAACCTAGCCCGCATCCCGGAGACTTTAGACAAGGTCTTGGAACATCTGTCGAACTCTACAGGGTCAAGGGACAGTAGACATGTGGCTTCTAAGCGCACTAGCATATCTCCCCCAGACTCACCCGGGGAACAATTTAACCCCTCAGATGAGGAAGGTCAAATAGCTTCAGGTGTTGAATCCGAGGAACAACCTGATCCAGATCAGGACTCCCCTCGAACCCTAAGGGAGATCGAAGGCCACATTCAGGCGGTGCTCACTACCCTTAACATAGAAGACACAACAAAAGAAAAGCTCTTGCATTTTCCCCGCATAAGAACAGTTAGAGGAAATTGTCAAGTCACAATGAAAAACTCCTGACCACAGAGTACAGCTCTCCAGGCGCTTTTCCCAAACCTATCCCTTCCCACAAGAATGCATTGATCTCTGGTCTTCTCCCCCAACGGTTGACCCGCCAGTCTCCAGACTATCCAAGACCACCGCTATCCCAGTGGCAGACGCAGCCACGTTCAAAGACCCCATAGACAAACGTCTAGAGGGTTTCTGCAAGGCAACCTTCACTGCAGCCGGTTCAGCCTTAAGACCAATTTTTGCCATACCATGGGTGGCAAAAGCGATGGAAATCTGGGTAGAACAGACGGCTCAGCTTATTGGTTCCGAAGACCAATCTACAGACACCCTACTGTCGCAAATAGCTGACGCTACTTCTTATATCTGCGATGCCTCCCTAGATGCAGCAAAGCTCGTAGCCACAGCCTCGGCCCAATCCATAGCGGCTCGTCGCTTCCTATGGCTAAAGACATGGTCAGCCGATCTGACATCCAAAAGATCCCTTGTAAGCCTACCCTTCCAAGGAAAACAGCTCTTCGGGGCCGAGCTAGACAAGATCATAGCCCAAGCTACTGGAGGCAAAAGTACCCTGCTTCCACAGACCAGGGCCAAGAGGTCCACCTTCAAGAAAAGACCATTCTTTCGGCCTTTTCGTCAAGGACAGAGATCGAAGCCACAACCAGACAAGTCCAACTCTAATTTTCGTCCTAGATACCATAACAAACAAGGAGCCAACTGGTCAGCCTCAAAGGGACAGACCAAATCCTCCCAGGACAAATCCACCACAGCATGAGGATGTACCCACCCTCGAAGGGATTCCCTTAGGCGGCCGTCTGAAATCCTTTAGGGAGGTGTGGAAAGACCAAATCAGAGACCAATGGGTCATCCAAGTGGTGTCCTAAGGACTGTTTATAGACTTTGTGCAGCGCCCTCCACGCCGGTTCTTCATCTCCAGACTACCTATGAACAACCTCAGAAGGGAAAAATTCCTTTCCGTAATTCAAGATCTCTCGTCAGCAGGGACAATACAGCCGGTCCCCCCGGCAGAAAAGGGAAGAGGATATTATTCCAATCTCTTTATGGTCCCCAAAAAAGACGGGTTCTTAAGACCAGTGCTAGACTTAAAAACCCTCAACCCATTTGTAAGGAAATCACACTTCAAAATGGAATCCATACAGTCGGTCCTAGCTTCAATGGAGGAGAACGACTTCATGACAGTCATAGACGTCAAGGACGCATACCTACATATACCGATCCACCCGAGTAACCACAGATTTCTCCGGTTTTATGTGGACTGAAACCATTGGCAGTTCGTCGCACTCCCCTTCGGACTTTCTTCAGCTCCGCAAACCTTCACAAAAGTGATGGCGGCAGCGCTAGAGAATCTCAGAATCAGCGGCATTACAGTCATTCCCTATTTGGACGACCTTCTCGTAAAAGGTCCGTCAGCAGTCACAGCCAAAAAGCACACCTCTCAGACACTCAAGACCCTAGAACACCTCGGGTGGATCATCAACTACAAGAAGTCTCATCTCTGCCCGTCTTAGTGCATAGAGTATTTGGGACTAATTCTAGACTCCTCAACAGGAACAGTATTCCTCCCAGAGGAGAAGGCCAATGTTTTGCAGAAGCGGATCCAGACTCTTCGAACAACCAACACTGTCCCCCTCCGCACAGCAATGCAGACTCTGGGAACTATAGTCGCATCTTTTCCGGCAATACCGGAAGATCAGAAGAGGGATCGCAGAAACCTAGACCGGAAGATACTTATCCCAGAACAGGTGAAGCTGTCCTTACTCTGGTGGACCCAACCGCAGCGCATGAGAAGGGGACGGCCCTTCCCCAACCACATCTGGACAGTAGTCACAACGGATGCAAGCCTTACAGGTTGGCACGGAGTTCTCGGGATCAGAACAGTCCAGGGCTGCTGGGACCAGGAGGAGAGACTTCTCCAAATCAATCTGCTAGAGCTAAGAGCTATACTGTATTCGCTGGAACAGTTCTCGCCATTCCTCAAGGGGAAGGCAGTAAGGATACCGTCAGACAATGTGACAGCAGTAGCTTACGTAAACCATCAAGGGGGCACACGCAGCCCGGCAGCTCTACAGGAGGCAAGCAGGATTCTGTCCTGGGCAGAAAACAACATACCAGAGCTATCTGCAGTTCACATCCCAGGCGTAGACAACTGGATGGCGGACTACCTGAGCAGAGAGACTCTGGATCAGGGGGAATGGAGTCTACATCAGGAAGTTTTTCAACTGATAGTAGCAAGGTGGGGTCTCCCAGAGGTGGACCTCATGGCATCCAGGTGCAATCGGAAGGTTCCAAGATTCGTTGCCAGAAGCCTAAACCCACTAGCGCACGCAGTAGATGCCCTAGTAATTCCATGGGATTTCGCCTTGGCCTATGTCTTTCCGCCTCTGTCACTCCTACCCAGAGTCATAAAGAAGATAAAGAGAGAGGGAACACAGACCATCTTGGTGGCTCCCTACTGGCCAAGGAGATCGTGGTTCGCAGATGTAGTGGACTTAGCGATAGAAGGTCCGTTCCACCTTCCGGTAAGAAACGACCTGTTAACACAAGGGCCCGCCAACCATCCGAATTCTCATCGTTGGGCTTTAACGGCGTGGCTCTTGAGACCATAGTACTCAAAAGATCAGGGGTTCCATCAGAAGCCATACCTACCATGCTTAGGGCGCGAAAACCAGTATCGGTGAAGATCTATCACAGAGTGTGGAAGACCTTTATCGGTTGGTGTGAGAACAAAGCATACGACCCACAGAAGGCAACAGTAAAGGAAATTCTATCCTTTCTCCAGGATGGGGTTACCAAGGGACTTGCACTAAGTTCTCTCAAGGTACAAGTGTCGGCCTTATCTATCCTCTTTCAGAAGAAGCTGGCGTCGCGAAGTCACATCAAAACCTTCCTACAGGGGGCAACAAGAATTGTACCGCCTTACAGATGCCCTGTTCCCCCTTGGGATCTCAATTTGGTTTTATCTGTCCTACAAGACGATCCATATGAACCTATAGGCTGTATCCCACTTTCCGCACTTACGGAGAAGGTCGTATTTCTGTTGGCAATCACCTCTGCCCGCAGAGTTTCAGAACTTACAGCACTGTCTTGCAGATCCCCGTAGACTATCATCCACAAGGATAAGGTAGTCCTCAGACCCACACCAGACTTTCTTCCAAAGGTGGTATCTGAATTTCATCTCAATCAGGATAAAGTAGTCCCATCGCTTTGTCCGGAACCTAAGAATCCTAAGGAAAGTAGATTGAACAAGCTGGATGTGGTTCGGACAGTAAAAACCTATCTGGAGGTCCGACAGACGGAATGAGAAAGGCAGACTTATTCTTTGTGATTCCTAGCGGTCCTAAGATGGGGACTAAAGCATCCAAGACAACGATAGCTAAGTGGATCAGATCCACCATCATCAGGGCCTATGCAGTGAAGGGAAAGAAGCCTCCACTAAACGTTCGAGCGTATTCAACAAGATCCTTAAGCACATCTTGGGCAGTTAGACATCAAGCATCAGTGGAGCAGGTGTGCAGAGCAGCCACCTGGGTCTCTCCTCATACCTTCACGCGAATCTACAGGCTTCACACGAATCTACAGGCTTCACACACAGGCCTCAGCCGAAGCTTGCTTCGGGAGGAAGGTGTTACAGACTGCCATTTACTGAACATATCAAGGGGTTACAGTGTCCCTCCCTCAGGGGTTGCTTTGGGAAATCCCCATGGTACCTGTGTCCCCCAATTAGGCAAGAGAGAGAGAGATTTTTGTACTCACCGTTAAATCTTTTTCTCTTGCCCTATATTGGGGGACACAGGCCTTCCCGCCCTGTTGTACACTGCTATGTCAATCTAAGTTGTATATAGTTACTCCAGGTTTGGAGTTCATTTTTGATTGAGAGGTTCTGGGGGGTTTTGGGAAACTCCTTCTCTGTTTTGGGTTGATATTCTGACACTCCTCTTCGGTTGAAACTGAGTATAGTAGGAGGAGGCAGGGGATGAAGCCCAGAGCAGGAGGAGGAGTCACAGTTAACAAGTTAGTGTCCTATCTCCAAGCTGCAGGATCTTCATCCCCATGGTGCCTGTGTCCCCCAATATAGGACAAGAGAAAAAGATTTAACGGTGAGTACAAAAATTTCTCTATCAAGTGCAAAGTAAAAGCTTCAGAATTCTGTTCTCATAAAGTTCCGCTATTTGAGAAGACATTTCCACCACATTCTTTACTGCACTAATTCAAAGCCTTGTCATATTCAGATGGGGACAAACCTAAGAAATCTATCTCCATTATACTTTAAAAAATGTGTACCGTTTTTATAATAAACCTGACTGCAGTGAAATCCCCCCTTCGTTTTACTTGCTCTGACAGCTGCAGATAGGAAACTTCAGACAGTCCCTAACTGCTCTGCAGGGTAATGATCATACTTTCAAATAGCAGGGGGGAGCCCCCCACATTACTTCCCTGACCTCGAGCAGCTTTGTTTGTTTCCCTATAAAGCAGCCGGCGACAGTGTAGGAGGTCTTTCAGCCAGGAGAGCATTAGCTCTCGTTCTCAGGGTTCTGGCCATTCCCAGGAATCTGCTTCCTCTTACCCGGTTCTGCCTCTTCATGTTCAAGGAGTAGACTTGAACCTTCCAGAAAGAAATCACCCGGAAGGGACAGACCAGATTCTTCAAAACCACTGGGTCCCCAATGGATGCCTGATTCAGCCAGAGCCACCCGCACCCCCACCCAAGCCTGCACTTAAAAAGAGTTCACTCAGTGCTTGCCGTTATGCATTGTCAGATGGTGAACCAGAAGAAGAGGAGGAGGAGAAGAAAATAGCTACAGCTGGCACAGGGACACTTAGTACATACACCACCTTAACTCGGCGTCCTGGACGCAGCTGCTTGACTACTGGGAAGCCAGAGAAAAAAGTTCAACGTAGCCAATCATTTGCTGTTAGAGCACATAGAAAGAGGCCTCCACCACCACCTCCAAAAAGACTCAGTTCCATGTCCAGTGCAGAGGGGCAATCTCCTGAAGGACAGAGCTCAGTAAAGACCATTGCTGCACAACTAGAGGATATAGGTAAAGGGACAGGATTCTCTGCTAGCATCAGCAAAGCTACTCACACAGAGGTGCTGGAAGGTTCTGGAACACGCAGAAGGACTGTGAGTGAGTCTGCTGCTGGCCTCGGTAGGAGACTTTCCCTCCCTTTGACCACAAAAAAAGATGAGGAAGAAGAGAGGAAGGAAGAGCCTATTTCCTCACAACACAGTTCTAGTGAGAGCATTCCTTTTGCAGAAGAGGGTAACCTCACCATTAAGCAGCGCCCCAAACCTCCTGGGGCCAAGCTAGAGCAAGATGCCACATCAGAACTCGGTCCCACTCAGGAGTCACAGTTACAATCTGCTGAGGCCCAACGTCATTTAAAGTCCTCTGCTGTTCTGGCTAAACCTGTTACTGTAGTCTTAGCACAGGCCTGACCTCAGATAGCAGCCAAACCCCAAATCGGGCCAAAGCCAGACACAGGGGCCAGGGCACCACCAGCCACATCTATACCAAAGAATGAGGAACATGATTTTAATCTTACAGAATCAGACACCGTAAAGAGGAGACCAAAAGTGAAGGAAAAGGAGGAAGAGAGTCCCAAGTCCCCACTAGCAAACAACTCTCCATCTCTCATTCCATCACAAGAACCCTTGACACAAGACACTTTGATTGCCAAAATAGCAGATATAGACAAAAGACTCTTGAGCTTGGAAGTAGTGGAGGATTCAGTAAAGAAAACTGGAATAGATACAAGGAACACAGGTATGGCAGCTACATTGTTGAACACATTAAAGGAATTACATTATAATATACTGTTATCCTACACTTGTAAAACTGCTGTATTCAATTCAGAAACACTACTAAACAAGCTGCTGTGTAGCAATTCAAAGATGAAAAATGAGAAACGGCTTCAGAATACACAGCCGATAGCAGATAAGCTCTGTAGTATACAATTGGATTCTTCAGAACTTATCTGTTATCTACTGTGTATCCTGTGCTTGAATGCTATCCCCCCCCCATGGCTATACAGCAGCTTGTTTATATGAACTATAGTTGTTTTTCTAAAGCAAACACACCAGTTTTACCAGTGCAGGGCAGTAGTACATTATAGAGTCCTGCGTGGGTCCATTTTTTGGCTATCAAGAATCAGGAAGTGCTGTCATTGTAAACCGGGAAGTGACATCATCGGAAGTAGGCGTGATCAGAAAAAAAGAGTAAAAATCATTATTGAGAAGACCCGCGACCCTGCAGAACCGCCGACCCGCGTCTATACCCGGAACGTCTACCCGCAACTCGCTGCAGGACTCTAGTACATTATATTGTCATTGCTTTAAAACACTTACATTTTTTTGGTGTTACTGTTCCTTCAATGAACATTCTTTTGAAACCCTACAACCTCTTTAACTGTATCTTGTCATTGCAGGGGTCTCCATCTCTCAGACTCATCTAGTCATTTCTGGCCCCCAGCAAGTTTTACAGAAACCCTCCAGAGCAGTAACTGGTCCATTGTTCCCTGCTGGATCTATTCTATGGGATGAAGAGTCAGAGGCTTCAAGCAGGGAACAGACATGCATTCCTCAGCAAAGCATTTCCAATTCAGAAAAGGGACCTCCAGTATTTACCAGTTCACTACAGAACACAGAGGAACTACAAGACACTAGGGAAAAAAGTTGCAGGTGAGATCAGCGGAAGCCATTACACTTCTTTAGGAGGAACTATCATTTGTAGTCTCCAGTAACTGCAAACTAAGCCCAGTTGTGTGGGGAGCAGAAACAAGGCCACTTACTATAATCTTGGATAGTTTTGGGGCTACACTAACAAACATCAAACAAGTCTAGCCCTGTAAGTCCTGCACTGTTTTACTGTTGTGTAAGGTTTCTATTGATATCTCAGGTACTGTTAGCTTTGGTTTCCTGCCAACTAATTACCCTAGTTGTGCCATTGGATTCCTCAGGAGTGTGGCGCCCACTTATGCACTACTTTTGGAAAGTGCACAGCACTCAGATAAGAATTCCTCCTGTTAGAATTAACCACAGTCCACAGCCAGTACATGTAGCCCAAGTATTAAAAGCTGTAGGGAACATTTGCACTTAGCAATTAAGCTATGGAGAGCACAATGGTTTTAATTCCGGTCAAGTGGCATTCGTTTCTAAGTATTTTATGAAGAATAAACATTATGAAATAAAAACACTGAGAAAAACTCACAGGATCTGTTTGTTCTTGCAGGGAAACTGTGCAACTAACCAAGAACATCCTTGACGATATCAGCACCATCTTCGACGACCTAGCTGAGCAACTGGAAGCCATGTTGGACTGAGGCCTATTTAAATTTGTGGCTATGCTCAAAGACATACAGGCTCTGGATATGATTACTTGGGGCTGGAGATAAATATAACTGCCAGAAAACCCTGACCGTGAGAAGTTATTTACACTGCTGTACTGCAGTGTCAGGGGCTGTTCGAATGCCATAACTAGATTACTAACAAGTTCTGTTTTGTGCTTGTTAATAGCTGCCTTTTTCACATTACATTTATCCGTTGCTGCTGTTTTGCTTTCCACGTTTGCATTTCGTTCAATGTTAATGATTGAATGCATATGGAAACCTGTAAAAAGATGTGTGTTTTTGTTAAGAATATATTTTATGTTAAAAGGGCTTTTATATTTACATATCTATATAATATGATTATTAATTAGTCTCATTTGTTGCTTTATTTTAAACAAAGGTAAGAGCATTGTATATATAAGGTAACGAGAGTTGTTTTTTTTTTTTAATTATTTTGTTTACAGAATTTCTCTTTATCTTCCATTTAAAATCTAGCATAGAGTGCAGTGCAAGGCAGCCTTGTGCATTATGTGCCTACCTAGCTTCCATGTCTGAATGCCATGCAAGTTAAGGCCCCCATAGACGCAAAGATTTTTCTTTGATGAACAACCGATTTCAGTGCAATCCAACCAATCCGTCAAATTATCACGAGGTTAGTGGGAATTGAACGATTGTGCATCTAACGATTTTTCGGCCATCTATTTATTGTCCAATTGTTTGCAGGGCCAAGCAGGCAGCTACCCTCAGTTTCCTAGCTTCAACTAGACAACATTGCTTGAAATGGTCTTTTTAGTTGATGGACAAATCATGGATTAAAACGATCGTTTCAAGATAAGTTTGGTCTTACAATAACAAAAAGATCTTTTAAAAATCTTAACATCTATGGCCAGCTTCAGGGAGAGGATAGAGAGATGCCATGTGCCGCCCCATCCCACAGCTCTGCTAAATGCAGGCAGTGCTGTATTTATCCAGGAAGTGCAGGTCCTTGCAGTCCAGCACCCACAGCAGGGAAGGATACAAAACATGGCAGCTTTTGTCTGTACTTTACATTCTTACCTAAAATTTGTAACCCTTACCCTTACAAAGGCCTTTGGACACCAGTTGAATATTCTTGTACGAGAATTCACCATTAGTTTAGCTATTAGGAGTGTTGTTTTGTTTGACATATGAGGAAGAATGTATGGAAAGGATACCTGAGGTACTGGAGCAGAAATCATAGAGGCCACTTGTGCAAGCAGAACCCATGCACTTCCCTAGATTGGTTGGTCAGTAGTGTAATAAAGTTAAAGGTAAAAGTCCCCGTCAGAAAGTACAATGTCCTCTTGCAGGAAACAGGAATATATGTTTTGGAACTAGTACAGTCCCAGCAAAAAATGCAATGTGGCCCTCACTTTGGAAGGTGCAACTTTACCTGCTCAGAATTGCAGAGAGGGGGAAAAAAAAGTGTAGAAAGCTAGAACAGAGAAGAACTCATAGCTGGATGGTGATGCATACTGGAGGAGCAACAAAATAGGCCTGAGCTACAGCTCCTGCCAATGTTTCTCCAGTGCCATAATGACCGAAGCACATCTTCTTCCTCACTTCTACCAAACATAAAACAAACCAAAAAAAAAGGAAAGCTGCAGTCTCACCTTCCAACAAAGACACTAAAAGAAATGGGTTGCAGTTACTTGTTTGTTTTTAGTATCCTTTCTTCCTGGAAGACCAAGTTAACCCCAGAAAGCAGCCCCATCACATTCATATCTGCTGATGCAGATGAAAGAGCAACTTATATTCCCGACACATTGTGACTGTAGCAGAAGCATTAAGTAGCTCAAACTGCCACATCAATGTGTGACATTATCCACAGTTCACATAAAATATTCATCAAAAAATGTAGCCTGTTCAATTCATTCTGACCACAGTGAGGTCTAGTGGTTCTAAAAGACACTGAAGTTCATATTACACTAGCTAAGCCATGCACAGAGGCCTGTGGCACAGTTAGGAGTTGCTGTGCATTTGAATTAAAATCCAAGCTGCGGGCTGTTGGGAGGGTTAAAAGAGTTAAATGCTATATTCCCCTCAAGTCATCAGTGCAAAGGGGTCGAGGACTTCGCTTGGGCCGAAGTAAGGCACAGACAACTCTCCAGCTGCCAACTGTCTGTAAACAGGCAGGGAGAGTGGGGAGGAGGCACACGCGGTGAGGGCTAGCTTTTTGGTGAAAGAAAATTGGCATCTTTTAGGATTACTGGAATTAAACAGTACCAGCTCTCTCTGCATCCTTCCTCATCCATCAAGGGGGTCAGAAATTATTCCCCATGGACTGAAAGTTTGAAACCAAACTTGGCATGAATTCTACATTCAGATTTTTTTTTCAAACTTAAGTTTCTGACACTTTTGGTATCGCACTCGAACCCTGAAGAGAAAACAACAATAATGTTTGAGCTTGTAAAAGGACAAAGGCAGTGTCCAGCTGGCAGATATAAACAAAGGCATATTAAAGAGAGGTTTGTATCCGATTTCATGCAATTTGACCAACTCATTGATGACAAGGATAGCAATTAGTGAAAAAGTCCCAAGTAGCCAGGTCAAAAGAGGGATGTCCCAAAGGTGAAAGGTCAGGGCGTGTTCTTGTTTTTCCAAAGCTGCAGGTCCAGAGCAGCTTATAGTCCCTGGGCCAAAACCCTGATAGAAGGGTAAGAGCTGGTCAGATTTGGGAAACTGATTATCTACCTACTCCTCTTTTCTGTAAGCTACATACAGTCAGTGCAGCCATCAGGGGGGGGAGTTGTAGGGGGCCCCGAGGGTAAGGGGGGCCCTGCCACGCCACACTTTCTTGATTAGCCAGGCCCCCCTGCTCTCTGAGAGCTGCTGACTACGGGAAGGCAGGGCGGGAGTTTAAGTCCCGGTTGAGCTGCTCAAGGATTGGATAGCTGAGGTTTGAACTTCTCCTCCAGTTCATCCAATCACCATGCAGTTTTACCAGGACTTGAAATTCTGTGACCAATAAGGAAAGAAAATGCTGTCACTGGAAGAAGATGCAGCCACCTGTGCTCCCTTCTGAAGTTGGCAGCTCACTGACAGCAGGTGGGCCACACTAATGAAGTAAGTACAACATGGCAGGGCCCCCCTAAAGGTAACCCTTTGTGGTCCCTCTTGTGTGGTTGGGCCCTGGGCACCAAATTTTTTTTAAACTTCTGGGAGGGGCAAGTTTTTTTACATGGATGTTTAAGGGGGGCCCTGGCCACCAATTTTCTTATAACGTGGGGGGGGGGGCTGGCCACCAATTTTCTTATAACGTGGGGGGGCCTGGCCACCAATTTTTTCCCCCATGTGGGGTCCTAGCCACCAATATTTTTTAATGGGGGGCCCTGACCACAAATGTTTTTTTTAATAGGGGGGCCCTGACCACAAATGTTTTTTTCTATGGGGGGCCCTGACCACCAATATTTTTTGTGGGAACCATAGCCACCAAGGTTTTTTTTTTGGTGGGGGGTGGACCTGTGGGGTGGGGTGGGCGGACCTGTAGGTGGGGCTTGTGGTGGACGCAGCCCAGGGGCCCTGCGATTTCTGATGGCGGCCCTGCATGCAGTACAGGAAGAGTTGCAGTCCACCACCAATTGCTGAAGGGGCTACCTTTCCATAGCGGTTTGGAACAATGTACATGAGTAATAGAAGTAAATACTGGGATGAGATACTGTGTGTGAATATCTGATGGAATAAAGCCCTAACATATTGAGCAGTAAACAGAAGGCATCATTGCTCACCAATGTGCAAAACAATGAGACAAGCAGAGAGCGTCTGTGCAAACAGCAGAGCACCGGACAGGGAACCGAACCAGTCTGGGGCAACGACAGAGTAACTGCAGAAAGAAAGAGAGTGATAGGCCAAACATTTAATTAAAGGAGAAGGAAATGTTAAAAACTAAGTAAGCTTTAACAGAAAGGTCTATATAAATACACCAGTAAATGCTTGAAGTAATGCTGTTCTGAGTCCTCTGTCGAAAGAAACACAGCATTTCTTTCCTTCTATTGTGTACACATGGGTTTCTGTATCATGGGCTTCTATCTTTCATCTTAAACCTACAGGGCACAGGTAGCATGCTCAGTTACTCCTCCCTCCCTTCCTTACTGTAATCTGAGCCCAGAGCTATGAGTGAGCAGGCAGGAAGTTATGTCACACCAAGCTAATATGGCAGCTACTATCCTAAACAAACAGGTTCTAGAGCTATTTACTTGGGTATGGTTAAACATTTTACAGAATATATATAGGGTTCTAGCTTGCACTATTGTGACTAATCTATTGGCAATACAATTTCTAAATGAGACCATGCCTGCCCTCTCATACCTGTATGTGGCAATTCCTGAGCAACTGGTAGAGTTGCAGTGGGAGGAGATCTCGCAAAATCTCTGAATTGAGAACCAGAAGCATGCCAAACAGCAGCAACAGGAAGGAAGGAACAAAAAGAAGCAGAGCAAAAGGTAGTGCTGCGTATATCCAAAGAAAAAATGCCCATGTGTTACAAATGATCATGGATTCTCAAATCCCATTGGGTAATAGGGTATGGAAATGGATAAACTGAAATAGTTACAGCTTCACCATGGAATTGTATAAGGCAGAGTCCCCAACTTTTTTTATCCGTGTGCCACTCTCAAAAATGTAGAAAGTGTTGGTGCCAATAAGCACTGGGATTGGCTATTTGGTAGCCTCATGTGGACTGCTAGCCAGCAAGAGGCTCTTTGGGTGAAATTGGGAGCAACATCAAAGGGATAGTGAGCAACAATACCAGAATCCATTCTGCAAAATGTTCGCATTAATCATCTCTGGAAAAACTTTTACCATCTTTGGGTATTGAACGAAAGTTTTTTTTCCAGTGGCAACACTCATAGAATTATCTGGAGGCTTCCTGAGCAAAGTCACACTGCAACAAAAGATGTAAAAAACCATGATGACGTGGCGTGAATGTCCGTAGTACTAAGAATAGGAGGCAGCTGTAGCAAACAAGCCATAAACTAAGAGAAAACAGATTAACACATTATTGCCACATAGCACAATATTTAGGGTCAGTGCAAGTATTATTGAATTTGTTGTTTTCTCATCTCTGCTGATGAGAAGTGGAAAATGTGAGAACTAAAATGAAGGCAACGCTAAATGTCAACTGCCCGTCTGGACAATGCCACAGTGTGTGAAAGCTCTTTTATATGAAACCATGCACGTTACAGTAATGCAGACCCAAATTTGGAGGATAGGTGGGGTTTAGTATTTTTTCCCCTTTTGCTAGGCATGGGGTTTCCTCAGGATTGCTCCCAGGCTGAGGTTATTTTACCTGCACAATAACAAGGGTGAGTTGGCACTAAAGAAGGAACAGAAAGCATTTCCTGATACCGTACATAGTATGGCAAAGCACATACAGTTTTGTTCAGAATAATAGCAGTCCAACATCACTAAACTATTCAATCACTGTTTTTGGTAGAAATTTCTACATGCCAAATAATTTACTACTAGGTGTAGTAGAGTAATAGAAAACCAACAGTCATGACATGCTGCTGATTCATGTAATTGAATCATTAATGGAGGTTTGTTTCAATTAATTGCTTGTTCCAAATAATAATAGCGTGTTCCATATAATAGCAGTGTGGAATTCAATTAGTGAGGTCATTTATGTGAAAAAACAAGTGTCAATTTACGGCCCTTATTTAAGGAAGGAAGGAGCAAATGTAGTGCATGCTGGTTATAGTGTATTTCTCTCTGAAAATCTGAGTAAAATGGGTTGTTCAGACATTGTTTAGAAGAGCAGTGTACTTTGATTAAAAAGTTGATTGGAGAGAGGAAAACATATAAAGGGGTTTTTGTAGATAACAAGTTGTCTAATTCTGGGCAGTGTCATTCTGTGGCTACTAAAGCAAATAATGTTCTGTCTTACATAAAAAAAGGGCATTAACTCAAGGGATGAAAACATAATTATGCCTCTTTATAGGTCCCTGGTGAGGCCTCATCTGGAGTATGTAGTGCAGTTTTGGACTCCAGTCCTTAAGAGGGATATAAATGAGCTGGAGAGAGTGCAGAGACGTGCAACTAAATTGGTTAGAGGGATGTAAGACTTAAATTATGAGGGTAGACTGTCAAGGTTGGGGTAGTTTTTTCTGGAAAAAAGGTGCTTGCGAGGGGATATGATTACACTTTACAAGTACATTAGAGGACATTATAGACAAATGGCAGGGGACCTTTTTACCCATAAAGAGGATCACCGTACCAGAGGCCACCCCTTTAGACTAGAAGAAAAGAGCTTTTATTTGAAGCAACGTAGGGGGTTCTTTACAGTCAGGACAGTGAGGTTGTGGAATGCACTGCCGGGTGATGTTGTGATGGCTGATTCAGTTAATGCCTTTAAGAATGGCTTGGATGATTTTTTGGACAGACATAATATCAAAGGCTATTGTGATACTAAGCTCTATAGTTAGTATAGGTATGGGTATATAGATTTTAATTAAAAGTAGAGAGGGGTGTTTGTATGGATGCTGGGTTTTCTTTTGGAGGGGTTGAACTTGAAGGACTTTTTTCAACCCAATTTAACTATGTAATAAGATTGACGTTATGGAGTGGCCAGCCCAATCCCCCAACCTTAATACAATAAATGTGTGGGGTGAAATTAAAAATGTTTTCTGAGACAAAACAAAGAAATGCAGAAGAATTGTGGAATGTAACAGGTGCCAGAAGTTGGTGGACTCCATACAACACAGATGTGCAGCAGTTCTCAGAAATACTGCAATATATGGATAAACAATTCCTGTTTTGTTTAAAGGGTAAGGCATTTTTTAGTAGCTGTATGCATAAAATGTCTCAATGTCTTAAATATATTGATAATGGGTCGAGTGCAGAGGACTCTTATATTTGTCTATATGTATTTTGTGGTCACAGCCTCATTGCACCCCTGCCTAATGGTTTGAAAAATTAGTGCGAGCACAACTTTCCCTTGTTTCTTACAGCCAGAAAAAACATCACAACCAATAAGATTTTCATATTGAACATTTTGCTTGAATTAGACGAATGAAAGCTAACTCTTGATCTGTTGGTGTGGGTTACTGGAGCGAGGCACATTATGCCCATATCTATAATTCATAGTGCATCTCCACAGACAGCAAGAAGGAGAACAGAATTTACTACATCTTACCAATCAATCTGGAAAAATCACAAAGGCCTCAACGAATATGCCCGGGCAACACTGAGCAGTGCGTCTCTTGAAAAGCAATGTGACACAGATGATCGGAGAAGCGGCAGAGAGTGGCAGTCACTGCTGGGTTACAGAGGTTTTGCAGCACGTTAAGCATGCTCTGTGGGTTCTGTTGGTTCTGGGAAAGGCGTAGGCACTTCACTAATACCCTAGTTAAAGCAAAATGCAATCAGAGGCACTGCCCAACAGCCTCGTGACCACCCTAGGCTTCATCTCACCGGTCCTTCTATGTCTTAGCTAAAACTGTGTCTTAAGCTGGCCATAGACATTGAGATTTTCAAATGATCAGATCCTGATCGTGAGACCACAATCTTCTCAGAACGATCGTACGAATTTACCATCAACTAAAAAGACCAATTTGCCAGGAAAACAAAGGGGAGCTGTCTGCTTGGCCCTGCAAACATAGATAGATTGCACTGGGACGACAAAGATTTTTTGACCTGGCCGATCAATTTCCTGACAGATGTCGGACGAAAAATCGTAAGATGCACGATCGTTCGAATCCCACTAACCGCACGATAATTTCGAAGGATTGGTCGGACTTCCCTAAAATCTGTAGTTCGGCAAGAAGAATCGCCGCGTCTATGGGGAGCTTTAGCTAAAACTGGCACTTGACCCTGTGTGTTTGGTCCTGCTGTGCCCCTTGCATGGTTGGTCAGAAGTTTTAGAATCTCCTTGTTTCTCTGGGGTTTCCTTGCTCTTTCACGTGTTACATAGCATCTGTGTCTGCTAAGAGAGCCACCATCTCTTGTGACTTAGGGGACATTAAATGAAAAAGGTGCACACATATGTAATGAGAATCACAAACGGACTTAGAATCAGGGACTAGTGGTAGGCAGAGTAGGCACATGCCTAGGGCACAAAGCTGGCGGGCGCCAGGCACTTACCTGCTCTGTCGCCTACCCCATGTCCGGTCCCCTCTCTCCCCAACATTTCAGCATCTTCTTGCACACATGCTGATGTGTGCTTCCGTGCATGCCGATGTGCGCGAGCGTGAACAACTCAGATGGCGCCATGGTCGGGCAGGTTGCCTAGGGCGCCTGCTCAGTCTGGCCCGGCTCTGCTTAGAATATTAGGCCATTGCCTCACCTCCTCCTCAAGATCAACCTGGCAGTAGGATCTTAGGGACATCTGATCAGTACCATCATCATCAGTGGTTTGAGGCACTCTTCCGCTGAAGAACAGGACAGTCTCTGGGCTAGGATTTGGCCAAGAAAGCACCCCTTGCTTATTCAAACAGCACAGACCCTATAAGAGCATCAGTACTTATTTGTAACATGTAATGGACTGTTAACACTGCACATAATGCAATGTCAGTGGTCCTACTAATATAGCGAATATGGAAGTAAATCAATTGCTAACCATGCAGGGAAGCCCTGAGATGGAAAGGTTAAAATGAAGTAAGGTTTATGAGAAAGACTCTGAGTCCTGTGTCAAAAGAAACACAACATTTCTTTCCTTTCCTGTTGTTTATATATGGGCTTCTGTATCAGACTTCTGTTTTTAGCTTAAACCTCCAGGGATAGGGCATGAGCATGCTCAGTTTGCTCCTCTATCCCCCTCCCGTTTCCCCATCCCTCCTCCCCTCCCTGCTGTAATCAGAGCCCAGAGCTATGAGTGAGCAGGGAGAGACTCAGGCAGGAAGTGATGTCACAGCATGCTAATATGGCAACTGCTATCCTAAACAAACAGAGAAAGCTTCTAGAGCTGTTTACTCAGGTATGGTAAAGCATTCTGAAGAATATTGTGTCTTATCTATTGGCAATAAACTGCCTTAGCGCTTTCCTTTTCCTTTAATATGGCACTGGATTCACAGCTACTCATGACACTGAATCCCCTGAGACTCTGGTAATAAAGTCCTCACTCTGCTGCTCATCATGCAGTTTGGTACTAAATCCACTGTTGATCATGCATGGTGGTGGCCTTAGTAATTTGGCACTCAATCAGCGGTTAATCCGATCATACAGGGAGGCCTGGTTGCTGTAATATAGTTAAAACAGGCTTACCAGGGAGGTCATGCTCATTTGTGCCAGTGCTCGTTCTTCCCAAAGTGCAGTGACCAGGATCCACATGACAGGGAAGAGAAGTGGCAGAACAGGGATCACTGCATTTACTTGCCAACAATTAATCAGTTGCTGTGCATTAACTTTCTGGTAACTAGAACGAGGCCCAGTGACTTAAATTGCCCATAAATGGTAAGATCCGTGCATTTAGCAGGTTAGCAAACAAGCCGATCTTTACCTTACAATGCACTGGGCCAGTGTCGGACTGGGACACCAGGGGCCCACCCAAAATCCTTAGACCAGGGGCCCACCCAAAATCCTTAGACCAGGGCCCACCATAAAAACCTTAGACCAGGGGCCCACTCTCAGTACCAATACTCTCTATCTCCTCAATTAACCTCTATTCTGCTAGTTTGTTTTCTTTACATACTATAATCTATTATTCCATCTATTAGCCTCTTTGTTCTCATAGAATAGGGAAAGGCCATGAAATAGGCCAAAAGTTTAGCAGCATGAGGGCACACTGACACCTTGGCCCACCGGGAGTTTTCCTGGTACACCTCTGGGCCAGTCCGACACTGCACTGGGCCCAAATCAAGATAATCTGATTGCTTGGTCCGGGTCAAAAATCGCATCCTATTAAGAGCCATGGGGCCCTTCTAGTAGAGGACTGAATCAATGCAGTGATGCAGGCCTTGCATGACAGGATTTTCTAGCCAGCCAGACATTGTACAGTCAGTTCGAGGGGCGGACTTGGCAACTTTGAGTAGTCCATGTAGTCCATGTAAAGCCAACTTTACCAAGCCCCTTCTTTTTGTGGCAATAAATGATGGCTTGTTTCACTACATTCACTCTTGTGTATTTCTTTGGTTCATTTAACTTCCTTGAACTAGGAAGCCCATTGGAAGAGTTTGAGATGAGTAGCCCCTGAAAGTGTTGCCCGAAGTCGGGAGTCTGGCCAAGATTGCATTGCCCTGCTGACACAGTCTATCGCAAAGATGTGGTGAAGTGATGTGCTAAATGTCATAAATTGGGAGGGTTACAAAACTTTAACCTTCAAAGGAAGAAGCGCCTGGAAAAGGAAATGCTGTGTTCTCAGCATTTCTCCACAAGAGGGGAAGATGAATATTTCTCTATGTCCTCTTAAGCAAATGGGTGTGGCTTTAGAAAATGGTATTAGCCTGAAACCTGTTCTGTTTTATCCCACTCTGAATAATGCAGAGTTGCTCCATTTAGGAGTTGTCGAGTTGTTCCAGCTGGGAGTGGGAGGGAAGAATGGTGAGAACTTTGGAGGCGTCTGAGGAAACCTCAGGTTTCTAAAAGTGAAGTGTCTCCAGAACTGATGAGACAAGCAAATCTATGGCTTTAAATTATAATTAGGGAAGGTCATCATCTTCATGGTCAGAGTTCAGAGGATAATTTGCAGTCTGACAAACTCAACATAGGCTCAGCATAGGTGTGGGGTTCAAGAAATCCCCTTCACTATGCCCTTCAGAAGAGGAAGGAGCCCTGTGTTTTGAGGGTTTGGATTTTTGGTTATTAACCTTTCAAAGATTGGGCAAGTTTAGGAAGACATGTGCAGTAGCTAGCCAAGTAGCCCAGTACAGAATAGTCTGTGCCTGGGAGGAAGGCCCAGGAGAGAAGGGTTCCCTCTTCTGGGCAGTGGTATCCTGTGGGGAATGGTTCACAAACTACACAAAGTGGGAGGCCCAACGGCTAATGTTGTAGTGTCAATATATTTTTATGAAAAATGTTTTATTCTCAAAAGTTCGGGTTGGCCCTTAAGTGATTTTTGGGTCATTCTGTGTGTTATATGTATAGTTAAACGACTGTCAGCAGCAGACGTCAACCCTGCAATGCACAACAGGTTTCTGCATTAAGTGGCTCTGACAAATCCTACTTCAGGCAGAGCTTAGGAAACCACTGGACATGGAGCGACCATAGTACACAGCTGCTTTGTCAATGCACTTGAAATTCTGAAGTAGAATTAATGCCTCATATCTGAAGCAGGCAGCAGGGGGCACTGCACTACTGTATAATGATTTCACTTTGCTATTTCCCAGCAGAGAAAGTTAAAAGGGGCATATGTACAGATAACTTTTTATACAGAGCTACTTGTAAACACAGCAATGTACATTTGTATAATACAGTAAAAATACTATCCCTCTGTCCCTAGATTTTCTTATGTCAATTTAGAAATACAGAACTCTCTGAATCCATGTTAAGCATTCATCGATTATAAGCAACCAAATACCCAGCCTGCTGCTCTGAGATTCTTCTGCCCAGCAAAGGATATACACATATATATATATATATCTATACATATATATATATATCTAAATGCTCTGCCTGTTTCAGGTGCCAATGATCCTTTAACGTCTCTGCTAGGCAGTGGCGGAACTACCGGCTGTGCAGTAGGTGCAGCGGCACCTGCACCCCCAATGGGGCCCGCATCCCTTAAGAGTAATTGCATGTATTCACGTGTGGCGTTCAATAGAGCGTTGCCCATGATATCACAGTTCTGCAGGCCTTAAGCTGATTGAACTGATTGCGTCCAATCGAGCCCATTGCCCCTGGTGGCCCTCCCGCACCTTCTCTCTGATTGCATCGGCTTCACTTTATTTCTTTCTGTGAGGTTTGCTTTTTCTCCTGCAGCTATTCCCTCCGTTCTTAAAAAATGAGATAGCAGCAATTTGTAATTAACGATCCTTCATGATTACAGGGGCCATATGTCACGACATAAATAAACCTGCCCAGAATAGAATTCTTTTAGTGCTGTTGCAATGGGTGCTTATCTGTGTTGTGTCTCCCTGTCTGCCTGCAAAATCTGCGGTAATAGAAAACATTTGTCTGCAGGTCGGATCATAGGCTTTTCTAATTGCAGAGTTGAGTCATGAGGATTTAAATAAGATAACGTGAGTACCTACAGTCATGCACCAATTCACCTATTGCTTTAGGTTGTGTATGTAATGTAACTGGCAGAGAGGCCTTGCACATGCCCCCCATAGTGTAGCATTAAATGGGTGGTTCACCTTCAGGTTAACTTTAAGTATGTTATAGAATGGTAAATTCTAAGTAACTTTTCAATTGGTCTTCATTTTTTTCTTTTAATGTTTTTTGAATTATTTCTCTACTTCTGAGTTTTTACAGCTTTCAAATGGGGACCACAGACCCCCTCTAAACAACAATGCCTAGTAAGGCTATACATTTATTGGTATTGCTACTTTCTCAAACGTCCCTTGGCAGCACAGGTACCAAAGGGTTAATGTCCACTTCCCTGTAGGAGGCAGGATGACAGGAAAAAATCTGCAGGGCTGCTCCTCCTCTTCCCGACATTAGCCCATCCCACTTCAGTTTCTTGTCATGCTGCTTCCAAGGAGGTAGGTAATATATTTTTTTCCTCTCTTTTTCTAGAGATATCAACCAACACTTGTATGGGGTATGCTATTGCGCTGCCCTCACTATTTCTACATGAGTTTGGATTGTGTGCAGGTTTTTAGCATGCTTTTACGCTGCAATATACCCTCTGTGTCATTCCCCACTAAACTCAGGAGGGGGAGGCGTACGATATAACCTACGCTATCCTAGACACAGCACACACCAGGGCAAGTTATGCGAGAGCGCTACCATGTTCTCTATGGATTGAGACGGTACTCTTAGAACGGCATGCTTCTGCGCTGCTCAAGTAAAAGTCATGGGCTAGGCATGCTTTCACACTGCTACAGGCACAGGCATAGAAGGCATGCTTTTGCGCTGCCACAGTATAACAAACGGTCGCACTATTAGACCGGCGGTAACAAGAGGAGGTCAGGGGGACGCAGTGCATGATGACGTCACAGGCACGGCAAGCTGTATAACCGCCTTTCCGTTGTCGCATAGGGCGCATTGCTGTGCAACAGACAAAGAGGGCTCCGCTTCAGCTCTTCTCTCTACCGACATTACCCTGATCCCCCTGACTAACAAGGTAACCTTTTGCCTTACTTCTTGGGGCCCTTTTGTTTCACGCACTTCTGCTACTTTGCCTATTGCCCTTACTAATAGAGTGCCTTACCATTATGGAACGGGAGACGGCTTTCTCACTGGGTCCCAACCAAATGGGGGAACCAACTCAATTGCCCTCCAAAAAGTCCTCTAGTAAGCGGACTAAGACCACCGCCAGTGGTTCTACAAAAAAACCCAGAATAGACTCCTCTCCTCCAGAAAGCAGCCCACCACCACCAGAAATACCAGACTGGCTCAAGGACTTTCAAAAATCCTTTTTGGGGACGACTTCATCCATTGAAAAGCTGGCAACAGCTGCTATGCAAAAGCAAAAACCTACCAGTACTGTTTTGCATACTGCTCATCCGAGCACTTCAGAAACATGTCCAGAGTCTTCGGATGAGGATCCTAATGACTCTTAAGGACGCACTGCTGGCTGATATGTTTGTCACCTTAGACAAAAGAGGTTAAAACCCTGGACAAACTTTTTGTCTCAGTTTCTAAACCACAGCGTCATTTCCAAGTCCACGAAACAGTGGAAGAAGTGATAAAGAAAGAATGGAAATTTCCTGACCGGAAACTATCCAGAGACAAACGGTTAGATAATCTCTACCCTTTTCACCAACAATATAAAGACAAATGGGATCAAGTTCCCAAGGTAGATGCCCCGGTGGCGTGACTAGTGAAATGAACAACTATCCCACTGGAAGATGGCACTTCTTTCAAAGACCCTATGGATCGAAAGACCGAAAGTCTGTTGAAGAACATTTTTACTTCCACCACGTCAGCTTTCGAACCTACCATAGCCATGGCTTGTGTAGCACGAACACTTCTCTGTTGGCCCAGGAAGCCATACAGGAAGCTTATGAGGAGGAGTTCGACATGTCATCCCACCTCTCTAAGATGCTGAACGCAATTCATTACTTATGTGATGTGTCAATGGATTCACTTCATCTGCTTGCTAAATCATCAGCACTAGCAATCGCAGCTAGAAGGGCATTGTGGCTAAAACCATGGAGTGCAGATCTGGCCTCCAAAAAGAATCTAGTGTCTCTACCTTTTACAGGAACCACGCTCTTCTGCAGTGAGCTGGACACGTTAATTTCTAAGATTTCAGGGGGAAAGAGCAATTTCTTACCCCTGGACAAGAGATCCAGGCCTCCTCAGAATTCACAACGCTCGTTTCGATATTCCTACAACAAGAGCTTCCAACAGAATTTCTCTGGGAATTCGAGAACTACCACAGGTTCCAACTCTAAAGGCTTCCGGGGATCTGGCAAGTCAACATGGAACCCACAATGTCGTCCAACCAAGGCGACCACAGATAAACAAGATTCCTGATGCCTTAGCCACCTCTATTCCTCAGGAGACGGTAGGGGGACAAATCAGTTTTTTCAAAGAGGCATGGCTTTTGAACACTTCAGACAAATGCGTTCACAAAGTGGTTACATACGGTTTACAAACCTTTTTTCCAACAACCTCCACCAACCAGATTCTTGATATCCAGAATACCAACCAACCCGGACAAGAAATCCGACTTCTTTCTCACCATCCAGGAGATGCGAAAAAAGGAGGTCATCGTTCCAGTACCTACACCCCAACGCAACCAAGGTTTTTATTCAAACCTTTTCATGGTTCCCAAAAAGGACGGTTCTCTTCGACCGGTCCTAGATCTAAAGAAACTGAATCGCTTTCTTCAGTTACCTACTTTCAAGATGGAATCTCTGAGAGCAGTCATCGACAATGTAGAGCAGGGCGATTACTTCACCTCGATAGATTTAAAGGATGCCTATCTACACATCCCCATCCATCCATTCTATCAAAGATTTCTATGATTCGCACTACCCAACGAACATTTTCAGTTTCAAGCTCTACCCTTCGGCATGGCCACGGCACCATGCGTGTTCACCAAGGTCATGGCCAGTCTAGTGGCCTACATGAGAGAACAGCATCTAATCCTCATTCCGTATCTAGACGATCTCCTTCTCCGAGCCCCATCCAGAGAGATTGCACAACGACACACAGATGGTTGCCAATTCATACTGCAGCAACATGGGTGGATAATTCACCCAGCAAAGAGCTTCCTGTCACCAGCCCAGTCCATAAGTTTTTTTTGGGATCACTCTTCGATTCTCGAAGACACAGAGTTTTTCTCGCTCATGAAAAAATTCTAAAACGTATCAAAGCGACTTTGTCGACCATTCACAAGACAGATATTTCCATAAGAAATGGAATGCATCTCTTAGGATTAATGACAGCCTATATAGATCTGGTACCTTACGCTCAATTCCACATGAGACTATTTCAACTGGAGCTTCTCCAGAAATGGAACAGATCACCAACATCACTCAACACCAAGATTCGTCTGTTGCGAAACACCAAACAGTCCTTGCTTTGGTGGACACAGAAACAAAACCTGGCAGTAGGACGAGCATGTTCCATAACAAACTCTCTCAAGGTTACCACGGATCTGGTTGGGGAGGAGTTTTCCAGGACATGACTGTACAGGGAAAATGGTCACCAGCAGAGGCAAAACTGCCAATCAACGTTCTAGTACACTGGACAACGGTCCTTCACGGATTTCCCATAAAGGTACAAACAGACAATGCTACCGCTGTAGCCTATCTAAATCACCAAGGCGGCACAGACAGTCTGGGAAGAGGCAGCCAAGATACTTACCTGGGCAGAACAAAACGTTCCACAAATTTCAGCCATCTACATTCCAGGCCAAGACAACTGGGAAGCGGACTTTCTCAGTCGACAGACTCTAGACCCAGGGGAATGGAAGCTGAATCGTCAGCTATTCATTCAAATGGCCAACATATGGGGATGGCCTCAAATCGATCTCATGGCATCAACCTTCATTCACCAGCTACTGAGGTACTGCACACGGTACCGCGACCGCAACGCCACAGCAATGTGCTGACTATCAACTGGAACTTCGATCTGGTTTATGTGTTCTACCGATGATTCACAAGGAAACTGAAATTACACCATACCACAGCCATTGTAATAGCACCATATTGGCCCAGGAGGGCATGGTTTTCAGACTTAAAGACCATGTCCGTAGCCGATCCCTGGAGACTACCACTGTGGCCGGATCTGTTGACTCAGGGACCATACCGACACCATAATCTCGGCATGCTTGCCCTGACAGCTTGGCTATTGAAACCGCAATATGGTCACAGAAAGGTTTCTCTCAGTCAGTAGTGCAGACTCTACTACAAGCCAGAAAGAAATCCACCAAACGGTCATATCACAGGATCTGGAAGATATTCCTAGATTGGTGCAGCCGCAATCAGTTAAACCATACATCTCTACCTATCTCGGATTTATTGGATTTTCTACAACAGGGCTTGGACAAAGGCCTTGCCACAAGTTCGCTCAAAGTCCAGGTATCTGCTCTCTCAATTTTGCTTCAACAACCTTTAGCTGAGCTAAAAGAAATAAAGACTTTCCTACAAGCCGCACAACATATACGTCCACGTTGGCATGCACCTACACCTCCATGGGACCTCACTTTGGTCTTAAACGCGCTACAAAAGTCTCCCTTTGAACCCATGCATTCCATCAGTATAAAAATGTTGTCCCTAAAGGTGGTGTTCCTGGTAGCCATAGCATCCGCAAGGCGGGTCTCAGAACTGGCAGCTCTTTCTTATCGGACTCCTCTATTTGTTATACACGAGGATAAAGTAGTACTTCACACTCAACCAGAATTCCTACCAAAGGTAGTATCTGACTACCACATAAATCAGGAGATTGTCTTACCTTCGTTGTGTCCGAAGCCCAAAACTTCTAAAGAGAAAGTCCTCCACACACTAGACGTTGTAAGGGCGATCAAGTACTACCTACATAGAACACAGGATTTCAGGAAATCCGAGTCTCTCTTTGTCCTATTCGGAGCACCCCAGCAAGGTAACAAGGCCAGTTCCGCATCTCTCAGCAGATGGTTCCGGGAGACAATTTTACTGGCTTACGCAGAAAAAGGAAAACAAGCTCCTTTCAGAGTTACAGCACATTCCACAAGAGCACTGAATACATCCTGGGCTCAAGCCATACCTCCCAACTGTCCCTTTTTCAGAGGGACAGTCCCTCGTTTGACAGCTCAACCCGCAGTCCCTCATTTGTACTGGAAAGTCCCTCTTTTCTATGCACTGAACAGCCAGAAAAAGAAACAAAGTTTCTCACTTAATTGGCTTTTAGCAGAGAGCCCAGAACAGCTAACAGGTGCAAATAAGATACTTTGTAACAATTTTGAGACACAAAAACTCAGTTTAGATAAGGAGAAATATTTTCAAACTTTCATAACCTGCCAAATTTTGTAAAACAAACATGGTAATTAGGGGGTGTGGCCACATAAAGGGGTGTGGTCAAAAAAATTGCTGCGCTACGTGCAGGAAACAAATTTTTGTCCCTCTTTTTACTTCCAAAATGTTGGGAGGTATGCTCAAGCAAATCAGGCCTCCGCAGATCAGATTTGTCGTGCTGCTACATGGTCCTCAGTACACACGTTCACAAAATTTTACAAATGTAATGTTTATGCCTCATCACAGGCAAGTTTTGGCCGCAAAGTTCTACAAGCGGCATTTTTTTAAGAGTCTCCACCTACTATAATGGAAGGCTTTATATTCTGTTTCCGAATTAATCATTTTCTTCTCTTCCTTAAAGTTTTTTCTTATTTTTACTACCCACCCTTCTGCTTTGGGACATAACCCTTTGGTACCTGTGCTACCAAGGGACGTTTGAGAAAACGGGATTTGTGTACTCACCGATAAATCTGTTTCTCTAAGTCCCGAACAGGCAGCACAGGATGTTCCCACCCTCTGCTATTTTAATTCCTTTTCATTCTATGCTTGATAACAATAACTAAAGTGGGATGGGCTAATGTCGGGAAGAGGAGGAGCAGCCCTGCAGTTTTTTTCCTGTCATCCTGCCTCCTAGAGGGAAGTGGACATTAACCCTTTGGTACCTGTGCTGCCTGTTCAGGACTTAGAGAAACGGATTTATCGGTGAGTACACAAATCCCGTTTTTTCATTCAGGCTCAATGCAATTTATATTCCAGTCTTTCATTCAAATGAATTCATAGTTGCTGAGGTAATTTGGACCATAGCAACCAGAGTTTTCTCAGAAAATCTCTGTCTGCGCCATGTTAACGTTAATGTAAAGGTGAACAACCACTTTAATGCTGCACTGAGTAACCCTTGCCATTAACACAGTAAAAAATGTATTTCAGACTCCTGTGCTTATATCCTTTGAGTACAGGTATGGGACCTGTTACTGAGAATGCTCAGGGCCTGGGGGTTTCCAAATTTAACTATGACATTAGGTCAGTAATGCTGTGTTCTAGCCCAATGCACGGGGGTCGCGAGGGGTGGTAGGGGTGCCCAGTTGTAAATGTATGTACCAGGGCCCTTAGGGGTCTAGTTACGCCACTGCTGCTAGTGCCAGACATGCAGCTTTATTCCTTAACATAAAAAGCCTTGAAGTGTGTCTTTAGGGGTCCAAAGTGGCTGCAGCTCCATGAGTGAGTGTCAGCTGAAACAGTCACTGGGCTGCACTCGCCTGTTGCTCAGGAAATGCCTAGTGGTTGCATTGTTCACTATGGGCAGCATTGCCATTAAAGGAGAACTAAAGCTTAACTAAATAAGTAGGCTAGAATCATTGCACATTACGTTTTGGGCTTCTGTACCAGCCCAAGGCAACCACAGCCCTTTAGCAGTAAAGATCTGTGTCTCCAAAGATGCCCCAGTAGCTCTCCATCTTCTTTTCTGCTGATTCAGTGGACATGCTCTCTGTCACTTGTCACATGTGCTGCTGTCACTTACTGAGCTTAGTGACTGACTCACAATATACAATACATGTAGAATCTAAATGTCACAAAATAAGGCTGGTTAGTAATTAATACAGATAATTACTACATGGCAGCAAAGAAACCAGTGCAACTAACATCAGAATTTGATAATCAGCTTTCTAGCATCAGCTTATATTACCGGTCAACCTCAATTTTTGCTTGATAATTTGCAACGACCCCTAAGCTTAGCTTCTCAACAGCTGCTCAGAGCCCACTGAGCATGTGAGTGTCGCAGACACTTTCCAAGATGGTGACCCCCTGTGACAAGTTTGAAGTCCTGGATCATTGCTGCTATTGACAAGCTGAAACGTTAGGCTGGTGCAATAAGTTTACTATATAAAATGTCATTTTTAGCCACATTCATTTTTAAGGTTTAGTTCTCCTTTAAGGTTAGCAATCAACTGTATCGTCAGTTTAAACCAGAACAACTTTCTCCTATTCTCATGCCTAGGTGTGTTTTACCCCCACTGCCATCCATGCATTGTAAATGATAAGGATATTACATTTCATCTCCATGAATGGACTGAGATTTATAACAAACCCTGGCATTTTAAATACACAAAGGCCCAATATAAACCTCTGGCCAATGCCAATATACAGTCATGTGACAACAAATTCTATTTATTGAAATCACTATGAACAGTTTATAGAGATGTATAGGTTTATATGTGGCTGTTGTGTGTAACACTAGAATTTACACCACTGACTAGTGATGGGCGAATAAATTTGCATGTCGGAAAAGTCGATTGCGTCAAAACCGGTGCGCATCAAAATTATTTGGATGCGCGTTGACTTTAACATCGGTGTCAAAATTGACACGAGCATCATTATTGACGCGGGAATCAAAATTGACACGGGCGTCGAAATTAATTTTTCACAAATTTTTCGCCATTTCAATGAAAATTCTTGAATTTTTCGGCAAAGCAAAACGGGATCAATAAAAGACATTTAAAGGGTTTTATATCCCATGATCCCCAGCACAGATATTATTTAAAGTATGGGATTCATTGCAGTGCAGTGTCTGACTGCCCTCCATAACTGAAATGGGGTCACAGGGGGGTAATTTTAAATTTTATTACTGAAAAAGATTTAAATAGTGATACATACTTATTCAGGTGGGGTTTTAATCACTGCAGCTATGATTTACACTAAATATCTTGCGCTACTTTCCTTTAGTTTCACTCTGGGAATATTTGCCTTTCACTAAAGAATAATACATACAGGACAGACATATTATTTAGTGGTTTAACAGGCAAGTTCACCCAACAGTGAGCCCCCCTTTCTCGTCAACGTTGACAGGGATAGTCTGGCTCTCCCCTTACCTTCAAATGAAGGTTTTGAAAATGGATTGTAGTTTAGTAAAGAAGGTGCCTACGATCCACACTGGGGCCTGCCAGAGGAGGTAAAGTATTTTTGGGGCTAGTACCATTTTGATCAATTGGATCTTTCCGACTGGTCCTACCTTAGATTGTCCCATGCTCTGCACTTCTCTCTGACCATCTGAAGCAGAGGAGTGACATTTAGGTCCAGGTATCCCTGAAGGGGCAGTGCTACCGTAACACCAAGATATGTAAACCAATCTACCACCTTGAATGGGCAGTCTGTGAGATTTTTCCCCAGGATTCCCCCTGTCCCCTAGGTATATTACGGTATCATCAGCATATAGTTGTATCTTTTCGTGTACTCCGCCCACCTGGAAGCCTTGTCATTTACTCTAATGGAGGCGGAGGGAGCAGCATATAACAGGCAATCAACGTAGTGAAGTGGGGGCCTATGTTGAACCTCTGCAGGGTCTGCCATAGGTAAGGTCATTCAACCGTATCGAAGGCCTTGGTTATGTCGAGCACCGCCCTGGTTGCTAGCCCATCCATTTTTAGGGTCAGATGAATAAATAGCCGTCTGATATTGTGGGCTGTTGTTTTGTTGGGTATGAACCCTGTTTGATCAGGCTTAACCAACATGGAAATGACCTTCCCCAATCTGCGGGCTAGAACTTTTGCTAGTATTTTCACGTCTGCGTTCAATAGGGAGATGGGTTGGTATGACTCTGGGAGCGTGGGGTATTTCCCTGGTTTCCCTATCAGGACTATAGTGGCCTCATACATCGAAGCTGGCAACCGTTACTGTGTCGTAGCAGCCTAAGAAGGTGTCTATAAAACGTAGTGACTCAGGCAGTTGGGAGGAGTATAATGAGGAATAAAATTGCATAAGTGTCTGCCTGATCTCATCTGTCTGTGGTTATTGCCCCATGTGCAGCCTTTAAGGCCGTAATTGCAGTAGGTGGGTTTTGCGCAGAGGCCACATAGGCAAGTCGTTTTCCTGCCCTTTCCCCTTGCTCAAATACTCTAGCTTTGGAAAACAAATGCTTATGCTGAGCTTTGTCATGCATTAACTTAGAGTACTGCTTTTGTGTAATTTTCAGTTGTTCTATCGATGCATCTGTGGGATGCTCCACCACCTCTCTCTCCATATCGAACATCTTTTGCTCCATTTGGATTTGCGCCCCTTTAGTTTTGTTTTGAGAGCCACAACCTGTGCATTTAGGATACCTCTGATATAGGCTTAGAAGGTATCCCAAATAGTGAGCTGATCTGCACTCAGTTGGTTCAGCTGAAAGAATTCTGCTATTGTCGGTTCTAGCTGTGTTTGGTTATCCAACAGATATAGCCATATAGGGTTAAGTGACCATCTTGATGGTTGTGGGCTTCTGGCTAAGTCTAATTTTAAAACTAGTGGCGAATGATCAGATACCCCTCTTGCTCCATAGGCAATATGACTTAGTAGGGGTAAAGTTTTGTGAGTCACTAGGGCCATGTCTATTCTGGACATGGTTAAGTGGGAGGCTGAGAAACAGGAGAACTGTTGGGTTGCACGGAGCATATGCCTCAGGGAGGGGAGCTCATCAGGTTATGAAAGTTTGTGGGGGTTTCCGTAGTTGTTTTCCCTGCTTTGTGCCATCTGTCCATCTCCTCTCCGGATCCTGCACAGTGTTAGAATCCCCCATTGCTAGCAAGTATGCTCTGGGGTGGGACCCTTGGAACTCTTCTAGTTGAGTCACTATGTCATCTTTATACGGAGGGGGATGTACTCAGATGCGAGTATTACCTCACATTTAGCAATGTACCCATGAACAAATATAAATTTACCCAGCGGGTCCGTACGCACATCCAGCAAACAACAATTAACTCCCTGTCTCGCTGTTTCCCTCCCCATCCACCCAGTCCCCACCGGGTAGATTTCAGCCCTTAACAATATCCAGAACCTTAGTATTGAAGTGAGGCTGGCTCAACTACTGAGTCTCCACTCGTGAGTTGCCTTCAGTAGCAATCCTAGAGGGGGGAGGGCCCTGGTGCATGAGGCACAGCCGGGCCCCGCCACCCTCCATACTGCCGCATTTGTATGTGGCGCACTGACTGCCGGGGGCCCTGAGGCACCCCCTGCTCCCCCCGGTAGTTCCGCCACTGCATGTAAACAAAAGATACTACGAAATAAAGTTTGGACAGTGAGTTTTCTGGTGGGCCCTTGGCACCCCAATACAACATTGTAGTTAACAATCTAATATTTCCCAGTAGCCACCAATTTGCATTTGGAAAAAAGGAAAACTATACCCCTCAAACAATGTAGGTCTCTATAAAGATATATTGCTTAAAACAGCTCATATGTAAAAATCTGCTTCATGTAAATAAACCATTTTCATAATAATATACTTTTTTAGTAGTATGTGCCATTGGGTAATCATAAATAGAAAATTGCCATTTTAAAAAATAATGGCAGCCCCCTGGGATCGTACGAGTCTCTGTGCACACAAACATACCAAAAAAGTTTAATGTGTTTGTTTAATCAAAGTCTCATTGTTTTCTAATACAAAAATCTGCTATATGTGTGAGATTCAGACCATATTTGTAATTGATTCAACATTAAACAGGGATTCCCTCTTGGTTTTATGGCTGAGATTCTAGCTATCTTTATACCAGACATTCTGTCACAGTGGCACAGATCCGATCCACTGGAAACAGCACCCCTGCTCTGCTTTATGGCTATGAGATATCTGTATAACACAGGTTGGCTTGATTGTTGATAGAACTATATTATTTAAAAACAGCCAATCTTAAATTATATAGCAGGAAAAAGCATATTTCTTATGTTTGCAAACAATCGCTTGCTAGATGCTCAGTGCTGAAATGGTACCAGGGGTATTCTTCGATGCTTATTAAAAAAAAAATTGGGCCTCACATACCTGATTAAAGTTGATTTAGAAACATCTTTGTTCCAAGCACATCTAGCTGCCGGCCAATAATCAAGCTGGAAGTATCTTTTGATGCAGATAACTCACATGGCTTGAATCCAAGTTTAACACTAGGGGACAGTTACATTTGTTTGTGCCAAAATGATGCTACCATTTCATCCTTGCAAAATCAGTTCACACTGTGTAAGCTCATGATGTGCCCACATGCTGACCCTTTTCTTACAGGCGTAACATGACCCATTTGCAGGCAATATACTAAACAGCACTATTAATTCTGCCTTTAAATAATGGTAGCAGTATGGTTGTAACAGATACAGAAAAGGCAAATGTGCTAAATCAGTTCTTTTCTTCTAGTGCACACAATAGAGGAGTCAAGAGTTCCCAGGCTCAATTCATAGCTGCACTGATGGCTCATCTCAATCTTGTCAGTGGCTCAGGATATGATTTACAGTATATATTTTTAATAAAAAATTAAGTTGAACAAGGCACCAGGGCCAGATGGCATACACTTGTGGGTTCTAGGAGACAGATCCATAACTAGGTGTAGGCAGGATAGTGCAACATTGGTGCAACCAGAGGAGGGACCTATGTGGCCTGAAACATGTAGTGCTATGCATCTAAAAAAAAAAAAAAAACTAGTCTTCACTAGTTTGCTCTCCAGTGAACCATTTATGTTTATACGCTTAAGGGGTGGTATGATAACTATGTATAATTATATAAGAAGATCATATAATAATCTCTCTAATGCTTTATTTACCAGTAGGTCTTTCCAGCTGAGGGGTTGGATGGCTTTTTAGCAAGTGAGGGAATACAGGGTTATGGGAGATAGCTCATAGTACAAGTTGATCTAGGGACTGGTCCGATTGCCATCTTGGAGTCAGGAAGGAATTTTTTCCCCCTCTGAGGCAAATTGGAGAGGCTTCAAATGGCATTTTTTGCCTTCCTCTGGATCAACTGGCAGTTACATAGATAATATATAGACTTAAAAGGTTGAACTTGATGGATGTGTGTCTTTTTTCAACCTAACTTACTATGTTTCTAAACTATATAAAGGTGCAAGGCTGCAGGTTGAGTTGCACAGGTCACTCAGTTTTTATAAAGAATAATGTACCCCTACTCTGAGTTTCACAGAGGCATTAAAAAGTATAATGTAGAAATGGGGAATTGAAAAGGCAACTGTTTGAATTACTTTTGGGTGTCTTGATTTTTGTATTTTAGTATTTATATGTATTTTTGTATTTATATTGTATTTTAGGTTCAATCAAAGAAAGCAAGTCTTAAAACATTACATTACAATTTAAAACCAAACAGAACTAACGTCGAAGAGGCCACACATAAAGCTAAAATGGATGAATAATTAAGGGATAGCAAATGATCCATGTTATTATAAAAAAATGAGAGATGAAAGAACATTTCTTTTTATTCTGTTCTAATTACCTTGGCAATATAGCGTACTTATACATGCAAGTGCAGCACTGAGCTGAAATTACTATGTCTGAGGTAGGAATTATGCAAAAAAAAAAAAAGCAAGATACCAGGTTTGTTATATAGCATGAGTGTTTGCAGGGGGTTAAGAAATATAGTGACAATTACATCTTTTGTGTTGATTGAGGATAGATTTCTTGAGCAGGGAAGGAAAAATCACAGGCCTGAACTACAATACGTACTTAGCTAGTCCCCGTGCATCCTGGGAGTTTTTTTCCCTGAACAGTTATTTAGCTACCTTAAAGGGGTAGTTGACCTTTAAATTATAATATGGAAAGTGATATTATGAGGCAATTGACCCTTTTTTTTCCCGCTTTTCATTCAGAAGCTGTTTGGTTGCTTGTTTCCAATTTACCTTAGCAACCAGAAAGTGGTTTGAATGAGAGACTGAGGGCCATAATCGAAACATAAGTAATAGAAAATAACAATAAGATTGTAGCCTCACACATCAATAGTCCTAAGAATTGGGCATTTTAGAATATAATACACATTTATTTTTTCCATTGACATTCATGTTGAGACAGTTGTCAGATAAACAAACTCAGGTCTCCTGCTGGCTTGACACAGATGGCTGAAAAAGAAGCAAATTGCTGATTGGTTGCTATGTTTCATAGTGACATAGTTGGGTTGAAAAAAAGACCAAAGTCCAACCCTCTAAATGAAACCCAGGATCCATATACACACTCACGCCAACCCCTCCATACACTCATCTAAACTATATATACTCATATCTATATTAACTGGAGATTTAAGTATCATAATAGCCTTGGGTAGTATGCTTGTCCAAGAAATCATCCAAGCCACTCTTAAAAGCATTAAAGGAATTGTTCAGTATAAAAATAAAAACTGGGTAAATAGATAGGCTGTGCAAAATAAAAAATGTTTCTAATATAGTTAGTTAGCCAAAAATGTAATGTATAAATACTGGAGTGATTTGATGTATAACAAGTCAGTCAGAGCACTACTTTCTGCTTTTCAGCTCTCTTGGTTTACACTGACTGGTTACCCTGGCTACCAGGCAGTAACCAATCAGAGACTTGAGGGGGGGCCACATGGGTCATATGTGTTGCTTTTGAATCTGAGCTGAATGCTGAGGATCAATTACAAACTCACTGAACAGAAATGTACCATGTGGCCCCCCTTCAAGTCGCTGACTAGCTCAGAGTTATAGAGCTGAAAAGCAGGAAGTTGGATTCTGGCTGTTTTATTAGACATCTGTTCACTCCAGCCTTTATACATTACATTTTTGGCTAACTAACTATATTAGAAACATTTTTTTATTTTGCACAGCCTATCTATTTACACAGTTTTTATTTTCACACTGAACTATTCCTTTAACAGAATCAGCCATCACAACATCATTCAGCCTGGCTTTCCACAACCTCACTGTGAAGAACCACCTATGTTCCTCTAGTCATAAGGGGTGGCCTCTGGTGCGGTGATCCTTTCTATTTATCATCTACTTGTAATAAATAATCTCGTCCCCTCACAAGGGTTTTTTTTTTTTGCACCAACCTTGAGCATACTTCATAATTTAAATCTTCCATCTCCTTAACCAGTTTAGTTGCACGTCTCTGCACTATATTTTCATCCTTTGAGGTAATGCCATTTTTTACAGAAATATGAAAACATTTGGGAACCCCTCTTACCGGTAATTCTTTGGAGTTTTGTTTATCATTGGCTGAGCTTTCAAAGTAGCAACTTCCATTTAATATATAACATGCCTTATGGAAACAGTAGTATTTCAGCAGTGGCATAAAGTTTATTGGATTAACAGAAAATATGCAATATGCATCATAACAAAATTAGACAGGTGCATACATTTGGGCACCCCAACAGAGATATTACACCAATACTTACGGCCCTTTGCTGTGATGTTTTTTGCTTAATAAATACTTTTTTACTTCATCAACTTGTGGAGTGTGGTCCGGATTGTGCCAGCCTTTTTCTATTTTGCAATTGTTTGCCTCCCTGAGCTGAAGGTCTGGGGCTTGAGCACCTGGACCCCCCATCTATTTGGGTAAGTCCCAAAAAAACGCTGGCGTCTTTTACTTTTTATAGGGTGATAGGCTGAAAAAGAGTGAAATGTTTTTTTAGGGTACCCTCCTTCCCCCCTACATTTGATAACATATGGCACCTAAACTATACTGTGGGCACATGCGTAGGGCATTAGAACACATTTATTATTGTTCCCTGGCCTTGTGTAGTGTAATGTGTTTTCTGCTGTATATGCGGCCATTGTACTTTAACAACACACCGTTTACAAATTTCTGATCGCTAGCGTAACTTCGAACCGCTGATCACTAGCGCAACTTCGCAAACGATCAGTAACTTGTGCGAAACTCTGGATCTTTGTGAATATGCGCAGCCCTGGCGAATCTACACCTGGCAAAGTCAATGCTGGCGCAACTTTGAAGTTAAGTAAATTTGCCCCATAGCTGGATTTTGGATGGCGGTATTTTTGACCATTAGTCCATACAAAATCTCTCCAGTTCAGTTAAATTTTATGGCTGCAGAGCAGGCCCGGACTGGCAATCTGTGCATTCTGGCAAATGCCAGTGGGGCTGCTGTAAGTTGCCATAGACCGTAACTGTACATTGGGCTGGTGGGGGCTGTTGTGTGGCTTGTTTGGGTCTCTGTGTACCCGAAATGCGAGGGCCTATTTTGAATCTCAGTGCAGACCTGCTGCCGAGCATGGACAGCCTTCTTCAAATTATCCCATAGATTTTCCTTGATATTCAAGTAGAGGGACTGTGATGGCCATTCCAAGCTGAGAGGGGTTCCCAAATGTTTTCATATAACTGTATGTCTTATTGCTCAGATGCAAATTTGCCCAGTGTTGATAGATGAGTTTAGTACTGCTGTGATATATTCACTCAGCCAATAGGGCTATATCATATCATAAAAGAAATTACCCTAGCACACCCTGGCCTTCCTAATCACAAACGAAACCCAGGTGCTCAGTGAAGGAGGCGTTTGGCAACCTCAAGATCCACATGAAAAGCAAGAAAACACCGGCACAGCATGGGTTGCTTATAGCAGGGAGACCCCTTGCTCATTTATTGTGGATGCAACGTTTTGGGGCGTAACCCCTTTGTCAAGATGCTTGTAATAAATGAGCAAGGGGTCTCCCTGCTAGAAGCAACCCATGCTGTGCCGGTGTTTTCTTGCTTTTCTATATCATATCATAACATAAGCCAGTAGGGTCCAAATACACAGTGGGAGATTTAAAGTGTGTCACTGATTTGTAAAGCCTTAAGGCAT